>NC_064640.1:124731273-125356273 GCF_023864345.2 Schistocerca serialis cubense
CTAACGACTTCCTCTATATTGTGAAATGCGTCAGTACAAGGTCTCGGCTACATTCCTTGTGAACTTAGTCCAATTATTCCGTAAGTCGGACGGAAGTTCCTCGACATTCTTTCAGTTCAACACTAATTGTGTATCGGATACTGAAAGTTACATCATTGTTTCTTGTCTTTTGCCTGTCGATTTCTTCTTTCGCCCTGTGCACGTACTCGAAAATTTTGCAAGATTTATTGTGATTACTATAAATTGGTTGCCATGATTAACTCCAGTTTGTATATGCTTTCATACCTAAATGTCTTGCATAAAGTAAAAAACTGAAACGGAATCTGTTTTAAAAAGCCCGCATCTCGTGGTCGTGCGGTAGCGTTCTCGCTTCCCACGCCCGGGTTCCCGGGTTCGATTCCCGGCGGGGTCAGGGATTTTCTCTGCCTCGTGATGGCTGGGTGTGGTGTGCTGTCCTTAGGTTAGTTAGGTTTAAGTAGTTCTAAGTTCTAGGGGACTGATGACCATAGATGTTAAGTCCCATAGTGCTCAGAGCCAATCTGTTTTAAAAGTTTTTCTTTAATATTTTAGTATTGTGCTTCACGCTAACCTCGCGTCAACACCGACCTGATGAAAGAAACGGCACGAACGTCTCTGGATAAGTCTGAAAAAATAGGTGTATGCCAGTCGTTTCATTAATCTATTCAATATATTCCACAAAGTAACTTTTCTTCCGGATTTATACGATACTAGTTGCGCTTTAAATTGTCTAACGTGAAAACGAGGAACATTTAAGCTGTGATTCTATACAGAAAGATAAATGGCAGCTAATTTAACAGAAGTTAACACCTACACCCATTTAGCATACTGCTGTTAACGATTTTGGATTATTTTTTCCGGGGATTTCTTTTACACGAAAAGAGGCGATAATTGAAACCTGGGAGATATGGAACTATTGTTGGAGGCAGAGGTGAAGGCATTGTCACCATTAAGAATGAGGTAGTTATTCAGTCTCTGATAGGGCACCGTACTTTCATCTCGGCGCTTTTTCATAACCCGTGACGCAGCAAGATGCTCTTGAAAAGCCCACGAGGGGCCCTTCTGCCTTTGACGTGAGAGTGATGTGAAATGCCGCCTCGCGTGATATAATTTTGCTCCTCAGACTAGCATCATCTCACGGGTATATCTCAAGTATGAAAGTGACGCCTGCAGCTTCTCAACGATTTTGACTTCCTTCATATATGTTCGATTGTATCGAATATCCTTTCCAAAGCCAGACGAAGGATTCAGTCGATGCGCGAGCTTCAGGCGAAGTTCGTTATGAGTTTGTAGGCAATCCATTATTGTGCACTGTGATCTGGAAGACTTTTGTAGACGAAGATGCCCTAATGGTTTCCGGGAATTCGTCCGAATTAACCCACAGGTTTCGAATGACATCAGTAAACTACTATATCACAATCATCGTACCCTTGAGACCTATATCTGCTGTCCCGTCCGGTAGAAACAAGAGCAAAACATTACGTATTATTTGCTACGACTACAACGCAACTTTCTAGAATTGTAAAGCTTACGCGCTTTGGTATGGCTCGGCGACTGACATCAAGGCCTTCAAGAAGCATGATGTTAAAATTTAATTAAAAATTTAATTCAGTTACTTAATCATTCCACAAGACAAGTACCTATACTTTCGAAAATGATATTCGGAGAAATGTAACAAAAATTCTTAGCTTCACAATCTAAAAACAAAAAAGGAAGAAATTATCCGTGCTTCGGAGTCCACGTCTGACTGTTAACTGGCTCGGTAAGTAGGAAACAAGAAAGGAAGATTGGGTTTAACGTCCCGTCGAGCCGGCCGAAGTGGCCGTGCGGTTAAAGGCGCTGCAGTCTGGAACCGCAAGACCGCTACGATCGCAGGTTCGAATCCTGCCTCGGGCATGGATGTTTGTGATGTCCTTAGGTTAGTTAGGTTTAACTAGCTCTAAGTTCTAGGGGACTAATGACCTCAGCAGTTGAGTCCCATAGTGCTCAGAGCCATTTGAACCATTTTTCGTCCCGTCGACATCGAGGTCATTAGAGGCGGAGCACAAGCTCGAATTGTGTCGAGCATGGGGAAGGAAGTCGGCCGTGCCCTTTGAAAGGAACCATTCCGACATTTTCCTGTAGTGATTTAGGGAAATAATGGAAAACCTAAATCTGGATGGACGGACGCGGGTCTGAACCGTCGTCCTCCCGAATGCGAGTCCAGTGTGCTAACAACTGCGCCACCTCGTTCGGTCGGTAAGTAGGAAAACAAGGACGTACCAAATCCTGTACGACCATGCCCAGTAAAACCGTAGGATGTTCTACGCGAGCTTCTGATTGAAGACAGCTTTACTTTGCTACCTAATCAAAAAAATGGCTCTGAGCACTATGGGACTCAACTGCTGAGGTCATTAGTCCCCTAGAACTTAGAACTAGTTAAACCTAACTAACCTAAGGACATCACCCACATCCATGCCCGAGGCAGGATTCGAACCCGCGACCGTAGCGGTCTCGCGGTTCCAGACTGCAGCGCCAGAACCGCGCGGCCACTTCGGCCGGCACTACTTAATCAGAAATCCTGCTTAATCATCGACATAACTTTAATATCAACTACAAATTAATAAGTAATGCGTCTATATAACTAAAGGTTGCTTTCGAACTGCGGTGTTTCACTGGGAGCTGCGTTAATGGAAAGACGGGCAAGGATGGGACCCAAAGCCGGCGATTGTCTCGTGTAATGAACAATCCCGGAAACGATAGAAAATCTCAATTTGAATGAAAGAATCCGTTCCTCCCGAACGCGACTCTAGTGCTTTAACTACTGCGACATCTCGTCTGGTGATCCTATTGCACATGGTATCTCCTTATCATCCTGTTGTTTGTGAGCGCGCTCACCCTGTCAGTTTTTGGGAAACTTACCGCGTAACGCTGACTCGATAATATGTTGCTGCTTGACTTCATTTTTCCTTACTGGAAGCAGCGTCAGAAGTCCAAGTAACGTTAAGAACAATTCCCAATACCTACTGGAGATCTAATCAAGAAGTTTTACATTCTAATCCGATACTTACCCAGTATTTGATCACTTCGAACTATCAGTTTAATAAGTCACAGCTGCAAAATACTAATGCGAATTCTTTACAGACGAATGGAAAAACTGGTAGAAGCGGACCTCGGGGAAGATCAGCTTGGATTCCGTAGAAATGTTGGAACACGTGAGGCAATACTAACCTTACGACTTATCTTAGAAGAAAGATTAAGAAAAGGCAAACCTACGTTTCTAGCATTTGTAGACTTAGAGAAAGCTTTTGACAATGTTAACTGGAATACTCTCTTTCAAATTCTGAAGGTGGCAGGGGTAAAATACAGGGAGCGAAAGGCTATTTACAATTTGTACAGAAACCAGATGGCAGTTATAAGAGTCGAGGGGCATGAAAGGGAAGCAGTGGTTGGGAAAGGAGTGAGACAGGGTTGTAGCCTCTCCCCGATGTTATTCAATCTGTATATTGAGCAAGCAGTAAAGGAAACAAAAGAAAAATTCGGAGTAGGTATTAAAATTCATGGAGAAGAAATAAAAACTTTGAGGTTCGCCGATGACATTGTAATTCTGTCAGAGACAGCAAAGGACTTGGAAGAGCAGTTGAACGGAATGGACAGTGTCTTGAAAGGAGGGTATAAGATGAACATCAACAAAAGCAAAACGAGGATAATGGAATGTAGTCAAATTAAATCGGGTGATGCTGAGGGAATTAGATTAGGAAATGAGACACTTAAAGTAGTAAAGGAGTTTTGCTATTTGGGGAGCAAAATAACTGATGATGGTCGAAGTAGAGAGGATATTAAATGTAGACTGGCAATGGCAAGGAAAGCGTTTCTGAAGAAGAGAAATTTGTTAACATCGAGTATAGATTTAAGTGTCAGGAAGTCGTTTCTGAAAGTATTTGTATGGAGTGTAGCCATGTATGGAAGTGAAACATGGACGATAACTAGTTTGGACAAGAAGAGAATAGAAGCTTTCGAAATGTGGTGCTACAGAAGACTGCTGAAGATAAGGTGGGTAGATCACGTAACTAATGAGGAGGTATTGAATAGGCTTAGGGAGAAGAGAAGTTTGTGGCACAACTTGACTAGAAGAAGGGATCGGTTGGTAGGACATGTTTTGAGGCATCAAGGGATCACAAATTTAGCATTGGAGGGCAGCATGGAGGGTAAAAATCGTAGAGGCAGACCAAGAGATGAATACACTAAGCAGATTCAGAAGGATGTAGGTTGCAGTAGGTACTGGGAGATGAAGAAGCCTGCACAGGATAGAGTAGCATGGAGAGCTGCATCAAACCAGTCTCAAGACTGAAGACCACAACAACAACAGTTGCCAAGCCGCAATTAAAACTTATGAATTTAAAAATTAGAACATTAATTCAGAGTGTACTTTGACAGAAACTGTTATTAAATGATGAATGAAACCACTGTTGCGTCTGTTCCTAAAGACCTCGTCTTCAACGGGGCGGCCGGCCGATGTGGCACAAAAATGAAAGCACAGAAAACTTCTGTAAAAGAATAGCAAAATGATGAACGGAAGTCGGTTGAGAAGTACTAAGAATGAGTTTAATTCAAACAACAAGGGGAAGAATATTACAATCTTTTGTTTTTCTTCTTTTTATTGTTTTTTTTTCCATTGCGGTAGATCGTACTTAGTCTGCAGGAGATCGTACGTTTGTCACTTCATTTTTTGCCATTTGGCCTTACTCTAAGAATGACATATTTTATGGCTGTTAAACATAAAGAATGTTCTTTGCTGTTTGTACACATGTAAATATTAGCGTTTAAAATCGTAATTAGAAATTTTTGAAGAACACACAAACTGCAGTGAAACATGTTTGGGATACAGAAACAAAGTTGTGTTTTGCTAAAGGTGGACCCCATCCAAAAACATATGTATTTTTAAAGCAAACACGGACAAAAAAGCTTCAACCTCAAGATGATGCTCGGAAATATTCAAAGTCGATTGCCTCGAGAATTTTTTTAGGGTTGCATCGAATTGCTTTGTTGGATTTATATTTGAATTTTGAACGTAATATAACAATTTTAAAAATCTGATTGCCTTGTAATCTCCTTGTAAGACATCCATTGGTACCTGGCCCAATTTACACTCTCCTTCGATGATCATCAGGTGTCATAAATCCTGCATCTGTCGGCGACAGGTGCAAAAACCCGACGCCATTGACCCAGATACCATTTCAGGTATTCCTTTAGCCACCTTCTTATCGCAGCTTGGTGCTAGAAAAATTTTAATGTTGTTCGTAATGGGCGCTTAGAGACCAAACTGGCCGTGTGGAGACGGTCCCGTATTCTCTGGATCAACACAGCACTCCCAGTTGCATTCGAAAAGATGGCACGCAAAGTGCTCTTTCGTTTTGTTCGCAGTGTCTATGAGTCATAACTTGTAGGTAGCCACCATCAGCTGGTGTGGTTGATAGTAGGCGTCCACTACAGGGCACATCTCCATGTTTTTGTGGGTCGTAATAGAATTTGAATGTTCGAATGATGTCGCTGCGATATAGGCCATTCCGGTGAGGTACTTCCCCTTCTGACAACTCTTCTTGCAGTAAAGGGACAACGTACACACGGTCTGTGCTTTAACTAACACTACCTGATATGTTGACAGAGAGATGTGAACACAACCCGCATTGTCCCGTTCACGATTGGATAGAAAGCGCGCACTACTGAACTACATTGAGGGAAAAAAATTAAGTTATGACAGCTGTGGAAACATTTTTTTTAGCGATTTCGATGCTAGGCTTTTTAGAGGCTGGACAAAAATGAAACAAAAGTTCCAGGTAGGAGTATTAACGTTTCTTGTTTATTATATTACAAATGACAATATACCAGCGCACCAGATAAAATGAATTGGTACGGCGTATTTGTTCAGTGCGTTGCACAGATCATCTCTCTCCCAGTAGACAGCAGCAGTGTATGTATATCCAGTTCTCGTTTGCTTCCGCATTTTTCATGCATTAAATAATATGTGACCCACAAAAACGATTTTCCCACATTTGGCAGCGGTATCCCTCGGTAGAGGGGCAAATTAATGTGAGACTCCACAGTAACTCAAATACTTAATATACTGCACAAATCTTGTTTAACAGCTGAGATAGGAAGTTAAACGTCTCAAAAAAATCTGGTGATCAATGAAAAATCTTCGTCCTTAGAGAGACATGATGTGTAAACATGGTATTTGCATCGTACATTGGCAGGGAGCAGCAAATGGGTGGTGTAGGAGCCACGCGCTGGGTAAGATAACTCTTACCCTATAATAACTGTATTTGAAATTATTAAAGAGTATTGCATCGTCCCTACGAGTGTCAGCGGAGAGGATTGTTGACCTTCATAGAAACGCCAGAACGACGTCGAGGAGCAAAATTTGTGCCATTAACGGAATTTCAGCGGTGTCGTTTCGAGTCTGCGCGAGACAGTTGTCCAGCTGGTTGGACATGAGGTATCAACTATGAATTGTCTTGGCGCCAGTGGCCCAAGAAAGATGCGCATGCTCCTTATCCTGGTCCACACGTCAGAAAATGGCCGGCCTTAGTGGCCGAGCGGTTCTAGGCGCTTCAGTCTGGAACCGCGCGGCCGCTACTGTAGCAGGTTCGAATCCTGCCTCGGGCATGGATGTGTGTGATGTCCTTAGGTTAGTTAGGTTTAAGTAGTTCTAAGTTCTAGGGGACTGATGACCACAGCAGTTTAGTCCCATAGTGCTCAGAGCCATTTGAACCATTTCTAAGTTCTAGGGGACTGATGACCACAGCAGTTAAGTCACATAGTGCTTAGAGCCATTTGAACCATTTTTGAACGTCAGCAACATACAGATCCACAGTTGGACCACCGCCTAAGGGAGCCCGTCAGTAGGGTTCGTTCGAAGGACGTAGTACAGGTTAGTGTTGTGCTACGAGTTGGGGACGTTTCAGTACCACATTCGATACAGTATTTTGTATCAGTACTGATCAGCTCCGGTTCTACGATATTTCCGAACCGAACCAAAAGTTTAATAGGGGCGCCCCCCACCCCTACCTCTCGAGCGATTGAGACAGGACGTCAAAAATTTTTAAAAAATCGATTTTCAAAAAATTGTTCATTTTGTAACCCACATCTTTCTGACGAGTTTGATGTGTAAAACATATATGTTCCAGGAAATGTAAGACATGTTATTTGGTCTTAAGTGTGCGAATGTGCATCAGTGCCACGCCTCTTCACACAGCATTCTTCCATTCTTGCTGCTCTCTGCCAGTATACGATGCAAATACCATGTTTACACATCATGTCTGTCTAAGGACGAAGATTTTCCATTGATCACCAGATTTTTTTGAGACGTTTAACTTCCTACCTCAGCTGTTAAACAAGATTTGTGCAGTATATTAAGTATTTGAGTTACTGTGGAGTCTCACATTAATTTGCCCCTCTACCGAGGGATACCGCTGGCAAATGTGGGAAAATCGTTTTTGTGGGTCACATATTATTTAATGCATGAAAAATGCGGAAGCAATTCTTCCATCGCTCTGTGAAATTCAAACGTGTGTATTTTGTAATTGAAACCATTAAACGTATATTCAGGTCTGTGGAAGTTAAAATGTCCTGTGGTGCCTCTCCTGCTCCCAGTCGGCCGGTTTGACATCCTACCCCTCTTTAAAAAAAAACTAACATTTAATACTGAGTGGGATTATTTGTGACCGGGAGAAAAAGAACTTTCAGAAAATTTGTACTCTCTATTGTCTTATAGCTTTGTGTGACATAAAATTAAATCTAGGAAACATAAAACCAGTAAAGACGAGAGGCAAGCAAGACAGTACACATTTCCTCAATCCTTAGAGCCCAGCCTTTTCTTCTCTCTGCTCTTGCTACAGCTTTACATGGCGTGCTCCTTTCTGTGAAAAAATCTACTACCTCATCAAAGTTCGTGAAATATTTTGTTACATGAAAAATCAAAATGTCTTTGTCTAATACTCAAAAACCTGTTAATACGAATAGTAACCAGGACCAGTGTGGTTTCTCGATTTTATTGCGTCTAATGTGTCACTGTCTGCTAGATAAAACGAATAAGGCCTTTCTAATATTGCAGCAATTGTAACACACGCCAAATACGCGAGACTGATTTGACACAAATCGTCATTTTTATCTATCTCATTTATACAAATAACACGACAGAATATAATTCACGAAGTACCAATATCAAATGCCTATTAGGCCTACTACATGCAAGAAAAATATGTTAGGAAATAGTTCCACATTTCATTCATATGCTCCAGTTTCTCAAGCACGAAAGCGAAAAGTAGTAGAAGTAGTATGAAATTTTTATATAAATTTGGATTCGTCATGTTCTTCCATATAGTTAGTGTGATTCCCTGTTTCTTCTCCTTCCTCGTTCTAACAAACAATATTGTCGTCACTAATTCAGTCACCGTTTCTGCCACTGTCAAAACTCATTCTTCAGTTAACTTCGCTAACCATGCCAGAATCACCAGTTGCGTTATCCCGCGTTTATTCTCCAGTCAGGCGTCATTACGTGTTCGTACGACGAGTTTTCCGCACTACTCCAAGAATAGAACTTAAGCGGCTGCGCCGGCCGGTGTGGTCGAACGGTTCTAGGCGCTTCAGTCTGGTCGCAGGTTCGAATCCTGCCTCGGGCATGGATGTGTGTGATGTCCTTAGGTTAGTTAGGTTTAAGTAGTTCTAAGTTCTAGGGGACTGATGACCTCAGATGTTAATTCCCATAGTGCTCAGAGCCATTTGAACCATGTTTTTTTTAAGTGGCTGCCAACCGGAGACTGTACAACTGGCCCTTAGTAGTGTGGCGTTCTGGCAAAATTTTTTGTCAAAATGACATTTTCTTGGATGCACCGAGAAGATGATATGTAATCTTTCTTACTTTTTATTCCTGTTAATCGTTTAATCTGGTAGTCTGAATTCATGGATTTTGCTAATGACGATAACAACCCGTATCATTCGCACACCCAATCGACAGCGACTGGCATTCACCCGTTTGGGTTTATTCGGCTCAGGTCGCATAGCCCCTTTGCCTTTTGTCTGCGGGAAAGTTTTTTATTTCCAGATGCGACGGTGATTCGCCAGGCACAGATATCACGTACCCAATGCACGCATTCAAAAATCAACTTATGATTCCTTCAGAAATCAACTTGGAATGTGTTCAAAAACCAACTGGGATGCGTTTGAAAATCAAGTGAATAATCGGTGGACCAAGGTGCGCTGGATGCTAGGCGCTTTGTGGAACAATTTTTTTTTTTTTTTTTCAAGAATACGAATTTGGCGCCCCCCGAAATTGCCGGCAGGGGCAGATACCTCGGTTTGCTCACCCTAGATCCGTGCCTGGTACCAATAAGTAAAACTGTATCGATGCGTTCATAATATCAGAACAAAAGTTACGACTGCTTTCTATACAGGATGTAAATGATAACTATTTACAAAGTACTACAGTTGTGTAGGAGAAGTCTAGACGAACAGTTTGATACAGTGTATTTGTGGTCAATCAGTCTGGGGAGCAACCTCAAATTGGCTTACAAAAGCTATCAAAACTACAGCGCATGCGCGACGCGCGACAGTTTTTATGTCCTCTCGCCCTCTTACGCCACCGGCTAAGTCGGTATAAACGTTTGCAGCTCATATCTCTTTCTCGCTAAAATCGCCCTTGAATATTAAGCAAACATTATTCCTGCACTTACAAACTGTAAAAACGACGCTTGTTTAAATTCTGCCTCGTAATTTCATGACTTTTAAAATTGCAAAATCAACAGTTATATCATTTTCTCTCTCTCTCTCTCTCTCTGGTCTTCTTAGTATGAGGTTACTGTGCTTCTTACGGTTAAGTTCAGACCGAACTGTAAATATAATTCGTTTCAGCGCTACGTTCACGAAAGTCTATTTTTTTATTCTTACGCGAGAGCTTAAATTACATACGTTAAAGTAATTAAAAATTATCAAATAACTGACTGATTTTTGTCGGAAACTGACAACTAGAGACACATTAATATTCCACGGGTCGGCCAGCCAGTGATCAACAAGAAGTCGTACTTTTACTCAGTGATATAGATGATAGATCTTCAAATTGATGAAGATGAGATTAACAAAGAAATAGCAATCGTAGAAAATTTAGCGAAAGTAGACTATTTTGCATCGCCTATGACTAAGGAAATGTGTAAAAAGATGTTCCGCGTTAAAGAAAGATCAAGTTTGCGGATCTCCGATATTAGAATAATGGTTCTGTAAAACAGCAGCACACATTTTTCAAAACACGAAAATAAAAACTGGATTTTTCACCGCAAACTATATTAAGAATAACAAAAGTCTTATCGCCCATATAACTGAAACATTAAATAAAACAGGAATATATACAACGGGGCTAAAACGATTGTGAAAGGGTATGCATAGGGAAAACAGAGAGGAACATCCGGGATTCGGCCACCAGTTGGTGGACATTAATTTTGGGCGTGTCCGTCCTTCGCTTTCATGACAGCCTCTACTTTCTTTTTGGACACTTTCGTCTGAATGTCCGTGAGGAAATGGCTACCCATTTTTCCGAGAAGAGCCGGAACCACAGAAGCTAGTGATGTTAGACGCTGAGACTAATTGACGTAGGTGTTCCTTTGAGTTTATGGAGGGATTCTGGACAGGCTAGTCCACACCAGGAATGTTATTGTCCACAAACAATTGCCTCACAATACTGCTTTATAACAGGGTGCACTGTCATGTTGCTACAATCAATCATTGTTTGCGAACTGTTATTCTACTGCCGGCCGGAGTGGCCGAGCGGTTCTAGGCGCTACAGTCTGCAACCGCCCGACCGCTACGGTCGCAGGTTCGAATCCTGTCTCGGGCATGGATGTGTGTGATGTCCTTATGTTAGTTAGGTTTAAGTAGTTCTAAGTTCTAGGGGACTGATGACCTCAAAAGTTGTCCCATAGTGCTCAGAGCCATTTGAACCACTTTGAAGTCCCAGACAAAGTGAGACACACACGTAAACTTCGTTTTCACGATACAGCTGATAAGTGAGCAGCAGCGGTAGTAGAGTAGCTCTGTTTAATAATGTCATCCGATAATTTTTTCTCGTTTCTTAGAACATATTAACGGTACTAATATATTAGTGACGTTGCTGAAGTTGTAAAACCGGGGTTTGCCAAAGATAGGATTTTTGTACTTGTTCGTGGTAGAAGAATGGTAAATGATGTGATCCGCAGTAGACAATGTGACTGCAGCGATATCTACTAAAAAAAAAAAAAACGTGTTGCAAATCTCATCCGAGCAACATTCGCCAAAATAATATTGTAATCAAAACTGTCCTCCACAGCACATTACATCAAAAATTAACTTCCAGTTATCACTACTTAACTAAATTCTTGTGTAGAAGGAAGCAAAGTATGCAGCCACGTACATGAATGGCCACTGCCTTATGAACTTTGTTGTAAAAATCCACGCTACAGTCGCAGGTTCGAATCCTGCCTCGGGCGTGGTGTGTGTGATGTCCTTAGGTTAGTTAGGTTTAAGTAGTTCTAAGTTCTAGGGGACTGATGACCACAGCAGTTAAGTCCCACAGTGCTCAGAGCCATTTGAACCATTTTTTTGTTATTCTACTATACGCAGTAAACAAAACTGTAATATATGCTCATATCCTTCCGCATTTACCGTTTGCTTGATCGTAATAAGGGAAACACACCCTAACCACGAAACACACCCAGTTACAATAATACCACATTTTCCGTATGTCACTGTCGACACTACACAAGATGGCAGGTAACGTTCCTCAGACATTCGCCAGGCCCAAACCTTTCCATCGGACTGCTACAGGGTATAGCGTGATTCATCTCTCCAAATCATTCGTTTCCGGCCATCCACTGACCAGTCGCGTTTCTCTGTACACCATCTCAAGCGTCGCTTAGCACCGACAAAAGAAATGTGTGGCTTATAAGAAGCTGCTCGAACCTAGTATCCCATTCTCTTTAACTTCTTACGCACAGTCGTTGTGCTAACTGGATTGTCGGTATGACTTCTGAATCAGGATGATACTTTCCGCTGATTTCATGCGATTTCTTGCAACCACCCTGATTTGCTCGACGATATTTGTCCATCTTTAGATGAGGTCTGATTGGTCTTGGTTTAGTTCTGGTTGTTCCTTCGTGTTTCCACTTTAGAATCACATTACCAACAGTCGAGCTGGGTAGCTGTAGAAGGGTTGAAACGTCCCTTATGGATTTGTTATTGAGTTGACATCCAGTGGCTGGCCCACGATCAAAGTCACTGTGCTTTCATGACCCACCCATTCTGCAGTTACTTCTTCTCTCTTGGAAGTATAATACTACCCACCACCTTTTATAATGGCGGGTCCGCTTGTTGTGACATTTAGTTGTCGATTCCGCATTACGTATGGGTGTCCGGATACTTTTGATCACATGGTATACGTGTCGAAACAGTAATTTTAACCTTCAAATCCCTCACGACGTAACGAATGGGAAGAATATGAAGTTTCTAGAAGATACTGAAATTTGTGGTCATTTAAAAAATCAGTCAGATACGCTCTTCAACGAACAAACTACAAACCAGAAGGCATGTCTATCATTTAATCACATTCTGCTTCAAGTGAATCAAAGCCATATTAATAATCCCATGCTACGAGGGAAGCATTTAGAACTTCCAATATTCCCGTATCTTTTTATATTTTTGTTTTTATTACCCTTTACTTCTGAATATTGTCAAAAACGTGCATAGATCTCTGAAATTGTTAGTCTGTGTTGAGCTTTATTTTCTTGATCAGCGATATGTCTTTGCAGATTTTTCCGCCGTAATTCTACCGAATACCTGTCAAAGCATCAAGAACATTTACAAATTGTAAACAAACATGAACCTTAACACATTATGTGAATACGCAGCTAACCTTAATTTAATGAGGTTATTGCAGTGGTGGTCACTGCTACCCATAGTATCAGCTTCCAGAAGCGGATGCAGGTCTGTGACTAACGAAACACTCAGTTGGAGGGATGTGCGAAGCAAAGTTATGTTTAATAATGAGAGCAAATCTTATCTTACCCTCATTCGTAGTCGACTACGAGGTCGTCGTCATATAGGAGAGCGGCAGTTATCGAAATAGCTATAGCACATACATGTCCCTGTATGTATACTTTTGGAATATTATCCAGTCGATGCTGTTTCCGTTCCTACACTGTCAGCGTGATACGCTCTTCCCACAGGACAAAATCCATGCACAAGTTATTCATGTTACCCAACACGCTCTCAACGATGAAAAGCATGGTTACCATACATAGTCCCCTAAGAGATGATAGGACAGCGCCTGTTTCGGTCTGCATTAGCGGAATTACCCCTCGACAAAACATTAGACAGTTTGAAGTAGTGTGGAGCACTACCTTCCAACATAACATACAATACATCTGTGGCCATCTCGAAACATATTTGCAATATTGCATTGTAGCTAGCAGACGCTATACATAATAATTAAATTGTTGTTGAAACCACTCTATTCATAGGTATATGACTCTATAATTGCGATCACTTTCAGTGTACAAAGTACAGAACATGAATAGAACTTAATTCAAATGAACCTTTCCTTCAGGGCGTACATTTATCGTATTATACTATCACATTTAAGACAAAATTGAGAGAAACTGCTACGTTTCTTAAATTTACAGCTATTTTAACTATTACTGAAATGAAATACAAATGTTACTTAATACGCTCTTTTTTGTTTCAGGTAAGTCTTCTACCATATGAAGTATCGGCAACAAGAACAACCGGAGTGTGTAAAGTGCAAGAGGTTTGATAGATCCAAATTACATTCATTACTTAATAAGTTATTTGTAACTTCACAATCAAACAGTTGGTGTGCTATGGTAGGAAGACATATAATAACAATATACTGAGGTCTTTCGAGAGCAGCACAAACAAGGAATGATTCATTTGTTAGTGCTGCTACTGATAATGGTGACTGCAGGGCAGACATTTGCTTGATTTTGGATAATATGTTATATAAACTTATCTTTAAAGGAGAGTAACGGAAATTATACTGACACAAGTGATATTAACTCTCTTCCTTGTCGTTCTGTTCGGCATAAGTGGGGATAGGTGCGAAAAAGGTTGCTATCACCTGACATCTAGGCTGACTTGCATGACCAGTATGTTGTGCAGTAGTGTGAAAGTGCATTCAGGGACTCTACATGTGCACGGCTGAGCAGAGAGAGAGAGGGGGGGGGGGGCAATAAGATGGACACAGGTAGGGGGAGAAGGAGATGGATAGATAGAGGCAGGAGGAGGAGGAGATGGACAATGAGAGAGGGGGAAAAGGAAATGGACAGAGGGTGGCGGAGATGGACAGAGAGAGAGGGTAGGAGAAAGAGGACAAAGAGAGAGGGTAGGAGAAGAAGGAGAGGGGGAACAGGCAGCTGGAGATGAACAGAGAGAGAGGGATGAGGGGATGTACAGAGATATGTGCAGTATATGTAACATACAAGGATGTAATGTGCAAGGACGAAGCCACAGGTATAAAGCTCGTATTAAAATAAAAATCTTAGATGAAATCATAGAATTAGTTTTGCTTGCTGCTTTGTTCTGCTTCTTAGAACAATAACAAAGAAACGGCTGATATATTATTAGTAGGAAGGTATAACACTATTCTTTTTCAAATATTATCTGGTGAAAAGACGCTGAAATAAACCTTCAATTCAACATGTCTCTCTTATAATCTCATCAACGTGTTTAAAATGGTTGAAAATTTTCACACACCCAAGACTAAAAAAATGATTACTTCAATACCACGTTTTTAATTTGGAGTTAAAAGTACAAAGCAATTTCTCCTAGCCCCATACAGATTCCTAACCCCTTACAGTTAGTTCTACATGGGGCACATGCAACACATAGTTGATGCACGAGTAGTTCATTTCCTTACTATTACACTAGTTATTAACTGATGTATGAATAGTTTGGCTCCTTACCATTATATATTACATACCCCTCCCCCTCCCCCCCCCCCCCCCCCCCCCCCCCGTTTTCTGCTTTAAATCTTACATGTATTTTCATAGCTATTAGAAACTCACAATCACGAATTTTCATGACTATTTGTATGGGTTCAGAAATCCATATGAGGCTAGGAGAAATTATTTTATACTCTTTAGTCCGGTTTTAAAATGTCTTATATTAAAAATTTATTTGCGAACTACCAGCGTGCTGGAATAGCGGTGGGTCAGCGACTTCTGTTAATCAGTACAACGAAAAACCAGCCCAAAGTTGCAAATTTTGCTTTTTTTATTCACTCGATGATTAGTTTCGGGCCGAGACCCATTTTCAAATCATCATAATATAGTAAAAAATGGTATTTTTGAAGATGTGGAAACCATGACAAGAATGTACAGCGAACAGTTACAGTGCCTATAGATAATTAAAGTGTTATCTGTAGAACTAGGCTCACATACATTTCCAGGGAAGAAACATGTGTTGGAAGACTCACAAAAATGCGGAAGAGCAATGAATATTCTACGAGAATTAAGGGTATTCCCTGACGAGCAGACTCCAGTGTGACTAAGCATTTACTAGACACCTGTCCCTCCTTCCCTAGACTACACATGTATCTGCTATGAGACTGCAGGCACATAGACCCTATTTAAACAGGACAAAATGGAGTACAAAGTGCTAAGCAGTGCGTCGACGCGATAAAATCGACATCAACAAATGCACTCCTGTGGGAGACATTAGAAGCGCTGCTACACCTCCGACCCCGTTAGCCCGCATGGAAGTTCACGAAACAAAGTCAGTTTACGACAATGATGATTATGCAGAATATCCGAATGGTGGCGATCGACTATTTTACCGAGCCATATTGGATCAACAAACAAGCGTTGACGTATGTTCTAGATTATTTTGAAACAGAACTCCAGCGAAATAAAAGTGATGCCCGCTACATCTCCACCGTGTTCCAAGAGCTGTTATCATACATCCCCCATACAAACAAAAGCACACAATTGAATTATACCTATAATAAATCTTCAGAGCATGTCAAGGCGATACAAGAAGCCTTGCGACACATAACAGACGCCAAAATACTGTAAAGGGTGTCCTAGAAGGAATGATAAACTTTCAGGGATATGAGAGGGACGCTCATATGACACAAAAATGTCTAACAAACATGGGCTTTAAAACGCATATCTTAAAGCCTAAGAGCACTTCCTCATCTTCGCTAATGTAAAAGACATCTCTTCTGTTGAGAAAGAGCTCGTAGTTCTTAAGGTATGCATTTTACGGCTCATGTTTACTAAACAATTTTATCTGTTTTGGTCCACGCTACCGCCTGCCAGAATATGGAAAGCAAAGATCTTGCAGTAGAAGAGATTTGTTTCATTGTATCGCAGACGAAGAAGAGCTCACAGCTCTTACGGTGTGCATTTTAGAGCCCATGTTTACTGGATATTTTTGCTTCGAATGATCGTTCCTGCCATATTCCTGAATATTAGCCATTCCTCCTGTGACATCCTGTATACAGATATGGGCAAGAATGCAAATGGCACAGGATAGGAATTCATAGACCTGACAAAAATTTGAAGATCTTATAAAGGGACTCCCGAGCAGAAGTCATGATCTTAAAAAATCGTTTTATACAGCGACACAACAATCCTGTCGTTTTTGAGATTATGCAGCAAGTAAGTATGCTAGAAAATCAGCAAAAAGAAGTCTCATTAATGTGGGTCAAACGCCAAAGCGGCATCCATGGCAACTGACAGGCCGAACAAAACTGGCTAAACAAGGTGTAGCTTCAGAAATGCCATGTCATCCTAAGGTACCGTATATTTCATACGACTTAAATGGACGACACGAATCAGTTGGGACGAGGAATGGAGTGGATAACGAACATCAAGGGGAAATATTATGGAACGATATACCCTGTAATCCCGTTAATGCACTGATATAAGAAGCACACGGTCTCAAGAGGATTTTATGCAACCAGTCCACGAATGAAGTTCAGTCACGGCCCATACAAATAAAACAGTTTTTGCGTCAGTCACTTGTTTATATTGCCACTACGCGTTTCGTTGGTTCACACCATCATATTCAGTTGGAAAATTGCTTTTTAACATGGCTGGTGTTGGTGAACCATCGAAACGTGTGGTGGCAAAATAAACAAGTGACTGACGCAGAACATTATATATACAGGGTGGTCCATGGATAGTGACCGGGCCAAATATCTCACGAAATAAGCATCAAACGAAACAACTACAAAGAACGAAACTCGTCTAGCTTGAAGGGGGAAACCATATGGCGCTATGGTTGGCCCGCTAGATGGCGCTGTCCTAGGTCAAACGGATATCAACTGTGGTTTTTTAAAATAGGAACCCCAATTTTTATTACATATTCGTGTAGTACGTAAAGAAATATATATATACCAACAGTGGCAGCCCTCATAATGCTGTTCATGAGTCACGATAATTTTAAGGACAACTCTTATACTGTCTGGGACTGATATATCACCCTCTTTCTAGTTGTGGCGAAGAAGAAGACATGAGACATATAACATTAGGGGTCCCGAAAAGACAAGACAGGAAAGGTCGGACGCTAAATTAACTGAGTTCTATGGGGTACAAAGGCCCCAACTACGTTACAACTCTTCTGGCAACAAACGAACGTTAGGGTGTATAAACTCATACACACAACTCTCAAGGAATTAGGAGTGTTCATATAATCAGCCAGTGGAGACTGACAATACCAGACTACATGCGACGCGGCCATTCCAAGGGAGCAGAGCCGAAAAGAAGAATCGCATTGCCTCGTTGACGGACTCCAGCTGCCCAATACATTAGAAGACAAATCGGATACTTAAAGTATAGTGAATGTGTATTAGTTGTTTTAGTTGTAAATAGTATTCCTTTTTACGAACCTGCAGCACGCTGAAGGTGAAATAGGACTGCAACTTCTTTTTATTTATTGAAATAAATTATTAGATTCCGTCATAAGTTGCATTAAGAAGTATCCGTTATTTGTTGATAGTGACTAGTTTCGGACATTGTGCCCATTCTCAAATCATCCCATAAAAACAAAGTTACAGCAGATGTTATAGTAACTGTAGCAACGAGGCATGAATATTGGCAGTAGTTCCAGTTGTAATGCCGGCCGTTGTGGTCGTGCGGTTCTAGGCGCTTCAGTCTGGAACCGCGTGACCGCTCCGGTCGCAGATTCGAATCCTGCCTCGGGCATGGATGTGTGTGATGTCCTTAGGTTAGTTAGGTTTAAGTAGTTCTAAGTTCTAGGGGACTGATGACCACAGATGTTAAGTCCCATAGTGCTCAGAGCCATTTGAACCATTTTTTTTCCAGTCTTAATAATAGATCACTTACCGTCTTCGTGAGTAACTGAAATACAGTCAAGAATGCATATCTGGAACAGCCACAGCAGACAGTCCAAATGGCAATACAGATATTTTAACATGCAATAGGCAAGTTACAGTGAAGTGATGTTGGAAGACAGCAGCAGTTACCAGGTGACAGCGCCATAGGCCGCTCCCAGCGGTGTGCACAAACGACGAAAATATTTACTGTCTGAGCCACAAGTTCTGATATTGTAATTTTAACATTAAAAATTACACAATGACAAAATAAAATAAACTGTAACCACGTATTAATCGTAATCGACCTGAACTCCAATAAAGAATCACAACTGAGTGGAATACAGCGCCATTTGCGGCGTTATTCGCAAGTACATAGCCAGGTCACAGTACAATACTTTATGAACACTATGGGGATATTTTATGCAAATTTTGTTTATACTGTTTCTACATTGTGCGACTGCTACGGTCGCAGGTTCGAATCCTGCCTCGGGCATGGATGTGTGTGATGTCCTTAGGTTAGTTAGGTTTAAGTAGTTCTAAGTTCTAGGGGACTGATGACCACAGATGTTAAGTCCCATAGTGCTCAGAGCCATTTGAAACATTTCTACATTGTATTTAAAATTGCTTCAGCGGTCGGAAATTTTCACTGTAACTTGGGTATGTAACTTGTGAATCACACCGTATGTGGCGTTGTATTTTTACGTGAGTTATTATTACTGTAATGTATTTTGGGTCGATTAAGAACAAAATATAGTCATCCTTTATTTTATTTGCCATTGTGTTATTAATAAGGTTAGTACTACTGTAGAAGAGCGTTTGTTAAAGAATAAACATTTTGGTCTTTCGTGCACACCGCTGTTAACGGCCTCTGGCACTGTCATTTGCTTATTGCTGGTGTGTTCCAGCGTCACTTCTCTTCCTACTTTACACTGTAACTTGCCTATTACATGTTAAACTATCTGTATTGCTATGTGGGTTATCTGCTATGGCTGTTCCAAACATGCATACTTGACCGTATTTCGATTACTTATGAAGACTGTATATAGCCTTTCATGTATCGTATTATAACAGGAACTACTACAAATATCCATGCCTCATTGGTACAATTATTATAACATCTGATGTAATGTTTTTATCTGATGTTTTGAGAATGGAAACAATGTCCGAAACCAGTCACCACCAATACATAAAGGACACTTATTAATCCAACTTAAGAAGGAATTCTAACCATTAATTTCAATAAATATTTCTCTTGTTGTAACTGAATGTAATTCAATTTTTGTACAAAGAGGAACCTAGTGTACATAGAAAGCTATAGCAAAATGGATTCAAATGTTGTGTATAAAGAATAGTCAAAACTGACAGTTGCTTTAACGTGTATAAATTATGGTCATGAAATCAGCAGCAAATATACAAACAAAACGGTATTTAATCGGTGTCACCGATCGTAGAGAGTTACCATAATTGCTAAAACGGAATAATACAACCAAGTTTCGTCTACATATGAGCGTTAGTTTGATTTGTCTATGTTCCAGCAGACGTCCCAAGATCTCATCTGTCATAATTCTTTAGGAATGCCATAAAAATTCTACGAAATGTGGAGCAGAAGGTAAAGAAAGGAGACGTAACCAGATAGCAGGTAAAGAAAGGAGATCTAATCAGAAATTTCAAACAAGCATCTACTCACAGTTTGAATGTCCGGTCTCAGAAGGGCGCTATCAGAGCTTTAATTTCAGTCAACAAGTTGAAAAAGATATTGCATGTGACGTCCATTTATTCAAGCGAACATAAAGCGCTTATTGGTTTCTTCGACGTTACAGGTTAATCAGAAATCCCACCACTCAAAGGAAAATAAATTTACTTTATCTGAAGAAGTTTATTTACCTTGATAATGATATTGACTGAGACCTCTGAAATTACAGAAATGTTTCCAGAACAACATGGAATTTTAATTTATTAGTAGGTAGATGCAAACGCGACATCCTCTGTCGTCGTCCTCAGGAGATTTCAGTAAGACGTTTGGAGTTTTATTTAGTTAACTGGATTACCTCATGGAGAGGTCACGCAGTCTCGGGACTTCCAGGCACTACGAGAGATTATATCGATGTCTATGAATGAAGAACATTGGCAGTGACGCTGATTTCGTTAGGCGGTGGATGACTAAAATTATTTCTCTGTTGCCTCTCAACATCGAGCGCTCGTTTCCATGCATCACTGTTCCGTCTAAAGTTGTTCCACAGTCCTATCTCAACGGCTACTCTGATTATAGAATCCTGGTCGATCGATGCATAGGATAATATTTTCATTTAATCAAATGTAACCGTATGTTTGTTCATGGTGGTGTGTTCGACAACAACAGATTTCTCGAAATCGCGATATTTGATATGGAGTCGGTGCGCTGCGAACGTTCTAAAATAGTTCGTATTGACTGACCAACGTAACTGTTGCCACATTCACAAGACTTCTTTTCTTTTTTTTTTAAATTCCAGGATCATCGCGACGAAGTTGTCTTTTATCGGGTGCAGCGTATCTCTAATTTTCATGGGTGATCGGAAATTGATTGACTACCGAGTCTGCGAGGGCTTTGCCTATTTTACTTCTTATAGCTCCAAAGAAAGGAAAGAGTCCTACAGGTTGATCATCTTCTGATGATTGAGCATCTCTGTGTTTTTGTTTCTCAGATGTGACCAACTTATTATCTCTTCGCTACAGCCGTTCTTCTGGAATACTTTTCTCAGAGATCTGTTGTCTAGATCCGTGTGTTCCATGTCACAAATAGTTTTAGCTCTATGAGTCAGTGTGTTTGAAACTGCCTTCTTTTGGACTGAATAATGAAGGCTTTGCTCACTGAGATATGGGCCAGTATGTGTTGGCTTCTGGTAAACAGAGTTCCCTAACCGACCATCTGATCTTCGTTCAAGTAGAAAATCTAAAAATGGTAACTTCTTCTCCTCTCTCCATTTTAGCGGTGAACTTGATATTAGGGTTCATACTACTCGTATGATCAATGAACAGGTGAAGAGCTTCGGTTCCAAGTGCCCATATCATATACAGTGTGTTACAAAAAGGTACGGCCAAACTTTCAGGAAACATTCCTCACACACAAAGAAAGAAAATATGTTATGTGGACATGTGTCCGGAAACGCTTACTTTCCATGTTAGAGCTCATTTTATTACTTCTCTTCAAATCACATTAATCATGGAATGGAAACACACAGCAACAGAACGTACCAGCGTGACTTCAAATACTTTGTTACAGGAAATGTTCAAAATGTCCTCTGTTAGCGAGGATACATGCATCCACCCTCCGTCGCATGGAATCCCTGATGCAGCCCTGGAGAATGGGGTATTGTACCACAGCCGTCCACAATACGAGCACGAAGAGTCTCTAAAGTATATTTGGTACCGGGGTTGCGTAGACAAGAGCTTTCAAATGCCCCCATAAATGAAAGTCAAGAGGGTTGAGGTCAGGAGAGCGTGGAGGCTATGGAATTGGTCCGCCTCTACCAATCCATCGCTCACCGAACCTGTTGTTGAGAAGCGTACGAACACTTCGACTGAAATGTGCAGGAGCTCCATCGTGCATGAACCACATGTTGTGTCGTACTTGTAAGGGTACATGTTCTAGCAGCACAGGTAGAGTATCCCGTATGAAATCATGATAACGTGCTCCACTGAGCGTAGGCGGAAGAACATGGAGCCCAATCAAGACACCACCAACAATGCCTGCCCAAACGTTCACAGAAAATCTGTGTTGATGACGTGATTGCACAATTGCGTGCGGATTCCCGTCAGCCCACACATGTTGATTGTGAACATTTACAATTTGATCACGTTGGAATGAAGCCTCATCCGTAAAGAGAACATTTGCACTGAAATGAGGATTGATACATAGTTGGATGAACCATTCGCAGAAGTGTACCGTGGAGGCCAATCAGCTGCTGATAGTGCCTGCACGGAAACAACTGGTTCTCCCGTAGCACTCTCAATACTGTGACGTGGTCAACGTTACCTTGTACAGCAGCAACTTCTCTGACGCTGACATTAGGGTTATCGTCAACTGCACGAAGAATTGCCTCGTCCATTGCAGGTGTCCTCGTCGTTCTAGGTCTTCCCCAGTCGCGAGTCATAGGCTGGAATGTTCCGTGCTCCCTAAGACGCCGATCAATTGCTTCGAACGTCTTCGTGTCGGGACACCTTCGTTCTGGAAATCTGTCTCGATACAAACGTACCGCGCCACGGCTATTGCCCCGTGCTAATCCATACATCAAATGGGCATGTACCAACTCCGCAGTTGTAAACATTACACTGACTGCAAAACCACGTTCGTGATGAACACTAATCTGTTGATGCTACGTACTGATGTGCTTGATGCTAGTACTGTAGAGCAATGAGTCGCATGTCAACACAAGCACCGAAGTCAACATTACCTTCCTTCAATTGGGCCAACTGGCGGTGAATCGAGGAAGTACAGTACATACTGACGAAACTAAAATGAGCTCTAACATGGAAATTAAGCGTTTCCGGACACATGTCCACATAACATCTTTTCTTTATTTGTGTGTGAGGAATGTTTCCTGAAAGTTTGGCCGTACCTTTTTGTAACACCCTGTAGTGCCGTCAACATTGCGGAAAAATACAGAGGAGGAAGAGTTGAATGTAACGTTGCATTCTTCGTGTCTTCCCAAGGACTTTTGCGAACAAAGAGACCACATCCAAACTGACCATAATTTCGCCTGTGGATTTTAGGCATATCACGCAGCCATTGTGGCCCAGGAAACAGCGCTCGCAGATTCCGTATCACATTGTCTGGTAGCTCGGAATTCTTCAATAGTTTCGCCGTTTTTCTGTTGAATGATAAAGTAGGATCGTGCTTCACTGTTTTATACTGCTCTTTCCCGAAAGATACACTTTGACACTAAGGAAAACTGTGGCATTTGTCCAGTCAGCGGGAAGCACAAATACATCTTCCTGTCTTCGCAATGCACACAGTCCTTCCCTCTCTGCTCTACCAATATTTCACTTAGGCAGCTTGGCTGTTGCTAATATGTGACTTGTAGCGAGCCTTACCTCATTGGCGAAGTCCTGTGAGAGATTCCATACTGCTTGTTCCGCTCCACTGATGATATCCACAACAAATGCGCGGCATGGAAGCGAAATTCAGAACTCCTTTTAGCACCGAGATGGTTCCATCGTCGAAGCTCTTGTTTGACAGATTCATGACCGTGTGTGCTATCGCCGTAGTTTTGCTTAGATGTGATTTTTCACTTGCTGCTATGGTCATATCAACCCGGTGAGAGAGTTGTAGACAGAAAGAGATAGCAATTACATAAACTACGGGTATTGGTATCCAGTTCTTATTGTGCATTGCGTATGATTTCTTTAACAATTGATGGCCTATTTTTAGATTTCTACATAAGCTAAAATCAGATGGACGGCAAGCTAACAGAAACTGAACTATCTCTCAGTGCGCAAAGCTTTCATCATCTAGCCCAAAGGAAAGCAGTTTTAAACACGCTGATGCATAGAGATATGTTTATGATAAAGAGGACTTGGATGCTGAGACCAGTTATCTTAGAAACATACAGGGCTATTACAAATGATTGAAGCGATTTCATAAATTCACTGTAGCTCCATTCATTGACATATGGTCACGACACACTACAGATACGCAGAAAAACTTATAAAGTTTTGTTCGGCTGAAGCCGCACTTCAGGTTTCTGCCGCCAGAGCGCTCGAGAGCGCAGTGAGACAAAATGGCGACAGCAGCCGAGAAAGCGTATGTCGTGCTTGAAATGCACTCACGTCAGTCAGTCATAACAGTGCAACGACACTTCAGGACGAAGTTCAACAAAGATCCACCAACTGCTAACTCCATTCGGCGATGGTATGCGCAGTTTAAAGCTTCTGGATGCCTCTGTAAGGGGAAATCAACGGGTCGGCCTGCAGTGAGCGAAGAAACGGTTGAAGCGTGCTGACAAGTTTCACGCATAGTGATGTGAAAGATTCAGTGTTTAAACCTCCTCTACCAAGAAACGTGCGAGAACTGCGAGTTCGCACCAACAATGCTTTCGAACTCATTGATGGGGCATGCTGCGCCGAGTGTGGGAGGAACTTGATTATCGGCTTGATGTCTGCCGAATCACTAAAGGGGCACATATCGAAAATTTGTGAATGCCTAAAAAAACTTTTTCAGTTTTTGTATGTGTGTGCAAAGCATTGTGAAAATATCTCAAATAATAAAGCTATTGTAGAGCTGTGAAATCGCTTCAATCATTTGTAATAACCCTGTATTCCTAAAGCATGGCTATAGCGAACGAGATATTAAGTTTGCCATCTCTTAGAAACAGAAACAGAAAGATACTTAATCATCAGAAGATGCTCTGCCTGCATCACTCCTTCCCCTCATCGGAACTACAACAAATAAAATTGGCAGAGTCCTGGGCAGACACAGAATTCAATCCATTTTACGAACACTTAAGAAAATTAAAGCGATGCAGCGACCAGTCGAAGACATCCTTGGTCGTGGTGTTCATGGAAATTACGAAATGTCTTACGAATATGGTAGCAGTTACACTTGTCAGCCAATACGAACGATTTCAGAACGTTGCGTAGAGCAGTGACAGCAGTTAAATACCGCGGTTTCGACAAATTTGACAGATCTACTGTTGCCGACACAGCCCCATTTACAAACATACGCTTCGTTTGACGAAACGGAGATATTATCCGATGCATCTATCTACTACCCATCGCCGCGCGGGATTAGCCGAGCGGTCTCAAGCGCTAAAGTCATGGACTCTGCGGCTGGTCCCGGCGGAGGTTCGAGTCCTCCCTCGGACATGGGTGTGTGTGTCTGTCCTTAGGATAATTTAGGTTAACTAGTGTGTAAGCTTAGGGACTGATGACCTTAGCAGTTAAGTCCCATAAGAACTCACACACATTTGAACATTTTACTATGCATCTGTCATCAACGAAGCCCTTGAAACCACTATGTGGAACAACACCTTTGACCGGGACAGTGTTACACAGAAACAGGCGCTTGATGCTGAAAGGCAAGAAGGAAATCAACTCATCATCCGACTTCCTACGAAATAAGCGTCGCTGCCTATGTTCCTCCATCATAGAAACGACATAAATTGTGATAGCATATGGAAATTCCGTTACTTCCGGATGTCTTCCTGATATAATTCGGGTATGTAAATAAATTACTGAAATCTTCTCACGACGACGACGGAGGAAATCGTGGAAAGCTTGAGACTGAATATAAATTTGACGCGCCAAAGCTCCGTGAAACAGTTGGCCAAGAATGTCGCCGCGATAAACTACTTTGTCATTCAGAGTAAGTTATCTTCGTTTTTGTCCGAAATATCTCCTTCTATTTATGAACTCCTTTTCTACCTCTCCGAATCCAATCAGTTTTAATGTGATTAGACTTTCAAGCCGATTAACGTTATACATTTGGTTAAATCGAAATATTCTCTTAATTTGACAGGATTGAATATTAATACACTCGCGATGACCATTTATAGAAGCGTTGAGACAAATAGCTTACACCGGCAAATGATCCCAAGTATTTGTTATTTTCGAAACTAAAGAGATGCAGGTCAAGCCCCTTTGCGTAAATTATTGATTGCAGTTGTTGGTTAAGAACTTGCTATTCCACAATGTGTCGGAGAAAAAGGGGTGTGAAATAATTTTAGTATAAGTCATTGTCATACATGAGGGGGAACAGTAAATGAGAATAATGACTATAACAGCCCTCTAGAGACTGGGCGCTGCTCGGTTACGACTCAATATAAGAACAGTTACTTCCTTCATTGGTATCATACTTCGTTGGGCCAGAATATTACGTTCAAATGTGTGTGAAATCTTATGGGACTTAACTGCTAAGGTCATCAGTCCCTAAGCTGACACACTACTTAACCTAAATTATCCTAAGAACAAACACACACACCCATGCCCGAGGGAGGACTCAAACCTCCCCCGGGACCGCAGAATATTATGGCCAACCAGTATCAGTACGCTTATAATCATATGAAGGCAACTTGAAACTGTAGGAAGGGTACTTCCAGGTACCGGCGTACACAAAAGAGGTGTTCAGTAAGTAAAGCAGCACTTTTTGTTTGTAAAAGCAGGTTGGTTTCATTCAGGCTTACAATGCACCATATTATTCCCCACTCTTTTGGCTACAAAATCCTGTTTTTTATATAATCTGCGTTCAATGCGACGGCCTTACGCCACCTGATTGGGAAGGCCTGAATGCTCATGTCACTACTCGTAACCGAGAGCATGGCTACCATCGAACATGACAGGAAGAGCTCTTAACGCCGATTGCCGACTTTGGCGCGCAGTCCGTATATCTTACTGGTTTCGTCACAGTTCGTGGATTTCCGATCAAGTTCGTACTTACTAAGATATGCATTTGTTAATGAACGGGTGAGAATTTTAACGAGGGAAAATTATGATAAATAGTTTTAAACATCCAGAGGCTCCTCCTAGTATCCATTTGGTCATAAATGACTTTAATTATAAATAAACAAAATCGGTGACTTTGGCGCCAAGATGGCGGTACTTCCCGTCATCTATATTTCCCAGGCAGACGCTTGTTGCTAAGGCCGGTATTACACTATCAAATTTCTTTGTCCAATATCTTTGTCCAAAATCTTTGTCAAAGATTTTTGATAGTGTAATAGGGACTTTGTCAAATGTCGTCCAATATTTGATCAAATCTAGGGCCTCGCTGTATATTTGATCAAAGAAACCGCTTGTCTTCTGTTCACTACAATGTGACATGTTACCACAGGGAGCGCTAGCATCTCTTCAGCATTCTGTCGTCTGTAGTGTTTTTATAACCATTTCCGGTAAATACAATTGGTGTGTGCCGATAACTACAAAATTAATAGAGATGTCTGAAGCTGATGAGGCGCTTTACAACGTGAGGCACCCTGAATACAAAGATAGATTAAGAAGATTGGAGACCTAACCTGACCTAACCTAACCTAACATAACATAACCCTCTCCAGTAGCAAGGAATCGGAGTGTTATAGTGAGCCTGTCTTCTGAAGATGTAGCAGTTCTTAAGTGAATATTGTGCTTTGTGATATGAGGATACACTTCATTGAGCACATACAGAAATGTATGCCCATCTATTCTTAAGTAATTGATGTACGACTTGACGTCTTCCACTGTAAGCTCACGTAACAAGTTTTGTTGAATGCTTTTATCGTGTCGTCGTAAAACCCACGGCTTCACCCAGATTAGATTAGTTTTTCGTTCCGTAGATCCGTGCTGAGGAGATCCTCGTGGATGTGGAACATGTCGATTTTTTTATGCTGAAATAACAATACTAATAGTATGAATAAATACAATACATCATTTGTTTCTATTAAAAATTTTGGCAATGGAGTAGAAGGAGTTGGCCAGTAGTAAGTCTTTCAGGCTCCTTTTAAACTGATCTTTATTTGTAACTAAATTTTTTATGTTTCCTGGCAAATTATTGAAGATGAGTGTTCCTGAGTAGTGGACCCCTTTTTGAACTAAAGTAAGTGCTTGTAAGTCCTTGTGCAGATCATTTTTGTTCCTGGTATTGTATGTATGAACTGAGTTGTTTGTTGGAAAAAGAGATATATTATCTACGACAAATTTCATTAAGAAGTAAATATACTGAGAGGCAGTAGTTAGTATACCCAGTTCTTTGAAGAGGTTTCTGCAGGAGGTCCGTGAATTTACTCCACAAATAATACGTATTACACGCTTTTGGACCTTGAAAACTTTTGTTTGACTTCAAGATTTACCTCAAAATATTATCCCATATGACATTATGGAATGAAAGTATGCAAGCTTTTTCATTTTTATGTTGCCTGTGTCTGCTAACACTCGAATTGCAAATACAGATTTGTTAAGGCCTTTCTGCAGTTCTGTGGTGCGCTCCTCCCAACTGAATTTATTATCAAGTTGTAATCCCAGGACTTTTAAGACTGTCAACCTCGTATGTATGGTTCCATTTTTTTCCCCCACTTCTTTTCCGCATGTGCACACAAAGCAATTGGAGTACGTAGAACTGCTGCGGTTAATAATAAGTTGTCAGCCATCTTGAACTTTGACGAAAAATTTGATGACAGTGTAATACCACTTGTAGCGCTACGTCAAAGATCTTTGTCAAATATATTGGACGGAATATTGGATCACATCTTTGATCAAATCTTTGATCAAATCTTTGACAAAGAAATTTGATAGTGTAATACCGGCCTTTAAGGTCCAGCGCCGAGCCCCACCCCACTACGCTCGACATATGGTCGCTTCGTCACCTGGCCAGCCAGCGTGAGAAATGCTCTCCGACTCATGGCCGGCTACGGACTACAGCACTTCCTAACTATCGTGAATACATCAGTAAGAGGCAATAATTTATTAAAACTGGTAAAAATGTCTGCCTCACGTAAGAGGCACCTTACAAGTCACAGCTATGTGCGGCTGCCCGGCACGGTAGGGATCGGACAGGTTTGCTTGACCTTGTTGCGATGATGACAGGTGCCTGGTTTAAGATTCACAGCGCTTTTGTTCACTGTCAAGTCTCCGTAGAAATTCTGGAAGCGCCTATGAATATCTGCGAATTTCTGGTTTTCCTCTAAAAGAAACTCAGTGAAAGCTCTCTGCTTGGAACCCACCTCCCTTACTGGCGCTATTTTGAAGGCTACGTATAGTGCCGCCACATATCGGAATTTCACGAAAATATAGGTGCTGTCCCTCAACAAACTCCACACTCTTTCAACCGAAATTGGCCGAAAAAAATGTGTTGCATTACTTATTGAATGCTTCTTGAAGAAGCCATTTGACGGAGTCCATCTGTGCAGGATGGGGACTACCATCCAGTGAAGTCCTGACATTCGAGAACGAGTTCCGCGGAAATTTCGTGACCCGTCCCATTTCCACGTGCTACAGTCTTTCGCATCTTCCGAAAAGATGTGTTAGGGGAAAATCGCTGGTGGTCGAATAGGCGTTTGACTTTCGTGTCTTGCCCAAGAAGGTGGCCGCCGGAGAACTGCGCGCTTTGTGAAGACTGATGGACAACGATCTGTGACGCAGCCTGCCCGCGAACTGCAGTGCTAGAGCAGTCGTTAAGTGTTTAGGGACCCGCTGTACATCACGTGTTGCTTCAGATGAGGTTCCAGCGTGGACGACTCACGTACGTTTCGTTTTATCCTCGAAGCCGTTGCCAGGTGCCATTACAAGATACAGTGGAAACGAGTTACCTCTTTGATGAATCACCACAGGACTTGGATGACGTCCACGGTCGTACCAGAACACCACGTCCTCCAGGAGAAAGCCTGCTTTGCACTCGGGCAGCCTGGCGGCAGCAACATTACGCAGCGAGAGTTTCGTCTCGTTCTCCCTTCATTGTATGCTTGTTTAGGAAGGGGCTGGCAGTCTTAAGCCTATGTCAGTAAAGCAGTAGTACATACCATAGTTGTGACATTTCAGTGAGCATAACTGTGCATGTGGTTATGTCAGAATCGTATCCCAGTGGACAAGTATGGTAATGAATTCAGTTTTATATCCTGCCTTCAAAATTGCCAAAGTACATTTCGTAACAGATGTACTGAAAATTTTCGTGAGCTTTCACCGACAGTCTACCTCCGACCGCATAAGAAGGAATTATAGATTTCTGCCACGGCTTACTGCAGTTGCTTGTAAAAGTTAGACCATAATGATGTTATGACAACGTTCTTGGTACTCATTTGGGATCTCTTCATTTCTTCCTTAGGACTTATTTTGTGTGTGCCATTATCGACTCAACCGATACGAAATATAAGATCAATTGAAGTCGCACAACAAAAAGAAATTGTTTGTCGTCTAACAACAGTTTATCGTAAGTCGCTGGAGCTACAATGGATTTCAGGTGGTTGGACAAAGGCGTAGGTCATTGCCGTTTCCATGAAGGGTCACGAGCTAGACGCACATAATTACAGGTCTGTACAACTAACATCAGTCTTCTGGAGTGTCTTGTCACGGTCCGCGCGGTTCCCTCCGTCGGAGGATCCAGTCCTCCCTCGGGCATGGGTGTGTGTGTGTGTTGTCCTTAGCGTAAGTAAGTTTAAATTACATAAAAGCTTTATTAGGGATGAAGAATAGAAGATCTGTAGGGGTTCTGGGAAAAGTGCACAATATCTGTCAAAGAAATGGCGTACAAGACCAATTACAGAGCAGTGCGCTAGCGTTTGATCTCTGTATCAGTGAGGTATGACAGCAGACGTCAGAAGAATGTAAAGACATACCAGGTCGGTATAGCCCGTAGATAATTAGGGATCGCAAATGGGAATCTGTCGTAAGGGGGCGATGTTGCAAAAATTTAAGAGTCACGAATTCGAGGAAGACAGTCCTGCTGCCTCCATCGTATTTTTCGCAGAGGGTTCATGAGGAGGAGAGAGATGAAAGCGTGTACCCAGGAATATAGTCATTCTTTGCTCACTCAATAAAATGGAACTGGAGAGGAGATCTGTAATACTGATGCGAATTGACCTCCGCTATGCATTATACAGACTCTAGCGGATTATACGTATATTCGGTGAATGGTCTCAGTAAATAAAGGCAACAAGAGTTACAAACAAAATACCTCCTCTGGCCTTCAAAGTAATCACCATTTGGCTGCAACACAGTTCTGGTATCGGTTGTACAGCTGTTGAAAACTATTATTAAACGCTTCTTGTGGAATCGCTCGAAGCACCGTGGTCACACGTTGTTGGATATCCGTATCATTACAGGAGATGAGACCTGGTGTTACCAATATGATCCGGCGACTAAGCAACAGTCAGTGGCATGGTGTTCATCTTCTTCCCCGCCTCCCAAATAAAGGCAGCTGACAAAATCCAAGATTAAGACGATGTTGATCGCCGTTTACAACAGCAAGGGCTTGGACTACCAATAATTTCTAGGCGCGGGAGTTGGGGTGCGTCTCCTGATCGTCTTGGTAGCACCAGGCCTCATCTACTGTGATGACGGGGATATCGAAAAACTCGAGCTGTTCCACAAGACGCATTTGTTGACAGCTTTACAACCGATCTCAAAAAAATGGTTCAAATAGCTCTAAGCACTATGGGACTTAACATCTGAGGTCATCAGTCACCTAGATGTAGAACAACTTAAACCTAACTAACCTAAGGAGATCACACACATCCCTGCCCAAGGCAGGATTCGAACCTGCGACCGTAGCAGCAGCGCGGTTCGGCACTGAAGCGCCTACAACTGCCCGGCCACAGCGGCCTGCCAACCGATGTCAGAAGTGCTTTGTAGCTAATGGTGATTACTCGAAAATTAGTGGAGGTATTTGGTATCTAAATTTTGTTTCCTTTGCTTTCTGATACCGTTCGCCGAACGTTTCAGATGCACCTCGTATAATCAGACGTAGAACTCCAGATCACATATGTTAATTGTTGTGCCAGACGAAACTACGTCCGTCTTGCCATTCCTACGGGTTCTTTGAATACTCTGGGAGACGGCTCATCACATTAGAATACACGAAATATTAATTCCCTTTATTACACAAATGCTTAAAAGATTTACTTAGACACACATTGTTACCACAGGACTGCTGATAATTTACAGCTGTCGTTGACTATCAAAGCATCACTTGATGCCCGTATTAACTGATTGTTCAAAAATGGTTCAAATGGCTCTGAGCACTATGGAACTTAACTTCTAAGATCATCAGCCCCCTAGATCTTAGAACTACTTAAACCTAACTAACCTAAGGACATCACACACATCCATGGCCGAGGCAGGATTCGAACCTGCGACCGTAGCAGTCGCGCGGTTCCAGACTGTAGCGCCTAGAACCGCTCGGTCACTCCGGTCGCCTAACTGATTGTTCTCTTGGCGTACAAAATAGAGCATTTCATCAGAAACTTTAACAACTGTTCTACATGAAGATATTGACTGCTGTGGCTGAGGTCGGGAACTGGGCAGAGCGCTTCCGTCCTCGGCTCTATATTAACCTCCGTTGCGAGGGCGTTAGTGTGCTGAGAGGGGAGGCGTAGTCTTCAGGATCGCCTCCTACACGTCGTTGCGGACTGCAGCGAGGCCTCGATAACGTCTGTGGTATCGGTATGTGTTACTCGCTTTGGTGTGGCATCGCGATCTCTGGACGACACCACAATAACGAAAGCGTTTCTCCCTCGTCGAACGACCGAAAAAGTTGGCGCAATTTTAAGTCTGTGGAATCGTGCTCGGGAGGATAGCGGTCCAAATCACCCCCACGCTATCCATACACAACTATCCATTAAAATTACTACACCAAGAAGAAATGCAGATGAAAAACGGGTATTCATTGGACAAATATATTATACTAGAACTGACATGTGATTACATTTTCACGCAATTTCGGTGCATAGATCATGAAAAATCAGTACCCAGAACAACCACCTCTGGCCGTAATAACGGCCTTGATACGCCTGGGCATTGAGTCAAACAGAGCTTGGATGGCGTGTACAGGTACAGCTGCCCATGCAGCTTCAACACGATACCACACTTCATCCAGAGTAGTGACTGGCGTATTGTGACGAGCCGGTTGCTCGGTCACCGTTGACCAGACGTTTTCAGTTGGTGAGAGATCTGGAGAACGTGCTGGCCAGGGCAGCAGTCGAACATTTTCTGTATCAAGAAAGGCCCGTACAGGACCTGCAACATGCGGTCGTGCATTATCCTGCTGAAATGTAGGGTTTCGCAGGGATCGAATGAAGGGTAGAGCCACGGGTCATAACACATTTGAAATGTAACTTCTACTGTTCAGAGTGCCGTCAATGCAAACAAGAGCTGACCGAGACGTGTAACCAATGGCACTCCATACCATCACGCCGGGTGATACGCCAGTATGGCGATGACGAATACACGCTTCCAATGTGCGTTCACCGCGATGTCGCCAAACACGGATGCGACCATCATGATGCTGTAAACAGAACCTGGATTCATCCGAAAAAATGGTTTTGCCATTCGTGCACCCAGGTTCGTCGTCGAGTACACCGTCAGGGGCGCTCCTGTCTGTGATCCAGCGTCAAGGGTAACCGCAGCCGCGGTCTCCGAGCTCATAGTCCATGCTGCTGCAAACGTCGTCGAACTGTTCGTGCAGATGGTTGTTGTCTTGCAAACGTCCCCATCTGTTGACTCAGGGATCGAGACTTGGCTGCACGATCCGTTACAGCCATGCGGATAAGATGCCTGTCATCTCGACTGCTAGTGATACGAAGCCGTTAGGATCCAGCACGGCGTTCCGTATTATCCTCCTGAACTCACCGATTGCATATTCTGCTAACAGTCGGTGGATCTCGACCAACGCGAGCAGCAATGTCGCGATACGATAAACCGCAATCGCGATAGGCTACAATTCGACCTTTATCAAAGTCGGAAACGTGATGGTACGCATTTCGCCTCCTTACACGACGCATCACAACAACGTTTCACCAGGCAACGCCGGTGAACTGATGTTTGAGAAACCGGTTGGAAACTTTCCTCATGTTAGCACGTTGTAGGTGTCGCCACCGGCTCCAACCTTGTGTGAATGCTCTGAAAAGCTAATCAATTGCATATCGCAGCATCTTCTTATTGTCGGTTAAATTTCGCGTCTGTAGCACGTCATCTTCGTGGTGTAGCAATTTTAATGGCCAGTAGTCAGTAGTGTATTTAGGTTTTTCATGTTTTCCCTAATGCCCCCAAGTCAAATGGAGAGGTGGTACCTTTGAAAACGGGACGGCCGATTTCCCTATCTGTCCTTCACAATCGGAGTTTGTTCTCCGTAGTCAATGAGCTGGTCGTCGATAGCAAGTTAGGCCTTCTTCCGCCGAATGACAGTAAGTTGTGGTAGATACGGTAGGCGAAGTTTTCGACAAAGTGGACGTAGTGGCGGTGCAGTGTGTCTCTGGAAGCACGGGAGCTCCGAGCGCACTCGTGGGCTGCGATCATTAACATAGGCTGGCTGCGCGCGCCAAAGAGTGGGAATGAATCACAGGCGGGCGACCTACTGTTTCCCCAGGCGCAGCCACCCCGCTCATTATCTCACGTCCTCGCACCTAGTTCCCTATCGCACTCGCACTCCGCTCCCCACTGCAGTGGACTCGAGTGCTGCAGCGCAGTTCCTTCTCGCTCCGCCACTTGGGAGCTCGCAGCCCGCAGTTCCCGGCGTCCCTGCTGTTGCCACGTCCCGGTTCGCGCACGCCCTCGGTCTCCACAGCCCTCGCCGGTCCTTTCCTCACCTCTGAGGCCGCACACGTAACCAATAATGTACTCCTCTGCGTGCAAATCATCTCAACATTAATCTCCGCTACTTGGCGGCGAAACTTCTGTAGCTGGCCGTAATTGACTCTCCGCAAAGCCCCGGCTCTAATACTCTGTTACCCAGCCGCGCCTGTACTCTACTCTGGCCGACCCTTATACTAGTTTTTAGTTACGTTTCGACTATTTGCTCAGGGTTTTCCCGAGAGGAATGGCAAGCATTTCACAAGATGCTCGCATATACAGGGTGACGCAGGGGAACGGGAAATTTTGAACGTTACAGTTGGCAGCACTGTAGCGCCGGCAGATGTTCGAAACTTTGCACAATTGATGTGAACACATTGCCATTTGGTAATCATGGAGAATTGGACTGGTGCGGAACGTGCAGTAGCTGTGAGAGCGTTTTACAAAAATGGTGATAGTGCGACTGCCGCGCAGAGAACATTTCGACACCATTACCAGCTCGGACGTCATGGACGTATCCCATCTGTGCATGCGATTACAACGTGGGTGCGTAATTTTGAAGAAACAGGATCTGCCTTGAAAAAGAAACCACCAGGTGGCATTCCAACGGTACATACCCCAGAGAACATTGCAGCTGCTAGAGCTGCAATCGAGAGAAGTCCTCGCCGCTCCGTTCGACAGCATGCATCTTCAAATGGTTCAAATGGCTCTGAGCACTATGGGACTTAACTGCTGTGGTCATCAGTCCCCTAGAACTTAGAACTACTTAAACCTAACTAACCTAAGGACATCACACACATCCATGCCCGAGGCAGGATTCGAACCTGCGACCGTAGCAGTCGCGCGGTTCCGGACTGAGCGACTAGAACCGCGAGACCACCGTGGCCGGCAGCATGCATCTTCGCTAGGGATTAAGCGACGAAGCTTACAAAGAATACTGCACGAATTAGACTTCCATCCCTATAAGTTGCAGATTGTGCAACACTTACATGAACGAGACCCAGCGTCACGTATGGAGTTTAGTAGCCAGATTTGCTAAAATCAACGAGGACGCGAATTTCCTTGGTAACTTATGGACATCAGACGAAGCCCATTTCCACCTGAACGGATTCGTGAACAAACAGAATTTTCGTTATTGGGCACAGGACAATCCTTGTGAGTTTCACCAGCGACCACTACATAGCGCCAAGGTCACAATATGGTGTGCTGTATCATGTCATGGTGTTATCGGTCCTTATTTTATTGAACGTGAGGATGGTAGTGCAGTGATAGTAACATCAGCTCGATATGCTGAAATGCTTCAAACATTCTGTACACCGAGACTGTAAGAGCTTAACCTTAACGTCGAAAACATGTGGTTTCAGCAGGACGGAGCCACGTCACACGCTGCTCGACAATCGATGGCAGCAGTTCGTCAATTGTTTGGAAGACGCATTATTTCACGTAACGGTGACATGGCATGGCCTGCGACATCCCCTGATCTTAGTGTGTGCGACTTCTTCCTGTGGGGACATCTTAAAGGCAAGGTGTACCGTACACGTCCTCCAACAATCCATGAACTGAAGGAGAACATTGAAAACGAAATCACTGCCATTCCCAAAGATTTGCTACACCGCGCATTCCAGAGTTTTCATAACAGGCTGTTAGAGTGTGAACGCCGAATGGGAGCACATCTTTCCGATGTCATCTTTAAAAAGTAAAGACACACTTTTGGACATTTTGATTGTAAAAACATACTGAATAATGGCATACTGAATACATTCACTTTCGTTAATAAATTACTAGTTTTATGAATTTATTCATGGAAATGACGTTATTTCGAAATTTCCCGTTTCCCTGCGCCACCCTGTACAATGAAACGCCGGCCAGAGTGGCCGAGCGGTTCTAGACGCTTCAGTCTGGAACCGCTCAACCCCTACGGTCGCAGGTTCGAATCCTGCCTCGGGCGTGGATGTGTGTGATGTCCTTAGGTTAGTCAGGTTTAAGTAGTTCTAAGTTCTAGGGGACTGATGACCTCAGAAGTTAAGTCCCATAGTGCTCAGAGCCATTTGAACCATTTTTGAACACTTAAACATCCCTTTTGGAAAATTATGAATTACTGTGCTGGTAGACTTCTACATTATTTGATTTTAAAACAGCTGAGCAGAACTGAATGTACTGAGACATTTCTCTCTTTACTTATTCTGATCAACACTAAACTGACACACAATATTTTTAGCGCAACGCAATCTGAATTTCAATCATCCCTACAAAAGAATGCCGTAACTAACAATAACCTGTACCTTTCATGAATCATTACCTCACAAAAATCTTCGTTACTCGAACTACTGCAATACAGCGAGCGCCAAAACTACTGAAGGCACTAACTACTGATAGGCGTAGTTAGCAAATGAAAGATTTTGGTAGAGAATAAATAATGTATTTACCTTAATAGTGTTCAAAAGTCATTATATATATATATATATATATATATATATATATATCTCACACCCAGTCTTACAAATTTCCTTTTTCTGACGGACACACGTCCAGATCGTCCGCTCTCAAAACTCTGCCATCCCTCTCCCCACATCTACCACTGCTGGCGGCTCACCTCCAACTGCACAACGCTACGCGCTGTTCACATCCAACTGCCCAACACTACAATAGCGAATATTCCAACAATGCCAACCAGCCACAGATCGCACACAGCACGGTCAGTGATTTTCATACAGAGCGCTACGTGGCGTTACCAACATAAAAAGCTAAACAGCCTACTTACAACAATTACGACCCAAAATGTTCGTATAAAGACGTCTTCAGTTTTCTGTCGCTTTCGAGGTAAGTTACTTGAAGCTGATGCGTACAATTCCGATGAAATACCGGGAGGTTACGTGCAACTGCTCACGATGGTCCAGTGTGGGCTGCAGCTATTGTGCAGCAGCTGAACTTGATAGATACAATGCAGTGTGGGCGTTTCAAAAGGTGGCGGAAGATGACGATTGGTTGAGTAACATGTTGTGGACCGACGAAGCTCTTCACGCTCCGAGGGTCTGTCAACGCCCACAGCTGCAGAATTTGGGCTACCGAAAATCCTAGAACTGTCGTGGAAACTCCACTGCACGACGAGAAAGTCACGGTATGGTTTAGATTTACCACATCTACCGTTATTGGGCATTTTTTCTTCGAGGAAATGCGTGATTCTGGTTTTCTAACTGCTACCCTGACGAGGGAGAGGTACGCCGATATGTTACAGAATCGCATCATCCCCAGCCTGACTGATAAACACCTGCTGGAACGTACGATGTTTATGCAGGATGGCGCTACACCCCATATTGCTAGACGCGTGAAAGATCTCTTGCGCGCGTCGTTTGGTGATGATCGTGTGCTCAGCCGCCACTTTCGTCAGTGCGATTATTGGCTTTGGGGTTACCTGGAGTCGCAAGTGTATTGTGATCGACCGACATCTCTAGGGATGCTGAAAGACAACATCCGACGCCAATGCCTCACCATAACTCCAGACATGCTTTACAGTGCTGTTCACAACATTATTCCTCGACTACAGGTATTGTTGAGGAATGATGGTGGACATATTGAGCATTTCCTGTAAAGAACATCATCTTTGCTTTGTCTTACTTTGTTATGCTAATTATTGCTATTCTGATCAGATGAAGCGCCATCTGTCGGACATTTTTTGAACTTTTGTATTTTTTTGGTTCTAATAAAACCCCATGTCATTCCAAGCATGTGTGTCAATTTGTACCTCTCTATCTAAATTATTCCGTGCTTTATTCAGTTTTCAAATTTATACTGACTTTTTGATCACCCAGTATTTTATTTGTTCCACACGCGTTCCGTCTTTTACGAGGACTATTAAAAAAGTAAGGTCCGATCGATCGCGAAACGGAAACCACAGTGAAAATCCAATGAAACTTTCCATAAATGTGTTGTACAGTGTCTCTAGTATGCCCGTCGTTCGCTTCACGGCACTCTTTTCAGTTCTGAGCGCACAGTGAGCACGTAAAGATGCCTACAAAATAGTTTCTCCCGCCAAGTGTGAGTGTGCGTGAAAGATTTCGCCTGATTTCATGCATCCCACACAACGTAACTGTCATACATTTCTTTCTTGATGACTGTTCTCGGGCGCACACAGCAATGAGGAAGCGCCTGCAGCGTTTCAATGGGAAGTGTTTGATCACTCACCGTACAGGCCGGACTTGGCTCCCTCTGATTTTGATGTCTGCTCACATGAACACTGGCTATGAAGGCAACATTTTCGCACAACCAACAAGCGGCAGATCAGCGTAGAGAATTGGCAAAAAGCCCAGGTGTACAATGCTACGAGAAATGTCTCAGTCGGAGCGGCTACCATATAGAGAAGTAGCTGGAAGGTGTAGCTAACTGTTGCAAATAAAACATTTTTGATTTTCGCTGTGGTTTCCATTTCGTGACCGATCGGACCTTACTTTCCAGATAGCCCTCTTACTTTAAGGCATCTTCAATGAAATAGTTATTCGAGTTTTTTGATGGCATCTGCGTTTCTTCTCATCTGGACACATCCTGGAGATCATATTATAACTTCACTTACGAAACGTAAGTAAGTTTTCGTGTTACGAACGTTTTTGCACTCAACTTCCATCTCTGCGTCAACTGCTGTGGAGCACTGTTAGTCTTCTGTCAAAAATGGCTCTGAGCACTATGGGACTTAACTTCTAAGGTCATCAGTCCCCTAGAACTTAGAACTACTTAAACCTAACTAACCTAAGGACATCACACACATCCATGCCCGAGGCAGGATTCGAACCTGCGACCGTAGCGGTCGCGCGGTTCCAGACTGTAGCGCCTTTAACCGCTTGGCCACCACGGCCGGCAGTCTTCTGTGGCTAGAATAACCATTTCCTTGAAGATGCCTTAAAGTAAAAGACGAAATGCGTCTGAAACAAATAAAATACATTGCAGCAAGAAAAGGCAGTTTTTATATACAAAACTAATATTTCTGTAAGTCTTTCTTGAATTCATAGCTCCAGATTTGCACCTGGTGGCCAAAACTGGAATTACACTACTGGCCATTAAAATTGCTACACCACGAAGATGACGTTCTACAGACGCGAAATTTAACTGACAGGAAGAAGATGCTGTGCTATTCAAATGATTAGCTTTTCAGAGCATTCACACAAGGTTGGAGCCGGTGGCGACACCTACAACGTGCTGACATGAGCAAAGTTTCCAACCGATTTCTCATACACAGACAGCAGTTGATCGGCGTTGCCCGGTGAAACGTTGTTGTGATGCCTCGTGTAAGGTGGAAAAATGCGTGCCATCACGTTTCCGACTTTGATAAAGGCCGGATTGTAGCCTATCGCGATTGCGGTTTATCGTATCGCGACATTGCTGCTCGCGTTGTTAGAGATCTAGTAACTGTTAGCAGAATATGGAATCGGTGGGTTCAGGAGAGTAATACAGAACGCCGTGCTGGATCCCAACGGCCTCGTATCACTAGCAGTCGAGATGACAGGCATCTTATCCGCATGGCTGTAACGGATCGTGCAGCCACGTATCGATCCCTGAGTCAACAGATGGGGACGTCTGCAAGACAACAACCATCTGCACGAACAGTTCGACGACGTTTGCGGTAGCATGGACTATCAGCTGGGAGACCATGGCTGCGGTTACCCTTGACGCTGCATCACAGACAGGAATGCATGCGATGGTGTACTCAACGACGAACTTGGGTGCACGAATGGCAAAACGTCATTTTTTCGGATGAATCCAGATTCTGTTTACAGCACCATGATGGTCGCATCCGTGTTTGGCGACATCGCGGTCAACGCACATGGAAGCGTGTATTCGTCAGCGCCATACTGGCGTATCACCGGGCGTGATGGTATGGAGTGCCATTGGTTACACGTCTCGGTCACCTCTTGTTTGCATTGACGACACTTTGAACAGTGGACGTTTCATTTTAGATGTATTACGACCCGTGGCTCTACCCTTCATTCAGTCGCTACGAAACCCTACATTTCAGCAGGATAATGCACGAACGCATTTTGCAGGTCCTGTGCGGGCCTTTCTGTATACAGAAAATGTTCGACTGCTGCCCTGGCCAGCACATTCTCCAGATCTCTCACCAATTGAAAACGACTGGTGAATGGTGGCCGAGCAACTGGCTCGTCACAATACGCCAGTCACTACTCTTGATGAACTGTGGTGTCGTGTTGAAGCCGTATGGGGAGCTGTACATTCACACGCCATCCTAGCTCTGTTTGACTCAATGCACAAGCGTATCAAGGCCGTTATTACGGCCAGAGGTGGTTGTTCTGGGTACTGATTTCTCATGATCTATGCACCCAAATTTCGTGAAAATGTAATCACATGTCAGTTCTAGTATAATATATTTGTCCAATGAATACCCGTTTATCATCTGCATTTCTCCTTGGTGTAGCAATTTTAATGGCCAGTAGTGTAACTTTTTTCATCGTAAATCGGTTCCGCAATTGACGTATTAGAATATGTACTAAATTTCACTGCCATAGGATATTTATATCCCAGATTGGTTATCTGTGATTAGCCACACTTTAATTATAACCACCCGCTATCTCTTCGGAGCATCAGTTTCAAGTAGCTTATCTCCAAAGCGACAGAAAATTGAAGACATCTTTATATGAACATTTAAGTTGAAATTGTGTGCGCGAGTACCTCGTGAAATACTTGCCATTCCACTGGAAAAGTAATTAAAATTAATATAAAGATCGGCCAGAGTAGAGTTAGCTGAATACAGGTACAGCTGTGTAACATAGTATTTGAGCCGCGGCGTAGTAGACAGTCATATACGGTCAGCTACAGAAGTTCGGCCACCAAGTGGGGAAATAAATGTTGAGATGATTTGCCCCCAGAGGAGGACGTTATTGGTTCTTCAAGTAGCACGAAGTAGGAGACTCCAGCTCTGCTCATGCGCGTGACCCCGATGGCAACTGCACAAACGAACCTAGTCTCTAAGATTGGTCAATCCCGGTTCCCTCTCCTAGATCTATTGTAAAGTGCCGCTGCTTGCCGACGCCTTCAGTAGTCTGCTTCCCAAAGGAAACCAGGAAATGCCGGCCATTCTGTGGGGAACCCCTCACCCTGGTAGACCACCCAGTCGGGCCAGGCCATCACCCGTTAGCCGGATTAAGAGAAGCCAGCCCTTTATCTCCAGACCGGAGGATAGCCGTAGCCCCACAGGGATTGTCACAATAGCTAGCGGCACTCTCCGACGGTCGCGGCCCGGAAATGATCAACTCCAAACATTAACTTTGTAAATCGAAGTTGTCCACATTACCGCCTCCTCCGTATTTGGCGGCTCTTCCTTAACACCCCGAATACAAAAAAATACTCCGTGCTTAATCGACTGGCTGTCGAGGGCTGCGACTTCATCAGTAAATCGATGTGTTTCTGTGTATTATCCCGTACACAAGCACAGTGAACGAGGAAATACATACCATTAATAGGCTTCACCATGGCAAGACCACTACGAACATGAAAGTTTAGACCTGTTCGAGATTTTGGATGTATCTCACCAGATAAAGAGCGGAATTAGCTGTGGCCACTGAGCTAATTTATGTGTGCCTCTGACTGCTCGCTCAATAGAGAGTACCCATTCATTGTGTCTCATAGCCTGACACACTCACTCTGTAGCGGAGTACTGAAATTTACTAGCAGATTAGAAATGAGTGTCGAGCCGGAGCACGTCTCACGTCTCCTCGAAACTCCATCTGCCGTTACGTTCTTCCTAATAGATACGAGAGACAGTGGTTTAATAATGAGATACGTTTTAATCTTTCAGGAAATTTAATGAAAGGATACACTTCCTTTCAGTGTAAATATTAATCCGGCGTAAATTACACTGACAGTGACGTGTCTGATTTGAGAAAACTTGTTGCAGTGCGAGGTCGAAACTGTTTCGCGTTAGTACGCCACAACCATTACGTCCTTGGAAAGTAAGAACTTTCACTCCTTATGTTTTTCGGTTTATTATTTTCCCAAAATGTGTACGGGGCACTTCTGTGGAAATTGAAAGAGTAACAGATTCGAAGTAATGACTAATACACTGGATTGTATGGTTGGAGCAGTTAGTGAGCATTCTCCACTACAGAGAAGTCACGGCCAGACGCATAACTTTAATCCGAAAGAACTTTCACTTGCTCTTATATTTTCCTGTTACTTAACGCACAACTTAGAGCTACGTTTGTATCCTAGACACCGGGATGTGGGGTGTGGCAGACGTGATATCATTTACAGTTTTACTGTACGTGCCGTCTTTTTCGTTTTTGAGGCCTCTCTGCCTCATTCTCAGTTTTACAAGTAATATGGGAGTTGTGCAGTCTTTTGCGACTGTATAAAGTATTATTTGGACCAAACGCCTTTCGATTTGGTCCAGATTAACACTTTACACAGCGGTCCCAGAAAGAAGCTACTATCTGCCCGTCTTCAAGTGTCCCCTGATTACACCAACTCTGTGAGCTTTGCGTTACAAGTAGTTTGATAGAATTAGAATGTTCTTAGACACATCACCGTAATCGGATGTACGAGACTTTGATAGCAGTGTTACCCTACTGAAGCTGACGTGATGACATCATGCTTAAGAAAAAACTATTGGTTTTTTCTTGTTTACAGGGAACCAATCAGACATTGCCTTATATTTAAGTTAACAGAATAATTGCATTGCCGATTTCTATCTTTGAGAGTTCAGATGTCTCCCACTATGTGCTTTACATTAATGGTTGAGAGGTGAAGGCTAGGTTAAAACGAAGACTGAAAATTCCGTGGTCCGACCGGGACTCAATCCCGCGAGCTCTCTGTTTCCAGACTTGTGCTTTACCGCTTAGCCACCAGGCTGGCCACGTATCTAAATGTTCATCTATAGGTTCTGACGAGTGAGTTTGCGAGCGTCAAAATATGTGACATATATGGCCGTACCTTTTGATTGTGTTGACTTACAAGCTTAAATTATTTACAACACCGTGGGATCTTATCTTAGTATGTAACATAAATGTTAACTAGATACATGTATCTGTTCCTGAGAAAAAGAAGTATTAACAAAAGGATAGATAGATAAAAAAATGGTTCAAATGGCTCTGAGCACTATGGGACTCAACTTCTGAGGTCATTAGTCCCCTAGAACTTAGAACTAGTTAAACCTAACTAACCTAAGGACATCACGAACATCCATGCCCGAGGCAGGATTCGAACCTGCGACCGTAGCGGTCTTGCGGTTCCAGACTGCAGCGCCTTTAAGCGCACGGCCACTTCGGCCGGCGATAGATAGATAGCTGGGCAATAAATAGCAAAAAATGCTTTTATGTGATATAATTACAATTTAGCAATTTCCGATTTTTTTTCTTTACTTGTATTGTGAAACCTTGCTTCTTGTTGAATTTCGTGATTCGAGATTAATGAGAAGCACCCAATAGGTTCTGATGAGCCAGTGTGAGAGCATAGAAATATATGAAATATGTGACATAAATGACTGTATCTTCTGATTGCACTGACTTAGAAGCTTAAATCATTCAGACCGCCAAGGGACCGTACACCTTAGTATTTGACATGCAAGGTCACAATTATTGAACTATACGAAAAAAACGCAAATTGCTTACAAACTATGGCGTGCACACACTTTACTGAACATTTAAACGTCATTACAGATATTCGGATTTACGTTAAGACATGTTCGATATGTCTTCCATCATTGGCGATGATGTGGCGCAGACGAATAGCGAAATACTGCAAGACCAACTGAAATGTCGGAACATCAATGTTGTCGATGACCTCCTGAATGGCTGTTTTCAGCTCAGATATGGTGTTATTGCTGTACACCTTGTCTTTAACATAGCCCCACAAAAAGGAGTCGCATGTGTTCAGATCCGGAGATTATGGCCCCCAGTCGAGGCCCATGCCAGTGGCCTCTGGATACCCTAGAGCCAGAATGCGGTCTCCAAAGTGCTCTTCCAGGACATCAAAGACTCTCCTGCTTCGATGGAGTCGAGCTCCGTCTTGCATGAATCACATACCGTTGAAATCAGGGTCACTTTGGATAATGGGGATGAAATGTTCTTCCAAAACCTTCCCGTACCGTTCAGTAGTCACCGTGCCATCAAGGAATATCGCACCGATTATTCCGTGACTGGCCACTGCACACCATGCAGTCAACCGTTGACGGTGAAGAGACTTCTCGGTCGCGAATTGCAGATTCTCACTCCCCTAGATGCGCCAATTTGGTTATTGACGAACCCATCCAAATGAAAGTGGGCTTCGTCGCTAAACCAAACTATACAGCGCATACTAATTCCCATCATGCCCCGCGGCCTACTGCGCACTTTGAACGTCCTAACGCAAACCGTTCAGGAGTTATGGCGATTTTATTTTATATAGTTCAGTAATTGTCACCCTGTGTATTTCAACTTGATACCTAAACCCGGTACAGAAAAAAAGGGTCTTAACAGTCTGACAGACGGACGGACGGACGGACGGACAGAAAACGAAGTGATCCTATTTGGGTTCCGTTGTTAGCGATTGGGGTACGGCACCATAAAAAGGAAGGAAGATTGGAGTTGAACATCCTCTCGTCGACAGAAAGCTCATTGGAGACAGAGCCTATGCTCGGATTTTGAAAGGAATGGGGAAAGAAATCGGCCGTACCCTTTTCAAACGATTTAGGGAAATCACGGGAAACCTAAATCAGGATGGCCGGACGGGGATTTGAACCGTCGCTCTCCTGAATGCAAGTCCGGTTTGCTTACCACCGCGCCTCTTCTCTTTGTGTGACGAGTCTTAGAATATTACTGAACGCTGTGAGAACAGAACTGCATACTTCGAAAACGGTAAAGACGGTATTCAATTAAATAAAATATATAATGTGACTTGTGACAGGTTTTTGTGATCTTTGTAAAAATCTTATGCACCTGAACTTACACAGAAGAGTTCCAGTCTGTCTCAACACGCTTCACCAACTACGTTGGCGCTGTGGTTAAGGCACTGGGTAACTTGCAGCAGTAGTGAGATGCAAATCCCCATCCGACCATCTAGATTTACATTTTCCGTGGTTTCTCTAAATCGATTGAGGTAAATACCGGGGTGGTTCCTTTGGAAATGACTCGGTCGCCTTACTATCCTATCTTTGTCTATTCTGAGCTTGTGGGCTGTCTCTGATGCTCTCTCGTTGTCGACAAAACGTTAAACCCCACCCCTCCTTTCCTCTACCCCAAATTTATCTTTTGCACGTCTTTCTTCTCCATAACGCCCTCGTCTTTGAACCTAGATCTTTCTCTCCCTTGGAAATGGTAATACTCGCGCACGTTCACTGAACAATCAAGCCCTCCGAAGGTGCGTGCATCCGTAGTACGCTGTAGTAGAAGCGTGTGTTTATTTTGTCGTTATACATGTGTATCACTGTACCATAACCTAGTGACAACGACCAAAACGATTGTGTATATTAAATTTAAGCCTTCGTACTGTTTAATACTTCATTATTATCAGTCGCGTTACACACAAACAAACAGTGTATACATAGTCGGTAAAGTGACTGGTTCCATATCATTTCAGCACAAGTCATGAAAAAGAAAAAATAATCTATGCAACATGTAACACTCTAAAAGAAAGTAGGACACATAAGAGTCTCTTTTTGCTTGCTATTCAGCTACGTCATTCGCATCGCCATTCCACTGATTTTGCTGGCAGCATCCATTAAAGTTCCTTCACAGTACTCAACCAGTCGTGTGCCTTACTTAGCACATGTATTGTAGCTAAACGATTTTCACTTATCGGCAAAATACTGCGGTGCTCAAAATACATCTGCGCGGATAGCGTAGAACAAGAACCGCTTCGATTTCAGATGGCGGAAGTCAGCTAAACAGAGATTCAATGTAGTAGGCATATTAAGGATGAGAAATTTGACGTTAATTAAGACAGATACAGAGCTGATATCCCATTAATCTTGCAGATACTTAGCTAAATATGAAATACTCACGGAAGAGATTATTTGTATTATTCATGCAGACGGCAATCGGAGTTTATCGCCAGTGTAAATTAAGATAAAGTAACTTCGAAGTACACCTCACAGAGAGTGTACAAATCTCTAGGTAAGTAATCAGTAAACGGGAGATTGAAAACAGAGATCGCGGATTCAGCTCCCATCTCAGGCGTATACATACGTTTTAGATGTACCGATATATCCTGCAAATACACGATAATATAACTCTGAATCTACTGTCTGCACGGTAATTTTGTGTTATGGTAGCTTTTCATGCAGCTGAGAACTTCTTTCGAAAGCGAATTTTCATCCGCAAAAAATGACAGCTCTGGGCAATTTTAAAAATGTTCTTATGTGACTATATGATTGTTTTCCAGCTACCAACACGAATAATGCATTCACAAACAGAACTAAAGAGCCTTATTTCAATGATTTATTGGTAATCTTTTTTGGATGTTATCGCTATAAAGTCTTAAGAACAGAATAGCAATCACATATATTTTCTTCGACATAACGTTTTGTTTTGGCATAAATAGGTTCTGCCTCTAAAGAGGGTTCCGTAAACCAGTTAGCGAAAATCTCAACTAATTCCTCGCCCTTCCTAACAAAGAGAACCGACAGGATAAAATTTTTCAATATTATATTCCGTTTTCAGTCACGCTTTGTTTTCTCTCTCTATTGTATCCCTACACTTTTCGACATTAGAAATCCATTATCAAGGAATTAAGTTTTCTATTTGTCTAAACAAAGTACTGTATTGCTTGATAACTGAATTATTATTTGTTACCAAGTAACTGTATTCCTTCATAACAGAATTCTGATTCAGAAATGACCTGAACATGGGCGAAATGCCAAATTCTGTGATGGTGAAGCAACTCATGGTGTGAAGAAAACTTTAGTGGGCCGTGAAATTTGTTTTATTATTTCAAAAAAAAATGGTTCAAATGGCTCTGAGCCCTATGGCACTCAACATATGAGGTCATCAGTCCCCTAGAACTTAGAACTACTTAAACCTAACTAACCTAAGGACATCACACACAGCCATGCCCGAGGCAGGATTCGAACTTGCGACCGTAGCGGTCGCGCGGTACCAGACTGAAGCGCCTAGAACCGCTCGGCCACACCGGCCGGCTTTTATTATTTCAATGACATTTACATTTCAATTGAGTTCGCTGTTTTCACAAGCAAATAATGTTCCTTCCACACCAACCAAGAAGTTAATGTACGATAAGGGGATGCTACGACAAATTGTCACTTAACGATTTCCGTGTCGACGTCGTTACCGAATTCGAAAATAGTTATCATGATAGATTCTACATGTCTCCTAATTATGAAATCGGCATCAAATAATGACAGATTTTTATAAACGATATCTCCACGAGGCTGCAGCGAGCAGATACACTCGACTTTGAATGGCTTACATAGAGTGTGATGGCCTCCCTGATCATACATATCGGAAAATATTGTTATCCACCTACGACGGTGTATGAATATTCCACATCCACATTTTTAAGGATTCCATTAATAGGTCACGTCATAGCCCCTCTGTGAGTTGTGCATGTACCTTGAGGACCAACAAACGTTTGCTTAGGACGCCTTTAAGAGTACTAACCCTGGGCTAGATACGCAGTATTCTTAGTTATAAATTATACGTGTTACAGAGACTTCTCTCGGGAGACGAATTGAAGTCACGCCTCGATCAAACTAACATATCTCTGCGGCCCGAATCACTTCAGCGTCCCATTTTAATTAGCCAGCTAATTACAGTATTAATTTTGTTCATCATACTATTAGATGTTTCAGAAAAGTGTGAAACTGTGCCATTGGTGATTTAAATAATGAAAACTGCACCAGTTACTCATGTTTTGATGCTTAGCACGAGTTTCGAAAATGTATTCTCATTTTCAAGTGCGGTAGTCCACGTTTTATAAATAAGCAGTGTGAGTGATGATTTGCGTGTATGTGGTATTCTGTATAATGGAGGAGGCATAATAACTTTTAACCGTGAAAAAAACGCAAGACAGACAGAAAATCACACATGCTAACACCACCAAACATATTCAAGTAAACGAATGCACTAATGCATAATAGATTCTCGAAATTCGATGTGCTAAGCATCAAAACATAAGTAACTGGTGCAGTTTCATTATTTAAATCAATAATGACTGAGTGTTTGCATTTTCATATACATATATATATATATATTCAGTATCTGTTAATTAGCATCAACACCAGATAGTAGTAAAATTTGAAGAAGAAAGGAAGGAAGATTAGAATTTATCATCTCCTCAATGATGCGATGATTAGAGACGGAGAACAAGCGCGTATTAGTCAAGAATTGGCCAAGAGATAGGAAGTGTCTTTTTCGCAGTAATTATCCCAGCAATGGCGTTAAACGATTTTTAGGAAAACAGCGGACACCTCAAAACCACAATCTCTGAACGGGGATTTGATCCCCGCTTCTGCTAAATGCGAGTTCAGTGTTCTAAGCACTCTACCACTGTCCTCGGTAGTAAAATTTAACTTGTGATGTACCTACGTTTGAAGAACGTAGCGAAGATCGAAAGAACAGTATACGTATTTTGACCGCCAGACAATATTTCATTCAATATGTTATCACATTATGTTTTTACCAAACAGCCGCATACTTCATGTAATAGAACACGTGCTAGAGAGAACCATACAGCCGCTTTGCGTTTATTTTCAGGAGACTGAAATATATGTCATTCTTGGTACACTATATCACATATCTCTACATCTACATCTACATGGTTACTCTGCAATTTACATTTAAGTGCATGGCAAAGGGCTCATCGAACCATTTTCATACTACTTCTCTACCATTCCACTCTCAAATGGCGCGTGGGAAAAAGGAACACCTAAATCTATCCGTTCGAGCTCTGATTTCTCTTATTTTATTATGATGATCATTTCTCCCTACGTAGGTGGGTGTCAAAAAATATTTTCGCATTCGGAAGAGAAAATTGGTGACTGAAATTTCGTAAATAGATCTCGCCGCAAAGGAAACCGCCTTTGTTTCAATGACTGCCACCCCAACCCGCGTATCATATCAGTGACACTCTCACCCCTATTGCGCGATAACATGAAACAAGCTGCCCTTCTTTCCACTTTTTTGATGTCCTCCGTCAATCCTACATGGTAAGGATCCCACACGGCGCAGCAATATTCCAGCAGAGGACGGACAAGTGTAATGTAGGCTGTCTCTTTAGTGGGTTTGTCGCATCTTCTTTCTGCCAACAAAGCGCAGTCTTTGTTTCGCCTTCCCCACGATATTATCTGTGTGGTCTTTCCAATTTAAGTTGCTCGTAATTGTAATTCCTAGGTATTTAGTCGAATTGACAGCACTTAGATTTGTGCGATTTATCGTATACTCAAAATTTATCGGATTTCTTTTAGTATCCGTGCGGATGACGTCGCACTTTTCTATGTTAAGTACCAATTGCCACTTTTCGCACGATACAGAAATTCTCTCTTGATCATTTTGTAATTGAAATTGATCGTCTGATGATTTTACTAGACGGTAAATTACAGCGTCATCTTCAAACAGTCTAAGGGGGCTGCTCAGATTATCAACTAGGTCATTCATGTAAATCAGGAATAGCAGATGGCCTATGACACTACCTTGCGAAACGCCAGATATCACTTCTGTTCTACTCGATGATTTGCCGTCTATAACTACGAACTGTGACCTCTCTGAGAGGAATTCACGAATCCAGTCATATAACTGAGACGATACTCTATATATACGCAATTTGATTAATAGTCGCCTGTGAGGAACGGTATCAAAAGCATTCTGGAAATCTAGGAATATGGAATCGATGTGAGATCCCTTGTCGACAGCACTAATTGCTTCATCGGAATAAAGAGCTAGCTGTGTTGCACAAGAAAGAGATTTTCTGAATCCGTGTTGGTTATATATCAATAAGTCATTTTCCTCAAGGTGATCCATAATGTTCGAGTACAGTGTTGTTGTTGTTGTGGTCTTCAGTCCTGAGACTGGTTTGATGCAGCTCTCCATGCTACCCTATCCTGTGCAAGCTTCTTCATCTCCCAGTACCTACTGCAACCTACATCCTTCTGAATCTGCTTAGTGTATTCATCTCTTGGTCTCCCTCTAGGATTTTTACCCTCCACGCTGCCCTCCAATGCTAAATTTGTGATCCCTTGATGCCTCAAAACATGTCCTACCAAGCGATCCCTTCTTCTAGTCAAGTTGTGCCACAAACTTCTCTTCTCCCCAATCCTATTCAGTACCTCCTCATTAGTTATGTGATCTAGCCATCTAATCTTCAGCATTCTTCTGTAGCACCACATTTCGAAAGCTTCTATTCTCTTCTTGTCCAAACTAGTTATCGTCCATGTTTCACTTCCATACATGGCTACACTCCATACAAATACTTTCAGAAATGACTTCCTGACACTTAAATCTATACTCGATGTTAACAAATTTTTCTTCTTCAGAAACGATTTCCTTGCCATTGCCAGTCTACATTTTATATCCTCTCTACTTCGACCATCATCAGTTATTTTGCTCCCCAAATAGCAATACTCCTTTACTACTTTAAGTGTCTCATTTCCTAATCTAATTCCCTCAGCATCACCCGATTTAATTTGACTACATTCCATTACTCTTGTTTGCTTTTGTTGATGTTCATCTTATATCCTCCTTTCAAGACACTGTTCATTCCGTTCAACTGCTCTTCCAAGTCCTTTGCTGTCTCTGACAGAATTACAATGTCATCGGCGAACCTCAAAGTTTTTACTTCTTCTTCATGAATTTTAATACCTACTCCGAATTTTTCTTTACTGCTTGCTCAATATACAGATTGAATAATATCGGGGAGAGGCTACAACCCTGTCTCACTCCTTTCCCAACCACTGCTTCCCTTTCATGCCCCTCGACTCTTATAACTGCCATCTGGTTTCTGTACAAATTTTAAATAGCCTTTCGCTCCCTGTGTTTTACCCCTGCCACCTTCAGAATTTGAGAGAGAGTATTCCAGTTAACATTGCCAAAAGCTTTCTCTAAGTCTACAAATGCTAGAAACATAGGTTTGCCTTTTCTTAACCTTTCTTCTAAGATACGAGTACAGTATATGCTCCAAATTCCTACTGCAAATTGAGGTCAATGAAATGGATCTGTAATTCAATGGGTTACTCCTATTTCCTTTCTTGAATATTGGCGTGACCTGTGCTACTTTCCAGTCATTAGGAACAGACCTTTCGTCAAGTGAGCGGCTGTATATGGTTGGTACTCCGATTCCGAAGAACATGAATTAAACTTTACCGTGTAAGTTATCTTCACACAAGTCACCGACAGCTATGGCATTTTCCCCTCGGTCAACCTGCAAATGATTTTATATGTTTGTTCTGTAGACACGTAACATCGGCCCGCACACTTGAAGCACGTCCGCGTAGAAGTTTGCTTAGTTTAGTCATTCCCTGAAAAATTCTGCCTCCAGCGATGACAGGTCGCGTATGGTGAGGTGGGCAGCATTGATATGAGCGGCTGACCACTGTCTATTGTGCTGGTTCCTCCAAGCTGTGACTCACCTGGTTTTGCCTCTGTCCGCATTTCTCCCTAGCATTCCGACGGCATCCGCCTGGAACGTCAGCAACTGGCACTCTCACCTTTTCAAGTGCTTCGCTCAAAGTTTCTCTATCCGGACAGACTTAGTTGCAAATGCTTCTCGTTTGCATTCTGGCAGAATTTGTTTTTCTCTTTTCTTTTAAACGCACTAACATACAACCCTCTTGATCCTATATTACACAGCATTCTCAGTTTCAGACTACCTTTTCTCCTCCAGAATGAAATTTTCACTCTGCAGCGGCGTGTGCGCTGATATGAAACTTCCTGGCAGATTAAAATTGTGTGCCGGACCGAGACTCGAACTCGGGACCTTTGATAAATCTCCCGAGTTCGTGTCTCAGTCCGTACACAGTTTTAATCTTCCAGAAAGTATCATACATTTCCTCCTGCTTGCTAGCCTATTTGCTAGTATCTCAAAGCTACATGGAATCAAAGAAGATAATAAATGCTATTATTAACATTATATTTACTGATATTATATCAGATAGTACATTATATTTTAATTACATAAATCAAGACATTCGCCACACAATAAAAGACCTACAGCTTAATTGGTAAAAGATTAGAATATAGTCAAAATTCGAGATCTCGTATAGAACAGATGACCCATCTGGTTTTGCCGGTCAACAGCAATAAGCCTAGACGGCTCAGCAGAATGGGCACACCGACGACGAAAAGATCATGTTCGACGTTTCCAGCAGGTAGAAGGGGTAGTACTTATGATGATAATTTAAACATCACAAGTTAGTATCATTATCACAGAATCAAAGATAACAGTAATTTCGGATTGTTCTGTAACTCGGTTTCTTACTTATGACTAAAGAGGGTGTGTAAGTTAATTGTGTGGTCGTTTAGTATCACTCTTGTAGTGTCCTTCTGATTCTTTTAAAATTATCTCTGAAACTCCTGGCCTTGCATGTCTCTCACCTCTGCGCGCTGAAAGCAGATTTTGTATAGAGCTAATGACTTCTTGCTGATACATTTTCTTTCTTTCTTTTTTTTCAGGAGCTGCAATTTGCTTCCATAGTCTGCGTACACTAGCTTGTCTATATAGTATAAACCGTAATCCTTAGACACAATCGTATTTATACGATCTTTTTTACGCATTCTTTGGAATTAAGCAGGGCCAACCAGCTGTTTTTCTTTTTTATTTCATTTTATCCACTAAAAGCCCATATCCAAAAATCCTGGAAAATATTACTGCATGAAATATAATTTCTCAGTTTGATAACAGTTTCTCTGGAAATTTCAAAATTTATCTTTTCTTGGAAGACATTTGGAACACTAAAGTAAAGCTACCTTCTTCTCAAAGGCTGGTTTGAACACCTCAGGGCATTTTCCGCTGTAGGTGATAGGACCTTGACTTCCTCCGATCCATGAACTGACTTACCCATTCAGTTGTAGGGGACCTACAGTTTAACGTGGCTCCGAACATCTGTGGAACCTGATGTTTTTCACCTATACAAATTATTGCCAGTGATAAAAGAAGAGAAAGTGATAGAAAAAAATTTTTAAACGACAGGGTTGGAGCCCACACCTTCGAAGTTTAGTCTGACACTACTTAGACAATCTGTAACTGGGTATAATAATGTATTGCTTTTGTTTCTTAGTGATACCTAGAGCGTACCTTTAATGAGCGTGGGCTGGTAACCATTCTAAACGGCTTTTGTCTCGATAGTATATAATTGTCCATTTATTTTAAGTGGACTACCAAAAACGAGAAGCTGAAGAACTGTGGCTTCTGACACTTTCTGCAGTGTGTGAGAAACCATTAAATTAAGACGCTGCGTATCGCAGCCAATGAGCTATCAGTCTGATTTATCTTTCTAATGTCTCTGCTAAGTTGTTGGCGCCATTTTCAGTATAATTCTGTAATAAAGCGCATGGTAGTCTCCTTCCACCCTACCCCCGCCCCCCCCCAACCCCCCCCCCCTCTTTCCCGCTGGCCCTAGTGCTCGTTAGCGTTTATTCCATTGTATGGAGTCCTTATTTCCTGCCTGCAGTATTTTTGTGTCCTCTCTTCCCCGTTTCTCATTGAACTGCCAAGCCTGTTGTGATGCACCTCGTGTAAGCTACTCTCGAAATTCCTCTGTCATCTTTTCGGGTAGCAGACGATGTTTGTGAAACGTGTCAGAGAACTGCGAAACCCTATTGTATACGACTATCAAGTTTTACACATTTTTAAGCATTTAGCAGTACGTGAAGAACAGAATACGAAGAGCAGAATTAGCCCTAAGCTCTTTATGAAAGCGCTTAAAGACAAAACAGAGCCTGGCATAGCACTTCTGTCCAGAATCTAGCTTTGTAATGCATTCACAGATTTCTTTATGTTATGATTTTCAATGAAATATTTAGCAAGTGGGTGAGAAAGTTTTATGTTTATAACGAGCTATTAACAGCCGACAATCGGTGGTACGTGCAGTCGAAAAAGAAAATTCTTGTGATAATTCGCTAACGATTTTGGAAATTGTGATCATGATAGCTGCCAAGATACTGGAAGCTCCAAAGAAACACAATAACTACCTATTTATCAGACTGGATTCGTGATTTCCTGTCAGAGAGATTACAGTTAGCAGTAATTTACGGAAAATAATTGAATAAAACAGAAATGATTTCTGGCGTTCCCCAGAGTAGTTTTACAGGCCTTCTGTTGTTCCTTATCTTTATAAACGATTTAGATGATCTGAGCAGCCGTATTAGGTTGTTTGCAGATGATGCTGTCGTTTATCGTCTAATAGAGTCATCAGTAGGTCAAAAAACAAATTGCAAAACGATTTAGAAAAGATATCTGTAAGCTGCAAGAATTAGCAATTGACCCTAAATAATGAAAAGTGTTACGTCATCCACATGACATTTAAAAGGAATACGTTAAATTTTGGTTACTCTAAAGGCTGTGAATTCAACTAAATACCTAGGCATTACAATTACAAACGACTTAAATTGGAAAGAACGCATAGAAAAAATTTGTGGGGAAGGCGAACCAAAGACAGCGTTTTATTGGCCGAACACTTAGAAGATGCAACAGATTTACTGCAGAGATGTCTACGCTTCGCTTGTCCGACCTCTTTGGGAGTATCCCTTTCTGGGATCCTTACCAGATAGGATTAACGGAGTACATCGAGCACGTTCAAAGACGAACAGCACGTATTTGTATTATCGCGAAGTTGGGGAGAGAGTGTCACTGATATGATACAGAATTTGGGGTGGACATCATTTTAAAAAAAATGAGTTTTTCGCTGAGGCGGAATCTTCTTACGAAAATTGAATCACCAATTTTCTTCTCCGAATACGAAAATATTTTGTTGACACCGACCTATAAAGGGAGAAATGATCATCCCAATAAAATAAGGGAAATCAGAGTTCGCACGGGAAGATATAAGTGTTCGTTTTTGCAGTTCGCTGTTAGAGATTGGAACAATAGAGAATTATTGTAAAGGTGGTTCGATGAACCCTCTGCCAGCATTTAAATGTGATTTGCAGAGTATCCATGTAGATGTAGATGCCAGTTCACTGACCTCTCTTCCACCATTTGCCAACATAAGCGACGGTTCACTAACGCCACATTCTCAGAAGAGACGAAGCCACTCCTGATTAACGCAGTACCAAGGATATCACTAATTGAAAATATAGTCCGCAGTAAAGAAAATAATGTTTTTGTCTGCAATATGATGTGCACTGATTTCTGGTAGAACATGGCATTTTTATTGCCGAACTTCATTTCCGTGACGCTGTCGTGTTACATGACAATCCCCGACCGCCTACAACCAGCGAAAGACATTGTGGATGAAGAAATTTTAATTCTGACCTTAGCTACTGTCGGGAAGTGAAATAAATTTAATGGTTCAAATGGCTCTGAGCACTATGGGACTTAACATCTGAGGTCATCAGTCCCCTAGAACTTAGAACTATTTAAACCTAACTAACCTAATGACATCACACACATCCATGCCCGAGGTAGGATTCGAACCTGCGACCGTAGCGGTCGCGCTGTTCCAGACTGAAGCGCCTAGAACCGCTCGTCCACCCTGGCCGGCTAAATTTAATGGCAACAAGTGAAAATGGCAACAGGTGAAAATTTTTGCGGACCGCGACTTGAAACCGAATGTCCCGCTTTATGTGACCGGTCGCCTTAATCGCTTCGGTTTTCCCAGCACGCTTCACGTCAAACCCAAATTCCCAACTTGTCGCACACCACAGACGTAGGGTCTCCTGTCCATTACCGTTATTGCTCGCAGCCTCACGCTGATTCCCGCACGAGGCCTGAAGATGAGTTCATCTGCACTCAGTGATCATTAATTGCCATCGATGCTCATATATTTATATGTGTGGTGTCTGTACTTTCAGATATGTCCGATAGAATAGACACCACGCATATAAAGACTTTGTTGGCGATTTGTTGCTTCTTGTTTGAGACCACTAACTCACGATAATGATATCTCACCGCTCCTGTGCGGTTTAAGTGTCTGATGTTTCGACGCAGCATAACCAATGCTATTCTCAATGTGTGATACTGTGTCTGTGCATTGTTTTAACGGTCGGTGAGCGTGCTGACCAACCGATTCGTCATTAACTCTATATATTCAGGATGGAATAGAATTGTATCTTCTCCGCTGTCGCCGAATTCCACCAACGTGGGAAGATTGACAAGTGAAACACCAGGAAAAATAATGGGGAGCGTCGTAGGGCATTTTATTATTATTATTAGAAGTATTAGTATTATTGTTGTTATTAGCGAATGTCCCCATTGGAGAACGATAAGCAGGTGATTTTCAATCTTTCTTAGGGTCCTTATTGCTTTCCCAGTATTTCTTCATTTCTCACCGAATGTCTTCTTTCTTTCTTCGGTCCACTTCCGTCTGTATGGTTTTGGTTCCATCTGTGGAATGAAGTTCCACTTACCAATTTTGCTTCTGATTGTGTCCTTGTCTGATGTGTTTGTTACGTCAATTTTTGCTTTTGTCAAATCCTCCTTAGCTTCAATTACCCAAGGTACTGACGCTTTAAAGGATGTCACATAGTCCAATAGACGTTTAGTTAGTCTGTTTCCAGGTAATCTGTCTAGGTTTTCGTGGAACTTCATTCGTCTCTTTCTGATGTCAATTTCGATGTTTGATACTTTTTCTGTTGTCTCGATGGTTTGCAGTCTCTATCCGTTTTGTGTGTATCGTGGTCCCAGAAGTTTTCTAATAATCTTTCTCTCTACTTTCTTAATATATTGTAAATTTAGTTTTCAATTCGGTGAGGGTGCTTCACTTGCATATGTGACTGTCTGTTTGCTTACTGTGTTGTAGTGTCTGATTTTAGTGCCTTTTGACAGGCACTGTTTGTTATACAAATTTGAAACATGTCCGGATGCTTTCTTTATTTTCTACAATCTGCTTTTTGTGCTATTTTTTCAATTCCTATTCGTTCAGTAATTTCACCGAGGTACTTACAATGTTTGACTATGTTTATTTCACCATAATTTGTTTCAAGTTTCGGAATATCTAACTTGGAACATATGAATTCAGTCTTCTCAAAGCAGATTTGCAGGCCAACCTTCTCTGCACATTTCTTTGAGGGTCTCGATTTGTTTTACTGCTGTTTCTTCACTGTCGGTTAGAATAGCTCGATTGGCTTCCTAAAGTTTTGTTTTCTTAGTTCCATTTCCCATTCTTTCATTACTTTGTCTAAAACTATATTGCATAATAGTGACGAGATCCTGTCTCCTTGTCTTACTCCTGTTTAAACTAAGAACAGGTCCGAAATTTCATCTATGAATTTAATCTCTGATTTGGTTTCTCAAAGTGTTTGTTCTGTCAGTTTTCGGGTTTTGGTGTCTAGTTCGCGTTCTTCTAGAATATTAAATAGAGATTGTCTATCTATAGAATCGGATGTTTTTTTCTAAATCAACAAATTAGCAGGCCATTGGTTTCGACCTGATTGCTTTAATTTATAAAGTAGTTTTTAGATTTATTATTATTATTATTAGTATTGTTATTATTATTATTACTCCAGTTCAAGCTAAAGATTAAGAACATGAGTAAAATAATCGTAACAGTTAATCTGGCACTTTTACTAGTTTACTCAAAGAAAGAATGAAGTACTTCTCACCGCGCGTTGCAGGTTCGAATCCTGCCTCGGGCATGGATGTGTGTGATGTCCTTAGGTTAGTTAGGTTTAAGTAGTTCTAAGCTCTAGAGGACTCATGACCTCAGATGTTAAGTCCCCTAGTGTTCAGAGCCATTTGAATAATTTTTTTTAAGTACTTCTCACCTGTAGGTATTTTCACAAGTCTTTCACGTACTTCTAAGTATGTATACTACTAGGAGTAAAGATTTTGTATGGACTTCGTGTATCTGGGGTATAGTATAACATCATTCTGACAAATTGTTCCAAAGACGCTTTGGGGTCGATATCGAATGCTGCATGCCTTCTTTGCAAAAGGGAATAGTCACAATTAAGCAGAGATATACATTCACAATTAAAGCAAGTGAAAAGTCTCTCTTTACTTTAAATGCTTAGGAACTGAGTACTAAGCAAGTACGTTGATTGCAGCTTAATCTACATATGAAGCTACATTTCAAAAATAAAATGCCCAGAATGCTGTTTTCTGGCCGTCACCTTAAGTCGATGGAGAATTTTCTGAAGATGAATTGCCAAGCCATTGGTAACAAATTCGTATTTAAACACAGTTTTGTATGCGTTGGAGCCCTCACGCTTCGCTGTTTTGGTGATAACTCTGAACGGTGAACTATGGAGCGTCTGCAACACTTTAGCTCTGAATAACTGACTCCGTTTCTCGGTGGGAGGTTTTCTCTTTTGTCCACAGCCTTTGGCTTGTGAATCTGGAACGTTTCCAATGGAGGATTTGAATAATTGCAGAGTGACCTTGCCAAAATCGAGCAATGAGAGACTCAAAATCGCGGAAAGAATAGGCCTTCCCGCCAACGTGTGAGGCACACATGATTTGGTGCGTAAATTGTGCACTCATTTAGTATTATTATGAAATTTACACGGAACAGCAAATCGACGAAAATGTACTTTGTGTTGTCTAGAGATCCTCTCCGTTCAAGAAATTGCAATGTAAAGAGTTAATGCGTACTTTTACCGTCCACCCTAAGGTAAAAACAAATAGTTTTAAGTAGGCGCGTAAGAATTAATAATAACTTTCTTAGGAATTAATAGTTAACCGTTGTTAAGCGTCTTAATAAGGAAGCTGATGAGACATACGCAAACATTTGCGGACTTGTTCCATTGCTGAAATTATTTTGTATATTTTGGGAATGTATTTTATAAATGCACTTTCATACCTTAATAATGATAAAAATAATAATAGTAATGATAACAGCTATATTAATTAAATCACAGTTTGTATTTCAGACGGCTTGCCAACTGAAAATGCCATTTACATACTTCCTCACAAAATATGGCCAGGATCAAACAAGAAAATTGCATCAGTTAGTGGTCTTCAGAGCCTTTGTCAGGCATCTGACTCTGTAAACCATAAGATTTTCCTATAAAAAATTATTTTGGTGAAACTGATCATGAAGCAAATGCTTCGTATGATATAGGTGCTAAATAACTCAATCATCGGAAGGTTCAAATGGCTCTGAGCACTATGGGACTCAACTGCTGAGGTCATTAGTCCCCTAGAACTTAGGACTAGTTAAACCTAACTAACCTAAGGACATCACAAACATCCATGCCCGAGGCAGGATTCGAACGTGCGACCGTAGCGGTCTTGCGGTTCCAGACTGCAGCGCCTTTAACCGCACGGCCACTTCGGCCGGCCAATCATCGGAAGGATAACATTGAAAGCTTCCAGGTGGTTTGGTCTTATGAATACTGCTAACGTTTCTAAATGGAAATGGCCTTCAATTAAACTGACTGAAAACAATTAATTTTCGTGCAAGTGATACTACTATTCTAATCAGTTGTCATCAGCGTAATAGAAGCATAAGAAATTCTAAATAATTTTTAAAATAATGGTTTAGTAGTTGATTGTATATTGTCTCATCCTCACTTTTGTATAAAATATAACACTCTAGATGAATGCAGTATATGGTCAGTTCTAAGAAAGTGTGGCTGATTTTTGTTAATCAGTCGGATGCGCGCGTAGAGGAAATCTGAACTTGAAAACACATTCTGCATCTCCTTAAGCAGCCAGTTCATCAGATTTTCATCTTCTTGTTGCTCCACAGCTTAGAGAAATACAAATCAGTAAGTCAGTATATTCTGCCTGCTTTGACAATTATTTTTCTTATTTGGTTTTCTAGTGACATATCAGATTTAACTTTAAAAGTACAGTAAAATATTTCTTCTGGAAATTCCTTTTCTAGGTACTTGCAGAACATGTAGTGTAAGAGAATAGCATACTTCCCACGTACGTTAAAGAAAGTGTTTCTGCGAAAGTGTGACCTTTTGTCGATGGTTCTTTATTTAGTTGATCAATGTTCTCTTCCTAATGGCTACATTAACGGGCTTCAAAACAAAATGCATTTGGAAAATTCATTCTCCGTGTTAAATGCTATTGTATACAATTTTTCATAGTTACTTCTGATATAGTTATTTAATTCCCTACGTCGTCAAAATCGTAGTAGCGTTCAAGTGGAAATTAACCATCTAATACTGAACTTTACTGCCACTAATGTATATCTCCACACTCTTTAGCTGTAAAATTGTATGGTGTGCTAAAAGCCAGTTGGCGGGACTGACTCTGGAGCATAAGCGCCGAACTGCGATAAAAGTAACGTAACTCCAGTTCAATAGAGGAAGTAAATCAGCAGACGCAGCTGTAGGAGTATTATAGCAGGTGATAAGGAATGGCTCGGTTGCAGTTTAAGGCCAAGTGCGATTAGAGCAAAATAAGTACTGAGCGGCAAGGTAAAAGGAACAGATGACCTAAACAGAATTTCCTTTAGCTGACTTCTGTGTAAGCGAATGATTATTTCTGCCCCGTAAAGCGAAGGTCACGCATTCGAGTCCCACTTCGGGTACAAATATTACGTGTCGCGATACTTGTCGTGTCCTTCATATCTTGTTAATGGATATGAAATGATAACATGTTGTGATGAAATGAGGTCATCGATGGATGAATGGATGGGTGCCGCGTTTGAGGTAATGACTTTTGGACTGCCGGCCGTTGTGGCCAAGCGGTTCTAGGCGGTTCAGTCTGGAACCACGTGACTGCAACGGTCGCAGGTTCGAATCCTGCCTCGGGAACGGATGTGTGTGATGTCCTTATGTTAGTTTGGTTTAATTAGTTCTAAGTTCTAGGGGACTGATGACCTCAGATGTTAAGTCCCATAGTGCTCAGAGCCATTTGAACCATTTGAACTTTTGGACTAAAAGTTACAAGTTGATAAATTAACGCAAAATACTCCAATGTTCATACAACGCTTTTATCGACCGACGACTGCATGCGCACTACGAACCTACTAAACAAAATCAATATTTGTGAATGATAAGCCGTATCCACTGAAGTATTGAGTTCATCTGCGATAATCAATGAGAAATGTATTAGCTTTCACTAATCGATGTTACATGGCTTTGCACTTCGCCTTTTATGACTACAAAAATTTTCTGTTCTCATTATATTTTCACCTGTCTGGAGAGTCGTGGCGCCTCTGGGACGCAGCGAAGCTAACCTGACCGGATTGAATCAGCCTCGCGGATTAACGACGAGAGCTGGTGCGCTGACCAACCCAGATGTGGTTTTTGGCGGTTTCCCATATCCCACTCGATACATACCGGGCTGATATCCACGCTCCACCTCCAATACACGTGACATAAGTATTCAGAAAACGTTCTTCTCACTCTTACACATGGGATTTACTCTACACGCTGACAGTTGGGCTCGCAATACACGGATCCTTCCCTCTGCTGGAGGGAGGAGGGGGGAAAGGGGGGGGGGGAGTACTAAACTGTTGACCATAAATGTTTAATCTCTTGAAACCAATAATTATAAAAAAAATTTTCTTCACGTTCATAGCTCATTTTTAAGTTTTGGGGAACTGTGCAATCAATAAAAAAATGTTCAAATGTGTGTGAAATCTTGTGGGACCGCTAAGGTCATGAGTCCCTAAGCTTACACACTACTTCACCAAAATTATCCTAAGGACAAACACACACACCCATGCCCGAGGGAGGACTCGAACCTCCGTCGGGACCAGTCGCACAGTCAATGACTGCAGCGTCTCAGACCTCTCGGCTAATCCCGCGCGGCTGTGCAATCAATACGCGTAGTAATGTGTTTCAAGAGCAGTTACGCTATGCACCACGCACCATTTCGCACTACTCAGGTTTACTTGTGTACAGAATATGTAACTAGGCTGTTTAGGTTTTTATGTTGGTAACGCCACGTAGCGCTCTATATGAAAATCACTGACTGTGCTGTGTGCAGTCTGTGGCTGGTTTGCATTGTTGGAATATTCTAGTGTTGGGCAGTTGGATGTGAACAGCGCGTAGCGTTGCGCAGTTGGAGGTGAGCCGCGAGCAGTGGTGGATGTGGGGAGAGAGATGGCGGAGTTTGAGAGAGGATGATCTGGACGTGTGTCCATCAGAGACAGTAAATTTGTAAGACTGGATGACATGAACTGATATATATATATATATATATATATATATATATATATATATATATATATATATATAATGACTTTTGAACACTATTAAGGTAAATACATTGTTTGTTCTTTACCAAAATCTTTCATTTGCTAACTATGCCTATCAGTAGTTAGTGACTTCAGTGGTTAGAATCTTTTATTTAGCTGGCAGTATTGACGCTCGCTGTATAGCAGTAGTTCGAGTAATGAAAATTTTTGTGAGGTAAGTGATTCATGAAAGGTATAGGTTATTGTTAGTCAGGGCCATTCTTTTGTAGGGATTATTGAAAGTCAGATTGCGCTGCGCTAAAAATATTGTGCCAGTTTAGTGATGATCAGAATAAGTAAAGAGAGAAATGTCTGAGTACGTTCATTTTTGCTCAGCTGTTTGAAAATCAAATAATGTAAGAGGTTTATCAAATGGATCTGAGCACTATGGGACTTAACTGCTGTGGTCATCAGTTCCCTAGAACTTACAACTACTTAAACCTAACTGACCTAAGGGTATCACAGACATCCATGCCCGTGGCAGGATTCGAACCTGCAACCGTAGCGGTCGCGCGGCTCCAGACAGTAGCGCCTAGAACCGCTCGGCCACTCCGGCTGGCCATAAGAGGTTTATCAGCACAGTTATTCATAAATTCTTCTAAGGGGACTTTTCAAATAATGAAAACAGTAAAATGCTAAATTTAGGGATAACTGGGTTGTTTGTATAAGATCCCATGTTTCTCTCTCCAATGCATGTGCAGCACAATGTCAATTTGTCAAGTGTCAAAAGAATGGTCAAAAATACACAAGATCAAGGGTAAGTAGATTAGAATTTAACGTGCGATAGAATAAGTGTCACGAGAGAGTTTAGTTGTAGAGGACTCGGGAAAGACATTCGGAATACGCTAAAATATTTAGGAAAAACTGTGGAAAATTTAAACCTAGATGATTATGTGTCCACGAGAGACCACTTTTCTCTCGTGAACAAAATGCGACCTCGCAGAATATCTGGGCCGTCTTGTGATTGGTCTGAAGACTATCTAGGAAACAGAACCACGTACGTCGTTCGAAACTGGCAGAAATCGTCGGATATGACAGAAACGTCGGTACGTTCCTCTATGAAGTGTTACAGGACTTAGTAACGTCAGGAGTTCCACGCGAGTCTTCACGGACGACGCCGTTGTGCGTAGAAAAGTCGCAAATAGGATAAATTTAGCAAAATAGAGAAAAACCTGCAGAGGATGCTGCAGGGACCAGCATAAATAAATGTAACGTATTGTATATAAATAGTGTGAAAGGCCGTTATTGGATGATTACATCGTTGACGACCAATCACTGGAACCAGTCACAACTGTTAAGTATCGTGATTCCAAGAAGAACGACAACGTAGGATGAGCTTTAGGAAAGACAAATGCCAGATAAATTCATTGGACTAATTCTAAAGAAATGTAATTCGTCCACGAAGAAGGTATTTTACAGAAACCTTGTTAGACTGATTCGTGATTTTTGCTCGACTGTACGGGGCGCTTACTAGGTACGATTAGTGGCCAAACGACAGAAGACTTAAAAGTAGCGTGGGTTTCTTGTAGGTTTATTTAGTTAGCACGAGACCATCACAGAGACTCTCAGCCAACTCCAAAGAGAGACGCTGTACATTACGGATAGAGTCCAAGCACCGGCAACCTGCTGGCCCAATTCACGTACTTCCGCTCGCGGGTCTAATCATCATGCAACGCGACAGCATTGCTCCTAAATCATTAACTCAAAACTATAGCACTCGTGACGTTAATGTTTATGGGGTAACGTTCCTACATCAATGGCACTCCTTTCTCTACATGCCACGCCAGCAAATTATGGCTCGAACCTCGCGTTGTTGAGAGTACATTCATTTTATGTTCATCCCATCTTCAGATATTTACATTTATTTACTTGTCGTGAACGTTGTTTTTTTACTTACGATGTTTTATAGTGGCTACCTTAAAAACCTCCACTGCAAAGTTCTGTAACGCCGTCGGTAAAGAAACGCTGTTCACGACCTGTATACCCGATAAGTCAAACAAATCTGAAGGCTGTAAATTCAACTAAATACTTAGGGATTACAATTACAAATAACCTAAATTGGAACGATCACATAGATAACATTGTGGGTAGAGCAAACCAAAGACTGCGATTCATTGGCAGAACACTTAGAAGGTGCAACAGGTCTTCTAAAGAGACTGCTTACGCCACGCTTGTCCGCCCTATTCTGGAGTACTGCTGTGCAGTGTGGGATCCGCATCGGGTGGGACTGACAGATGACATTGAAAAAGTACAAAGAAGGGCAGCTCGTTTTGTATTATCGCGAAATAGGGGAGATAGTGTCATAGACATGATACGTGAATTAGAGTGGCAATCATTAAAAGGCGTTTTTCGTTGCGACGGGATCTTCTCATGAAATTTGAAACACCAGTTTTCTCCTCCGATTGCGAAAACATTCTGTAGACACCCACCTACATAGAGAGAAATGATCATCACGATAAAATAAGAGAAATCTGGGCTCGCATAGAAAAATTTAAATGCTCGTTTTTCCCCCGTGCTGTTCGAGAGTGGAACGGTAGAGAGACAGCTTGAAGGTGGTTCATTGAAGCCTCTGCCAGACACTTTATTGTGAATAGCAGAGTAATCACGTGGATGTAGATGTAGATGTATATAAATCTGAAGATCGGGTGCCAAGCATCTGGAAATGTCATCATGGAAAAATAAACGACTATAAAGGCAACTGGTTGCAGCTACTTCATTATAAATCACCTTCAGTTTCAACAGTTGCAGTTTTGTAATACGTTCGCAACAATCAAGAATTATTTACTAATGTTAATACGAGAAAGAATAATAAAACAAAATACGGCAACGAGACAGGCAGTCCCGGTGGACAAGCAATTACGACTAACTTTGCGACTTTTCGCCTCAGGCAGGTCATTAGCCTGTTTGAAATTTAGTGCGTTAATATCCACTAAATATTATTAGCAAGCAATTTTTAACTGTTTGTCCAAAAATACTTTTGATGAGTTATCGCATAGGCAGGGGTTGTTTCTGTAACCTTAAAAAAATAATCCATCTTTCCTTTGTTTGTTTTAAAAAGCTTAAAAGGCTGAACCGCTTGAACTTAACATATATCTGATGCGTTTAGCAGAAAAACAAAGGAGCAAAAATGCGAACTGCAAAATGGGGAATATCCGAAGATGCACCAGGGGCGGAGCGCAATGCGAGCGCCTCACCCTGCCACGAATTTCTTCCGCGGGCCAGACTGAAACAAATCCACCCGTGGGATCGACTTAAAATTCCGAGAGCGCACTTTCCATGCAGAATCAAGCAAAATATTAGTTCCTTCCATATATACCTAGCGAAACGATAACGACAGTAAAATCAGAGGAATTCAAGATCATACAGAAGCACATCCACAGTCGTCCTTCCTACGCATCATTCGTGAATGGAACAGAAGAGACGGAAATTATTGTGGTAGGCGATGTAATTGCCTCCCACACACCATACTTTGGCTTTTGGATTTTAAAGCTGATTCAGTTATGACGAATGTATGAAGTGGAATATCACTAATATGTTAGAAGAGGTCGAAGAGAATGGGATAAGAGAAACAACGTGCTCAACAACGTCCAACTGTTTAGCGTAAAGAAAATTTTTAAAAACAAAGTTCATATCAGCTGATTCTTTACTGTGTCGTCTATTCAGACTTCACATGGATGGAAAACAGATCCCGCCTTTGTGAGTTCTCGACCAATTTATGTATGTCTGAGAGTGACATGTTGTAACTGCTATGTCACTTGTAATTGTCAATTATTCCTTTCGCATTTTCAAAATTTGTGGTTTACATTTAGCGTGTGCTAAAAATGTACCTGTAAAAAGTTTTGGAGGTTAGAAAAGTCAAGCGTGTTCATTCATGGTTCCAATTTTATGTGGTAGTAGCATTCCATTCATACGAATACACAGGTGAAACGCTTTTCATAATTTGCTGATTCCATCTATAAAGGGTGACTGAAATGTAGTATAAGAAGTAAAACATCAATAGTTTGAACAGTATTTCGAGGAGCGCATTGTGAGTTTCGCGGAAATATACAGAAAGTCGAGAATTTAGTTTCAGCACTGAAAAAAAATTCTAGAGTTGTCTGATTTTACAGCGAAAAGTGGTGCGTCAGATTATTATTGTGTTCGTTGAAATGCACATTTTCCTAAACGTGTGTCTCCTCTGCACACAGTACGTTTAACAGCGAATTCTCACTGTTTCAAGCTGTATTATTTTACAAATATGTTTAACAAATGACAGGGAGCATTTTCAGGCCTGTCACAGCGGTGACACTGTCGATGGGAAAATTAATTATTTTGCCAATTTCTTTCTTCTGTCGTAAAATAAATGTTTCTGTTAATTTCTACGAAAACTGCATCATGTTTCAGGAAATAGTTTTCACTTTTTATGTTGATTTTGAGTTAGCCAGTTTTTCAGGAGTCCTATACGCACTGGCAGCGAGCAATTTCGTCTTTCACAATACACCTACCTGCTTTCATGGAATGAATTCCACTGCTTCTCGACGAAAATAAAAATGAATGGTGGGCTCCATGTGGTTCCCAAGTCGTGCAGCGACCGTAAACCATAAAATTACCAAATATGCAGCAACCAGTCGCAGAATCATGTTTTATTTATTCACTTTTGCAGATCGATTTCAACTGATTAACAGCCATCATCGGGGCTACAAATACAAGAATAAAAAAATAAAAAAAATTAATAACAGTGACCAAATGAATAAATATACGTGAAGCAACGTAAACCAATTAAATGTATATAGACGCATTAAACCATTTAAAATGAACATACAAATTTACCTTTCAACCATCTACTCAGGGCACATATTGGTTGAAAGGTAAATTTGTATGTTCATTTTAAATGGTTTAATGCGTCTATATACATTTAATTGGTTTACGTTGCTTCACGTACATTTATTCATTTGGTCACTGTTATTAATTATTTTTATTTTTTTATTCTTGTATTTGTAGCGCCGATGATGGCTGTTAATCAGTTGAAATCGATTTGCAAAAGTGAATAAATAAAATATGATTTTGCGACTGGTTGTTGCATATTTGGTAACGTGATGAAAATAAAAATGTAACGTGTTTTCCTGCTACCACAAATTACTCCTATACATGCAGACAAGAAGAACATTTCACCACAGCATTGTCCTTTCCTCTTAATGAGATGATATTTTTGTAAAAATTGCCGTTTTTATATAGAACGACGTTGGTGCCTACAGACACTCAACGGCGAGGTTAGCAGCGTATATAGAACGGTGTATTATTGTTATCTCCCAAGTTTCTGTTTATATATTCTTAATATGTGTAACGATCAATGTAGCCATGCACAGAAAAAGAACCGCACACATAAAGAGCAGCTTTTAATGCAGTTAACGGTTGATGAACAGTGAATTTATACGTAGAAAAACACTCATACACGAAAACGGCTTTGATTTACACAGAGGTAGGACTTAAAAGAAGACCTAGTATATTTTCTGCAACTGGGAAGAAATCTACTTGAGCGCTGTTACGAGACAGGCCTACGTCCATTGGCTTCGCGGACCTGCGACGACGTGTGTTGCGGGGTGGTGGTAGCTGCTGCTCGGTCGTCAGCTTTCGGTAAAACAGAAATAATTAGTTTTACGCTGCATGGAATTTGTACACAACTGTAGACATTCTATGTACGCAACAATAATTTGTATCGAGAGTGTCTCCGCGTTGGTTGTTGCTAACAATTGGAAGCAGACTGCCCGGCGATGACAGCGATGGTCTCTGGCGTCTGTCTCCCCACCACGCGCGCGGGAGGCTGGTCGCTAGTGCGCATGCGCGGCCATCACGCTGGCCGGCAGCAGTGGCGCTTTACGGCGCTTAGTGTGCTGGTGCTCCTGAGACGAGGATGTAGCCAATGTACAGTGCGTAAGGCTTTAGTGATCAGCATGCAGCCTGGGGCCGGCCTCACGCTTGTGCTCTTAGTGTCACTGGAAACTGTGCTTCTGTCCACCGTCAGTGACTGCACCAAATCCTTCCACGTGCACTGGAACACCACAAATCCAATGTAAGTGATGTGAAGACCACCATGTCAACCACGCTGTGAAGTGTTGTCCTCTCGTCACGTAGTTTTTACCGATTTTTAAGTCGTTCCTTCTTTTTAAAACTATCGTACCATATAGTGATTATCCAACTGTGTTGATTTTGTAGTCAGTAGCACGTGATGCGACAGCCGAAATCCGTACTCAATTCGCACGTGTAAAACATGACAGGTTTCATTGACAAACGATGAAACCCGTCAAAGTTTGATCGCAGGCATGTCAAAACAACACACCAGAAGTATAACTGTGTGAAGATCATAACGAGAAAATGAAGAGGGAAGCAAGACGACGAACAGATATCAAAAAATAATGAGTGTCTTAAGTGTATTTCAGGTATTCCTGACTTTGGGACGTGATTGTCATGCGGGGATTTGAAATTTCAGTGAAATTCAGTTTTGAAGTCGTATCTTTCATGTCAGACTGGGAAATACCGTAGCAAGGATCTAGCGTTCTTTAACCTTTTGTAGTGTTCGGGAAAAAATGCAGGCTGTGTTGAAAAGGCTTCGGACTTGGCGAGCAGCACCAAAACTGCAGCGTTATGAACAACCCCTCGAACAACGTGATACGTCTTTGGTGGATCCGGACAGGTTCCGTAGAACGCATAGTGTGAAGGAAGATATGAGATCCCCCGGACTACACCGTCCAGTCTTTGGCGTTGTTGCCGATACGGCTGCACGGGGGGAAAAAAGACAGGTAGAAACAAGGGGAGGGAGCCAGAGAAAGAGACGGAACATGAGGATCAGCTGAACAATGAACACAGTAGGTGGATGCGTGTATGTTTCCGCCCGATCACATTCACATGAAAAATTTCTGGGCATCGCTGCTGAAAAATAATTACATTGTTCAATTTGTTTTCGTCAGTTCCTTTAGTTTTGTGTACAGCTGTTTTATTTTCGAGGTAACGATGCTATTCCTTTAGTTTCAACAAAAATATAAATGTATATAAAAATAAATGAAACGTTTTCAGTTTTTTTTCTTTTTTAGTTTACCATGAGGTAGGTTTTGTTATAAAATCCATATAATGGACTGATGTAGTGTAACGTTAGGGATTGTTTTGCGATTATATTTGCGTCTCAGATGGCAGGTTTTGCTTTGTTTTTGTTGTGTCGCCAGTAAAAATGAAGTTAGCCGAGGGATGCTGTGTGGTCTGGCTGTAGGCGCCGCGGAGCGTGGACACGTTGTTTAGCCCACTCCGTTGGCCGCCCTGCAGTTCTCCGTAGCTCAGTTTTTCTTCACGGAGACCGACCACGTAGAGTGCTTCAGCTTCTATCCACTACAGATTAAATGCTTTCCACCGAAAAGACCTCAGTTAATGTTACATGCGATCACCTGACGAATTTTCTTTCCGGGTGACTGAATAACATTTGATTTTCCACTTTCTTTTGTATACTTTTTTGTGGAAGTAATATCTTTAGTGGATAAGCTTTATACAAATGATTTTTCCCCATACAGGGAATCGTGTGTAATATTAGTTTTTATTTATTTTTCTTTTTACTAGACTCAAATATTATCTGACAGTAAGTTACCTTGTAGAGAGTAGATTCATGGGACTGATTGTTTTTAATACATACTGATGGCTGATGTATGTAGATAGCTTGCGCCAAATGCAGACTGAGCGGCATTATTATAAAGACGGAAGTATATAGTAGCCATACTTTAGTGTTCGTAGGAAATTAGCATTTCGAAGTACACCGAAACGTGCGGCCGTGTGAACAGCACCTCCCTTATGTGTCAACTCAGGGTACCGATGCTCTACCGGAAGCAGTTCCTGACATTAGGAATGCGCTCCGTGGAAGGCGATAAATCAGAAGCCGTGGGACACCGAAACCAGCGACCGGCGGCAACCAATGTTAACGCCCGCCCCAGCGTGCGCCTGCCGTCCCATTGTTTGAAAATTAGCTGTATGGAAGTTACGTCTGAGGTGTGCTCCTTTACTGCATAACGGACTTATCCATCCCAGCGTTAGGGAGAAATTGGTTTCCTGCCTACGAATGACATACACGGAGGGCATGCGATGAAAACTCCAAGCTTCCGTTTCGTGTACATCGTTAATAATAACGAACAAATCTCGGGAAATGATCAGGCACGCTGAAACCATGCCCAGGTATAACAAAACGGAAACTATGAAAATAAAAAACTAAAATCACAGAAGGTAGGAATCACGAATCATACCTGAAGGGAATTCTGTAAACAGGAGAAGAAGCATAGCGTACCTGGGGAAAAAAAAATGTCGACCTCGGGCCAGTTTTTGTACGTGTCACTGGCGATGATGATATCAGGATGGCTTCCATTTTCACAGTTCAGAATGTATTAACATAGTAATTCAAAACAGCCTTTGTTTCTGACTGCAGCTTCTAAGGAATCGCACTTACGCAGGTGCACAGCTCGAAAATGTTGCGCTTAGTTCTTGAGACTGCATCAACTCAAAGTCAGTTCTACAATTATTACATTATTAATAGAAGTAAAACATGGAGCGTGCTAACAGTGAAAGGAAACGCCTCTGCCAGAATGAATTTGTCGCAGCTGTAAAGACGAAGAACAGGAGCAATATCGGGGCTATAGCTTTTTACGACAGCGCTCTGGTCTGTTACAGTTACTGCGTTCCGGTATTCGCAGCACATATAACGCTTCGTAAATCCCGTCTGCAAACGGCTAACACTCGGCTGTAACTGCGTATGCGACTCGCGATTCTTTTTCCACTCCATGGATAAATGTAGAACGCACATGCAACGAGGAGCAGCAGCATCCTTTAGAAATTGTGGAAAATCTTAGTTTTTCTAGCAATCATGAACTTTTGCCATAGATAACAATATATGTAGACGCTCGAAGCAACCTCAGGTATTGTAATTTTTTAAAGAAAGTTCTATTCCTTTTTTTTCGTTTTTTAACAAATTGTTGTTGTGTTAGTGTGAAAACTGCTCTACAAAATTGTCGAAAACTATTTTATAGAAACAGTACTATTTCTTAAGAACGTCATCGTAGTTTCTATGAGAATCGAGTGAGCTAATAATTTTATATTGCTTACACGTGCGTGGAGGCCCTATCTATGAAATGATTTCGTTGTCTAAGGTCATAGTTCTTTTTCTGTATGTGCGCTAGGCACCTCTATTTAACTTTAACTACAGCTTCATTTAACTGTTAGTTCGTTACAGTTTTTTTTGCATGTATCTAGCAAAGAGCGGTTCATCCGAGAATATTTTATTGGCTTTTAAATTTCTGCATACTTTCCGGATATCAACAAAATCACATTCTGTCTCAACATCTGAGACTAATCACGGCTATACGGAAATAACTGATAAAACAAAAGCTTTGTCTTCTTTTTTTTTTAGCAGCTATTTATGAACATATACCGTTAAACTAGTTAATGTTACTGACATTTGTGTACGAATCCAAATGCCATCTTCGAACTAGTAGTTGCTCATTCAAATTTGAGATCCGCCCACCGAATCTTATTCTCTTTTCTTGGTACTAGGGCGGCAGATATTCTAAATTTTCAATGACCACTTCGAAAAATGGTGTCTTGATTTCTTCCAGTACAATATGAGATTATCAGTCCAGACACTTGTTTGTAATTGTTATTTTTTTAGAGTCTTAAGAAATTCATTTTAGCATCTTACATTACGTTATAGGCCTCTAAATATTCATTTCATTTCTTGAGTTAGAAGTACGAAGATAATATGTTGCAGGAATTAAACATCTGACAAGTGCAAAAAGATTTCGTTTTCCTTACAATTTAATGAATACAGATAACCTACATGTTAGTTGCAAAAGTTCATCCGTTAAATAAGCAAAGAATACTCCGCTATGTGCCCAGAAAATAGTGCGATATCAGTACTTTGATTGTATGGAAGGCTGTTGTGTATTTGGGCGATCTTTCATTGTTGGAATTATGTAATGTGCCAATTGACGAATAAGGATCACCGCAAATCAGCTAATTATGGTATTAAAACAAGAAGTGTTAAAGCGACTATTGGTTCTCTTAATAAAACATTTACAAAATTTCGCTCTCTTGTATGGGACATAATATAGAAGATAGACAGAATATCAGCTGATACGTCCCAGTTGAACTGTTTCTCAGCATTTGATTACAAGAGCCACTGGCCGCACTGAACGCAGATATGAAATAGTGACACAGTTCCATGAAGCATATTATTTTTTAAACAAGCAGAAACTTGTCATAGCCGCACACTCAGTATTGCCGAAATTGAAAACTTCTATATGATACAAATTTCTAGCAGTTGTAGGAGTGTAAGAAAGATTGGAAGCCTGAATAGCAAGGTCTCTGTCTGACCATAACGATTAATTTGTTCCGGCGTTACCTTAAATCACTCCAGAGGAATGTCGAAGAGCCGATTTTGGACCTCTACTTCTTAATTATTTGAATCCGTGTCCTGTACATGGGGGATGAAATCCCGTTGAAGAGTAACAACGAGAAACGAAGTTCAATGAAACATTTCATGAGAGCTTTTAAGTTATTGACGTAGCAAAATTGCTGAAGGTTTCACATGTATTATTTATTGTGAGGCGAAGTAATCATGCACAGAAACAATCATATTTTAGTGAAGTTATTATTTTATGGATCAATAATTTAAATACAGTGTGTTGCAAGTGTTTTCTGCAGGACGTGCAGAGAGAATATGTGGTCAGTTGAGGCGACACTGTTCTGCAAAGTGGGAGAAAACAGTGTCTGCTGCACATAAGGTGAGACTGTACGCAGGGAATTGTGAAATGAATGCAGTGGAAGCGCAGAGAACAAGTCGGCTGTCATGTAATTTTAACCACGATGTGGGGCAATCACGGACTCAGCTTCCGCTGGTCGTGAAGTGAAAGCTGTACGTGAGTGCGCCGGCTCACCCAGCAAGCTAATTTCTGATTTGCCGCTCTTTCCATGCTAATTAAATATTGTCAGCCCATCTTATGACGCGGCCAGTGTTGGAGCGTTGTGCTGCCGAAGACAGATTACGCGCTACATTGTTTAAAACCACAATGGAACGTGCATTGCAGCCGTGGATCGTTCTATATAGCTGTACGAGGCGTGGCGATACTTTCGTAATCAATACAAAAGCTACCTTGCGTACTTCTGCGCAGCTGCCATTTTTCTTGAATAATAATACACGATATTTACTGCATTTCTTCTTCTGCAATTCGTTGCAACACTCCTTCGATTATAAAGATTTGGAAAGACATTGGATGGAAATAATACATCTCCGTCGCGCTAACTAAAGTATATCTAATTTTTAAAACACTCTCGGAAATATTCTTTCTATTTTTTGCGTCCACTGCTACCTTCGAGCAAAAAGTACATGGGAAACTAATAGTTGTCTCCAATAACCTGTTCTTATATTATCAACATTTAAAAGTGAAAAGAAGTAGTGCTCCGAAAGAAAACCGTCCGCTTGGAGCAAAGTATAAATGTTGATGAAGTATCAAATTACAAAAAGGACGATGACTGCGGTGATAACATTGCATTTTAAACAATACCTGGCTTATGAAATGATTCATCTTCTCTGTCTTGGTCCACAGCGTAAGATTTTTTTTTTCAGTAACTGAGATTTAAAATATATAAAGTTTGATTTCAATTTAGTTACTTACTAGCATGAAGAAATTTTTAAAAAAGTGTGGTATGATGATGTACTGAAGTGGTCGGGGTGTTAGAAAATGTTAAAATGAATGTATAATACAGTGTCTATGTGACCTGATGTCTTTAAAGACATATGATGTTGTTTTCCTTACAAGGCAACTGAAGTGATGATAGGAGTAAAATATTACTTGAAATTTTACAAACTCTTTTTGAGAAAGCGGATATTTCCTGTGTAAACACAGCTCAACCAAAAGTTACATCTGTTTTGGGTTACTTCATTTATTTTTCTCGTTTTACAATCATTGAAAGCTTTGTTAGGTGTAGTGTAGCTAAAACTGAACACAGAAGATAAAGGTGGATAGCGAATATTTTTCTAAACTGTTCGCCTCCACTCAAACGTTACGTTACGATCGCTTTTATCAGAAACAGGGATGTTATGATATGTGTTTTAACTGTAACATTGAGATAGTTGTGCCAATAATGAAAAATTACAATTTTATAATTTGCCGCAAAATTCCGACTCAGGGACCCCAAGTTGTAGACCATATTTAAAGTTTGCTCAAATATTGTATGTATCATGTACCTGAACAAACTGGCATATTCGTTATAAACTTCCCGGTATTTTCTTACGTCTGGAATATTATCCCTCGAAGGAAGCTGAAAATGCGTTGATCAGCAGCTGGAATGGCTAAATTATGACGCGCCAGTGCGTTTGAAATTTGCTTCTTTGTTTACGTGTCTCGGAACAAGAAGCGAACTCTTCAATTCGGCGTAATGAAGTAGCTCGCTGTAGAACTGGCTGATTTAATTAAGAAACTCTGTCAGTTAGATCCTGTACCGAAGCTAAAATTCATACGAACTGAAACAAAAGCACACAGCTCTTTGGAATTAAAGTTGTATACACGAATCTTGAGTTTCTAACAGAATTTTGACAGCATTGTAAATATATTCCGATTGGTGCTCCTGCAATAAGACGAGCAACGTCTCGATGTCTCGGACAACAGAGAGATAAAGCGAAATACTGTTCAAGGAAATCCAGTTTGTCATAGTTATGTCATTCATTATTATTACTAAAGTGTCCATAATGGTAGACAACTGTAAATTGTCCGAGTTATCAGCTAAGACATTGTGGGGCTGAAATCAAATGGCGTGAAAGAAAAAAAGTGCCACCGCAGAAAAAATGTACATGCATTGAAATAGAACATTGAGACGTAACAAATATATAATAAAAATCCTACTTTATCTTGTGAAGAAAAGATGCACAAACCGCTCGATTTTGTATACGGTATGTATTCATCAGTTCAGACTTTTAAAAGCTTAGTTCCTTCCTACATCAAAGATTTTTAACTCTAAAAATCTCTATGCAAATGTGTCTGTGATGGTTCATCTCTAATTAAAGCAAATTCTCAGTTAAAATTCTGATTAGATTAGTCATGCCTCCCAACGTGCTTCTCTATGGGGAAAATAGCGTTACTTCCAGTTGTACATAGGAGGAAAACAAAATTTAATCGTTTTTGTCATCAAGCAGCTACTCATACGAACTCCAACATCATTAGAAATCTGTTGTCTCAATAATTAGCATATGATGTAAATATGTAAAACTACAACCATTCGCCGGCCGAAGTGGCCGTGCGGTTAAAGGCGCTGCAGTCTGGAACCGCAAGACCGCTACGGTCGCAGGTTCGAATCCTGCCTCGGGCATGGATGTTTGTGATGTCCTTAGGTTAGTTAGGTTTAATTAGTTCTAAGTTCTAGGCGACTGATGACCTCTAAAGTTAAGTCCCATAGTGCTCGGAGCCATTTGAACCATTTTTACAACCAGTCACTTTTTTTAAAATAGTTATTTACTCATTCCATCAACCGCTTTTCGAACATTTTCAGGCACGTCATCAGATGGTTTTCCACAAGTTACATAGCATGATGCTGAGTCACGAGAGTCGCAACCAGCATCATGCTGGAAATAGCTATGTAACTTCTAGAAAAACCATCTGAAGATGAGCCTGAAAAGTTTCGAAAACCGGCTCATGGAATGAATTAATAACTATTTCAAAAAAGTTACTGGTCGCAGTTGTGTGTATTTACACTGAATAAACAGTCTCAGGTCCTAAAACATCCATAATAGATAAACTTAACTAGAATATGTATTTTCCATTTCTGTCTTAATGTATACTTGTGGCTCAGTACCAAAACTGTAGCCTAATTGTTTCATGTGCGCTGTAAACAGTTCGTTTACACCATTTTAATGCCTTCTTCTATCGTATCCCATTGAGAAATACCAAAATCTGCAAAGTCACTGGCAAAAATTTGGCGACTGTCACAGCTCCTGATTTAATTGATGATTCTTAGCCGTAACTAATAGCAAAAAATAAGGGCGACGGGTTCTTCCACCGAAATCTTCTGATTACTGACGTCGGCGATTAGTAAAATAAATTATATTTGATCGGTAGCTTTCTGTCCCGGAGTTTCTTTCATTTTCCTTTTTTAATAAATGAGAGATGTCGAGAAGTCAAACTGCAAGGCTGCGACATGAAACGTTTCTTGCTCTTTAGGCACACTTACTTTTTTAAAAAGATCCAAACGAATTTTCGGTGTGTGTAACACTGCTCTGTGAAAATCACTCCATTAGTTGTTTTTAAATTTTTGTTGTTGTTGATGTTAAAACTACACGACAAACGCAGATGCGCAATATTTTATTAGAATTACGTAAGATTGTAATCATTGATAATGCTACGGGATCGAAATTTTCCACGTAGTAATTGGGAAAAAAATTAAGGGAGTTTGGACAATACACATGTGACGTAAATAATTGTGCGATGCCGTGAAAAACGTTCCAAACAGACCACTGAGCGAGTTATTTAGCCGTAACTAATTTCCGGGCCTAGGCTTATCTTCGTGCTAATTACAACATAGTGCTCGTGTAAGGATAGTGGTCTTTCCATGAAATAATATAAAAAAACCGAATGCATTCTTGCACTGTGTCGACGTGAAAGATAGAATGAAGTATTACTGTAAAGCTAATGTCATTTAACTGCGTCTAATCATTTTTGACGCTGAACTTATTTTGGAGCCATTACTAGTTTCAAGCTAATGGACGCTCGTATTATCTTTCCTTTCCAGACGTCGTTAGCATATTGCTTCGTTGTCATTTAAATTTGTTGCTTATTTTAGAGACGAATTTATAGCAATGTGAAATTTCGAGCCGTAAAACATTTAAAATAATCTTTTAGAGAGCTCGTAAATAACAAAGCGAGTATTCTGAATAAGAAAGCATTTTTAAAATTTTTTGTGGCTGAATCATTATTCTAACTAGCTTTTATTTGTCGCAAATAGTGACCCGGCGTTTTTAGTATTTAGTAGATGATTATACAACCACGTTTAGTAAAGGAGTTTTTGCGTACAGCCATCTGAAAAAGAGTCTGAAATAACTCGAAAATTCAATAAGTCTGAGTTAGAAGTCAGTACAACAGGTACAAACATCTGTGACTTTGGAAAGGTTTAATGAAACTTCTGTGAACTGCAGTTGCGATCGTGGCTTTCAGACGTCAGAGTAGAAATAAAATTCCAGTTAGCGTTTTCTACGTTGCGATTCGGTTGCTTCGCTACTATGGAGCGTTTAAGCCATTCAAGGGCCGAGTGAAATGTATGCCAAGTGGGAGACAGCCCCTACCTTTTTTCTCGTTTCCCTCCAGAATACCTTACAAGCCTGGCAGCCGTAAGTAGTTCTCTCTGCGCTCTTAAATTCGGCTGCTCCATATCGCATGCTCCTCCTTAGCGGCGGGTCAACGGGCGTGCGTTTTCTCCTTGTTTACCGGTGCGTGCAATCGTTACGACTCATAACATCTCTTGCAGTCCTTTCTCCGCTGCGTTTCTTGTCCTCCAGACTCTCACTCTCAATGGGACGTAACCACTAACAAGTTGGTCCGTGGAGCGAGCTCTTATATTACTTACCGTATTCAGCGTTTCGGGTGAGCGCTTGTTCCCCGGACGGCCTGCTCTTACTTTCAGCCCCCTCCTGTCGTTTCTCTTAAAATGCAAGTCTTGTTGAATGTTCCTTGGAAATGAAAATTTTCAGTTTCGCGACATCCATAGTCAGCTCGAAATGAATTTAAAAAAGGATTTCTTGACGGAACAGTCGCGTGTGCTGTGGACTTTATTATTGTTTTTATAGAAGTATAGTCACTGACTTGCCTTCGTAAACTGAGATGAAAACATTACTACAGTCACATGTTAAACAGTGAAAACTAGTTACTTCGTGTAGATCGAGCATTTACACGAGTCGCGCATGGCGAACAAAATAATATTCCGTGGAGACTAATTTTCCATTTTAGTTTTTTTTATGATCTTACAAACATGTCATAAATTGGCAATATTTTCGTGTATTTAGAGGTTTCAAAGCAATTTCGTCAGCGTTTGCGTCCGCCGGATACTTTTTTTATACGCACATGTGTGTTGTGGTTTCTTGAACTGCGTCTGCTTATTAATAATAAGACCTGTTCCCCTGCAATATTTTCAGTTAATATTACCCTGCGTTTACTAGAGCGCAACAAGTTACGATAACGATGTCAGAATTTCGCTCAACGACGGAGCTTGATTTTGCATTGACTGAGCGGAGGAAAGTCTGTTTTGGATGTGTTTCTTTTACGTTAAGTTTTGTGGAAGTAACTAAGAACGACAATTCCGACGAATTTTTTGTGATTAGGTAGACCAATGAAATAGCACAAAATAATTAAAAGATCGATTTCACTGTACTCGATTCTTTAGACAAATAGATATGCGATTCTAAGAGAAGGTTAGAAACCAACACAAATGTAGAATCTGTACCATACAACAAGAGAATGACTAAACCATGATACAGTTTTCTCGTCAGCTGTTATTAAGAAAATCATTCAGTTATTTTATCTAACGCTGTTTGTGTGAAGGAAAAATACTGGAACGTATGTTTTTATTTGGATACATATTCTGTCTCCGGTCATTAACAGATACACGCTTTTGGGCATATGTATTACATTTTTTAGGGCGTTTCTTACCTTACTGCAACCTTAAGCAACCATTAAGTCAGTAACACAAATTACGCCTACGAACTGTTAAATACTAATGATCCTCAACGGTGTGCGTGTTGATCAAAACGTCGCATTCCCAGAATATAAGGAACATATGGCTCCAGTTATCGCTGCTTTTGATACGGAAGGCATCAAAATCCTCGGCTCATTTTCGGTAAGTCCACTGCATTACGTTCCAATTTATGATCTCATTTTTCGGTAATAGCTTTTTCAAACAGAATTACAACTTTCAACTAAATTATAGGAGGGATAGAGTTTCCGGTGCTGTCGACATAGAGGTTTTTATAGAGTATTTACACAGAATCAAACTACCGGTGCATAAAAAATTATAGCGCAGAAGCCATCACTTGACTACATATTTTTTTAAATTTTAATATAGTGCAAGACTAATAGGCTATATCTCGGAAAGTTGTAAAACCAGGGACACAAATTAACTGTTACCGTCAATATCATTTGTGGAAGAAGTCTGTTTGGCACTAGAATTTCTTTCGCAACTTCTAACACGTTTGCCTCTGACAAGCTCTATAATGCCAAAAATGTTAGGTTTCTTCGCGTTTCGCACACTGTGTTGAACTGTATATTCCCATAAAACGTGATGAGTAAGATATTCTCAGGTCGGAGAAGGTAAGAGTATAACAATAATAATTCGCATTATTCGTCAAGTAAAATTGTGCCAATCTTTTAAGGAAGATACTATTCTTGTGAGTGTATGCTTTTAAGAGATATTTCAGGAATTTACAATAATAATTTTAATCATAGATGGTATACGTACGCTGTCATATAATGCGGTTAAGAACATCGTTACTTTCAAAAAAAGGTACAGTGAACACATAAATGCCTACAACACTGTTTTTCTAAAACAGCAATCGCCACCCGCACTTATGGCGCTGGGCACCTATTCCATTACATTAAAAGTATACTTCACGTATTACATAAGATAAGGAAGGGAAATCGAGAGGATTTATTTGAAGAACTTGAAAGTGTCATCAGTTACACAATACATGGTAACAAGTTATTCAATGACAGGTTAGAATGTAACAATGAAAATATATTTGATAATTTCTTCATCGAAGAATGTTTGTTCTTGTAGTGTTAAAATTTATCCTATATCTGAAGGCAATCAGCTACTTCTTGAAAAAGAAAGAAACTGAAAAAATCTGTGTAAGCAAAAAATGCAGTGAAAATCACATTTCGCCAGCGTACCATGCTATAAATATGTTTGTACAAACATCTCTGTAGTCTTGACACGTAAGGTGTCTTTAAAGAATAAGAGGTATTTTGTTTTTTCGAAATAATTTGATTTTTTCAGTGTTACACCCTCCAAAATAGTTGCATCAGATACTACATACTTATGCCAGTGGTTTTGCCATTCGCCGAAATACTTCTGGAAGTCGATCATTGGGTCTCTCAGCGATGCTTTTTTAATCTCTTCTAAGCTTGTAAAACGATGACCCTTTACAGTTTTCTTTATTTCTGGGAACAGAAAAAAGTTACTAGGCGTCAGTTGTGGCGAATATGTGGTTGGGTCATCATTGCAGACTTGTTTTTGGCCAAAAAATCACGAATAAGCAACATATTGTGAGCAAGTTCGTTGTCGTGGTTCAAGAGCCATGAGTAATTTCGCCGCCTATCCAGGCGTTTTTTTCCGATTTCTTCACGCATACGGCGCTGAACATGTAAGTAGTACTCCTTAGTAGATCATTCGACGTTGTGGCAAACACTCATGGTGTACTCTGCCGGTAAAATTTAAGAACGAAATGAGCGTAACCTTCGTGCATTTGATCGCACGTGTCGATATTTTTGGTTTTGGAGATACAGAATACTTCCACTGGGGCAATTGAGCCGTAAGTTTCGACGTCTTATCCATAAAACTAAGTTTGATAATCTGTTATGACAGGATACGTTCCACTAGTTGTAGATCAGGGGTAGTCAGCCTTTTTTACCAACCGCTCACTTTGTAGCTCTATTAGTAGTAAATTTTCTAACCGCCACCCGGTTCTACATTAATGGTGAGTTGTAAAGTAGGGAAGTAACCCTATAAGATTTATCAACAAGTTAAAGCATATAATAGAAAATTTCACACCAAATACTGTGTGTCAATTTTTTTTAAAAATCCTAATTAAAATATTTTTTAAAACCCATACCGCCTACAATACACCATGAAAGGTGGAAAGCCCTATAGTGGGAGACTGGGGCCAGCCAAGTTGACTGCCACTGTTCTAGATCGTTGTTCTAGCAACCCCTGAGCAGCTTACATTCGCTCCTGCTTGGTTCGAAATTCAACAATTTGAAACAAACTTCACCGTCACACGTTTCATACGCAAAACAGCCGAAACACTCGTGGAATGAGCAAAGTGTTACGCCAACATCATCTGCGAAATCTCTAATAGTGATTCGGCGATCGTTAACAATGATGTTTCTCCCTTTTACCACAGATTCATCTGTCGATAAAGTAGTTGGGCAATCTGATGATGAAGTAGTTTGTCATCCAGGGCTCTAGTCGTCTTCAACGTCGTCACGATCTTCTTCGATATGCGTGTATTTGTCATAAACCTTTTTTTTTTTTTACAGATAGCAGACTCACCAAAAGCTATATTTAATATGTATAAAACTTTGCTACTTATTGTTCAGTTCCTATGCCAAAATTTAATACAACATTTCTGATCCATGTTTATACAAAGTAAATAATCACAAATATTACGAAAACAGGTGACAGACTAAATATCTGACATAGCTAGCTAGCACTGTACGTATACTTTTCAGACACGTTTACCAACACAACAAAGAAAAACTAGTTCAGATCGGACTAATACAACCCGCAAAATGACGTAATTTCCGTTAGTTGTTGAACAAAACTCGTGAACTATCAAAAACTAAGAAAGGGTGAAATGACGGTGTTTTGGGCTTGCTCGAGTGCGCCACCACCTCTGAGTAAAAGTACTCTTGTGATTATTTAAATAACACAGCCCCATTAGTGGCGCTCACTAACATAATTAATATTTCTGGACAGGGACAACCTCACTGGCACCCCCAGGTGTGCACTTCTCAACACTGTATAATTAACCGTTAATGTACAAATTACAGGCTCCTGATGATGACGTCATACTGTCGAAACGCTTCGGGCAATAAATATTGTGTAAAATAAACGTGACTGAAGTGCTTTTTTTATTTTTTATTTTTTTTTTTATCTTCGGTATTGTTATACAGGTGAATCCAGTTGATGTGACAGTATCTTTCTCGGTAATTCTATTGCGAGCCTCCTACAGGCAGACAATTAGCTCTATTTGGTTAAAGAGAGGAACAAGGGTAGGGGGGAAAGACTAACGTATAAGGCATTCATAAGGAGAAAATTTAGGAATATGTAAACAGGAACCGTCAGACGCACTCTGCTCCTTCGGGACGCGATTCTGTTTTCTTACTGCGCCCCCCGGTTGGGTTAATTCTTATCTCTGTGGGTGCCTCGGCTATTTTAGATAACAGGAAGTCAGTCCCTGCACACGGTAGCAGAACGGCCAGAGCTGGAGAATTTCTAGAATTCCTACCGACGATAAAAAGGGCTATCAAAAGTAGCGCCGCGTCAGCTGGGGCGAAAGTGAAGAACGGTACGCGGGCTGGCTGGTATCAGAGTGATTTCCCAGAATTAGCAGCGGCCGGTTTAAAACGTCAGCGCGAGGGGTCTGGCCGTGATGACCGCCGTAGCGAGAATCGAAGGGCGGCCGCCGGTTAGCGTGGGCGGAGCGGGTCGACCGCTGCGCCTTCCTCCAGCAGGTGCTGGCTGGCGCTCCTCTTCCGTAAAACTTCCATCCCAAATCTGACTGCCGCTTTTACCAACGCAGAAATAAAAACAATTCGCAACAGTGTTCCGCGTGATATGTGTCATTTGGAGGGGGGGCAAAAAGTCCTGCCTGTCTTTCTCTGAGACCAAATGTGACTTTCTCACTTTTTCTCTCGCCTGTTCTGCCTACTGCATTTCAGGTATCTCCAGCGGCTTCGACGGAAACGGGGTGGAATACACATTATTGTGTGCTTCCGGCATGTCGAACAAGCCCACCTCCCTAGAAAGCATAAGGCGAAACGTATCCAGTTGAATATCAACCGCATCGCTTTCTGTTACAAAAGATGGTTTATTCATGAGCGAGAATGGCAACCATTTGATGTCGCATTATCTTCCCCTAACTATCGTAGCTCGAAGACAACTAATAATCGCTGTAAATCTTACATTTTCAATGTTTGTGGTGTGAGCATTACATTTGTTTCTCAGTTCACTGCGTTCGTGGCAGGTGTAATATATTGCAGTTGTTACACGAATCGACCACCCGTATCAACTGGGTGTACGTAGTGTTACGGTGTAGTGATGGGCAGAGAGGCGACGGAATCCGACTTCTTGTTTGTCACGGAAGAGTATTCAACTGTATCTTGCTAAAACAGAATCAGCACAGAATTCTTCAGACATTTATATGACTAATACCACAAAAATACTAATATATCGTACGTGGGATAAAAAAAAATTGACGTAGTTATTCCAGTGTAGAGCTTATGCAGAATACTGGCTTACATCCCTCTTAGTGCCATTCCAAAGGTGCTCAGAGAAATATTTAATAATTTTTTTCAGTTATACAAAGAAAACTAGTCCAGTTAACGCATACAACATTAGAAAGTGGGGAGTGTAGATCTTTGCTTTGTTCGTGCGTGTTCTTTGCGTCCTGAAGACAGGCTTCTTATTTAGTTTTGAGTTAGCAAATTTGCATCGTCGTAAATAAATATTAGTGCAGTTCCATGTAGGAAATACAGAGTATCTTCCGTGTAACTGGAATGGTAATGAGTTTTCTATTATGATAACATTGATCAGTTACAGACTACGTTATGACCAAAGCTTAACTGTATAGCCACATTCGATGTGCAATACTATGGCTGCGAAGCTATTCATGCTGGGATATACTGGTTTTTAAGAATCATGTTTCTGCTATCTGCCCTGCTCGAAATAGGTCATCAAGCATTCAACGAATTTTATACAATTTATAAAAAATTTTTCTTTTTAAAATTCAGTCTTGACCGCACCGCGTATGCTACAAGAACATAGGTGACCTGTTTCGCTCATATCACATGACCATCACAGACCCATGGCATCCTTCGAAGATGGTAGGTGGATAGGTGTCAACAGTTGACATCACAGCAGCTGAGAAGAGTGCTCCACCTACCATCTTCGAAGGATGCCATGGGTCTGATGATGGTCATGTGATGTGACCGAAACCGGTCACCTATGTTCTTGTAGCATACGTGGTACGATCAAGACTGAGTTTAAAAAAAAATTTTTAATTTTTTGATGGCTGTTCCAAAAATGTTTATTAAAATTGTTTATACAATTTAGTTTAGGAGAAGGAGGGGATTTGTGTTTAACGTCCGATCGACAACGAGCTCAATAGTGACGAAGCACAGGCTCGGATTAGGGAAGGCTCAAAAATGGCTCTGAGTACTATGGGACTTAACATCTATGGTCATTAGTCCCCTAGAACTTAGAACTACTTAAACCTAACTAACCTAAGGACATCACACACATCCATGCCCAAGGCAGGTTCGAACCTGCGACCGTAGCGGTCACGCGGTTCCAAACTGAAGCGCCTAGAACCGCTCGGCCACACCGGCTGGCTTAGGGAAGGATGGAAAAGAAAAGCTGCCGTGTCATTTCGAAGTAACCATCCCGGAATTTGCTTCAAGCGATTTAGGGAAATCAATGAAAACCTGAACCAGGATGCCCCTACGCGGGTTTGAACCGTCGTCCTCCCGAATGCGAGTCCAGTGTGCTAAGTACTACGCTACCCCGCGCAGTACAGTTTAGTTTTGTAGCGCACCAGATGCAGCTCGCTATATTCTAAGGGCACTATGAGAACCTAACAGTTTCACGTTTGTGATATATTTACGTGCATAAAGTTCCATAGAAAATGTTGCCTTTGAGCATGTTTTAAATATATTTGTATAGTTTGGAAACGCCAGCAAGTGGTATTTCACGCATGCGACAACCGAACTGAGGAATTTGAGCTTGGGAGAAAAGCCTCCGAATATCTCAGTGCTCTTGTAAATAGCACAATTTTTTTCTCGCGTTTGGGATTCTGACAACAGCCGACATTAGAATGGTTTCTAAATTAAAAAACTAAATAGTTATTGTAATTTACTATTTACTTCTCCGTGTGCTTATACACCCATCGAAAGTTCCAGGTTGGCGCATTGGTTAAGGCATTGGACTCACTTCCGGGACTAGTGGTGTTCAAATCCTTCGTAACCCACCCTGATATTATGAGTTACCCTGTGTTTCCCAAAGTCTATCAAGCGGAATGCCGTGATGGTTCCTGTGAAGACAATGCTGCCGATTTCCTTTACTATCCTCGTCCAATCCGGTTTTGTTTTCTGTCCCTAACTGTCTCAACGTGAGCATGACTTTAAAATCTGATCTTTCTTCATTCAGAATCTCTTTCAGAGAATACCGAATTTATCGTTACAGTAGTTTATTTTCCCAAACTAGGCAAGCTGTATTTGTTATAAGTTTTCTCAGAACAGTATGTTGCAGAAAGTTGTGAAGAACGCATGATAGAGAGCGAAGGGAGATTGCGACGCAGTTGGGGGGGGGGGTACAATAAAAAAAGAAGAAAGCATTTATGTGTAAAGTAAATACTTCAAAGGTCTGGAATTTAATATCCTGCCTTTTAGTATTCTCATACAAAACTTCATATAAAACTGAAAGTCCCACTATAACTTGTTGGGGGAGTTGTTTCACAGATCGGGAAAAAACAGGTGTGTATTACCTTCATTACTGAAGTACTATAGCGTAAAAACCTAACTGTCTTACTGTTAAAATGCATTTCATTTGCCAGTGTTAAGTCTGGTTGGTTTCAGAAGGCTGTTACCAGTTAGAAACGATGAACGGTTCCATTGAAACATGAAATATAGTCATATAAGAATATGTTAGACTCGTGGAGACAAAAGGGAAAAGATTAAATCATATGAAGAACGTCTTCCTTCGAGTTGAACTCTCTTCATACGATGCCCGGACGTGCTGTTGACTATTCTTTAGCACATTTTCCCACTGGTGTCTCCAAATTCGAACCAAACCATTCTTCATACCGGCTTTCTTCTATATTGTTAAGGTTGCGAACTTCAGTCGATACATACAGTAGCCTTATCGGATCATTTCATTGTCCATCCCTCTGTGTGTCCGACTGTTAAGACCCCTTTTTCTCAGGAATGGTTAGAGATATCAAGTTGAAATTTGTGTCACATATTAAGGCCTTACAGGTCCTTGTCCGTGAAAAAACATTGAAGCTTCGAAGTCAGTGCAGTAAAAGGATACAGCTATTTTTTGATACTCGCAAACTGACTCAGCAAAACCTATAGGGTACCTCACGTTGACCTGGAATCATGAAACTTGACAAGAAGCATGGTTTCACATTACAAATAAAAACATCCTAACATTGTTAATTTGTAATTATATCACAAATATTTTTGTTGCGATTACGAACTTACATTGCGTTCGTAATCTGTTAAAACTCTCAGGATCTATTGTAGAGGCTCTGATCTGGTTTTCAGTAATAGGTAGAGTGAGTCACGAAGAAGCTTTGAGTGTATAAATTACAAGTATTTCATTCTAATTGGCTGAGCTGTGATGAAGTCCCCTGCCGCTGTGAAAACGATGCATTTGCCATCTAGCGATGACAGGCGTAAAACCGCCCTACTTCCGCGCCACGCCGGTTCGTTATCCTTCCAGACATTTCCTGACAGTCTACGGCACTACGCTTACGACATGCTCAGAATCCGTAATGTTTCAGAGCAAGGTAATACTCGTAACTGATGCACGATTGCACTTCCACTGTATTGGATGAGGTTTCAATATCCTATAAAATATCCATTGAAGCATTCTACAGAACAATTCAACATTTGCGTAACAATAACAGCCCTATGGCCGGCTGTACGTTTTCTTCTTTGGAGGCCTCCGAAATTCTTACCCGTAATCGCAGAAGGGACGAGAGCAGACGAATTCAAAGCATGTGCAACTGCGAATTAGAAAGCATGTTAACATGACTCCAAAATTAATAAAATAAATTAAAAAGTACAGTAGCGTGTTGTAAACCACACAAAAAATTTAAACTTGAAACTGAAAATTAATACAGTCTCGAAAGTCGTGGGCTTCCCCGGAAAGAAAGTCTTGGATTTCTCCGGACAGATATCGGTAATAGACAAAAATTGTCGAGATTCTCGAGTCTGGGAATTGATGAACTCTCTATATACATAATTATTTTTGTACGCAACCGTCGCAGCGACAGTCGTATTTGCACTTGTACGGTTTTTTAAGCATCTGTTCGCTTTACTCGTACTCGACGCTTACGTTTTGCGTCTAGTTTTCGCTTCCACATACGTTCCAGCGACGTACCATACAACCCTACAGGAAGAACTGCCTCTCTGTGTGTACGAGAAACTCTGACCCACTTCTTATGTGTTTCATACGTATTTCAGGTGATCATAGAAGCAGTTTTGCATTGCGTTATGCGGACTTCGGACATAGATTGATACACTAGCACTGACGTGTTTGACAGACCTATATCCACCAACTCAAGCGCAAATTTAGCTCACTTCTTGGTGATTACACCTGTTTAGCAGCGAAGCGCTCGTCGCATCTTGACGTTGTAATAGGTCCTGCCGTTCCTGTCATCGGATAATGCTAGCTCAAAAGAAAGCATAGAACTGATATATTTTCTTTACTCGAAGAGGTGCAAAAATTTAACGTCTCATTGATATAACATGTAATTCGAGTTGAATATTTCATTCTAAATCCTACTTGAACAACGTGGCAAAATTGTGAGGCATTTTAAGTATACTCAGCCGGATGATGATAAGACCCCGGATTTCGTGTTCACATAAGTTTCTCGGTCTAGGCGAGTCACTTTAAATTAGATTGAAGTTTATGTAAAGCCTCAGCCAATTGTTTTCTGGTATTTGTTCAATATGACTAATCTTGCAGTCTTTGTTAACAAACAAGCATTCAACCTTAAAAAGTGGTTTCAGTATCTTATGTGACACGTATCAGCCTCGTCCAAGGAAGGGCATCTAGCTCTTGCTATAGATGAGTGTACAGTTACGCTCTTCACGTTAGCTAAAATTGTGATTGATTCGTAACTAGAATAAGCCACATCATATAAATACCTGGGAGCAGCGACCCACGGAGATATGACGAGGAACAACCACAAAGGGTCAGTTGCAGGTAAGGCAAGTGAAAGGCTTCGATCTTTTGCTAGGTTGCTGAGTACACGTAGTTTCTCTGCGGAAGAAATCACTAGCAAACCACATGACCTGCACTGAGCTGTCCAAGTGCGTCGGGTCCATATCGGGCAGAATTAACAAAACATGTAGAGTATAAAAGAGGACAATACGAACGTTCACTGCCTTGTGTTCTTAGCAAAAGAACTACATAGGAAAGTCCAAGAAGCTGTTTTGAAGATAAAATCTATGAATATTCATCAATCGCTTGTCACTCCGTAGAAACCACGATGATAAAATGAGACTAGCGCATAGACTTCTAGACAATCATTTTCGTTACACTCCATCTTTGAATGGAGCGGAAAGAAATCTTAATGTATGGAACAGTACAAGGAACGCACTGCAGGTCTACTGTAGAGCTTCGCTTGCTGCATAACTAGACGTAGACACCCGTGGCAAGCATTCTTGCTTCTAACAAAAAGTCATGCATAAAATATCGTTGGCTTCTGCAGAGATCAGTGGTAGCATAAACGACGGAGACTTCCCAATGCACCCCCTCGCCATCAGATTTAGTCGTAAGATTGCCCGTCAAAAACTGAACGCAGATCAAGCGTGATAACAGGAAGAAGGTGTACCGAGCTGTGAAAAAATAAGCAAAATAGAAACAGTGAACTGGCCAAGCTCAAGAGATGCTGCATTGAGCATATTACCTAGCCATGACGTCGAGGTTATGTGGTTACTATGATGCACTCTGAACGTGGTGGTCCGTGTTCAAATTTCGCTCATGCCCCAATTGTTTTTTTACAAAATTATGAACTGACCGTCTGGTTATTGACGTGTCTGTTCGCTGTATTGAGATTTGTGTCTGTGTCGTGATGTAATGTCCGTTTGCAATAGCGAGGTGTAAGAAACGGACCTCCATGCATACGTAGCTCATATTTGTTCTGCACAACTGCTACGTGTTATGAATCTTGCTTTCCGTTTTGATTCTTGAATTCCTTTGTTGTGTCATAGTTCACACCCGCTTATTTCTTGTTTCTGTGAAAGGTAGATGCGACATCTTGCCTGCTCTCATCATTCATCACATTTACTCGCGACAATAATATATTCTTTCAAGTATGACAATTACCAAGACCACAGAACGAAAAAAAGTACGTCAACGACCGAACCGAAAGTTCGTAATTTTGTGAAAATAAATTGGGGTACGGGCGAGATTTGAACACTGTGACCACATAACCACAACGTCGTAGGTACACAATTCTGATCGATGTAGCACATCTTTAGCTTGGACCGTTGACTGTTTCTATTTTGCTTCGTTTTTCACAGTTCACTACACCTTCTTCCCATTTTCATGCTTGATCTGTGTCCAGTTTTTGACGGGTTATCCAGTGGGACATCTTACGACTAAATCTAAGGGGGTGCAATGGGAAGTTTCCCTTGTAAGTATCTACAGCCAGAAGACTTGTCTGGAGTTTCGGTAATAAATTATATACGTAAAATCTCCTCGTGCATCAGTCTATTAGTGAAAACCGTATCAAAATCCTTACAGTAGTTCTTATGATTAGCCTCACACACAGGCAGAAAAAAGCGGCGGGGGACTTCATATATACGCTTCGAGACCCTGTGGATCACGCATTCTTCCCATTTGAGCATTCTTTCTCGTCTTCCACGATTCTCTCATTTTTTTCTCCGTAGAATCTCTCCAGTCTCCTTTGTCCCTGGTTTCTCTGGGACTTCAGTTATTAACCTCACATTCCACTTGTGTATCTTGTCTCCGTATATGTTCCTGTCTTCAATGTCTATGGGAACGAGTTGTACTTTTTCTAGGACAAGTTTGACTTGTGATCCGTGGTGTTGTTGACTTGTCTCCTTGTATGTATATCAGAATTCTGTTGGAAAGTCTTGTTTGTGGGAGTCTTCTGATGTGACTTTAGATCTTTAACCTCCTTCTTCTGACATCTGCTGCTGGGTTTGACATCTTCTCTGTCGTTTTCCTATAGTGTAATGTGAATCTCTCTTCTGTCAGCTTGGAGCTGAGAATTTTTCCCATAATTCTACGTTCTTCCTCCGGTATGCTTTCCATATCACTTTTTTATGGAGTGTTAGTGTCTCACTTGTGTACAGTTTTTCAGGTTTAGTTACTGTGTTGTAGCGTCTGGTCTTTGTTTGAATGGACAGCCGCCCGGGGTGGCCGAGCGGTTCTAGGCGCAATAGTCTGTAACCGCGTGACCGCCACGGTCGCAGGTTCGAATCCTGCCTCGGGCATGGATGTGTGTGATGTCCTTAGGTTAGTTAGGTTTAAGTAGTTCTACGTTCCAGGGGACTGATGACCTTAGAAGTTAAGTCCCATAGTGCTCACACCCATTTTTTGAATGGACATGCATTTCTTATTACATATGTCTTATGTTTTACTGTTGTCTATGTCTTGTGTTTCTTGTAGTCGAGTCACCTGTGCGATCTTTACGCCTCCTGTAGGTTCGAGGATTTCACCTAGATATTTAAAATGTGTAAGTCTATCTTGCCATATTTTGTGTGTCATTTCTGTGTGTTTAATTTTGAGCAGAAGAATTCAGACTTCTGGAAATGGATCTGCAGGCCAACTTCTACAGCAGATTATGTTAGTATTTCTGTCTGTTTCGTTGTTGTTGCTTCGTTGTCCCAGAGTATGGCCTGATTGTTGTGCGAAAGCTAGTTTTGAGATTTCAATCTTGCCCCGGACCGATCTATATATACTGAAACATAAAGAAAAGAAGCAGCTGTGTATTTTTGCTTTCGAGTACATTCCTGTCGATTATAGCACTTGACGTGTTATCGGGTAAGGTGACGTAGTGATTAACAAGCTGGACTCTTATTCATCTACATCTACATCCATACTCCGCAAGCCGCCTGACGGTGTGTGGCGGAGGGTACCTTGAGTACCTCTATCGGTTCTCCCTTTTATTCCAGTCTCGTATTGTTCGTGGAAAGAAAGACTGTCGGTATGCCTCTGTGTGGGCTCTAATGTCTCTGATTTTATCCTCATGGTTTCTTCGCGAGATATACGTAGGAGGGAGCAATATACTGCTTGACTCCTCGGTGAAGGTATGTTCTCGAAACTTCAACAAAAGCCCGTACCGAGCTACTGAGCGACTCTCCTGCAGTCTTCCACTGGAGTTTATCTATGATCTCCGTAACGCTTTCGCGATTACTAAATGATCCTGTAACGAAGCGCGCTGCTCTCCGTTGGATCTTCTCTATCTCCTCTGTCAACCCCACCTGGTACGAATCCCACACTGCTGAGCAGTATTCAAGCAGTGGGCGAACAAGCGTACTGTAACCTACTTCCTTTGTTTTCGGATTGCATTTCCTTAGGATTCTTCCAATAAATCTCAGTCTGGCATCTGCTTTACCGACGATCAACTTTATATGATCATTAAATTTTAAATCACTTCTAATGCGTACTCCCAGATAATTTATGGAATTAACTGCTTCCAGTTGTTGACCTGCTACATTGTAGCTAAATGATAAGGGATCTTTCTTTCTATGTATTCACAGCATATTACACTTATTCGGGAAGACGCTGGTTGAAATCCCCGATCAGCCACCCCAGGTTTCTTTCCTGTGGTTAGCAAGAATAGTATAAGGACTGCCCTATTTCTTCCGCATTCTTCTCTTAATCCGAGCCTTTGGTCCGTTTCAAATGACCTTGTCGTCGATGGAACCTTAAACCCTAACCTTCCTTCTTTTGTTTATGCAGTATTTCGGAACCACATTTGCGGACGACGCTTCGGTGAGTGGACGAGCGCGCGTCCGCCAGGAACTGGTGCGACGCTGTGGGTTGCGTCTCCGCGGCGGTGCCGGCCGATTTCTTGCCGCTGTTGCCGCCGCCGTGACAGGAATTACGTTTCCATTTCTCGCGAGGCACACGCCCGACGACAGCGAGGGGGCCGACGCGGTCTCGTATCGAGCGCATTAAATGATTTGTTGCCGAGCTGTGTCCCTTTGGCGCGCCAATGACGTGCTCCGCCGGACTCGGCTAATGAGTGGAAAGAGAACGCGACCAGTACGTGACTGGAAAGTTGCGCGACAATGGGCTCGCCGCACTTTCTCCAGCCGTGACATTTGGCAAGGCCCAGCCGCGGCATTCTGGCTCCCCGCCTTGCGCAAGCCGCCGCTCGCGTACGTCCTCGCCCTTTACCGTTTCCACCATTTCCTCGCTCTGTGGCCGAATCTGCCCGCGGGGCTGGAAGAAAGTGCCAGCAATGCCGACTGCCTTTAAGAAAGCAGTATACACATAAACAGACGACTGTGGAGAAAGAGACGCGGGAACAACACACGCAGACCTTACGTCCAGTACTTACACAATCTCCCGCAGCCCTCGGAAAATGTGAATAAATTACTGAAACACTTCGTGCTACACATTAAAAAGCGTAGCCGGTGACGTACTTCATTATTTAAATCATTATTGACGCTGTTGCAGGCTTTCGAAAAATATCGATTATGGTAGATAAAATGTAGTAACTACGGTCTTTGGCTAGACGTACGCGCCGCGGGGGGACCGACGCGGAAGGAATAAATGGACCGCAGGTTTTTTTCAATTTCAGGAGCCATCGTAGCATTCCCCCAAAATGATTTTGGGAAACATGAGGAAACTACGTCACTGTCGATGGGTTGTGACGTTTGAAAGGTATCCTGTCGTAGCTGCAGGTAATATAAAATACGACGTCAATTCAAAAAGTTTAAAGACTGGATTAATACAAAATAGACAACATTAAGATGCTGGTTTTAATGGTTCAGATGTTCTACATAGTGTGCTCCCGCTTAAGCACAACGCTCAGAACATTCATAAGACCGTCAACCGCGTGAAACTGTTACAAAATTTTTTATGTCATTTTTAACGTTAAGAACAGCAAAACACTGACTCCCAAGCGGAGAAAATCTCCGACTCGGCCGGTAATCGAACTCGGGCCGCTACTGTTAGCAATCCACCGCGGCCGGCCAGTGTGGCCGAGCGGTTCTAGGCGCTACAGTCTGGAACCGCGCGAGCGCTACGGTCGCAGGTTCGAATCCTGCCTCGGGCATGGATGTGTGTTATTTCCGTAGGTTAGTTAGGTTTAAGTAGTTCTACGTTCTAGGCGACTGATGACCTCAGAAATTAAGTCCCATAGTGCTCAGAGCCATTTGAATCCACCGCGCTGACCGCACAGCTACCGAGAAGCAGATTAGGATGCTGTTCAACTTGCGCTTCACATTGGCTTTTGAATGTCGATTATATCGTCTAAACGTTGACCCTCCAAGTTAATTAAAAAATGGTTCAAATGGCTCTGAGCACTATGGGACTTAACTTCTGAGGTCATCAGTCCCCTAGAACTTAGAACTACTTAAACCTAACTAACCTAAGGACATCACACACGTCCATGCCAGAGGCAGGATTCGAACCTGCGAGCGTTGCGGCCGCGCGGTTCCAGACTGTAGCGCCTAGAAACGCTCGGCCACCCCGGCCGGCCAAGTGATTAACTGCATATTGTCGTTTAGTGGTAGGTTCTTATTGATAACAACAAATCTCGTTTCCCGTGATGATTTTTTTTTTTTTTTTCAGAACAAAATTATCTGTGTTTTGCATTTCATTCAAGTCATCTGAGACGTCCACCAGTCTTTTATGATTGTGAGTCAAGGTGTGCGGGAAAAACTTTGCTTACGCTTTTCTCTCCTTCAAAACACTCTGGAGAATGTTTTGAACACTTGATTTAGAGATGTTGGTCGATTGCGATTTGCCGGCCGGGGTGGCCGAGCGGTTCTAGGCACTACAGTCTGGAACCGCGCGACGGCTACGGTCGCAGGTTCGAATCCTGCCTCGGACATGGATATGTGTGATGTCCGTAGGTTAGTTAGGTTTAAGTAGTTCTAAGTTCTAGGGGACTGATGACCTCAGAAGTTAAGTCCCATAGTGCTCAGAGCCATTTTTTTCCATTGCGATTTATGACAGAACATCTTTGATACACTACGGTCCCACGTCCAGCACTTAATACGGCTTGCTCATAACTGACTGCTGAAATGAATATCTGTTGCTTACAGTTGTTAGTTCAACTTGCGGCGGTAGAGTTACTGAGCTGACGTCGCTTATACTTCTGAAATAAAATCAGCCTTGGAATTTTTTGTACCAGCGTTTTATAGCTTCATAGCAACAAAGCAGAATAAATGCAATACTGGATAAAGAGTCGGATAGCAATATAAGTCGCTTGGGAGAAAATATTAATACGTTGGTTTGCGCATATTAGCAGGCGTCCAGATCATTAGAGACGGAGCATTATCGCATTTGGTTACGGGAGTAAATAAATATCCCTGTATTCATGTGAAGTGGTATTCATTACACTTGAAAGGTGCGAACCTGCTGTTGCTGAGACGAGGTGAAATATAGCTGAACAATAACAAAGCACTGTGAACGGAATATTGTAAAAGCGGTTTGTTTTAGCAGAACAAATGGTAAACGGGAAAATGTTGATCTACAGGTGTACGTGAATTTATTATTTTTAATGAAGTATGAAAGTTAATAGTGCTAACAGTCTGGTTGACCTTAACCTCAGTTGCATAGAGGAGGAAATCGGCCGCGTTGAACGAATTATCTCCATATCCACGTGAAGTGGTAGGCACCATGTTTATGTGGCTTCCCAAATCCGGTTTTCGGCTAAGCGATTTCCTAGCACCGCTTCTGGTTGGCCTTGTAAACACTCTAATACCGATCCTGGAAATGCTTGTTTGGTTGTCGGATTTCAGTTCCCACAACCGATTTTCGCTCTATGTAAAAGTTGTACCTCATCTGAGTAGCGAGTAGATTGTCACGTTGCTACTTCCGTTTTAAAATGTTACGTACTGAAGGGGAGATGATTTTGTGTGAGCTGAAGGAGAAGGAGAAGTGTTTGACCAACCAGGAAGTTATTCATATCCTTTATTTAACTGAAGAGAAACACATGTTTATCAGATGGAAAGATATGCATGAATGCTGATATATTTGTTGAATTAGCAATATCGAACTGCTTTGTAACAAGATTGCAACCTCAGTAGCTGTGTAATGCATAAACTGCTATACCTGCTCTCTCTCTCTCTCTCTCTCTCTCTCTCTCTCTCTCTCTCTCTCTCTCATATATCCCTCCCCCTCTCCGTCTCCCTCCCCCCATTTAATGGCAAAGCCACTCGTACACAATCAGTGGCTGGCGATAAACATCCGTTAATTCCGTGACAGGAATTTATCTCTCCATCGGAAGAATTCTGTTCATTCCAAGTTTCTATAATGTTGGAGTACAATATTGTTCCAGCAGTGGTCACTTGCTACATTTTTCCACAAAACCTAAAACCGAGGCGCGAAAAATTCAGTTCGACTACCGCCAATTGCGTCGCTTGTGGGAACATAATAAACGATAACTTCAATAAATCCTGCTCCTTTGGAATATGAATTCACTGCTAAATCTCAGAGTCAGCTCGCTCGCTGCCGTGGCCGAGAGGAAAATTGATGTGCAGTCCGCATGGCAAGACGGTTCACGGTTCGCATTCTGTCTCGTTGTTTGTAGCAAAACCATATGTATAGATACCTGGCAGATTGCGTAGGAAGTGAGCGGCTGGGCGTACACTGAAATGAAGAGATCTGGGCAGCGCAGAGAGAGATAAAAAAAAGTGCTATCAAACCTACCTAAAGGTCGACGATGACAACGCCGACAACAAAAGCAGATCGCGAGGAAAGCGGACTTGAGGTATGCAGGTGCTGGCCGCCATGTATTCTGCCTAATATTTCGGGATTGTGTCGCTCTACTGAGTGCGCGGCTGCACAAAATGGTTGGCATTTTTTTCTGATTTAACGGGCCGTAACGGCAGCTTGTTTTTGTGTCATATTTTTCTTCTCCTGCTGGGAGGCGGACTTGGAAATCACACTGCTTCGTGAAACCAATTATAGCTATTCGGTCTCTCCGGCTTAGAGGAGAGTTGTTCCTCGTGACAGCCTTAAATTCAAGATTACGCTAAATGCTGAGTTATCACACGCACTCCATTATATTACTGCTTCGTGTAGGAATCCAGCATTCCTCTTTGTTTGCGTATTTGAACAAGACATAAATTTAGTCAAACTGACCTATAATATTGAGTTAACTAGAGAAATGTAAGTTGCAATTTTTTTCCCCTCTGTTGCACAACATGTTTAAGAAAGGACTGCACTCGGAAAATTCATCGCACTTGAGACTACTTTTCAGCTAATGCTGAATTCTTCCCGGACGTATCCATCCCCCCCCCCCCCCCCCCCACTACGCCAAATCCTCTCCCCTCACCGATCATCTTTTACCTTAGAAGCTTCTTCCTTTAATTTTAATCCTGTAAAAACTATGCACATAGTTATTTACATTTTGCTAGAGCAAGCAAGTTGAGAAACTTCCAGACTTCTCCCTCACAGTATCCCAGTTTCCTTTCGGTACTCTATAACCTTTAAATTCACTTCCATGAACAGATACGGTCAGAATACAAATAAAAGTAACCTCTTTTATCAAGACTTCATTTCTTGAGTAGGCATGATCCTATTGGAAAGAGCGACTGTGGAAAGGGGTAGAACTGCAGCCCAAATTCTACACCATGGAACAGCAGGGCATTATTCACATCCATAAAATCAGATCAGTGTCCGACTTGAAATGTTTCTTTACTTGAAGAAAGCTTACATCACATATGCAGATAAACAACATTATTTTCCTTGTGTCAACTGCCGTCTTAACTGTTAAAAATGTGGGGCTTGAACTACGTAAGTACCCATTTTATTTTTTTATACTGTTATTGAATTTAGTCGCTTCTCTCGCCAAATTTTAATTAAATTTTCTTAGGTTCTGTTGAAAGAATGTCTCAATAGTTTTGTTTAATTCAGCTTATTCTGTTTTAAGCTCTCTTAATCTGAGGCATCAAGGGATCACCAATTTAGTATTGGAGGGCAGCGTAGAGGGTAAAAATCGTAGAGGGAGACCAAGAGATGAATACACTGAACAGATTCAGAAGGATGTAAGTTGCAGTAGGTACTGGGAGATGAAGAAGCTTGCACAGGATAGAGTAGCATGGAGAGCTGCATCAAACCAGTCTCTGGACTGAAGACCACAACAACAACAACAACAACAACAACAACAACAAGAGCTTCCATGCTCATTTTAGATTTTAGTTTCGTTTGCTTTTTTCGTACCTGCAACCTCTTCAGCTGTTTGCGTTAGTGCCACGGTTAAATGACTGACCCCTGGCTCTGTATAACGTTCATTACCCAACTTATTGCTTAATATCCCCAAATTTTTAAACTAATTTTCATAATCTACAGTGTATAAATCAATTTCACAAATATTTCTTTGTAAAATCAAGTCCCTTATAGGGAGAAAGGCAAAGCCGTTAGTCTCTACTCTACTTTCTTAGACTTAATACTCTTATGCGACAACCGTCCTGTTTCTGAACTTCGAAGGATTGTTTCATGTATCATTAGCATCGACCTTTTCTACTGAATTTCTGCTTTGAATTGCTAGAACAAACTGTAATCTGTAATATAATATTTCCAGTGTTGAGATGTCTTTATGCACACGTCCTGAAAGGCAATAATTTTAAAACGCTATTCAACTCATTTCGAACATTTTCATTTTTTATTAAATCTCTTTTTGTGTAGCCCTTCACTCTCCTCGTTTATGTCATCTTTGCTGCTAGAATTATGTAACCATGATTCTTTTTATTTATCCCTCGCTTCCTTATGTAATGGTAATGGTATAGTCGTGGGTTTATAAAATTTCATTTATGTATCGTTTCGTGGTTTGAGGTCAAGTGTTGTTTGTTGTTCCAAATATTTCCTGAAATATGTCCAGCTTTTGATCTACATTTTTATGACAATCATAACACGTATTGCAGCTTAGATATTTAAAATATGACGAGCATTCAATTATTTCCTTTTTCAATGCCATTTTGAGCATATTGGACATTTACCATTAAAGGGGATTACTTTTCTCTTGTGTAACGAAATTTTGATATAGTATTCTGTACATATTTGATTTAGCTGATGTGCTGATAACAGGATGTCATCTTCAAATTCTTGTATGATACTTTATCTCTGGAAATAGTAATACTCGTAAATTAGTTTGTATATCTTCTTTCATTCCTGTATGATTATCTGAGTTCCAGTTTTCAAGGACATTGTCAGTGTAGATTTTACCAATAGTGGTTGAAAGGGAAACCATCGTCTCACTCCTTCATTGATTGTTATCTCATTTGTCCTTTTCTCTAATGTATTTATTGCTATTTTCATTTCACGACATATACTTTTAATTGACATTATATGGTGTGGTGGGTAGCCAATGTCACCCATTGTTGCCCATAATTTATATATGTATATATTAGTTGCATTGTGTGTTTCCAGTTTTAGAAACTAGCGCATTTCGGTCTTAATTGTGGGTCTGTAGCTGCGTTTTACTTGCACACATTTTTCCTGCCTGACGATCTGAGATGGACCCAAAATCGGACGCTATGCAACTACTACGGCAATGGTTCCAAACTTGGGGTAATTACCCCTTGAGGGGTAAAAGCTAAACGATTCGATGCTGGTTCAGTCACGAAACTAAATTATTTTCATAAGATCATTACTTTTGTCATAATTTTGTAAGACTAATATTGAATATATAAGTTATCAATAATTGCCTTTTCTCAATTAGTAGCATTAATCCTGTGGATGTTACAGGTTCCTTACATAGCCCACCCATTACACACATATGTTGTGCTTTTTCGCGTACATTGCCGATGATAAAAGTGAGACCTATACGTAACAAATGCCAAATGTCTCAAGAAAATCTCTTTTCCAAGTTGTAGATAGAACCTTCAGCAGTCCAGAAATTGCTTCATTACTCAGTTCGAAATAGATAAATGAATTAATTGACAGTACGAACCAGCAGTAACTGCATAAGGGCTACTATAGTGCTGTACACATTATTATTATTATTATTATTATTATTATTATTACTACTACTAATGGCTGTTGTCAGACACAAAGCGTTAACAGTCTGAAGTCTTTCAATTTCTGCCGGCTCAGAAGTAAGGTGTGCAGCAGTGCAATCAAGTGATTTACGAACATTAAGTCTAGTGCACACATTTTAACTTGGCTGATTTTAAATGGGGTTGCAGTATGCAGGTCAAGCAAGTGGCGCAGCGGAGAGGAATAATGAAGGGGAAGTATGTTTTGTCTTAAGTGTCTACCCTCATTGTGTGTAGTTAGCTTTCTTATCTGAGAAGAAGTTGTGGGTAGAACTTGCGATGCGCCAAGAATTCCTTCGTAATTCATTCTAACACACACACACACACACACACACACACACTCTAAATATCGTTCATCTTTCACGATTTTAAAAATAAAAGTGTCCCAAGAAAATTTAGTTTGGTGCTAAAGTTGGTGGTAATGTGGTGGACGGGGGATGGCGGGGGTACTAGCTAATGTCTAATTGCACTCAGGGGTAATGGTCTAAGAAAATTTGGGAACCGGTGAACTAGGAGGATTGTAATTTGCAGCAGACAGCAGCATCTGCTCGTACGGTTCCATTTATCGGTGCGATGCTCAGCTGGAGAAGAAGACACAGCTACTAATGAGACAGGCCACACACCGAGCACCGGCAGTGCCTTCATTCCGCGGCGTAATGCGGCAGTCACGGTGTGACCTGAGAGTTGACGCCGGCGGCTCGTAAAATCCAGGAAACACTGCGACCACATGTCAACACCGCGGCGCGGATGAACATCGCACTTTGTAAGGAGCCGTGTGAAACTCCAGGTAGCCGTTTTACGCTGTGCAATCCCTCTAGAAAAAATAAAAAAAAAAGGTTCAAATGGCTCTGAGCGCTATGGGACTTAACTTCTGAGTTCATCAGTCCCCTAGAACTTAGAACTACTTAAACCTAACTAACCTAAGGACATCACACACATCCATACCCGAGGCAGGACTCGAATCTGCGACCGCAGCCGTCGCGCGGCTCCCGACTGTAGCGCCTAGAACCGCTCGGCCACTCCGGCCGGCTACTAAAGACACACATTTTAATGTTTACACTATTTCAAATAAATTTCCGCTTCGCCTTCTTTTTTTATTTTACTTTTTTTTTAACATCCGTGGATATCGTTGTTCTCAAACGCCAACAACTGGCTCAAATTATGACGATTCCGAGGGTGGAATTAATAGCAGCTTTATAGGATGATATCTATGAGCAAGTAGTAAAGAGAAATATGGAAGAAATCTGGAAAGAGACTTCCAGTTCATAGAGAAGACAGAAAAATTTTAAGGTTTTCGATGACATTGTAATCCTGTCAGAAATGGCGAAGGACTTGAAAGATCAGTGGGACGGGAATGAAATGATGTAAAAAAGGTAACAAGATGAACATGAGGAACACTACCATGAGGGTAATGGATTGCATTCGAATTAATTCACTCGGCCGGCCTGGCCGAGTGGTTCTAGGCGCTTCAGTCTGGAACTGCGCGAGCGCTACGGTCGCAGGTTAGAATCCTGCCTCGGGCATGGATATGTGTGATGTCCTTAGGTTAGTTAGGTTTAAGTAGTTCTAAGTCTAGGGGACTTATGATCTCAAGTGTTAAGTCCCATAGTGCTCAGAGCCATTTGAACCATTTTTGAATTAATTCAGTTGAAGCGGACAGAATTATATTAGGAAATGAGACCCTGGCTGTAGTGTATCAGTTTTCCTGTATAGCAGTGGATGTAAAGAGAATGTAAAAATACAGACTGGCAATAGCAGGAAGAGCTTTTGTCTGAAAAATTTAAATGTATTAACATCGAATATAAATTAAAGTGTTAGGAAGTCGTTTCTGAATTTATTTGTTTGTAATGTAGCGTTTTATGGAAGTAAATGGACGATAAATAGTACAGGCAAGAAGAGAATAGAAGCATTTGAAATGTGGTACTACCGAAGAATACTCAAAATTATATGGGTAGGTCGGTTAACTAATTAAAAGGTACTGGACCTATTTCTGGAGAAGATATCTTGATTGCAGAACTTACCCAAAAAGAAAGTATATGTTAGACAGTGAGGCATCAAGGAATAATTAATCTGGTAATGAAAGGAAGTTTTGGGGGGCTACGAATTGTAGAGGGAGACTATTTCTTGAATATAGTTATCAGCTTGAAGAAGATGTAGGTTGCAATAGTTATTTAGAGATGAAAAGGTTTGCACACCGTGTAGAGCTGCATCAAACCAGACTCTGAACTGACGACCAATGTATAGAGCAGAAACACTAAAAAAAATTGGTTCAAATGGTTCTGAGCACTATGGGACTTAACGTCTGAGGTCATCAGTCCCCTAGAACTTAGAACTACATAAACCTAACTAACCTAAGGACATCACACACATCCATGCCCGAGGCAGGATTCGAACCTGCGACCGTAGCAGTCGCGCGGTTCCGGACTGAAGCGCCTAGAACCGCTCGGCCACCGCGGCCGGCCAGAAAGACTAAAGGAAACTTTAATAGCAATAGCTGCATCGGTATTTGATCAGATGTGTTTCAGTTACAAATGCAGTGTTTTTCCACCACGTTATCTTCCTGAAACAAATTCGCGAAGATTTTACAAAATTTAGAAGTTCAGCCACGTGTTTGTGATTAAGTGAGCGCTTTGTAAAACATCTTCAATTTTTCTTATTAATGTAATAATGGTTACCAACAAACTCTAGCAAACACTGAAACCATCCATTGATTCAAATAAACCAAATGTGTCTTTTTTAGGGACTCTATAACACTGGATGAAGAACCTCTTGCTATTCGCTCCATACTCTCCTTTATAAACATAGGCTTCAGCGACGATCAAATTCTCGCCTCAGAAATATACGGAAATTCAAAGCTTGAATATTTTGCATAGTTTCCACCAAGTTTAATTTAGTGCAAGCGAGAAAGTTGCCTGCCCTGAGAACTTTTATCATACTATATTGGGTGAAGAATGTGATGCAGACTAATTCTGTCAGAATGCGTGTTCATACATCTACAAATAGAGGGGTGATAGTGATTCTGAACAAAAAAATGCATATGAACATATGCCTTATTCTGAGTGGTTTCCGAGATAGAACACATTTCTTGCACACTGCGCAAAAATGGATCAAATGGTTCTAAGCGCTATGGGACTTGACATCTGAGGTCATCAGTCCCCTAGACTTAGAACTACTTAAACCTAACTAACCTAAGGACATCACACTCATCCATGCTCGAGGAAGGATTCGAACCTGCGACCGTAGCAGCAGCCCGGTTCCAGACTGAAGCGCCTAGAACCGCTCGGCCACACCGGCCGGCTAGTGTATACTGCTATTCACTTTTTTATTATGCAGACAATGCCATTGTTTACAATGAATCACAATAGTGTAAAGGAAGTGGAGACTTAACAGTTTCATACAGGACATTTGTGGTGTACCAAAGTCGAGAAACCACCTCAACTGGCTTACCAAAATTACCTAAGCTACAGCGCATGCCCATTGCCCGAGTTATTCAATATTCTTGCGCTCTCTTCGCGGAGGCTACTAGTCCTTAAAAAAAAAAAAAAAAAAAAAAAAAAAAAAAAAAAAAGAATCAGACATTTCTTATAGGAAATACAATATTGTTTAATTTTGTACTGCGACACGTTTTCGCTGGAGAGTGCGGTTTTCGAGTTGTTCAAAGAAAATATACAAAAATGGTATTTCCTCTACACTACTGTGGTATGTTGCAAACAATGACAGTGTCTGAACAGTACATGAATTAAATAACAAAAGTACACTTAATGTGTTCTGTCTCGGAAACCATAGCGCACACTTCCATAGGAAGTTTTTTTTTCTTTTGTACAGAATCATCCCTCTAGGCATGTACATTTCCTCCTCACTCACCCTGTAGATCAGAGGAAAATATGTTTCGTTAGAAATATATTATGTCTTGAACACGAAAATTAGTTTAATGTAAAGTAAACATATGGATAATGATAATCTTTCGCTTGACTAGTATGTTCTTCTACAAGTAGAAGCGATAATGTTATATTTCAAGTGTATATCATAAGTAGTCACAGCAGAGTTGAGGTCCTTTATGTCAGTTTAGGAGGATACAGAGGAATCGATAAATTATTGTATTAAACAGGGCCCGATCTCTAGCGTATTATTATCTGTTTAATTGTACAAGAGTATTGAAATAACACAAGTGTTCTCAATATGATAGTAGAGGCAATGATAGCAAACTAACGACTATAATCGGTTGAAGAAGCAAAAATTTAATCCACTACCAGTGAGCTCAGCCTGGTCTTCAATATGTACACGGAATGCCTCAGTAATTATCTGTTTGTACCATATGGCGCTGTGAAGTAAATTTGGAGACAATACTAACACAGAAAACAAGGGACTCTCTCAGTCAATCTGACTTAGTAAATCTGAAGATCGTCCTGAAAAAGAAAGAAAAAAGACGAGAATCAGAAACAAAAGAGACAGGTGTAACAAAGAGTGAGACGAGATGGATAAATACCATGGTATATAGCCTTGAGTAAACAAGAAGGGAGATTACGTTCCGAAAACGAACATTGGAGAAGCATTCTGATTGCCGTAGTTTCCGTTTGTGGTTCGTCTGGAACTATGTCTGCGTTTAGTACCAGACGAGGGAAAGGGTCCGCGCTAAAATGTTGGATTTATTGGGGAGTCCTACCCAGATTCCTAGGGCATTCGTCCTAATTTACGTTGCTATGTGCAATCCTAAAGGCCGTCGATCTTTATCGAAACGTACGGCCCATTCTTTGCCCTAAATCTTGTCTGCCTGGAGACTCTAATGACCATGATGTCGGCCAGACATTAAACAAGAGACAGACAAGCCTGCTATTAACAACGCCTGCAACTCACAGAGGTCAGTAATCAAACACTGCCGCAGGAATAGCATTCTGCGCGGGGTTTGCGCCGTTTTTGCCCCGTTGCAGGATGTAGTCAGTCGTCAGTGGCATTTTGTGTTTCTCCCGGCCTGGGGGCGCAGTCGAGGGTGGCGTGGGCTCCCCAGCTGCTCCAGGTAGGCACAAACAGGTTTCCACCCCCGCCTGCGCAGGTAGGGACAAGCTGACACGTTGTCCCGAACATGCCGCTCACACGGCATTCCGCCACGGCCATCACCTGCCCGGCTCTCTTACACCTTACCGGCCTGGCTCTTTAGTCTTAGCTACCACGTTTTCTTCCGATCATAAGCGACAGATAAGGATTGGCCTATTTTTTCAAAAAGATTACAGTACAAATTTTATTACGATATACGCTCCTGGAAATTGAAATAAGAACACCGTGAATTCATTGTCCCAGGAAGGGGAAACTTTATTGACACATTCCTGGGGTCAGATACATCACATGATCACACTGACAGAACCACAGGCACATAGACACAGGCAACAGAGCATGCACAATGTCGGCACTAGTACAGTGTATATCCACCTTTCGCAGCAATGCAGGCTGCTATTCTCCCATGGAGACGATCGTAGAGATGCTGGATGTAGTCCTGTGCAACGGCTTGCCATGCCATTTCCACCTGGCGCCTCAGTTGGACCAGCGTTCGTGCTGGACGTGCAGACCGTGTGAGACGACGCTTCATCCAGTCCCAAACATGCTCAATGGGGGACAGATCCGGAGATCTTGCTGGCCAGGGTAGTTGACTTACACCTTCTAGAGCACGTTGGGTGGCATGGGATACATGCGGACGTGCATTGTCCTGTTGGAACAGCAAGTTCCCTTGCCGGTCTAGGAATGGTAGAACGATGGGTTCGATGACGGTTTGGATGTACCGTGCACTATTCAGTGTCCCCTCGACGATCACCAGTGGTGTACGGCCAGTGTAGGAGATCGCTCCCCACACCATGATGCCGGGTGTTGGCCCTATGTGCCTCGGTCGTATGCAGTCCTGATTGTGGCGCTCACCTGCATGGCACCAAACACGCATACGACCATCATTGGCACCAAGGCAGAAGCGACTCTCATCGCTGAAGACGACACGTCTCCATTCGTCCCTCCATTCACGCCTGTCGCGACACCACTGGAGGCGGGCTGCACGATGTTGGGGCGTGAGTCGAAGACGGCCTAACGGTGTGCGGGACCGTAGCCCAGCTTCATGGAGACGGTTGCGAATGGTCCTCGCCGATACCCCAGGAGCAACAGTGTCCCTAATTTGCTGGGAAGTGGCGGTGCGGTCCCCTACGGCACTGCGTAGGATCCTACGGTCTTGGCGTGCATCTGTGCGTCGCTGCGGTCCGGTCCCAGGTCGACGGGCACGTGCACCTTCCGCCGACCACTGGCGACAACATCGATGTACTGTGGAGACCTCACGCCCCACGTGTTGAGCAATTCGGCGGTACGTCCACCCGGCCTCCCGCATGCCCACTATACGCCCTCGCTCAAAGTCCGTCAACTGCACATACGGTTCACGTCCACACTGTCGCGGCATGCTACCAGTGTTAAAGACTGCGATGGAGCTCCGTATGCCACGGCAAACTGGCTGACACTGACGGCGGCGGTGCACAAATGCTGCGCAGCTAGCGCCATTCGACGGCCAACACCGCGGTTCCTGGTGTGTCCGCTGTGCCGTGCGTGTGATCATTGCTTGTACAGCCCTCTCGCAGTGTCCGGAGCAAGTATGGTGGGTCTGACACACCGGTGTCAATGTGTTCTTTTTTCCATTTCCAGGAGTGTATGTTCTCTCTCACGTAATAGCCTCACATCTCCGAAATAGCGTTAATCTTTGCTCTCCATATCTTAGGAAGTACAATTACTTTCATGAATTTTGAAGATTTAAAAAAAAGTATTAATGGCATTTGGACGTCCTCAGCATTATTTACAACATTGTAGTGCGTAACAGCCTAAAATCGTTTGAATTAAACGTGATAGAACTACCAATGCAATAATAATTAACAATTACAGTTTCTTGAAGTTAGGTAAGTGTTGAATTTGGCAACTGGTGTTATGCCCAACATACGTGCTTAACGTGGACTAATCTGGCTGGTTGTGCATACCTCAGTGACAACGTGAATGTCATTCATTTATGATATATGTTGAAAACAAATTTTTCAGACGTTCGTCTACACACCAGTAAAGAAAGCAACGTACCATCTATTTTTAACATAAAAGCGCATAAGTAATCTGAAAATGAATTCTATAAAAGATACGAGTACGAAGCAGATAACAATGCTTTGTAAATACATTAACAAAAAACCAAATTTTGGCTGCTTACTTCTGAATGTAATAAACATCCTGTATAACATAACAGCTATGATTATCTCAAAATAACGATTTTTAACAAAACAGCATTAAAATTTGTGTTGTTTCAACGCTATTGAGCAAGTCTGAAGTATCCGTTTGTATTAGTTTAAAATTGGTCTCTCATTCGTCTCTCTCAATTCATCTACCAGCGGTACTCATACACTTCATTCTCAGATCAAATATTGATGCTGACGTTAATACTGGCATAAACTGCCACGAATCACGATTACTTCTCTTCAGATATCATCTTCAAGCCTCAGCAGGCTCATAGGCAAGTGATGGCACATAAATGGTGGTTATATTTAAACTTTCGTTACTGCAGAGGGCCGACATGAAAAACGAATCATCGTAAGATAATGAAAATTTGTGAAAAGTTTTGTAAGGGCACGCGGAAGAGAAATAACGAATAAACATGCAAGAAAATGTTCAAATGTGTGTGAAATCTTATGGGACTTAACTGCTAAGGTCATAAGTCCCTAAGCTTACGCACTACTTAACCTAAATTATCCTAAGGACAAAAACACACACCCATGCCCTAGGGAGGACTCGAACCTCCGCCTGCACCAGCCGCACAGTCCATGACTGCAGCGCCTTAGACCGCTCGGCTAATCCCGCGCGGCAACGGATAAACCAGTGAAAGAAACACATTTTAATTTCCACATGAAAGCGTAACGTTTGTTGATTGCGTACCATGTTTACGCTTCATGTTACAAACGTTGTTCTATGTGACGACCATCTGCATTCACGACAGCCTGGAACCGCGATACCATTTCACGATTGTTGGCAACAGTTTTTAAACGGTGGACCATGGAATGTTCAGCTGTCGTGGCACCTCGTGCACTGCTTCAAGATTGCACATTGCGACCAGCGTTCTCAGCTTTGGCGACAGTAACTGCTTCAACACTTTCTAGCGGAACTGGCCGTCTGCCTCTCGCAGTAGCAATTCCCAACTCGCCAGTTAATGCGAACTTCCGAATCATGTTCTTCAACCCCGATGCGGAAAGAGGACGTCTCCGTATTCATTTAATGCGTCGGTACCCGCGAAGAGGAGCAGCGCTATTGCTATTCTTTTCATATAATAGCTTCACGAGTAAAGCCCTTCTCACCTTGTCCAGCACGATGTTGGCTGTCTGCAGCCGTGATGAATATTGGAACTTGTGTTTCAACACTACGTCGCCGTACCAGTACCGACACCTAGCGGCAAGTCGTAACACTAACTCTACTAACAATGCAAATCGCGCAGCGCTCCGCCCCGTCTGAACATCACCCCTGTTAAGTTCGGTAGCCATACGGTAAATAGTTTTCCGTCTACATTGGTCCAAGTAACGAAAGTTTAAATACGAGGGCAGTTCAATAAGTAATGCAACACATTTTTTTTCTCGGCCAATTTTGGTTGAAAAAACCGGAAATTTCTTGTGGAATATTTTCAAACATTCCCGCTTCGTCTCGTATAGTTTCATTGACTTCCGACAGGTGGCAGCGCTGTACGGAGCTGTTAAAATGGCGTCTGTAACGGATGTGCGTTGCAAACAACGGGCAGTGATCGAGTTTCTTTCGGCGGAAAACCAGGGCATCTCAGATATTCATAGGCGCTTGCAGAATGTCTACGGTGATCTGGCAGTGGACAAGAGCACGGTGAGTCGTTGGGTAAAGCGTGTGTCATCATCGCCGCAACGTCAAGCAAGACTGTCTGATCTCCCGCGTGCGGGCCGGCCGTGCACAGATGTGACTCCTGCAATGGCGGAGCGTGCGAACACACTCGTTCGAGATGATCGACGGATCACCATCAAACAACTCAGTGCTCGACTTGACATCTCTGTTGGTAGTGCTGTCACAATTGTTCACCAGTTGGGATATTCAAAGGTTTGTTCCCGCTGGGTCCCTCGTTGTCTAACCGAACACCATAAAGAGCAAAGGAGAACCATCTATGCGGAATTGCTTGCTCGTCATGTGGCTGAGGGTGACAATTTCTTGTCAAAGATTGTTACAGGCGATGAAACATGGGTTCATCACTTCGAACCTGAAACAAAACGGCAATCAATGGAGTGGCGCCACACCCACTCCCCTACCAAGAAAAAGTTTAAAGCCATACCCTCAGCCGGTAAAGTCATGGTTACAGTCTTCTGGGACGCTGAAGGGGTTATTCTGTTCGATGTCTTTCCCCATGGTCAAACGATCAACTCTGAAGTGTATTGTGCTACTCTTCAGAAATTGAAGAAACGACTTCAGCGTGTTCGTAGGCACAAAAATCTGAACGAACTTCTCCTTCTTCATGACAACGCAAGACCTCACACAAGTCTTCGCACCCGAGAGGAGCTCACAAAACTTCAGTGGACTGTTCTTCCTCATGCACCCTACAGCCCCGATCTCGCACCGTCGGATTTCCATATGTTTGACCCAATGAAGGACGCAATCCGTGGGAGGCACTACGCGGATGATGAAGAAGTTATTGATGCAGTACGACGTTGGCTCCGACATCGACCAGTGGAATGGTACCGTGCAGGCATACAGGCCCTCATTTCAAGGTGGCGTAAGGCCGTAGCATTGAATGGAGATTACGTTGAAAAATAGTGTTGTGTAGCTAAAAGATTGGGGAATAACCTGGTGTATTTCAATGCTGAATAAAACAACCCCTGTTTCAGAAAAAAAATGTGTTGCATTACTTATTGAACTGCCCTCGTATAATCACCGTGTGTACGATTCTGCATCGTAAACTACATGCAGATTTTTGCTCATACAGTATACGTAATTAAGTTATACACCAGTGTGAACAATAGCGTTCCGAAAACACATCGTTCACTCTCTTTAAATTAAGTTTTGTAAATTCGTCCGACTGAAACCCTGCTGTAACTTTTGCGATGAGCTCTACGTGGTTTACGATACCAAATACTGTAAATTTACTTCCTGACGATGAGCCATTTTAAGCTTGAAAGCTAGTTCTTGCGAAAAATAAATATCTCAAGGGAATAAATGGCACCTGGTTCCAGTTCCTGATAGTATTATCCGCAGTTTACTTGACAATTGCACCTCTCAGTGAATCCATAATGGAGAAGATAAATACTGTCACATACATAGAATTTCATTATGTGTACTATCTCTATCGATCTCTTTCTCTATGACAAGTTACTATGGCGAAAAATTTTCGGTTTTAATATAATAAATACGGCGTGTAATATCGGTCAAGCCATGAACTGAACGGCGCTAGGATAACCTTTAACGATCTTCCTGAAATTTCAACTCTGGCTGAACAATTGACGAAATGACGTCAAATATTAGTGAGGCAGCGTATTACTAATTGCAAAACAGGCATGTAACTGGCGACTAGCACCACTAAATTTCTGTTCCAGAGCCGTTGATGTCGGCGATAGTGTTCAGTGCGTATTGTTAAAACTCAAAATACTTCAACGAGTAGACTGCCCATCCTATTTTTGGAAATAAAACAATGCGTATGACATTTGTATGAGTGAAGGCAGTGAAAATGGATTACTACAAAGGAGACGGGACACATTTTCAGTTATGAAGACTGAGGTAGGACAGCATTTTCATTTATTAAAAGCGACTCACTCCCCTTGACACGAACAAAACGTAAGCTTTAATAGCCCTTAATTCTGAGTTGTGCGGTTCACGTCTTTGAACGGGGAGTCGAAATTCGTCACAAAAATTGAAGATACCTACACGTGTCGTAGTTATATTCGCTCTAAAAAGGAATCATTTCGAATGGTTGGTGCATAAGTGGATATATTTCAGTCTGTCTCGATTATTTCTGGCTACATTGTAAGAATTCAGAGTTGGTGGTATCTGGTGCTCCATTTTGACTATAGCCGGGCTTGGCGGCGCGCGGGGTAGCCGCGCAGTCATAGGCTCCTTGTTACGGTCCGTGCGGCTCTCCCCGTGGGAGGTTCGAGTCCTCACTCGGGCATGGGTGTGTGTGTTGTCCGTAGCGCAAGGTAGTTTAGGTTAGCTTAAGTAGTGTGTGGGCTAGGGACCGATGACCTCAGCAGTTTGGTCCCATAAGACCTTACCACAAATTTCCAATTTTTTCCAGGATTGACAATAACAAAAAATTTGTAAATACATAATTTTCTAACTTAAACTTATTATTTTACGATTATGGCAGGTATTCCGTGTTGTTCAATATTTTTCATTATTCTTTTAAATTTCGCGAAAATACAATTTGTACGAGTTAAAAGTGCCATCCAACTTTCTTTAGCTAACTTACACCAGTCGTAAATAATCTCTGGCTTGTGCTGCTGTGTAGTGTAACCATAGAGCGGAGATGAATTTCGGCACCAAATAAAAACTTCGTAATTGTATTGTTATGAATTTTAATGGGAATGCACTAATATATTTTAAATTAAAATTGTCTCCGTTTCAGTAAGAGGTCTATCAGCTTCAGAATGTTATGTCCAGATATTTAAATTTTCCTGTCAGTCAAATAATAGATTTGCATCTACATTTTACCATTAAAACTGCTCGTGGTAAAATAAAAGTTTTCTCTGTATATTGTGACACCCCACAAGCTGCCATCAGGGGGAATAGCTCAATCATCACGGCTGTCTTACGACCGTACGTTTCAAACAAGTTAACCACTGTGTTTCAAGGGAAAATTCAAAGCACTTCGATCACTCCAGCGTTACAAGACATATGAAATCAGATTGACCCCTCAGCCTTGCGCAGAGTTTGTGTAGTGTTGCATCGAACCCGGAACACACAATCTATGGAAGGAAAACGATTTGCATTTGGTGGGCGAGGAAAAAACTCTAGTCACGAGAACCGCCGTATATACGGTAAACGTCAACCATGTTTTGCGACCACATTGGAAATTTTTCCCTGACTTTAAGCGCATTGCATTTGCCTGGCTTATAATTTTTTCTCGACAGACTCAAGGGCACTGATATACAGGAATTTACCGACTGTTTGTCATTGCAAAGCGGGAACCATACATCTCACCTAGGAACACTATACGAATCTCCAGTGCACAATAATCTGTGTGTGGCTCTCGAAACAGATTGATGATGATGATGAAGTCCCATATTTCGTGACGGAGCGTAGGGGAACGATGCGGGAGACCGACACCGCCGTACTAGACAAGGTCCAAAAGGAGGTGGTTTGCCATTGCCTTCCTCCGACCGTAATGGGGATGAATGATGATGATGATGAAGACAACACAATAACACCCAGTCATCTCGAGGCAGGAAAAATCCCTGACCCCGCCGGGAATCAAACCCTGGATCCCGTGTTCGGGAAGCGAGAACGCTACCGCGAGACAAGAAAGGAAAATGAGGATGAAAAGTACACATTAGTCAGTAACATAATCACTTAATGGAACAAAACGTATGAGAAAATCATTTTAAGTTACAAAGAAAAAGACTGAAAATGCACACTGCTTTGAGACCACATATGAGACTGTAAAAAGAGACAAGTGATCATTTGGTGTATCTTCCTGTTTTCCCTGTTTTTAAAATTTTATTAAAGGCAAGAGGAGGAAGTGATTTTTTTGCATATGCATAAACGTTTTTAAAACCATTTAATTCTTGTATTTCAGTTCAATAAAAGATTTATATGAAAAAATCAGTAGCCAATCAAGGAGAAAAATGTTACACATAGAGCAAGGTTTGACCCGTTTTGGTTTACTGCTATGTTTGGATGTAAATTATACATCTGCATTATCATTCACCCCCCCCCCCCCCCCCCCCCCCCCCCGGATCAACAAATTACGTGTCCTATACTTTTACGTCTATTATTTCGCATTTCATTTAGGTCTGTGATAGTGCGGCAACGGCCTTGCCGCAGTGGATACACCGGTTCTCGTCAGATCACCGAAGATAAGCGCTGTCGGGCGTCGCCAGCACTTGGATGGGTGACCCTCCGGGCCGCCATGCGCTGTTGCCATTTGTCGGGGTGCACTCAACCTCGTGATACCAACTGAGGAACTGTTCGACAAATAGTAACGGCTCCGATCAAAGAAAACCATCATAACGACCGGGAGTGCGGTGTGCTGACCACACGCCCCTCATATCCGCATCCTCAACTGAGGATGACACGACGGTCGGATGGTCCCGATGGGCCACTTGTGGCCTGAAGGCGGAGTGCTTCTTCTGACAATATATATAAATGACCTAGTAGATAGTGTCGGAAGTTCCATGCGGCTTTTCGCGGATGATGCTGTAGTATACAGAGAAGTTGCAGCATTAGGAAATTGTAGCGAAATGCAGGAAGTTCTGCAGCGGATAGGCACTTGGTGCAGGGAGTGGTAACTGACCATTAACATAGACAAATGTAATGTATTGCGAATACATAGAAAGAAGGATCCTTTATTGTATGATTATATGATAGCGGGACAAACACTGGTAGCAGTTACTTCCGTAAAATATCTGGGAGTATGCGTGCGGAACGATTTGAAGTGGAATGATCATATAAAATTAATTGTTGATAAGGCGGGTACCAGGTTGAGATTCATTGGGAGAGTCCTTAGAAAATGTAGTCCATCAACAAAAGAGGTGGCTTACAAAACACTCGTTCGACCTACACTTGAGTATTGCTCATCAGTGTGGGATCCGTACCAGATCGGGTTGACGGAGGAGATAGAGAAGATCCAAAGAAGAGCGGCGCGTTTCGTCACAGGGTTATTTGGTAACCGTCATAGCGTTACGGAGATGTTTAATAAACTCAAGTGGCAGACTCTGCAAGAGAGGCGCTCTGCATCGCAGTGTAGCTTGCTCACCAGGTTTCGAGAGGGTGCGTTTCTGGATGATGTATCGAATGTATTGCTTCCCCCTCCTTATACCTCCCGAGGAGATCACGAATGTAAAATTAGAGAGATTCGAGTGCGCACAGTCGTTCTTCCCGCGAACCATACGCGACTGGAACAAAAATGGAGGTAATGGTAGTGGCACGTAAAGTGCCCTATCTAGTGCCGTACGTGAAATGAGGCTTTTCGATCGCAGCTCTATTTTGAGGACTATGGAGGAAGAGGTCGGCGTGACTTGGTTAAAAGATTTATAAGAGACTTCATTTAGAATGCTTTAGCATAACTACAGAGAATCCAATCAGGGTACATGGATCACGTTCTGAAGCATACTGCTACTAATTAAGACTTGATCCTTGTACGGTGGCTCCCTCGCGCTGTTCGCATCAGCATCTATTATAAGGAACTGGGGCAAGTTGCCTGAAGTTGAACTTCATCCCAGAATGAACATGTCTGTTTATTTTCTCGCTTCCTGCGTGCTCATTCTGCAAAGCAGACACATTCAAAGCTTGCTCACCCCAAGCAAATATACAAGAAATCAGTCGACTGTAAAATGTTAGCTGCAGCAGTGACAAGGTTTGCAACTAGTCTGTCAACAGTGGATTTGCAAAAATAAATTCTCACGGCAGAATGAACAGAAGTCGTTCCCATTAACATGTCTACACACAGTTGGAGCAAGCTTTCTTCTGTGTTCATAATTGTTAGACATTTATGTGGTTGTCGGAGAGCTGTGTGCAAAGGTAACATCCTCAATGCGAAGTTAAATCTCATCACGAAAGAGTACTAATTGAATTTAACGCTCAGTCATTAGGTTTTGTTTGCTCTTATTGTAGGGACTGCAAGAAAGCTTATGCATCTGTTCAATGTCAGTGCACTTAAATCAAAAAATGGCTCTACGCAGTATGGGACTTAACATCTGAGGTCATCAGTCCCCTAGACTTAGAACTACTTAAACCTAACTAACCTAAGGGCATCAAACACACCCATGCCCGAGGCAGGATTCGAACCTGCGACCGTAGCGGTTGCGCGGTTCCAGACTGTGTAGCGCCTAGAACCGCTCGGCCACTCCAGCCGGCGCGCTTAAATCATTTGAGCTACTGAGTATATAAGAAGTTAGATTCTTAGTTCTCTACAGTTCTTAAGAAGAAACTCTGTATATCGGTTTTGACAATAATTGGTAAAAGCTTGCGATTACAACAGTTTCAAACAAGTATGAAATACAAATTCGAGAACTGTATTGTGTACAAAAATATTTGACGTGAATCATTCAGTTTTTTTTACGCCAAGTTTATGTAATTGCTGGATCATCCTGCAAGGGATTGTTTTATGCCGTTTTGTAGCAGAATTCTCTGTATATTACGACAAAAAAGCAAACTAGGTTAGCTAGAACTCGATGCTGTTTACACTGAGGTCATTAGCCACCCATGATTATCATGTTTAAAAAAGAAATAGTTTGAATAGTTTGCGACCTCTTTGCAGGAACCATCTGGGCATGCACCTCAGATGATTTAAAGGAAAATACGAGAAACTCAAATCAAGATGAACTAACTGAGATGAGAACCTCACCTGTTCCGAGTAAAAATCCACTGTAATTACCAATTCTTCACCTCGTTCAGTTCACGTTACATTTTTAACAGCGGACGGAAGCAAGAATACAATACATTTTTATTTGCTACAACTTCGGCGTGCCTGACATTGGGATGGCGCCGTTGTTATGCAAAACAGAGGTCGACTGGTATGTGTGCCATTGCTGGATGTGACTTTTGTATGCATTAATACTATACATTGGCTTCGAATTTCATGGTGAATTTAGGACACAAGTGAGAAAAAAAAATAAATCAGTTATGGTAAGTAAATACTGTTTATCAGTAACATCTGTAAAGACGTTGGGATTTCAGGATAATGTACCAACTGTGTAATCAAATGAAAAAAAAAGAAACAATAATTATTGGACAAACTTGAAGCGTGATTCGCAAAGAAGACTATTTCTATTCGACATACTTGGTATCATTTCATTCCTGCCTGTTTCAAAAACAAATGGATGACTCATTTCATACAGAACATCTGCTTTTTCTATTGTTATTTAAGAAGGAGGAAAATTATTTTGTGTGTGTTAGTAGCACGCCTCCAACTCCCACTTTGCAAGAATTTCCACTGTGTGAAAATAGATGCAAGGGACCGTACATTTTCAATAACTTTAAAGCGTAAACATCATAATGCTGTGCCTAACCCATAGATGAACGTCGTGCTTTAAACGGAAGAGAGTTTCGAGATCGTATATTCAGCTGTGAATAGTGTGCAAATAAATTTGCTGTATATATTGTATGGAATATTAGATTTGCCAGAAGACATACTGAAAACGTCCTTAGCATTTGGTGTACAATCGGCACTAGTTTCTCAGGTGATAAAGAAGTTCTTCGGCGATCAGTTTCTGAGTACCACAGTCCAATCCTGAGGTGATAGAGAAGTTCTTCGGCGAACAGTTTCAGAGTACCACAGTCCAATCCTGTTGAGCGTTACTTCAGAATGAGAGGATATGCTAATTAGAAAAGCTTCCAGATTTCGCTTTCACTGGCAGCGAACCCTGCGTCTAGTCATCCCTCTTTGTTTCTTAATTTTTTGTTTGTCTGAGAATGTTCTTTTTATTTGATTTCGTCCAGAATTTAGCAACAGATTTGTATGTGTCTGCAAGGCGGATAAATGGCAGCATAAATTCTGTTCCACGTACATTCTATTGAAATACAGGTTCTCTGTTGGTTTATCAGTTTTTAACTAATGTTTGTTCGAAATATATTCCTTTTATGTTCATTTGTTTGCTAGCTGATCTCCAGCGTAAAATTAGCTTCTGTGCGGTTAAGAAAGTCTCACATTGCATGTCTTCATTAATGTCTTTCGTTGTTGCCAGTATTTCACGTTCATAAAATAAAAAAAATGTGCAAACTATGAATATAATACTAGCAGCGAATTCCATAACTAAAATGAGTACAAGAGGGAATGAGTACAACAGGAAATCAGATATCTCAGCAAATGTGTTTACAACAACTTATCTGTGCCTACTAACCGTCTTATGGGTAATGTGGTAGAGCTTACGACTGAATTAAAGATCTACATTTTAGGTAACTCCTTCTACTCTACTGAAGTGTAATTTCACTGAAATACTCAAAATCTGGTGTTTATGTTATTTTGAAATGAATATTAGCCGTGTAATACAATAATATTACTTACGGTACCACTACCTGATCCTTCCAACCTTGTTCCACTCGCGAATAGTGCGTGGGAAGAATGATTGTCGGTAAGCCTCTGTATTGGCTCTAATTTCTCGAATTTTATCCTCGTGGTCTATACGCGAGATGTATGTGGGGGCCGGCCTTGTGGCCGAGCGGTTCTAGGCGCTTCAGTCTGGAGCCGCGCGACCGTTTCGGTCGCAGATTCGAATCCTGCCTCGGCCATGGATGTGTGTGATGTCCTTAGGTTAGTTAGGTTTACGTAGTTCTAAGTCTAGGGGACTGATGACCTCCGATGTTAAGTCCCATAGTGCTCAGAGCCATTTGAACCATTTTGTATGTGTGTGTGTGTGTGTGTGTGTGTGTGTGTGTGTGTGTGGCGGGGTGGGGGGGCGGGGGAAGTAATATGTTGTCCGACTCCTCCTGAAAAGTGGTGTCCAGAAATTTCAATAGTTAATTTCTCAGTCATGCACAACGCCTCTCTTGGAAATTTCAATACTAAATCTCTCCGTGATCCACAACGCCTCTCTTGTAACGTCTACCTGTGGAGTTTGTTAGGATCTCAGTAACGCTCTCTCGCCAGTTCAAAAATGGCTCTGAGCACTATGGGACTTAACATCTGAGGTCATCAGTCCCCTAGACTTATAACTACTTAAACCTAACTAACCTAAGGACATCACACACATCCATGCACGAGGCAGGATTCGAATCTGTGACCGTAGCGGTCGCGCGATTCCAGACTGAAGCGCCTACAACCGCTCGACCACAACGGCCTGCTCTCGCCAGCTAAACGATCTCGTCACGAAACATGCCGCTCTTCGGTGGGTCTTCTCTATCTCCTCTATCAGTCCTACCTAATTGGGATCCCAGATAGATGAACAATACTCGAGAATCAGGCCAACAAGCGCCTTATAAGCAACTTCTTTCGTGGGTGAATGTGAGTCTGGTGTCTGCTTTTCCCACCATCTGTTTTATTTGGCCATTCCACTTAAGGCCGCTCTGGATAGTTACGCCTAGATATTTTAGGGCAGACGCTGTCTGCAGCTGTTTGTAATCAATAGTGTATCTGTACGGTTGTGGAGTTATTCTGTTTTTATCATTCCCTCGGGAGTAATCATTTTATTAATTTCCTGAAAGTTGCAAATCTAAGATCTATGATTCAAGGAGTTGGTTTAAAGGACCGTAACAGTAACTCGCGTCGAATCAATACGTTTGTGACAAACTCCGATGATATAGGGATTTGAAAAATGCTGGGAGGTTTGTTAGATCTGCTCCGGGTGCCGGCATGTGGACGCAGGCCGATTCGAGGCCGACGTCCTCGGCGCGCCGTGTCACGTGGTCAGCCTAAAGCACTCGCACGCCTCACCGCAAAAATTCAATCGCCGCATGAGCTTCCGGCTGCAATTACTGTTTCGCCATCGCACATTTTCTCTCTTGAGCTGTTGTACGAGGCCTAGCAGGGTGATGGCATGCGCACTGCGGCACAGCTGACCACTTCGCGGCGCACTTGCTTATTCGCCACAGGACTGCGAGCTGCAGCAGCTGACGTGGACACTGTTCCTATAGGAAACCGCCCTGTTATCCCGTTGCCTCTCCCCCTGCTGTGGAATGTTATCGAGTCGTGACTAGGCATCCGCAGCAGTAGCTAATTCAGGACGAAAAAATTGTTCTTTTTTAAAAAAATTACATTACAGTAGACGTACTACGTGAATCCCACGGAGAGGAATATGGAAGGAAATAAAATAGCTACATTTTATTTAGTCGCTGAAGGTCATGTATTATTGTATTACACTGCTAATATTCATTTGAAAATAACATAAACATCAGATTTTGAGAATTTCGGCGAAAATACACTTCAGTGGAGTAGAAGGAGTTACCTAAAATATAGATCCTTAATTCAGTCGTAAACTCTACCACATTACCCATAAGACGCTTAGTACGCATAGGTAAGTTGTTGTATACACATTTACTGAGGTATCTGACTCCCTTTTGTACTAATGATTCTTGAGCTCATTTTTGTTATGGATTTCGCTGCTAGTTCAAAATGGTTCAAATGGCTCTGAGCCCTATGGGACTTAACATCTGAGATGAGTCACCTAGACTTAGAACTACTTAAACCTAACTAACTTAAGGACAGCACACACATCCATGCCCGAGGCAGGATTCGAACCTGCGACCGTAGCAGCAACGCAGTTCCAGACTGAAGCGCCTAGAACCGCTCGGCCACAATGGCCGGCTCGCTGCTAATATTATATTCATAGTTTGCACAATTTTTTAATTTTAGAAACGTGAAATATCGGCAGCAACAAAGGGCATTAATGAATACATGCAATGTGAATCAGTTGCCTAAATACCAATATTTCGGGGAGGCCTCAGTGGGATGTTCTAGAGCTAATATCCTGAAAATACTTTCCTTGTAAGTTGACTTTCCCCCAAGAAAATTCCTTAACTCACTGGCGAATGGAAATATGCAGAATAAACTAGTTTCTACAGTTTTAAATCACCAATAGCATATATCCTACATACTGCAAATGTAGCTAAAGCAAAGGGCTTCATTCTAGTGATTTGCCAGTTAGGGTTCTGGGTACATGTTGTCTCAAAAGTTAAACAAACTCTGCTTTTTTAAAAAATTAAAAACCATTCAAAAGCCAAGACCGTATAGAATGTTTCTTTATTTAAGACATTCGGTTTCAACTCTCTTTGCTGACATCTTCATGTCTTAAGCATCCTTTTGTTGTAAAACACGTTCATTTTACGCTGCACCTCACACACAACGTATTTTACAACAAAAAGATGTTTAAGACATAAAGATGACAGCAAAGAAACCTGTTGTCTTAAATAAAGAAATATTTTATGCGATGTCGGCTTTTGAATGGTTTTTAACAATTAAAACAGATCGCCCTTCGAGACTCTCAAATTGCGAAAATTTAATCTGCTTCTTTTATTTCAGTGTTGCAGTAGACTTTTTATAGCTTGTGGAAAATTTGGGAATTTGTAGTAAGGTCCTGTGGAACCAAACTGCTGAGCTCATCGGTCCCTAAGCCTACACACTACTTAATCTAACTTAGACTTACTTACGCTATGGACAACACACACACCCTTGCCCGGGAGAGGACTCTCGCGCGGCTAAATTGTGGAATTCTACTATATAGGGTGGTCAAAAACAGTCTGAAAAGCTTGTAAGGGTGTGGCAGGGCAGGTTGTGCTGTGAAATAATTGTTAGCCGCCCGCGGTGGCCGAGTGGTTCTAGGCGCTTGAGTCCGGAAACGCGCAACCGCTACTGTCGTAGGTACGAATCCTGCCTCGAGCATGGATGTGTGTGATGTCCTTAGGTTAGTTAGGTTTAAGTAGTTCTAAGTTCTAAAGGGCTGATGACCTTAGATGTTAAGTCCTCAAACCACGTAACCGCATCTTACTAAAGCATTATTCTTAAAGAGTGCCTTAACGGACGTACTCCTGTATGCAGAGTTAATTCTACTTTCTCCACTTTTTTCTCAGTGTCTGCGAACAAACAGTTTTCTTGTTGGCCTTAGAGTAAAAAGATTTTTTCTTTTTAACGGGTCGTATGTAACACTCCTCCCATCATCGTTCACGAACATAGTCACGAGAAGAAACCTAAACATACCTTGTACTTAGCTTTTTGGATCCATGCTCTCGATCATTTGTGATTGTCACTCACAAATTGCGTGACTACCACACTCTATGTCTACTTCACAGACTCCTCGTCGCGCAAGCACCCCAGTACCTTGCTTCAGAGATTAAAAACCTGTCATGCCATCATAATAGAAACACGAGGTCATTCTTATTTGGTATCCTAACTGTGCCCACTCACAAGACAAAAACTTTTGCAAACTCCTTCTCAGTTGCCGCTGTCCGCCTCTGGAACAAACTGCCCCTTACCTTGCGCAAAATTCAATCTCCTTCTGTTTTTAAGAAGATGTTGAAGCATTTCCTACTATCATCCTCATAAAGTTCTCCACAAAATTAATGTACCAGGCCAATCCTCTCATCTGTCAAATAGCAAAGCTAGCGTCTCCTATCTCGCTCCTGAGATGCCTTCCCCTTCATATATCTCTATTAGCCAGGCAATCTTCTTTTCCTTTATATTTCCTTAATTATGTTTCATCATGTCTATTCTTCTCCTCCCTTCACCATGAGTCTCCCTCATACTCCCTGCTGCCAGCACTCCTATCTAAAATTTGTCTCTTCAATAATGTCTAATTATAACAGTACTTATGATCTACGAATATAAACTCTATATGTATGTATTTTTCCAGGTGTACCTTTCTAATTGTTTATTTCACTTTTTGTACTAGATGTAGTTTAACATGCCCACTAAAACGTATGAATGTAAAATAAGTAGAATGCCTGGTTAGATGTAAGAGAGGGCCTGATGGCCCTAATCTTGCCAGGTTAAATAAATCAATAAATAAATAAGTAAATAAAATAAATAGTGCTCAGAGCCATTTGAACCATTTTTGAAATAAATGTTAAGGAAAAAATCGATACGTTGCGCCGTTTCCGATTTAATCTAGCTTTGAAGTTAGACGATCAGATCATCGCGCTCGCAAATTCAAGCAGCCCGCCAGAGACAGTGTCGTCAAACTTGTTCTTCGTTTGATTTCCTCAAATAGAACAAACGTAGCTTAAATTTATGACTTCCTAAAAAGGCACATTTTAACTGGTAATGAGCGTTTAAACTAGTTCTACTCGTGTACGTGCCTGAATTTTACTCGCGCAACACCTGATTAAATCGGAAACAGCGATACGTATGAGTATTTTTCTTAAGAGTCATTTCCCATATTTCACAGCACAACCTCCACTACAATACCCTTACAAGCTTTTCAGACTTTTTCTGGCCACCCTGTATAGCGACTGAAAAATTTATTTTACAAGATAAGATCTTTTAAGAAACATTCATAAATTAATCTTTCAAGTCCTGCCTGTGCCAACGATGTGGGCATCCTTCAATTCGAAATAATGTTCCTGTCCCCTGTCTTTATCAAAAGTGATAGAAAACAACAGTTATTTTGCCTGTGGTAGACCACGCCCATGATTCTAGGCGCTGCATAAGTAGTGTCTGAATTTATGTGTGCTGCAAACTGATAGTAGAAACTTATTGCGTACAATATGCTTCGAGATAACAGGCGTGCTTTTGTTGCTGAAGCGTGCAGCGAAGCTCTGAAATTGCCAGCAGTCACCAGTTACAGCTCAAAGCGTTTTTGCCCTCCCGTGTTTCAGTTCCAGTTTAGACTATTTCTGTGACTGGCGTGCGTATTTTGTTTAGTTCGGAAACAGGCGGACGTGACGCCGCCAGCTCTTTTTGTATCGCTAAGCACGTGACAAACAGCCGCGAGAAGCACACACGAGACAGCCAGAAGCCAACACGGTAGCTTAGCGCAAGGGTCGCACTGTTCAGGCAGCCTCATCTGTCATTCACACGTTTCGTTCACAATGAATATGTGAGCCATGATTGATGTAGAAAAATTCATTAATTCGTTCCTCGCGACTACGTGACTCGAGATGTGTGTGCGCGAGAAAAAGGGCCTCTGACCGTTTTTTTATTTATTTTTTAATTTGTGCGATTTCGGCACCTCAAAACAGCTAAACGATATAAGAAGACTACAGTGCACCCGCGCCAGTATTATTGGATACAGCGACTGTCATACACTGTACAAGGTCAGCCTTATTAGCCCAAATTCTTAAAGCGACATGCCTGGTTCTTTCCCAGAGATGCCCTCATGATGTTTTCTGACGTATACCACACCTACCGAAGAAAACATCGCGTTGCGCTGTGCAACAAGTCCTCATTCCCCAATCCCGCTAAAAAGTTTTCTGACCTTCTTTCTTTAATATCTAGCGGAGTGGCGCAATGCTGAAAACACTAGATCCATATTCGGGAGGAGCGGGATTTGAATTCCCCTGTGGACATCCATGTCTATATTTTTCGTGGTTTCCCAAAATTGATTAAGAAGAGAATCCCTGGATTATTCGTTCGCAAAGTATACATACGATTTCTTTTGTGTCCTTGCTCTATGTAGGTAGGCTCTGAGCACTATGGGACTTAACATCTATGGTCATCAGTCCCCTAGAACTTAGAACTACTTAAACCTAACTAACCTAAGGACACCACACACATCCATGCCCGAGGCAGGATTCGAACCTGCGACCGTAGCAGTCGCGCTGTTCCGGACTGAGCGCCTAGAACCGCGAGACCACCGCGGCCGGCTCCTTGCTCTATCCTAGCTTGTGCTGTCACCAGTGACCTCGACATCTGCGGAACATTGAACACTAGTATTCCCATCTTCTTTATTTATTGATCTTGCTGCCTATAAGATTAGATAAAACGTTCAAAGAAGTTGCATTTCTGTACTGATTCCGAAGTTTTACAATAAACTATCCACGGTTCACCTTTTCTTAATGAGAAGCTATGGCATGCAAATCTTACATCATAAAAGACGAAATTTTAAAGTGCACCGTGCATCAGATGTACAAATACGGTGAGATAAGTCAATTATGAATAATATGCAAGGTGTATAATAAACGCTGTGCTTAGCAGTAACGCGCTATGATTCATTCATAGACTTACTATAACCCGCTGTGTTAAATCGCGCTGAACAGCTCGAATTATTGCTGCTAGAAGATGTTATAGCGCAAAGCAGTTTGAAACTTTCCTGGCAAGAGTTGCCGCTGTTGGACCACAGTTAATTTAGACACTGTGCTTGCTGTAATACAGTGCAACCTTCTGCCTGGATTCCACGTAAGTTTAAATGCCCTTTCTCCGATTTGTGTGGTGAAAGCATTATTTGGGAACATTTCTCGTGAATGCCGTGCTGCTAGTGAAGGCAATACAGTTTTTAAAGTGGATGCAAATAAATGGATATGGTAGAAACGGCCTTTGCTGTTATCGTGGATTCATCTGGCTATGTAATTAAAACTGAAACACGTTCCATCATCGGAACATCGTTAATTACAAGAGAATATAGCTCTAATAAAGGGTCAAAAAGTAATTCGTCTGAGTTCGCTGGTGATACCACTGCGAATTTAGCTGTTACCTTTCTCCTGTGTAAGTCGAGTCAAGTATCGTATAGTGCTCTTCGGAAATTATTATCTCTAAAGAGCCAATTTGTTGTTATCGAATGGATTTACTAGCATATTCTTTTTTTAGAAAAACAATTCGTATATCAGTAATTTTTCACCGTATTTACTGTTGAACCTACGCATTATCACTCACCTTGTACAATGAAACATTACATACTCTTTTTCTCTGCGACTTACTACACCGTGCCTCAGTGACGAAACTTATAAGATACAAACTCTGCTGAATAAACCTGTCTCTGCCCTGCTGGGTTCACGAAAAAGATATAATGAACAGCGTGATATGTCACAACTGAAGATAAAATTGATGTCGAAGTGATTAACGAAATAACATTAGAACAAATACCTATTCGTATACTACGTCACTTCGTGCGTTTCTTTTTCTAAGAACATTAAGTGTCGGAGTGGCACAAGGCTGTAATCATCACGCCTGCACTGGAAGTGTAGCTGTTATATTGACAGCTCGGCGAACTTCCGCAGACCTTCGAGCTACAATAAACAACTAAAACAATGGGCATCCTCTGGCTTCGCCGATCATCTTGGCAACAAGACCAACCAGCCCACTTCGCTCCATGAACCGGCCCACGGTTCATTTTAGAATTTTATTTCTGCTGTTCAGTAAGTAGCATTAATACCTTTGTAGGAACACTTATCAGTCCAGTCAATAGGTTTTTACATTAAAATCAGTTGCGTACTGCAACAATATCCACTAATTATACACTATTTACTCGTGTCCTTTACATTGACAGCAGAAGAGCGCTCATTGAAATTGAAAGATGTTGTCTTCATACGAGAAAAATTTTATTTGTCCAGATCGCAATAAATACGTACATAGACGACTAGTTTCGGAAGTTTAAATTGCCATCTTCAGATTATCTACACACATGAACCATTGTGCCATTCCATGTACTACATTGGCTTCTACCCATGGACACATATGGGAGCAAATCGTTGAAGAAGACGCACCAGTGCAACGTGATATATGTCACAGCTGAAGATAAAATTGATGTCGAATTGATTAACGAAATAACATTAGAACAAATACCTATTCGTATACTACGTGTAAAAACCACCCTTGGGCTAAACATTCTGCCGTCAGCTGTCAGTACAGAGACACCAAACAACATCCCATGCCGGCCGGTCCAGCCGAGTGGTTCTAGGCGCTACAGTCTGGAACCGCGCGCCGCTACGTCGCAGGTTCGAAGCCTGCCTCGGGCATGGATCTGTGTGATGTCCTTAGGTTTAAGTTGTTCTAAGTTCTAGGGGACTGATGATCTCAGATGTTAAGTCTCATAGTGCTCAGAGCCATTTGAACCAATATCCCGTGAACCAAATGTATTTTAACATAATTTTTTTTAGCACAAGAATGATTTTATCGTATGATATATGACGTTACACTGGTGTGTCTTCTTCAAGGAGCTGCTCCGAAATATATTTATGACTAGATGACAGCCGGCCGCGGTGGTCTAGTGGTTCTAGGCGCGCAGTCCGGAACCGCGGGACTGCTACGGTCGCAGGTTCGAATCCTGCCTCGGGCATGGATGTGTGTGATGTCTTTAGGTTAGTTAGGTTTAAGTAGTTCTAAGTTCTAGGGGACTGATGACCACAGAAGTTAAGTCCCATAGTGCTCAGAGCCATTTGAACCATTTGAACTAGATGACAGTTCACTTCTTGGTTCAATGGTTCAAATGGCTCTGAGCACTATGGGACTTAACTGCTGAGGTCATCAGTCCCCTAGAACTTAGAACTACTTAAACCTAACTAACCTAAGGACATCACAAACATCCATGCCCGAGGCAGGATTCGAACCTGCGACCGTAGCGGTCACGCGGTTCCAAACTGAAGGGCTTAGAACCGCACGGCCACACCGGCCGGCTCACTTCTTGGAGATGTACAATGGTTGATATATGAAGGGCTTATTTCAATAGCGGTACAAGTCCATTTTTGTTCATTCTGAGATACAGAACCCTAAAGTTAAATGAACGCTGAAAAATCTGCAGTTGAGATATCAGAAATATTCCAGTATATATCTGCAGTTGAGATACCAGAAATATTCAAGTATATATTCTTGAATATTTCTGATATCTCAACTGCAGATTTTTCAGCGCTCATTAATCTTTAGGACTCTTTATCTCAGAATGAACAAAAATGGACTTGTACCACTATTGAAATGTAGATGATTTGAAGTTGGCAATTAAAATTGTCGAAACCACTCGTCTATATATGTATTTATTGCGTCTGAGCTAATAAAAAGTCTCTAATAAGAAGATTACAGTTTAAGTATTTCATGTCTTTGATTATTTCATGTCTCAAGGCGAAATTTTACTTTGAGTAAAAAAAGTCGAGAAGAAAAGATGACAAGGTTGAACTCTGTTTTTCTTTCGGATAGACAATCTCACGCGGTTATATCATGAAACCTTCTGGCGGGAATGATATTTTTAACTTTTTTGCTGCCTTTAACTACGAAATTTTAATGATAATGTTGAACTTCAAAAAGTTCGTAAAGTATGATTTTGCCTCGGTTGTCTGTTTGGTCACAAAATATTTATTTCCATGCACTAGGTTGAAGCATATCGCACCCCGGCGAGAACAGTGACACAAAAATGCAGTACTTGAGAAAACTTGACTATTCTATAAAACTTATATTGAAATAGCATAAGCTTCCTTTTAAATTTCAAGTAAGTATGCCGGCAGTAAATTCCATTATACTATTCGTGCGCGTTGAGGAATTCCACACGTATGTTTCAGACATAAATTAAAAATTGCCGTTTTATGACTTGTGTCACTTTTCTTGCCGGGGTGCGATATCGTTGCCCGAATGCATTGTTTATGCCCCTTTACACGTTTGAAGGGCTGAAAGAGAAATGATCGGATTTGAGAGTGCAGTGGTGGGTCCAGTGCAGGAACTGGCGAAATGTGCGCCTGGCAAACTCGCCGATTGTTGGCCGCGGAGGCTTAGCGAGCGCCCCTTGTTTCGAGCTTAATAGCGTGCGCCACGGCTATCGGTCATTCATTGAGGAGCAGGCGAGTGAAATTGGTCACGGTGGTGGCTGGCCGCTGGTGATAACGGGCTAGATAATGTGCCTATCAACGCGCCCTTTCCCGGCGGGAGACACTTAGGTTCGGCTCAGTCTCACTGCGCGCCAAAAGGAGAAACCAAATAGTTTCTTTCACTGCTTTAATTACACGAGTTATTATACGGACGTACTATTATCAAGTGTATAAAGAGACGTTTCACATTTACATGTGATTAATGAATCAGGCATCGGGTCAGTTACTAAACGGTTACGGGCAGCGGCTCATTCAGGAAACGTTTATCCTTGTAATAACACGTACTCTTTGTAATCCGAAGCACTCACCAAAAAAAGTTTCACAAAAAGAGAAAGAAGAATGCGAGGAGAGTGAGCATTAGGGCGCAGTTTTTACTGACGGCTCGTAAATACCCCCGCTGTTCTATTCGGCAGCCTGTGCCGTTTTGTTTATTCATTCGGAGCACCTGAATCGTATTCGAGTGTAAAAGTCTGAACGCTAGAACGTATTGCCGTCAAGAAAATTTGAAGTAGAATCGCCAATTCGTTATGCTTTCCGTCCTTCCTTAGTTGCTACTATACTCTAAAAGATGTAGTCCGTCTATGCAGATAAATAATAGCTGTTTGTTTTGTGCCGTAAGCATTCGTAAAGCATCTTCAGTACCCTGTAATACATGTTTCTTCATGAATATAATAGCTGCGTTATATAATTGTTAAATGCCGCCAAGTCGTCAAATTTGTGGTGTCTAGGAAACCTGCTTTCTCGGATCGCTAGTCAACATTCAAACAAATCGTATTAATGAGTTTTATTGTAAAATGAGAAAATACAATACTTAACTTTGTGTTACACAGATGTGTTGCAAGCAAAGGGCGACAGACAAAATAAGAAATCACTTCAGTACCGATTTTGCCCTAAGCAAACTAAATGTTCAAATGTGTGTGAAATCTTATGGGACTGAACTGCTAAGGTCATCAGTCCCTAAGCTTACACACTACTTAACCTAAATTATCCTAAGCAAACTAACTGTGGAAAATTTCAGCAAATGGTTCTGAGCACTATGGACTTAACTTCTGAGGTCATCAGTCCCCTAGAACTTAGAACTACTTAAACCTAACGAACCTAAGGACATCACACACATCCATGCCCGAGGCAGGATTCGAACCTGAGACCGTAGCGGTCGCGCGGTTCCAGGCTGTAGCGCCTAGAACCGCTCGGCCACCCCGGCCGGCAAAGTTTTGACAAATAAGGGACTTTTAACTACCATTGGAAAAGGGTTTCATGGATGCCCAGCTTCATATCTGTATTGTCCGAAGCTAACTTATTAATAACGAATAAGAGACTCCGTTTTCATATTACCTGATTGCAAATATCGTTTCATTTGTTTTAAAGTACTTATTAACTGGATAATTTGTGTACAGCACTGTCATAGATAGTAACAGTGATCATTACAGTAGTCCATTATCTCTGCCTGTCATACAAGCTGACTTTTCTAAACAAATATGCTTGCCTACTGCTACTACGGCCTAACGTGCATATAGAGTACGAAGTGCAATTAAAATCTCAAACTACAGTTAATTGCTATTGTGGCCTCAGTTATATACCAGGTAAGAAGCGAACACTATGTTAGAACCTATAAATTTCGCATTTCTTTTCTTCTTTCTATTTTATATTCCTCTTTCTCACTGAACTTCTCTTCAACGACAGGTAAATATGACGGTCGAAAGTTAGAAATTAAAAGCAATAATGCAAGGAAATGTATGTACAAAGGATGTATCACAAAATTCATGAGGATTATTTCACGTCGTTGTGCGGTTCTAGGCGCTACAGTCTGGAGCCGAGCGACCGCTACGGTCGCAGGTTCGAATCCTGCCTCGGGCATGGCTGTGTGTGGTGTCCTTAGGTTAGTTAGGTTTAATTAGTTCTAAGTTCTAGGCGACTGATGACCTCAGAAGTTAAGTCGCATAGTGCTCAGAGCCATTTGAACCATTTCACGACGTTCGGTTCATTTTTAAATATGTTTATTTTCTACATCAGTACAACTACCTTTATCCTATCGACGACACTTACCCCAAATACTGTCATTACTTTAAACTGTAAAAGTGCGAAGATTTCGCGTGGATCCCCTGGTTGGAAATAATTGACTAATAGGCTAGAGTTAAACACTACACAAATCAAGAATTGTAAAAATTAGTGCAGACGATTTCCTCTTCTGACGTCAGTTGCTAGTGCACACCGGTTTAGTCAGTCTCGAAATGTCACTGCTGTGGTTCGGTGTCTTCATACCTTGGAACTGAGCGATGAATGCCCGTCTCTCGGAAGCAAATTGTCTAACAAGGAAACTTCCCATCGCATAGATTTAGCGGTAAGGTGGCCTATCGGATATCTCGTCAGAAGCTGAACACAAATCAGGCATGCAAACAGGAAGAAGGTGTACTGAACTGCGAGAAAAAGAAGAAAAATTGAAGCAGTTAACGGTCTGAATTTGTCAGTGTTGAGTAATGTTGATGATCATCGTGTCGTGTTTGTTTGGTCAGGCTGTTGGACTGCCGGGTTCAAATCTCACTCGATCCCTCATTATTTTTTTTCCCCCCTCACAAAAGTACAAACTTTCCGGCTGATCATTCACGTTTCTGTTCGCCATTTGTGTATGTGTCCTGGCGTAATGTCAGTTTGTAACAGCGATTTGTAACGGAGGGACCTCCAGACGTAAGTACCTCCTATTTGTTCGACACAGGTACCACATGTTATGACTCCTGCATTCCGTTTTACAAGTTTTGAGTCTTGAATTCCTTTGTTGTAACATAGGTCACACCCGTTAATTTGTCGTTTTCATTCCTATGCGGCATCTCCCCTGCTGTCACTATTCAACACATTTACTTGCGACGGTAATATATGCTTACCACATGACTCGTATTGTTTCAAATGGCTCTGAGCGCTATTGGACTTAACATTTGAGGTTATCAGTCCCCTAGAACTTAGAGCTACTTAAACCTAACTAACCTAAGGACATCACATACATCCATGCCCGAGGCAGGATTCGTACCTGCGACAGTAGCAGTCGCGCGGTTCCGGGCTGAAGTGCCTAGAACCGCTCGGCCACAGCGGCCGCCCACGCCCGGGTTCCCGGGTTCGATTCCCGGCGGGGTCAGGGATTTTCTCTGCCTCGTGATGAATGGGTGTTGTGTGCTGTGCCGGCCGGACTGGCCGTGCGGTTCTGTGCGCTACAGTCTGGAACCGATCGGCCGCTACGGTCGCAGGTTCGAATCCTGCCGCGGGCATGGATGTGTGTGATGTCCTTAGGTTAGTTAGGTTTAAGTAGTTCTAAGTTCTAGGCGACTGATGGCCTCAGAAATTGAGTCCCATAGTGCTCAGAGCCATTTGAACCATTTTTTGTTGTGTGCTGTCCTTAGGTTAGTTAGGTTTAAGTAGTTCTAAGTTCTAGAGGACTGATGACCGTAGATGTCAAGTCCCATAGTGCTCAGAGCCATTTGAACCAACCCACAGCGGCCGCCTGACTCGTATTCTATGATGAATAGTGAGAGCAGGTGAGATGTCGCATAGACCTCTCACAGAAATGAAAACAAAAAAATAAACGGGTTGAACTATGTTACTACGAAGGAAATAAAGAGTCGAAACTTCCGAAACGGAACGGAAGAGGGATAACGTGGTACATGTGTAGAACAAATAGAAAGTAAGTACGCCTGAAAGTTCAAATGTTCAAATGTGTGTGAAATTTTATGGGATTTAACTGCTAAGGTCATCAGTCCGTAAGCTTATACACTACTTAACCTAAATTATCCTAGGGACAAACACACACAGCCATGCCCGAGGGAGGACTCGAACCTCCGTCTGAAAATCCCTTCGTTACATGTCGCTGTTGCAAAGTGATATTACGCCGCGACACTGACAGAAATTTAAATACAGCGAACGGACACGTCAATGACCGGACGGAAAGTTCGTAATTTTGTGAAAAAAAAAGGAACGAGGGAGATTTGAACCCGGTTCTCGCATGTCGGTGCCCAACACCGTGACCACAGAACCACGACGCTACAGTTATTAAATTTGGATCGTCACTGTTTCATTTTTCTCCTTTTTCCCACAGTTTAGTACACCTTCTTCATGTTTTCATGCCTGATTTGTGTTTAGTTTTTGACGGGCTATCCAATGGGGCAACTTACCATTAAATGGGAGGGGGGTACAATGGGGAGTTCCCTTGTAAGAATGGTAGAAATTTTAACTCTGTTGTAAATGGGAAACACTTCTAAACGGTTGTCTTTTTTTATTCGAACTGTACATATTATCAAATCCACAAACGTTTATTGACTTGTAACCTGTGCAGTGGCCAGGAATATTCTCCGCTTACCAGCAACAACAGATTCTTCCGAATTATCCCGTGTCGGAACTGACCGAACAAGGAGGCCTTTCCGCGCTGTTCATTCGGACGTATAGTGCCATAACCATTGTGCGGGTGCCCCAATTTGCCGCGCGGCTGTCGGGCGCGCCGCGCAGCCACGGGGAACGACGCTTCACACGCGGTGGCGGACCATTCTCTTCCTGATTTACATGTTCATTGTGCCGGTCAGCAGCGCCCTTTCCGAAATGAAGGGGAGCGCTGGCCCGAGTAAATGGATAAAATGCGGCACTTTTTGTGGCGGCGGCCGGCGGCTAATGAAGTCGCCGCAAGACGGCGTCCGGCCGACGGCCACGTATTGTGATCCGCGCATTCCGATTGCGGGCGTTGTGTGACAGGTTATCGGCGGCGCACAGAACGCCGCTGTCCGCTCATTTACACAGGCCGATCGGAGTGACGCCTGCCGGAAGGCGCTGACGAAAGCGTCCATTCTGCCCGCCGGCGCGTGGCGGCTCGCCAGCTTCTGCCTTCTGTCGTCGCCGGCTATTAATTTCTCACGCCGTTTTCACCGCCGCTCAGGTTTTCCTCCAGCACTACTTTGTTCACCGAGCGAGGCGGCGCAGTGGTTAGCACACTGGACTCGCATTCGGAAGGACGACGGTTCAATCACGCGTCCGGCCATCCCGATCTGGGTTTTCCGTGATTTCCCGAAATCGCTTTAGGCAAATGCTGGGATGGTTCCTTTGAAAGGGCACGGCCGACTTCCTTCCCTAATCCGATGAGACCGATGACCTCGCAGTTTGGTCTCCTCCCCCAAATCAACCCAACTACTATCTTTCCTGCACGTATACTGTTTACCAGGGTCTGTGATACCTATTTTGCGCAACAGAAATTAAATCTTATTAAAATACGTCATATTAAATACGTCATTCTGGAAACATCCTCCAGGCTGTGGCTAAGCCATGTCTCCCTAATATCCTTTCTTCCAGGAGTGCTAGTTCAGCAAGGTTCGTACGAGAGCTTCTGTGAAGTTTGGAAAGTAGGAGACGAGGTACTGGCGGAAGTCAAGCTGTGAGGACGGGGCGTGAGTCGTTCTTGGGTAACTCAGTCGGTAGAGCACTTGCCCGCGAAAGGCAAAGGTCCCGAGTTCGAGTCTCGGTCCGGCACACAGTTTTACTCTGCCAGGAAGTTTGATACAAAATTGTGTTTGTTACCAGATGTGCGAGGCAAAGCACACATTTTTAGTTAGGAAGCTGTTCATGTATTGGTTTAACATCGAAGGCGCAGTATTTTAAAAACTCCCATCCTTAGAAATCGCTTGCCGTTGACGAAGAACGAGTGTACTGCTAACAAGTATCTCAACACAGCAGCCAAAGTGTCCTCCCAACGATCAGTGATTAATTTTAATCTGCAGGAAGTTTCATATCAGCGCACACTCCGCTGCAGAGTGAAAATCTCATTCTGAATACATCATATTGATTACTACACAAAGGAATTACAGACATTGGCTGCAAGTAGGCATTGATTTAAATCAATGGGGAAGGTTGAAAATTTGTGTCAGACTGGGATTGAGACCCGGACTTCCTGCTTAGTAGACAGATGCGCTGACCACTGCACCATTCGGACACATTGCATGTCCAAAAGAACAGACACCATTATGGTCCAGCCACTACTATGAATTAAGACACAAAGGAATTACAAACATTGGCAGCGAAGTGGTCAAAGCATGCTCCTAGTAAGCAGGAGGTCCGGGTTCGAATCTCAGTCCGGCACAAATTTTCAACTCTCCCCGTTGATTTAAATCAACGCCCACTCGCAGCCAATGTCTGAAAGTCCTTTGTGTCTTAGTGGCTAAAACTAAACTAAACTTCACCCGAACAGGCCATGAAGACCCAACGGAACCGACCGGCCACCGTGTCATCCTCAGACCACAGGCGTCACTGGAAGCAGATATGGAGGGGCATGTGGTCAGCACTCTCGGCCATATGTCAGTGTACGAGACCGGAGCCTCTACTTTTCAATCAAGGAGCTCCTCAGTTTGTCTCACAAGCACCCCGCTTGCCAACAGCGCTCGGCAGATTGGATGGTCACCCATTCGAGTTTTAGCCCAGCCCGACAGCGCTTCACTTCGGTGATCTCACAGGGATCGGTGTTACCACTGTGGCGAAGCTGTTGGCAATTCTTAGTGGCTACTGGATCAAAACAGTGTCTTGAGAATTTGGGTATGGCGGGAGACGTGCTAGGTAGTCCGTGCAGTTGCGATGAACACTGTGTCCGGATGGCATAGTGTTCAGCGCATCTGCCTAGTAAGCAGGAGGACCGGGTTCGAATCCCAGACCGGCACAAGTTTTCAGTATTCCCCAGTGATTTAAATGAAAACCCATTCGCAGTCAATTACTGTGTCTTAATTCACAGAGGCTGGTGGATCAAAATGGTGTCTGTTCTTATACATTTTTGTAAAAGAATGATCGTTATGGTTTCCGCATTTCGTCAGCTTCGTGTGTCATTATCGAAAGAGAGAAATCTCTTCAGACAGATCATAAACTGTTTCACAGAAGCTGCATGTACACGATCTAATAGCAGAATCTCTGTCAGAAATTCAAGACGACCTTACTGCTTAGTGCACGGTGCTAAAATGAGAGGACTGAAAGTAAATAGGACCAAGCGGAGTATACATTGTCCCGGACTGAGTTTGTTCCAGGCATACAAGCGCAATGAACACTGTAACTACGGTGACAGATGTAGCTAACAACTTTGAACAGCAGGAGATGTGCATTCGGCCAGTCAATTGTGAGCAGACAATGTTAAGTAGTGGGCATGCTGCTGTGGTATTTCAACGTTATTGTGTCAGAAATCGCAATATGGCTCAAATGGCTCTGAGCACTATGGGACTTAACTTCTGAGGTCATCAGTCTCCTATAACTTAGAACTACTTAAACCTAACTAACCTAAGGACATCACACACATCCATGCCCGAGTGACGATTCGAACCTGCGACCGTAGCGGTCACGCGGTTACAGACTGAAGCGCCTAGAACCGCACGGCCACACCGGCCGGCTGGGGAAGAACTGTGAAAGAAATCAGCCATGTCTTTTTTGAAGAAACCACCCTGTTAAGAGAGTTAGAGAAACCACAGGAAACCTAAATCTTGGTTATCGGACGTGGAATTGAACCGCCATTTGCATGAATTCCGTAGAGTGGATTTTTTTGTACGATTCATCAGTTATTACCTCTAAGCAATATCGTGTTGCTGAGTGAAATGTAAATACCTGCTCACATGTTTGTCCGACAGTGCCTTTATGCACAGCAGCCCTTGTGTGTGAAACTAGATACGGAGTTGCACTTGAGCTTCCAGACATTCCACTTTTTTTCCGTCAAATTGCGTGCTCGGTAGCCTGGACCCAGCAGGCGATCGAACTTTGTCTTCGTAATAGTCCTTTTTCTGCAAATTTGCATGTCCGCCGCTAAATGGTGTGGAGTTCCGTTTTTTTATGCGCGTTCAACCTCCCATCGACGCGAGGTCATTTTGCTTGGCTGTTGACAAGCTTCGTGAAAGGACTTACCGATTGAGGCATCATCGGAAGCTGAGCTTGCTGCAGTCGGGGATAGAGGCGAGTATACGAGGTGCATTCAAGTTCTAAGGCCTCCGATTTTTTTTCTAATTAACTGCTCACCCGAAATCGATGAAACTGGCGTTACTTCTCGACGTAATCGCCCTGCAAACGTACACATTTTTCACAACGCTGCCGCCATGATTCCATGGCAGCGGCGAAGGCTTTTTTAGGAGTCTGTTTTGACCACTGGAAAATCGCTGAGGCAATAGCAGCACGGCTGGTGAATGTGCGGCCACGGAGAGTGTCTTCATTGTTGGAAAAAGCCAAAAGTCACTAGGAGCCAGGTCAGGTGAGTAGGGAGCATGAGGAATCACTTCAAAGTTGTTATCACGAAGAAACTGTTGCGTAACGTTAGCTCGATGTGCGGGTGCGTTGTCTTGGTGAAACAGCACACGCGTAGCCCTTCCCGGACGTTTTTGATGCAGTGCAGGAAGGAATTTGTTCTTCAAAATATTTTCGTAGGATGCACCTGTTACCGTAGTGCCCTTTGGAACGCAATGGGTAAGGATTACGACCTCGCTGTCCCAGAACATGGACACCATCATTTTTTCAGCACTGGCGGTTACCCGAAATTTTTTTGGTGGCGGTGAATCTGTGTGCTTCCATTGAGCCGACTGGCGCTTTGTTTCTGGATTGAAAAATGGCATCCACGTCTCATCCGTTGTCACAACCGACGAAAAGAAAGTCCCATTCATGCTGTCGTTGCGCGTCAACATTGCTTGGCAACATGCCACTCGGGCAGCCGTGTGGTCGTCCGTCAGCATTCGTGGCACCCACCTGGATGACACTTTTCGCATTTTCAGGTCGTCATGCATGATTGTGTGCACAGAACCCACAGAAATGCCAACTCTGGAGGCGATCTGTTCAACAGCCATTCGGCGATCCCCCAAAACAATTCTCTCCACTTTCTCGATCATGTCATCAGACCGGCTTGTGCGAGCCCGAGGTCGTTTCGGTTTGTTGTCACACGATGTTCTGCCTTCATTAAACTGTCGCACCCACGAACGCACTTTCGACACATCCATAACTCCATCACCATGTCTCCTTCAACTGTCGATGAATTTCAATTGGTTTCACACCACGCAAATTCAGAAAACGAATGATTGCACGCTGTTCAAGTAAGGAAAACGTCGCCATTTTAAGTATTTAAAACAGTTCTCATTCTCGCTGCCGGCGGTAAAATTCCATCTGCCGTACGGTGCTGCCATCTCTGGGACGTATTGACAATGAACGCGGCCTCATTTTAAAACAATGCGCATGTTTCTATCTCTTTCCAGTCCGGAGAAAAAAAATCGGAGGCCTTAGAACTTGAATGCACCTCGTATAACCAAACGCTTCCTTTGTACGACAGTAATATCGGCGAGCACTCTCTCACAGTCTAAGGGAAGTACGCCAAGGGAAGAGCTACGAATCGTCAACTTTTTTTTAGCAAACATCGTTCCTGTGAAACACAACTAGCTCTTTATTCACATGACGTGTTGAGTGCTATTGACAAGGGATTTCAGATCAATTCCGTATTTCTGGATTTCCGGAAGGCTTTTGACACTGTACCACACAAGCGGCTCGTAGTGAAATTGCGTGCTTGTGGAATATCGTCTCAGTTATGTGACTGGATTTGTGGTTTCCCGTCAGAGAGGTCACAGTTCGTATTAATTGACGGAAAGTCATCGAGTAAAACAGAAGTGATTTCTGGCGTTCCCCATTGTAGTGTTACAGGGCATTTGCTGTTCCTTATCTATATAAACGATTTTGGAGACAAATTGAGCAGCCGTCTTCGGTTGTTTGCAGACGACGCTGGCGTTTATCGACTAATAAAGTCATCAGAAGATCAAAACAAACTGCAAAACGATTTAGAAAAGATATCTGAATGGTGCGAAAAGTGGCAGTTGACCCTAAATAGTGAAAAGTGTGAGGTCATCCACATGAGTGCTAAAAGGAACTCGTTAAACTTCGGTTACACGATAAATCAGTCTAATCTGAAAGCCGTAAATTCAACTAAATACCTAGGTATTACAATTATGAACAACTTAAATTGGAAGGAACACATAGAAAATGTTGTGGGGAAGGCTAAGCAAAGACTGCATTTTATTGGCAGGACACTTAGAAAATGTAACAGACCTACTAAAGAGACTGCCTACACTACGCTTGTCCGTCCTCTGTTAGAATACTGCAGCGCGGTGTGGGATCTTTACCAGATAGGACTGACGGAGTACATCGAAAAAGTTCAAAGAAAGGCAACACGTTTTGTATTATCGCGAAATATGGGAGAGAGTGTCACAGAAATGATACAGGATTTGAAGTGGACATCATGAAAAGAAAGGCGTTTTTCGTTGCGGCGGAAGCTTCTCACGAAATTACAATCACCAACTTTCTCCTCCGAATGCGAAAATACACTCCTGGAAATTGAAATAAGAACACCGTGAATTCATTGTCCCAGGAAGGGGAAACTTTATTGACACATTCCTGGGGTCAGATACATCACATGATCACACTGACAGAACCACAGGCACATAGACACAGGCAACAGAGCATGCACAATGTCGGCACTAGTACAGTGTATATCCACCTTTCGCAGCAATGCAGGCTGCTATTCTCCCATGGAGACGATCGTAGAGATGCTGGATGTAGTCCTGTGGAACGGCTTGCCATGCCATTTCCACCTGGCGCCTCAGTTGGACCAGCGTTCGTGCTGGACGTGCAGACCGTGTGAGACGACGCTTCATCCAGTCCCAAACATGCTCAATGGGGGACAGATCCGGAGATCTTGCTGGCCAGGGTAGTTGACTTACACCTTCTAGAGCACGTTGGGTGGCACGGGATACATGCGGACGTGCATTGTCCTGTTGGAACAGCAAGTTCCCTTGCCGGTCTAGGAATGGTAGAACGACGGGTTCGATGACGGTTTGGATGTACCGTGCACTATTCAGTGTCCCCTCGACGATCACCAGTGGTGTACGGCCGGTGTAGGAGATCGCTCCCCACACCATGATGCCGGGTGTTGGCCCTGTGTGCCTCGGTCGAATACAGTCCTGATTGTGGCGCTCACCTGCACGGCGCCAAACACGCATACGACCATCATTGGCACCAAGGCAGAAGCGACGCTCATCGCTGAAGACGACACGTCTCCATTCGTCCCTCCATTCACGCCTGTCGCGACACCACTGGAGGCGGGCTGCACGATGTTGGGGCGTGAGCGGAAGACGGCCTAACGGTGTGCGGGACCGTAGCCCAGCTTCATGGAGACGGTTGCGAATGGTCCTCGCCGATACCCCAGGAGCAACAGTGTCCCTAATTTGCTGGGAAGTGGCGGTGCGGTCCCCTACGGCACTGCGTAGGATCCTACGGTCTTGGCGTGCATCCGTGCGTCGCTGCGGTCCGGTCCCAGGTCGACGGGCACGTGCACCTTCCGCCGACCACTGGCGACAACATCGATGTACTGTGGAGACCTCACGCCCCACGTGTTGAGCAATTCGGCGGTACGTCCACTCGGCCTCCCGCATGCGCACTATACGCCCTCGCTCAAAGTCCGTCAACTGCATATACGGTTCACGTCCACGCTGTCGCGGCATGCTACCAGTGTTAAAGACTGCGATGGAGCTCCGTATGCCACGGCAAACTGGCTGACACTGACGGCGGCGGTGCACAAATGCTGCGCAGCTAGCGCCATTCGACGGCCAACACCGCGGTTCCTGGTGTGTCCGCTGTGCCGTGCGTGTGATCATTGCTTGTACAGCCCTCTCGCAGTGTCCGGAGCAAGTATGGTGGGTCTGACACACCGGTGTCAATGTGTTCTTTTTTCCATTTCCAGGAGTGTATTTTGTTGGCACCGACCTACATAGGGAGGAATGATCACCAAGATAAACTAAGGAAAATCAAAGCTCGTACGGAAAGATATAGGTGTTCATTCTTTCCGCGCGGTACGAGATTGGAATAACAGAGAATTGTGAAGGTGGTTCGATGAACCCTTTGCCAGACACTTGAATGTGATTTGCAGAGTATCCATGTAGATGTAGATGCACTAATTCTTTTCATTACGAATTGATCATACGCAGACTTCTGAGCATGAGATGTTGGGTATAGTAACGTAAAGAGGTATATTCATTAGTGCTGCATGTGGTTCGGAGTCGAATAACAAATGGGGGAAAAAGGATGCTTCTGCCGTTGTAATTACGGATTTCTGAAACGATTCATTAATAACTATCGTGAAGACGATTCTTCTGTTTAGCTCAAAGGAACGGTTATGCATGATCTATGACTGCAGCTCTAAATATAGGCTCTGTCTCTTAAGTAAATGGTCGACGTCCAAGGCGTTAGAAATGGTTATTTGCGGTCACGTTTGGCTAGAACTACTTTAAACCTTTTCTTTGTTGTTTGTTAACAATTCGTTTACTTATCTATTCACCGTGAGTTACTAGAATCCCAGGAAGAAGATCTACTGCCCTTTGCAACGAGACAAATCTCGCAGTGGATGAGACACTGCACTCACCTTCGGAACGACGGAATATTACGGTTTAACGTCCTGAAGTACCAAGTCGCATTGGGGAGGAATCGGCCATGTCCTAAGGGGAAAAACTTCCTGGCATTCATCTTAAGATATTTAGCGAAACTAGAAACCTAACCCTGCAACCTATATCTACATACATACTCTGCAAGCCACCGTACGGCTCGTGGCGGAGAGCACCCTGTACCACTACTAGTTGTCTTTCCAGTTCCACTCGCAGACAGAGCAAGAGAAATACGACCGTCTGTATGCCTCCGTATGAGCCCTAATATCTCGTATCTTCGTGGGTCTTACGCAGAATGTATGCTGGCGGCTGTACGATCGTTCTGCAGTCAGCTTCGGATGCCGATTCCCTAAATTTTCTCAGTAGTGTTTCCCGGAAAGAACGCCGCGCTCTCTCCAGGTATTCCCATTTGAGTTCTTGAAGCATCTCCGTAACACGCGTTGTTCGAACCTGCCGGTAACAAATCTAGCAGCCCTCCTCTGAATTGCTTCGATGTCTTTCTTCAATCAGACCTGGTACGGATCCCAAACACTCAAGCAGTACTCAAGAATAGGCCGGAACAAGCGTCCTATATGCAGTCTCCTTTACAGATGAACCACACTTTCCTAAAATTCTCCCAATAAACCGAAGTCGACCGTGCGCCTTCCCTACCACAATCATTAAATGCTCTTGGTCAAGCAGGACACTACAAATGTAGTGTTCCTTCACAGAATGAAAGAAGAAACGCAACGTCCATTCCCCTTATCCGTCCTCGTCTAATACGTGCTGTAGTATACAGAGAAGTTGCAGCATTAGAAAATTGCTGCGAAATGCAGGACGATCTCAGCGGATAGGCACTTGGTGCAGGGAGTGGCAACTGACGCTTAACATAGACAAATGTAATGTATTGCGAATACATAGAAAGAAGGATCCTTTATTGCATGATTATATGATAGCGGAACAAACACTGGTAGCAGTTACTTCCGTAAAATATCTGGGAGTATGCGTACGGAACGATTTGAAGTGGAATGATCATATAAATTTAATTGTTGGTAAGGCGGGTGCCAGGTTGAGATTCATTGGGAGAGTCCTTAGAAAATGTAGTCCATCAACAAAGGAGGTGGCTTACAAAACACTCGTTCGACCTATACTTGACTATTGCTCATCAGTGTGGGATCCGTACCAGGTCGGTTTGACATAGGAGATAGAGAAGATCCAAAGAAGAGCGGCGTGTTTCGTCACAGGGTTATTTGGTAAGCGTGATAGCGTTACGGAGATGTTTAGCAAACTCGAGTGGCAGACTCTGCATCGCGGTGTAGCTTGCTGACCAGGTTTCGAGAGGGTGAGTTTCTCGATGAGGTATCGAATATATTGCTTCCCCCTACTTACACCTCCCGAGGAGATCACGAATGTAAAATTAGAGAGATTCGAGGGTGCACGGAGGCTTTCCGGCAGTCGTTCTTCCCGCGAACCATACGCGACTGGAACAGGAAAGGGAGGTAATGGTAGTGGCACGTAAAGTGCCCTCCGCCACACACCGTTGGGTGGCTTGCGGAGTATAAATGTAGATGTAGATGTAGAATGATCCTTCTCTCATTTGCGATCAATTTAGAAGTTGTTAAGTACATCCACACTGGCCATGACTTCTAGGTAGCAAATATTTTGACCTCTACTGTCTAAGCATCATTATATACAGTACTACGCACGTCTAATAACCATAGACACTATATGAAAATCTTCCTACCAACTTCATGCAGTGACTCGTGTTCATCTCTTTCAAACAAGAGAGGTGTTCTTGTCTCTTACAACACTTAATTCCCGCTTAATGGTTCAGCTGTGGTCGCCGGAAGATCACTTTTTTTTTCAATGAAATTATAATCTAGTTAATACAACTTCAGAGGCTTCATTAATATCTGCCATGCTGGTGATTCGTTCCTCCTCGTCAAAGCGTACGGCAATGCATGATGTATGACGGCCGCTCTAAATATGTACGCCTCGTAGGCTAACTGCGTCTGTACGGGTGAGACTGTCAAACAGGAAAAAAGACGGCCCAAGCTGTAAATCAGTCGTCAAAATATGCACATATTTACTGCAGCCGATACGCTTGTAAAATTAGACGTGGACTATGGGGACTCAGGAGATGGCAGGAGTCTTTTAAATAGTAATAACCTATTACTTGTAATATGTGCTTGCATTACAGACGACCGGATTTATCTGGTGGCTGCCAACTTCACAAGCAGTATTGCTTTTGACTAGCTGACCGAGCACTTGATGCAATAAGTTAAAAAAATCATTGATTGGCTACTATAGATTAATCATTGCGACAACTGTCGAGATACCGCTGTCGTGAAGTATGTGGGTTCGAGGTACTCCTAAGAGACACCAAGTGAGATTGTGCAAAAGTAATATACAGAAGTAGGACCGAGAAACAGCCGAGCTATAGATACCGTTTTATAATCTACGTTTATACCCATACCCCGCAAGCTACCGCATGATGCATGGGGAAAATCATTTGCTACCGGTAACATTCCCACCCTCCACCACCCAGGGGCAAATTCGAAAACAGAAATCTAGGCGCTTCTCTGTGTGTGATAATTCCGATGTAATTAGTGTCTGAGCAATACGTGGAGTATTATGTTACTGGAGCACTGTTAAACTAATTTTTGTAAATTCTGAGCTACGTCTTCACGTAATTGAGATCGACGTTATGTGAAGAGTCTGCTACTGGAAAACTAAGATTGAAAAATCAATATGGAAATTATCCATTATGGAGCCTGATATGTGTTTCTGTAACGCTTGTGTGCCGACCAAACACAATTGTGTACAACTTTACTTTGATCGTCTTAGCTTTTAGAATCATCTTGATTTGCTAAGCATCCTGCTGAACAATAACACGACGCATGCAGGAATCTGTTGCAAGCAGAAATAAAGCAATACCTGGTTATTCGCCTTTCCCTGAACACGGTCTGCTGGACAAAAAACGTCCCAGAGTTTAAGAACTTACTCCAGTTTGTTATGAAGATTAGATTCGTCTGTTCTTACGTTTTTTTTTTCAGTCTATCTAAGGTCGCCATACACCGACAAATAAAATTTTGAATGACTAGGAAACAACGATACACCTCCAATTTCTCAAGAGTTGTAATTGATCTTCGATACGGTGCGGCTTGCCCACCGTTATTAATTTTACGACTGAGCTTCACTGCAGAAAAAGACGAATCTTCAAAGTAAAGACCAAACCAGGAGAGTTAGTCAAAGAAATGCGGCTATAACTTACGTCATGAGCAGTGCTAAAATCGTTATACGAGCCTTTGTAGCTTGGCGAGTAGTTTATCAGACCTCGAAACCATACGTTCGGGGTGCGATCCTCAGTCAACTGAAAAGACTTAACAGTTCTTTTCTCAGCAGTGTGGGATCGCAGGGTCTATTCAGTATCATCCTAACTGCCAGTTAGCAAAAGTAGGCATTTTATTTTAAGTCTAGACTTTGCGATCCAAGAGTGCCAATTAGAAACTTTTACTGACACAGTGGCAGCCTTACGTCTTATGATACAACATGCCTTTTGCTTTGGAAGGTTCAAGAGATCGTTATGCTATTTAACTGTGACTTTACTCTCGGGAATTCCTTGTATATTTGAAGAAGGTTACGTTCAAATTTCGCTTAAAACGACATTCGAATTTCACACAAAACGGTAACCCACGTGTAAACTTTTCAGTGAGTGATCTGACGGGTGCAAGTTTAAAATTTAGGGTGAAAGGATATCAGCTGTAGGATTCGGTGACGAGATTGCTATCGCCTGTGAAACTGAAGAAGAGTTACAGGATCTGCCGAATGGAATAAACAGTCTAATGGGTAGAGAATATGGATTGAGACTAAATTGAAGAAAGACGGCGCAACTTATTGATTTTTTTTCTTAACTGTTATTTCTCAGCATAACCTACCCTGCAACACTTTTACAAGCTTCCCAAACTGTTTTTGATTACCCGGTATAAGAACTAACACAACTTCATACGTCTATTACATTTGTATGTACATATTTGAATCTGGCTAACTACTTTCTTAGGCGCATGATGAAAATGTTCTAATAGACATCCAAAAACTGTAAGGCGATTTGGTTCACTCACTGTTTCTCTTTGTCGCGGTCCAACTGCGGATGTTCATGGTTGTCTGTTGCTACATACACGGACGCTTTTTGGAATTTGATTTAATAAACTCATTCAAATATTTAAAATTCAGCAGTTTATCGTTATTACCAACACAGAAAGAATAGCGCGTGTTTGCTAAAGAGTCACGTACAGCAGCACTATTAACTGTTACGCATATGCCGGCCGGCGTGGCCGAGCGGTTCTAGGCGCTTCAGTCTGGAACCGCGTGACCGCTACGGTCGCAGATTCGAATCCTCCCTCGGGCATGGATGAGTGTGATGTCCTTAGGTTAGTTAGGTTTAAGTAGTTCTAAGTTCTAGGGGACTGATGACCTCAGATGTTAAGTCGCATAGTGCTCAGAGCCATTTGAACCATTTTTTTGTTACGCGTGTCCCTTCGCAAAATTTTCTTGTTTCCCCTCTTTGCCGTTATTTCCTGCCCACGGCGAAATTTAGCGCGATGCTGCCGTGTCTATGGTCTACAAGATTCCCTGTTCTTGAAGCACGACCCGTCCGCTAGCAGTTCATTTGTTCATTCCTTGTGCGCCAGCCATTTCATACGAGCCTCGGCTGTCTTCGCTGACCTTACTCATCAATCAGTGCTTTGCAGCCGCAAGCGAACTGCGTGCTCGACCTTTTTTCTTTTTGAACAACTAGCTACGAGCATTCGTCTATATGTTACCGAGCGTGAAGAATCTGTCAGCTTCATGGCTGGCGTTATTATCGAGTTGCAGGCCTGCGATAACATTATGGCTTACGACGTTGCCGACTAACACGCCGTGTAGCCCATAGACCATTGACAGCCGAAAATACTTGTCTCACGCTCTTTGCTTTTTGTGACGTATTTACAAATTGTGTCGTTTTGCACGAGTTATTTATAATATTACTCATAACACAAGGTAATTAAAGACATTAGGTGCCAGTGGGTATGAATTTACATCAATGGGAAAAAATGAAAATTTGTGTTCGTTAGAGACTCGAACCCGGGTCTTATACTCACTGAGCAGATGCGCTGACCACTACACCATCCGGACTCAGTATCCCCCACCCCCGGGTCGGGTTACCCTCGCACGCCTCCAGTGAAACCCAAATTCTCAACTTATACCACAAAATACTGATGTAGTGCTCCTGCTCATTAGCCTTATTATTCGTGGCATATCGCAAATTCGTATGTGTCTTGAGTGATAATGGCTGCAGGATCAAATTGGACTTCACCCTTCGGACATGACTATATGTAATTATTACAGATGCACACCAAGTGGACTCTTCCGGGAATCGGTGAGATGCCGTTCGTAATAAACGCTAAAGAGCAGACGCACTAGATCAGTAGCGAAATTAAAATTAAATCCAGGCCTTTAGCTGCTTATAGGTGTGGTGTCACCGCCAGACACCACACTTGCTAGGTGGTAGCCTTTAAATCGGCCGCGGTCCGATAGTATACGTCGGACCCGCGTGTCGCCACTATCAGTGATTGCAGACCGAGCGCCGCCACACGGCAGGTCTAGAGAGACTTCCTAGCACTCGCCCCAGTTGTACAGCCGACTTAGCTAGCGATGGTTCACTGACAAATTACGCTCTCATTTGCCGAGACGATAGCATAGCCTTCAGCTACGTCATTTGCTACGACCTACCAAGGCGCCATTACCAGTCACTATTGTTGCTGTAAAACATGTACCGTCACGAGCGATGTTTACCAATTATGGATTAAAGTTAAGTATTCCAGAAGCTACGTACTTTTTTTACTAGACTCAACTCCTTTAACTGTTCCAGACCTCACGCCAGCCTGCGTGAGCTTAAACGCGTGCCTTTCGGGGCTTCCTCCCAGTGGATTGGCTGTCTTGCCAGTCCACAACAATAGGCGTTGATAAATATCCACTGGGACAGTTGTTAATGTGTGCCCCGACCGGAACTCGAACCCGGGATCTCCTGCTTACGTGGCAGACGCTCTATCCGTCTGAGCCACCGAGGGCACATAGGATAGTGCGACTGCAGGAACTTATCTCTGGCACGCTCCCCGTGAGAACCACATTCGCAACTTACTGTCCACACACACTACATTTGTAGTGCCCCTGCCCATTACACTCATTACTCGTGGCAGCCAATCTTACCGAGTCCCGTAAGAGTTCGGGCAATGTGAGTGCTTCCGCACTGCAGAAGATCATTGGCTGATTAGCCTACCTATATGATGTTCCCTGTTCTTTTGGACTTGTCCGAAAGAACAAATACCATCTTCATATACATCAGTAGTGTGTGGTATGAGTTGAGAATTTGGGTTTTACGGGAGGCGTGCCAAGGTAACCGCGCTTTTGTGGTGAGTACTTTGTCCGGGTGGAGGAGTGGTGAGCTTATCTGCCTAGTAAGCTGGGACCCGGATTCGAATCCCTGTCTGGTTCAATTTTTCAGCTTGCCCCGTTGATATAAATGATTTTTTCAACATTAAAAATGAAGAAAATTCTTTATAAAAGCTAGTTCGTGCATCAGGAATAAGCAGATAGATATGCGATAATTTAAGCACGTTCTTGGCATTAGTCACTCTGCTCGTTACCCAGATGTCGGCGTAGGATGCCCTCTCCACATGTAAGACACAATATTTGTACTTCCGTGAAAAAATTCGCAATTCCGTCAATAAGAAAACTTTTCATTTAGAATGGCAGAACACCCATCAGGGTCTCTTGACGAACTGCGCGTTAGTTTGCTGTGTAGCCCATTAGGCAATAGCTGGGTAACATCTAGGTAGCTTTTATTTGTATTTGAAATATCCTTAAAACACACACACACATACACCTGCATACTAGTTATTGCTTTTAGTACATCACTGTCTCCATTACCGCGTGAGGTGACGCAGTGGTTAGCACACTTGATTCGCATTCGGGAGGACGACGGTTCAAACCCGCGTCCGGCCATCCTGATTTAGGTTTCCCGTGATTTCCCTAAATCGCTTCAGGCAAATGCCGGGACGGTTACTTTGAAAGGGCACGGCCGACCTTCTTCCCCGCCCTTTCCTAATCCGAAGGGACCGATGACCTCGTTGTTTGGTCCCCTCCCCCGAATCAGCCAACCAACTATCTCCATTGTTGGCACTTGTTGCGCGTGAGCAGTTTCTATATACATTTTTCACTTGTTATTGTATTCATGTACGTACGGTGGCTTGTGGAGTATGTTTGTAGATGTAGATCTGTTGTCAAAGTTTATTTAAAAAAAAAAATGGTTCAAATGGCTCTGAGCACTATGGGACTTAACATCTGAGGTCATCAGTCCCCTAGAACTTAGAACTACTTAAACCGAACTAACCTAAGGACATCACACACATCCACGCCCGAGGCAGGATTCGAACCTGGAACCGTAGCAGTCGCGCGGTCCGGACTGAAGCCCTTAGAACCGCTCGGCCACTCCGGCCGACAAAGTTTATTTCAAGTCGTCCTTCCTTAATGGTGTTGTCAACATGAAACGCTTGTTATCTCTTATCGGAGCATCAATCTTTTCCACCAGTACGACAGCCACTTTTCTCGGTAACACTCTTAGCTTTTTACTGTCAACAACCCTACGTTTCCCACAAAACATTTACATCTTCATGTAAATCATCAATTCTTTCATTGGCTCGTACACACGAACAACGCAAATTTCTCGATTAATATCTACCGCTATTACCTTATCTGCATTAAAAACGATTCAGAACTAGATCTCGTGTAGCGGCGGTTTCAGATCGGTTCCTCTGTATAACCACTTGTTACGTTCCGTACACAATACACAACTAAAGGCAAATAGATCAAAACGATAACCATTGCGTAATACACGCGGTCGATAGTCGCGTCGCCGGCCGCAGTGGCCATGCAGTTCTAGGCGCTACAGTCTGGGACCTCGCGACCGCTACGGTCGCAGGTTCGAATCCTGCCTCGGGCATGGATGTGTGTGATGTCCTTAGGTTAGTTAGGTTTAAGTAGTTCTAAGTTCTAGGGGACTGATGACCGAAGAAGTTAAGTCCCATAATGCTCAGAGCCATTTGAACCATTTTTTGATAGTCGCGTCGCAGTCTTGTGCCAATTCGTCACCGCAAGCTACGTAGTTAATGAACTGTCACGTTTACGGACTACGTGTCGCCAACCCTCTTTGCCTAAGTTAATTACTACCTATGAAATAAACTCAGTCCGTGAAGCACTGTGGTTTTTCCTGCTTTCGGTAATAACAAAAAATGAGATGACGCTCTCTGTTGTAGGTACAAGCTGAATTGTGTACTTAGCCTTCCTTCCATTTTCCAGTTTCTCTCGATCGTATGCGTGGAAATACTCCGACATTCTGGAGCGCCATCTCGCAGCAGATTTCTATGGGCAGCCTGTTACAAAGTTACGACGCTTCTAACTCAGGTGAAACGAGTATCACGACACGAGTGTCGGCTACCGCGCTGGCCGAGAAATCGCAGGCTAACTTTCTCGCATTGTCTGCGTCAGCCAGCCTCAACGTGTACAGGTCTAACCGGTGTTCGCACAAAGGACTCGTTCCGTACGCCTCCTCTGCGCAGACTTCCTCGTTTTAATTATGGCGCCACTGCAGAAGCATTTCGTCTGCCACGCGACCAGTTTCATTATTTCTTTCCGGAAGTATCACACACGTATTCCTAAGGCCGAGGAAACTGGTTGTGCGGCCCGTAAGCCACATCTGCTCTGCGTCACAGCACAGCGGCACGTTTTGATATCCCGTTACTTACGAAATGGCCATCATTCGGCTCTTGCAATTGCAGGGTTATGTTTTCCTTTATTTTGCTTCATCGTCGATGATTATCTCGTGCGTAACGGTGTATGAGGAACTCATCTGCTCACCGCCAATCGGTGAGCGAGACCTAAATGGTTGATAGCTGGTTCGAATATATGAGCAATAATCATACTGGTTTTGTAGCTGATACATTTAAGATAACGAAGAAACCTTTTCAGCGTCAAAATGTGCGGCTTTCACAAACAGTTTACTTCTCTACATCATATGAACGTAGAAGGCAAGTCCACGTATGGCGGACAGAGTTGGCGGAATAGTTCAACCGATAATTTGGTTCAAATGGTTGAAATGGCTCTGAGCACTATGGGACTTAACTTCAGAGGTCATCAGCCCCCTAGAACTTAGAACTACCTAAAGATAACTAACCTAACGACATCACACACATATCCATGACCGAGGCAGGATTCGAACCTGCGACCGTAGCAGCAGCGCGGTTCCCGACTGAAACGCCTAGAACCGCTCGGCCACAGCGGCCGGCTGGTGAAAAAGGTAATAAGTTTCTGGCTACTGTTATTCGTATATTTCAATGAGATAAATTGTCCTCAGACCGGAGGTTAGTATGAACACGGTAACACTGTACTGGTAAAAGCCGTATGGGATACGCTCTTGAGTTCCATTGACCTCTGAACTGACATACCCTGTCAGTTATAAGGGGAACTACGGTTTAACGTAAACTGCGAAACATGATGCACCTCAAAATTTTTCACGTCTGTAGATCGTTGACAAAGGTGAAAGACGTGATTAGCAGTAGAAAAAAAAAAATCCAAGGACTGAGTAAGAATAGAGCCGCGAACTATTTGCAGTTGTAGTTTGACATTAACCACTTAGCCACAGAATAATCCCATTTATGTAGGTGCCACTCCTTATTAAATGCGGAAAGTATAAATAAAAAAATGGAGCTTTTATTCTGCAGTGGAATGCTTGCTAGTGTGAAACAAGACCATTCTGAGTATGTGGTATCAACGTTCGATACCACACTTGTTAGAGGTTCCAGATATGGACCGCGGACCGTAATAGATATCGCTGGACCCGCGAGTCGCGACTAGCGCCGCTCCACAGCTTATGACAAGTATCTAGCGAGCCCTCGTCCACTCTTGCTCTGGACGTCTACTAGGAATGTAGCATAGCCTTCAGCTGATAGGAAGCAACCTCTAACAAGGCGCTTAGTCAAGTATGGCATAAGTAATGCCTCCTTAGATATGTTTGTAATTATATATATGCAGCATATGAAGAAGCCTGTAACACAAGTTAAGTGCAATATATATTACTTTTTACCAACGACTGCTAATTATCTGAGTCGTTGCAGATACAGACTATACAGCCAGCTCCTTACCGACTTCATTGCCAAACCTGCAATATACGTTTCTATTTAGCATTGGCCACCTAGCATCATAGCAACTGACGACGAGAATCATAACAGAGTAATATGATGTTTCTGTTTCATTTCTGAGTTACTGCAATCCGTTTCGAACCGCACCTCATTTTCAGTCATCATCCAGAATACGTTAACGGATTACAGCTTCTTCAAATTATGCCCATACCGTAAAGTTCTATATATTGGCCACGACATCTTGGTAGATGATTGTTGCAGTGTCTGTGTGTTTGTGGGTTGCATTTTTTCATATGGCTTGTCAAGCCAATGGCAGCACCCATCTCTTGCCGCAATTGTCACTAATGTATCTGGCTGAGGAGGCAGGAGCAGTGGTAGCATTGCGAAGCTTTTTCTGCCTCAATCTATCTAACAAGCCTTCATCATGCTTCGACATTCCAGATGATATATCATCACGCCACTCTGGTCTCATGCTAGCCCGTGCCTCCCATATGTTTGTGTCGATTCCAAAGCTCTCCATATCTCGTTTACAGGAGTCCTTGAACCTCAATACAGGACGTCCTACAGGTCTTTTGGCTACAGAGATCTCTCCAAGCATCACCTCACGTCGTAATCTGTCAGGATCGATACGGTGGACGTGGCCCAGCCAGCGGAGTCGTCTCTGCTTCAAGATAGCTGAAATACTGTTGCAGTTGGTTTTAGATAGCACTACTTCGTTGGTCACTCGGTCCTTCCACGTTACTCCTAGGATCGATCTCAGGCACCGCATGTGGAAAGCATTAAGGCGAAGTTCTTGTTTGGCATAGGTAGTCCTTGTTTCCGATGCATACAAAAGGATGCTGAGGACGCAAGTTTGATTTACAAAAATTTTGGTGGTCAAAGTGAGTTTGTTGTTTTTCCAAGCACGTGTAGAGAGATTGCCAAAAGTTGTCGCAGCTCTTCCAATATGAGCACCACTTTCCTTATCAACAGACATGTTTGATTCTATAGCCGGCCGGTGTGGCCGTGCGGTTCTAGGCGCTTCAGTCTGGAACCGCGTGACCGCAACGGTCGCAGGTTCAAATCCTGCCTCGGGCATGGATGTGTGTGATGTCCTTAGGTCAGTGAGGTTTAATTAGTTCTAAGTTCTAGGCGACTGATGACCTCAGAAGGTAAGTCGCATAGTGCTCAGAGCCACTTGAACCATTTGATTCTATAGTAGATCCAAGATAGCAGAAGTTTTATACGACTTGTAGAGTAGTGCCATCTAGTGTAAGTCCTCGGGCATAATTAAATCGTCGCGCGGAGTGGCCGCGCGGATTCAAATCCTGCCTCGGGCATGGGTGTGTGTGGTGTTCTTAGCATAAGTTAGTTTAAGCAGTGTGTAAGTCCATGGACCGATGACCACAGCAGTTTGGTCCCTTAGGAATTCACACACATGTATAATTAAATCAAGTCTTGATATGTTCTATGTGGTCACCTGAAGATGGGGTGGGGTTCGGTCGTGTTGTAACTTACTAAAAATAAAATACAAACAGCAAAATTTGAACGTGCGTTGTGTCTAGCATCAGTACAGCTAACCGGACTCCTTGCACAGTCGGAGGCTCTTTATCTCCTGGCGTGGCAACAGGTTTTCTTCCTTTTTCGTAAAATTTCAGTATTTGCATTGGTTTCTTTTCAGTCATTTTTGCGGAGTGCGGGAATGCCACGCGGAAAGTAGTGCTCCTGCGACACGTAAACATCGATTCGTGGCGAAACAAAGTAGGGATATTTATCCGCGCGGAGACGCCTCGCCCTGCTGCCCTCGGCTGCCGCTATCTGAGGCCGACAGAGAGGAATACTCCTCCACGGCGGACCATGTCGGGCCGCGAGAAACTTGGCTTATCCTGCACGCTATCGGAACGAAAAGAGCGCAGCCAGTTCTTAACACTTCCGAAGCAACCATAAGTTACGCGGCAGAAATACTGCAGCTCCCCTTTGTACGCTTTTTGCTGCTCCACTTGTACCGTGCGTGCTACTGCATATCCGCTCTGGCCACAGCGCCTCCGTGTTCCTTTCGTGCGTCTCGCGGATGCTATCCAGAAGATAATTCTTGGCGTTTACTGCATTGCTGTAACATCCATTCTGCTTTAGCCTGCCGAACAGAAATATTGCGAGGCAGGTGCTAGTCCATCGCGTGGTACATCTTACCATACTGCGACACGGCTATACGCATTACTTCGCCGAACGCCGCCGGAGACACGAGTTCGTGTGCAGTTTGCTTCTGTTAGCCTGCTTCGAGCAAACAATAAAGCCCGAGTAGATGGAAAATGTTGGAATTTAGCTCAAACTTTCATCGGACAGTGACTGGTGAAGCTACTTTATCCTTTTCTGCCACTGCGATTCTTGTTCTTGTTCTGGGATTCTCCTGCCGGTCCAAAAAGTTTCGAGACTGGCTCAGTACAAAAACAGAAAATTTAAGAGGGAGGTTTAATCCTTCAGGTGTTCTACACAGTTTCCCACCTTTTCAGTACAATGCACAGAAATTTCATACTACCAGCCTGTCGGAAGTCATTCTTTGGGATATTGTCACTGAACTCGTGTGTCTCTTTTGCGGCTTCTTCAGTCGTAGCCAACCATCACAGTTATTTTGCACTTTTTTTCGCAATGATAACCAAAGTCTCATAACCTGTTATAACTTTTTCCAGAAAAGAACTGCCCTCGTTTTTCATTTCAATCAAGTCGCAGCAGGCATCCACCGTCGTTCCTTTTGTTTGGGAGTGAAGTGTGCAGAACAAACGTTGCACACACTTCTCTCTGCTTCGAAACATTCTCGAGAACGTCTTAAACACTTGACGTACGGATGTTCAGGTCGTTGCTGCACAATGCCTCATTGACACAACATCATTGACGGCCGCCATCCACTGCTTAACCCTGCTTGACTTGATCGTAACTGGCATTATTTATTTCTCAAGTAAAGACCTGCTGCCTGTTATTATATAGCAGTCGTACATTGTGTGATTTTACATGTTATATTATACAAATTCAGTTTTATTACTTGCGCATTTTTCTGTTAAAAATTTTACGAAAGGGTAATATATATATCTTATTTTTAACTTTGTCCTTCCGGTATTGTTTAAACTTGTTACTAACTTAGGTAATGATAATGAATAAAATACATAATAGATTGTGGATGTATTTTAAATTAAATTAAAAGTGTATTTAATGGAAGTAACAAGAGATAGCGATTTGAGTTAGATATGATGTGAAAGTTCTTCCCTTTATACCTTCTGCGTGTATGATTACATCTGTTACATATTTTGTCTTGAGAGTGGTAATTCTTAGTTTAATGTATTCACTGACAGGTCGTATGCACGTCTGTGCAATTAGTTTTCGATTTGTGGTAGAAACGATTGTCGCTATGTAGCCACATGGTTTCAAATATTACCGCAGAGGTCGTTTCGCGAGGTTGTGAGGTAGAAAATAATACGCTACTGGGCTTTTCTTGTACTAACGATCTTGGAATTTGAACAGTAAATCTCTTCGCTATGCATAGCGTATGTGCTGTAGCGCGACGAAACGGGCTTTTCTTCATTGGATCTTTTCTATTCCCGCTATTCATCAGAATCCCAGACTGAAAATCAGTACTCGAGAATCGGTCGAACGTCGACATTGTCATGCTGGGCGACTGCTGCTTGTTCGTCTGTTGAGGTGTTAGTGGATGGCGCACTGAAAAGGTTTGTGTGTCTAGCACTTCGGTCTCATGCTACTGCCGTTAAAAAAAATAATAATAATAAAATAAAAAGAGCGTCAGTATACTGTTGCGCCGTTCTTCTTAACAACACTGGCACTGCAACATCATATTTATCCGCTGATACAGAGCAGCAACTTTCAATTAATATGTCTTCTCCTGTATTGGAATCACATAATATGTGTACGAGTACAGTGTGTGACAGCCCACCCGGTTAGCCGTGTGGTCTTTCCAGATGATTGGGAAGGAGCGCCTGGTCCCCGTCACGAATCCGCCCGGCGGACTTGTGCCGAGGTCCGGTGAGCCGGCCAGTCTGTGGATGGTTTTTAAGCGGTTTTCCATCTGCCTCGGCGAATGCGGGCTGGTTCCCCGTATTCCGCCTCAGTTACACTATGTCGGCTATTGCTGCGCAAACAAGTTCTCCACGTACCACGTACACCACCATTACTCCCATTACTCTACCACGCAAACATAGGGGTTACACTCGTCTGGTGGGAGACGTTCCCTGGTGGGGGGGGGGGGGGGGGGTCCACAGGGGGCCGAACCGCACAGTACCCCTGAAACAGTGGTTCGGTGGGGGACGGCGGATGGGTGAAGTGGACTGTGGCAGTTGTGGGGTTGTGGACCACTGCGACCGCGGCGGGGACGGAGCGTCTCCGTCGTTTCTAGGCCCCCGGTTAACATACAATAACATACAATACAGTGTGTGACGCAGAAACGACGACGTATGGAAGTTTGGGTCCGGCCTTGAGTTGTTCACAGATAGCCAAAGCGGTTAAGGCGACCACTCGGGCAAAGCGGTACCGGGTTCGAGTCCAGGTCCATCACCTTTTCTCACTGTCGTCATTCCCTTATACAGTTGATTTGCGACTACAATACATATATATTGGGAGTTAAAAGGAAGATTCTTGGAAGTCCGATGCAGATTTGGCACAATAAAATTCGTCAATAAAAATCGACTGCTGGCAGAATTTTCTTCAGTGCTTATCATGAAAAGTCAACGAAGTTGCGAAATGGTGACTGGCAAAAGATGAAATCTTTTTCAAACCGGTACAGGCCGCCGCGTCCGTGGATGTCCCGGATGATGCCGGCGACATATTTTCCGCGCGTCGTCACAGCGCATTGTCGCGCTGTCGCTGCGGTGGCGTATGCGTCATACGTTTTCCCACAAGTAAGCAGTTACACGAAACGCGCATACGTGCCCACGGCATGAAAGTGTGAGTCAAGGGTGGAGACGTAAGCCGTGTAGCCTGGAGGAAATGGGTGGATCCTCGAGGACACATTTCCGGCAGCCTCCAGGAGTAACCGTCCCGGAGCGCCGTGCGTGCCTGCTGGAGGCACAAGGTGAGGCAATTTCCCAGCCACTTTTGCTACGTGTCGTGCACGTAAGCGAGTCCCCGTAAGGCTACCTGGCTTCGAGATGGGATCTCTCCGCCAGCGGTGACCCACCGCACGCCATTAGACGGACACGGGCTGTCTCGGCCGCGTGAAGAACTCGTACAGACGCTAGCCACGCACACCGCTAGTAGCTCTCCTCCCATCTCCCTGATTTATAACTACAATTTTTTGAGACCGAAGGCCTCAGGTAGTGCAGTGTCAGGTTAGTAATTCGGAAACCTTAAGATTAATGAATCAAGTCAGTTTTAAACTATAAGCCGTCAGGAATCTTTCAACAAATCTAAGGTGATGGCATTCGAGGGGAAATATCCGATCTGTTCAGAGATTGTAACTGCCAATAACATTTAGCAAATGTAGCTGTTTAGGATGTTTGTTGACCAAGACGAAGATCCCAGAAATAAAATGGTTCAAATGGCTCTGAGCACTATGGGACTTAACTTCTAACGTCATCAGTCCCCTAGAACTTAGAACTACTTAAACCTAACTAACCTAAGGACATCACACACATCCATGCCCGAGGCAGGATTCAAACCTGCGACCGCAACGGTCGCGCGGTTCCAAACTATAGCGCCTAGAACCGCTCGGCCACCCCTGCCGGCTCTCAGAAATAAATTGAAAATATTCCATCTGATTGTGGCGCTATAAGTGTAAAGCTTACTAACAGAACACGAAAACACACAGTAATGAATACTTATTAAATGAAGGCGTTGTCTACGGTGTTGTACAGTTGCGAAAAACAGGCTCTGGAGAGACAGCAGAAAAAACATATTGAAACTTCCGAGAACAACTACGTAGTGATCAAATAACAAACGAAAACGTTAGACAGGTACTATGTTGTTGTTGTTGTTGTTGTGGGCTTCAGTCCAGAGACTGGTTTGATGCAGCTCTCCATGCTACTCTATCTTGTGCAACCTTCTTCATGGCCGGCCGCGGTGGTCGTGCGGTTCTAGGCGCTCCAGTCCTGAGCCGCGCTGCTGCTACGGTCGCAGGTTCGAATCCCGCCTCGGGCATGGGTGTGTGTGATGTCCTTAGGTTAGTTAGGTTTAAGTAGTTCTAAGTTCTAGGGGACTGATGACCACAGCAGTTGAGTCCCATAGTGCTCAGAGCCATTTGAACCATTTGAACCTTCTTCATTTCCCAGTACCTATTGCAGCCTACATCCTTCTGAATCTGTTTAGTGTATTCATCTCTTGGTCTTCATCTACGATTTTTACCCTCCACGCTGCCCTTCAATACTAAATTGATTATCCCTTGATGCCTCAGAATATGCCCTACCAACCGATCCCCTCTTCTAGTCAAGTTGTGCCACAAATTTCTCCTCTCTCGAATTCTATTCAGTACCTCCTCATTAGTTATGTGATCTACCCATCTAATCTTCAGCATTCATCTGTAGCACCACATTTCGAAAGCCTCTATTCTCTTCTTATCTAAACTATTTATCGTCCAATGGTTCAGATGGCTCTGAGCACTATGGGACTTAACTTCTAAGGTCATCAGTCCCCTAGAACTTAGAGCTACTTAAACCTAACTAACCTAAGGACATCACACACATCCATGCCCGAGGCAGGATTCGAACCTGCGACCGTAGCGTTCGTGCGTTTCCAGACTGTAGCTCCTAGAACCGCTCGGCCACCCCGGCCGGCCATTTATCGTCCATGTTTCTCTTTCGTACATGGCTACACTCCATACAAATACTTTCAGAAAAGTTAAATCTATATTCGATGTTAACAAATTTCTATTCATCAGAAACGCTTTCCTTGCCATTGCCAGTCTACCACCTCTCTACTTCGACCATCATCATTTATTTTGCTTATCCACTCCCTTTAAGTGTCTCATTTCCTGATTTCATTCCCTCAGCATGACCTGATTTAATTTGACTACATCCCATTATCCTCGTTTTGCTTTTTTGATGTTCATCTTATATCCTACTTTCGGGACACTGTCCATTCCGTTCAACTGCTCTTCCAGGTCCTGTGCTGTCTCTGAGAGAATTACAATGTCATCGGCAAACCTCAAACTTTTTATGTCTTCTCTTTCATGTCGCTCGACTCTTATAACTGCAGTGTGGTTTCGGTACAAGTTATAAATAGCCTTTCACTCCCTGTATTTTATCAGTGCTACATTGAGAATTTCAAAGAATGTGCTCCAATCAACATTGTTAAATGGTTCTCTAAGTCTACCAATGCTATAAACGCAGGTTTGTCTTTCTGCACCCTATCTTCTAAGATAAGTCGTAGGGGTAGTATTGGCTCGCGCGTTCCTACATTTCTCCTAAATCCAAACTTATCGTCCCCGAGATCGGCTTCTACCAGTTTTTCTGTTCTTTTTTAAGGACTTCGTGTTAATATTTTGTCTAATTACAGATCGCACACAAAATGTAAATTCGCAATTACCGAACTGTTACGAAATAGTTTTAATAAAGTGTGTTTAAATCAAAAACAACAATGAATTTTTTCATGTTTCGGTCTTGTATGTCTCGCGGAAACCCTCGTAGAACATGCACGATTGCTTAGAAATTTGCATCGGCTAGGAACCGTTGCAGATGTGCATTTTACCACAGAGCCATGTGACCCGTCCACAATACGGCCCGTAAATTACTGAGTTAAAAACGCTCGGAAAATTTCAAAGTCGATTTTCTCGAGAATTTTTGGGAGTTGCATCGGCCCGCTTTGGTAGACTGATATTTGAATTCTGAACTTCTCGTACCAAAAATATAAAAAAATTACAAAAATGCGAGTGATGTGCGGTCTCCTTTTAAAATAAAATGTACGCTTTGTAATGTTAAAGACGATCTCGGTCCCTGAAAGCCGGGCGTGTGTCGCATTCCATGCATGTCTTAACGTGGGTTGGTTGGTTGATTTGGGGGAGCGGACCAAACAGCGAGGTCATCGGTCCCATCGGACTAGGGAAACATGGGGAAAGAACTCGACCATGCCTTTTCACAGGAAACATACCCGCATTTACCCGAAGCGATTATCACGGAAAACCTTAATCAGGATGGCCGGGCGCGGGTTTGAACCGTCGTCCTTGCGAATGCGAGTCCAGTGTGCTAACCACTGTGTCACCTCGCTCGGTGATAGACACCCCCGACTAAAACAACCAAACAAATCAACTCTCACCGAGCACTGTCTCGAATATAATCGTGGAATGAAATACGATGAGACCAGTATCGCGATGCAAACGCCAAGTTTCAAGGTAGAACGTAATTAAGGAGTCTGTCCAAATAAAGATGCCAGAAAGCCTAATAAACGAGGACGGAGGTTTCAATTTAAATAATGCTCGGGGTCCGGCACTCAATTTATTAAAATCTCGCCGGCCATCGCGTCCACCGGAGCCGGAAAACGCTGAGAGAATTCGTGTTTCACGGAATATCAGTGCGAGCTCCGGGATACAAAAGGGCTTCAAAGGGCGTAGTGGGTGTTGGGATTCGAAATCAGCTACAAATAGCGACGTCAGAGCAACAGTATTGTCTGGTTGAAGTCCAGGCAGCAGTTACACATAACAGCAAACCTCGCAGCACCTGAAGAAAAGGGCTGGGTTGGTCGTAGAGACCTTGTGCAAAAAATGTAAAAAGCTAGGCAGAACACCAGGAAGCTCACCATTAATCAATCACGCCGAGAAAACTCGACAGACTGTTAGTTTTTATTTCCTATACTAATATTTTGGTGGGACAATATTGTTGGATGTGCGTCTCCTGATGGTATTCGCTCGTATTAAACGAAGCCGCAACGAGACGCACCGTTCATTGAATTTTCACTATCTCAGTGTGTACAAATATCCAAACATACGAGCAATACTCAAGAATCGGTCGAATGAAGCTACATGACTCGCGGATGAATTACGTTTCCTACAACTGGTTTCACGTGGTCGTTTTAATTAATGCTCCCCCAGGCGCGTTATTCGTAGATATTTTACGCTGTTCATCTCGTAGATAAGAATGACTATTGCTCTTAATAGTCATCATTTCCTGTAGATAAACAATTGAAGTAGCAGCTGAGCAAGAATGACTGTAATTATGAAAAAACTAGTTATTTTTCCACTGATTAATCACCAACCGTTTTATCAAAAAATAATGCATCCTTCCACGTATTTCTGTGCAAATTGCTGAACCAGCTTCAACGTCTGACCTCGATTCAAATGTTTAGATGAAGTGTTGGAGGTAGATTCTCGAAATATTTTACGCGAGTCCGACGTAACAGACATGAAACCATGTAATGGAGCATGTATGTAATGTTTCTTATGCTTCATTCGCGAAGAAAACCGACAGAAGATAGCGAGCTGAACCAGTGCTTCCATGCTGAACGTTGAACACGAATTTATGAGTGCGTATTACATTTTGCGGTATGCGTTACAGTGTTTACATAATCAGCAAGCAGCCTGATACTCCGATTGTTGCGCTCCAAATGTCACGAGAGTGCAAGCTCAGATTAAGAGGATGACCAGCATCAGCAAAATGGACACGAAGGGAGAGTTTCGGACGCACCCCACGGGAGTGTTACAGGGCTGCTACAGCTCAAGATATATATAAATAATGGGTGCATAACATCGGGAGCTCCGTGAGGTAGTTTGTGGATGTTACTGTTGTGTATGAGAAACTCAGAATCCAGACAAGTGTTGCAAAATTCCGGAAGACCAACAAGGATCGACGACGGTGAAGGGACAAATAGCTCAACCTAAACATAAACAAATGCTTTTGCTAACAGCACAACATCGCATGCAGCGTCTGTCCTGGTTTCATGACCATATCGGTTGCATCCTAGACGACTGGAAAACCGTGGCCTGGTCAGATTTTTCCGTATTTCATTTGGTAAGAGCTGAAGGTAGGATTCGAGTGTGCCACAGCCCCACGAATCCATGGACTCAGGTTGACAACAAGGCACTTTGCAAGCTGGTGGTGGCTCCATAATGTTGACTGTGTTTACGTAGAATGGACAGGGTCCTCTAGTCCAACTGAACCGATCATTAACTGGAAATGGTTATGATTGGCTACTTGGAGACGATTTGCAGACATTCGTGCTCTCTGTGTTCCCAAACAGAGTTTTTTTTTATGGATTACAATGCCCCATATCACCGGCCACAATTGTTTGCGATTAGTTTGAAGAATATTCTCGATAATTCGAGCGAATGATTTGGCGACCCATGACATGTATCCCATCGAAATTCATGGGACATAATCGACGAGTCAGTCCACCCACAGAATCCTGCACCGGCAACACTTTCGCAATTATGTACTGCTGCAGAGGCAGCATGGCGTATTATTACTGCAGGGGACTTCCAAAGACTAGTTGAGTCCACGCCAGGTGGAGCTGGTGCACTACGCCGGGGAAAAAGAGGTCCGACACAACGTTAGATGTCCGATTACTTTTCTCACCTCACTGTAAGTTGTGCACTTCACGAAACTTAAAAATGAAGTTTCCTTTGACTACCCGTGTAAGTGAGTGATCGTTTCAAAGTCTTAGCGTAAAACGTCTAGGTATAATAGATCACGGGGGTAGGTCCAGCAGAATTGAAGTACACTTCCCAGGTTGTAGATACTCGTTCTTAAAGTGATCTTGTTCAAAATCACTGTGTCAGTTTACTGGGATGAGTAGTATGCAGCGCACATGGTTAGAAGGCCCAGCTAGATCGGTGAAATCTCGTTGTCTCAGGACTGGCGAATACGAAAGGACACCTAGCGTCGCCAGTAAATGTCAGTGACCGCTTCACATGAACTATCACCTCTATACATTTTATATACACATTTACGTGGAGAGGATACTGAGAGAAGAGCGCAAAATCAGGAGAAAAGTTCTGGGCCCAAACCTGACGGGTAGGGACACAGATTACACTCTAGGAAACCACAGAGAAGCTGTCAAACGTATCAGTAGATGTCAGAAGCAGAAGCAGGCTGCCACCAACAAGCCTCACCAACAAAATTCTGACATGCATGCAAGGGGCCAAGTCATCAATACCATGGATCACACAACTCATACTTGACAAATCGATCCAATAAAAGTTCAAGACAGAGAAAGAGACTCGCAGGAAACAAAAAAAAAAAAAAAAAAAAAAAAAAAAAAGAGCATCACCCGACTTAATTCGACTACATTCCATTATCCTCGTTTTGCTTTTGTTGATGTTCATCTTATATCCGTGTGCGGCAGCTTGTTGACAGTTACCCTTTTTCATCTGCCGTCGGCATGGAGCTCTCTCTGATTGAGGAACAGCGCGTCAACATCATGTTTCTTGCAAAGCTAGGCAAGAATGGCCGTGAGATTTTTGAGTGTTTGAAACAGGTTTACGGAGACAATTCTCTGAAGGAACCAACCGTTAAAAAGGTTCTGGGATGGCCGAGAAGAAGTGAACGATGACCCTCGCCCAGGACGCCCGTCGACATCGAGTTCCGATGCAAATATTGAACGAATTCGGGCTTGTGTTCTTAAAGACCGTAGATTGACAGTCAGAATGATTGCTGACGAGCTGTCAATCCCCAAAACAATCGTTCACGAAATCCTGACACAAATACTTGAAATGAAGAAATTGTGTGCGAAAATCGTACCGAAGCTTTTGACGCCCGAACAGAAAGCAAAGAGGGTTGAGTGCTGTGAGGATTGGTTGGAAGCAGAGGAACGAGGGGACTTTCTCAACCGAGTCATCACTGGAGACGAGTCCTGGTTTCACGAATTCGATGTTGAGCTCAAATTTCAAAGCAAGGAATGGAAACTAGCAGGAGAACCGAGAACAAAAAAGTCGCGAAAATCGAGGTCCAATGTGAAGACAATGTTGATTGTTTTCTTTGATTCTAGGGGCATTGTTCACAAGGAATTTGTCCCTCCCGGCCAGAGAGTGAACGGAAATTTTTACTTTGAAGTTCTGACACGTCTCAGAGCTCGTGTGGCCCGAGTTCGACCGGAGTTGGCAAAAGGGGGCAGGTGGATCCTTCATCACGACAATGGACCCGCTCACACGTCGCTCGTTGTGCGCGAGTTTTTGGCCCGAAGCTCAATCACCGTGACAGACCACCCGCCTTATTCGCCCGATTTAGCCCCGTGTGACTTCTTCATATTCCCGAAATGGAAGCCGGCCGCGGTGGCCGTGCGGTTCTAGGCGCTCCAGTCCGGAGCCGCGCTGCTGCTCCGGTCGCAGGTTCGAATTCTGCCTCGGGCATGGATGTGTGTGATGTCCTTAGGTTAGTTAGGTTTAAGTAGTTCTAAGTTCTAGGGGACTGATGACCACAGCAGTTGAGTGAACTCGAAATGGAAAATGGTGCTTCGGGGCAACACCGACTCAAAGGAAGGCCTCGGCGCTTGTAGGTGACGTCACGTCAGCTAGGCACAGCGAACGCCAGGTCTGTTGCAGGCAGAAACGCCTGGACGTGCTTATCACTATAAATCTTTTATTTTTGGCCAAAATGTTTGGTATTGTTTTGGATTCTGCAGTTTTATTTAGATGAAAGATTTTCTTACTATCGTAAAGCTACAAATGAAGATCATAGTTCTGTAATACTAAATCCTGTCGAAACAATCGTAGATCAATATGAGACGACGCTTTGCCCCATTGCAAGCTTCTGAAATTTTACGTTCAAGTAACTATATTTACTTGATCCATTTTGTTATCGAAACTTACCCCAACCCCCTTACAATCAACTCGTTCCTTTTATTTATTTATTTTCGTTTGACATCGTCACTGGAATTGTGAACTAATTTACATGTGTAAATGTCCAACTGTTGCCAGTCATTAGATTACAGTCGTTTTCAAAGAAAGGAATTCTAAACAGGAAACAAAATAGCTTCATACATCGAAAATACTGCTGAGCTTAAACTTTTTTAAACATGCACATTAGAAAAGATAAATATTCTCCTCTTGCAACTGAAAGATACGATAAAAAAAATTTATTTGATAAGACAAGTATCTCTCTTTTGCCTCTTCTTCTGTCCCCAACCCCCTCCCCCAACGTGTACAATCGTAAGATATTTCATTAACATTCAGTGCTCCTCACCCCATAGTCAACCAAGATACCTAAAGAAGAGCACCAATATGTTCACAGTTTCTTGTAAAAGCAACCCAGTACAAACGTAACTTCCTCAGATTTACAAATAAGGTAAAGAAGCACGAATTCTGTTGCTGCTGGACCGTGAAGTTGCTTTTGTATGTCAATCCATAAAACAGGTGAAAATTTAAGTTCAGGAGTACACTATTTGTTCAGAAGTGTAATGAATTGCACAATTAATTGATTGCAGAAATCTCTCAGAAGAATTTGTGTGGGTCAACTACGGCCAATAGTTTCACATTTTCCTGTGTCAGGGAGGGAGACACCCCCATTATGAGTATGCCTGCAACAGACCTGGCGTTCGCCGTGCCTAGCTGACGTGACGTCACGAACAAGCGCCGAGGCCTCCTTTGAGTCGGTGTTGTTCGGGGGCGGCACTTGGGAGATGTGCAAGCCATCAAGGCGGAAACGACACGGCAATTGAACAACAATACAACTGAAGATTTTCAGCAATGTTCGCAGAAGTGTATCGCATCTCAGGGCGAGTACTTTGAAGGAGACCATATTGTAATACCTGAATAATTGTAAAATGAAGTTATTATTCAACTTTTATACGTATTTTCCGGACAAACCTCGTATAGCCGCAACATAAAACAAAATAGACGGTTAACACATACCTGCCAACTCTCCCGATTTAGGCGGGAGACCCCCGATTTTCCACTTTTTCTCCCGCCTCCTGATTATTCCAGTATTTCTCCCGATTTTTACTAGTTATCGTCAAACTTACGATATTTGTTTTGAAAACCCGCCATTTCAGTTTTTTTTTTTTCGCCAGTTGCCGGAATTCGTTGCGTATTAGTCGACCTTATCGATATGTATCGAAGTTTATAGAAATCAGGATGCCGCGCACGATTTATATATCGATAGTTATATTTCCTCTTTCCCGCGCATTTGGTCGAAGCTGTACCCGTGTCCCGTAGTGCACATGTAGTAACCTCTTTCCCGCGCATTTGGTCGAAGATGTACCCGTGTCCCGTAGTGCACATGTAGTAACCTCTGTAGTGCACAGTGTTCTGCTTGGACGTGTGTTGATGCATATTGTCGTAGTGTTTTGATTCGGGGCTTTTTAAACATGGCCAAAAAATGTAACTCCGTCTTCTTAAAACAATTTTCGGAACTGTTTCCGTGCATTATCGAGTCGAGGAAAGGCCCGTTGTTCGCTTTTTGTACCGTTTGCCGATGTGATGTTTGTGTATCACATGGTGGACAAAGTGATGTATCCAAACATGTGGAAACAAAAAAGCACCGAGACAATTTGAAGTGCGTCAATAACAATAAAAAACTGGAATTCAGCGACAAAAGTGAAAGTGATGGAGTGATAAATGCTGAATGTTTATTTACATCTTTTATTTTAGAACATAATTTGCCAATTAATTGCGCTGACAATGCGAGTCACCTGTTCCGGAAAATATTCCCGGATACAGTATAGCGAAAAAATACAGCTGCGGAAGGACAAAAATTCCCGCAATTATCGGAGAAATGGCAAAAAAGGAAAAAGAAGAAATCGTAGACATTTTGAAAAAATGGCCATTTTCTATTGCAACGGACGGTAGTTTCTTTATGTTTTTTTAGCCATTATAAAGCTTTGTGGTGCCTTAGAGGAAAATTTTTCAGTTGTCGTAGGTGTATAGACACAGCTTTTTGATCTTTCATATCTCATGATTTTTAAAACTGAATCTCCTGATTTTTGGTTTTTGAAGGTTGGCAGGTATGGTTAACAGCTGTCGCTCTGAGGCCGGGGATGGACAGGGACTGGCAGCGAGCGGTGGTGGTCGGGGTGGGTGCTTTTTGGCAGCCGCATGCCACAGCTGGGCGTTTTGGACGAGTGTGCGGCCGGGTAAATGTCGATCAGTGGAACGGACGGAGGAGCAAGCCGGGCCGGAGCGCCAAAGGAGCGCACGGTTGCCAAGTCTCGCGGCGGCGGCGGCGGCGGCGGCGGCGGCTGCAGCGGCGACCTGGCCGCGGCCGGACGCCCAACGGGACTCCGATTCCTCTGCTGCGCAGGACCACGCGCCCACCGCTCTCTCGCCTTCCTCCGTCTCTAGCCGCAGCTGCTGCGCCGCTCGCATCAGCCAAAATAGTGCTGCTACGTCGTTAATGACCCGGCTGTTCAACCCTGTTCTGCCTTAACTAGGAAAAAAAGAGACTGCCTAATACTGCAGTCAAATACTCCTCATTTTATTATACCGTGATCCATTTCGAAACTTCTAGCTTCATCATTAGATGTTGTTGTTGTTGTGGCGGCGATAGTGACTCTGGTGCTTGTGGTTGTGGTAGTTTTTATTTATTTATTTATTTATTGGCGAACAGGCTTAGGTGGTGGGGTCATGTTACACGCATGGGAGAAGCAAGGTTACCCAAGAGACTCATGGGTTCAGCAGTAGAGGGTAGGAGGAGTCGAGGCAGACCAAGGAGAAGGTACCTGGATTCGGTTAAGAATGATTTTATGCTCCAGACTGAACCCTGAAAGGCATAATCAGTCTTAAATGATGATGATGATTTATTTATTGTTCCGTGGGACCAAATTAAGGAGAAGTCTCCACGGTCATGGAACGAGTCAATACATGAAATTATAACACGATAGTAGAAACACATAAAATGAAATATAAGAAACGTATACAGGCGACAATTCGAAAGTTTACATAAAGAAAATCAACAATGTAACATTGGAATTTGCTTAATTTTTCAGCTCTTCCAGGAGCTCCTCGACAGAACAGAAGGAGTGAGCCATGAGGAAACTCTTCAGTTTAGACGTAAAAGTGTTTGGGCTACTGCTAAGATTTTTGAGTTCTTGTGGTAGCTTATTGAAAATGGATGCAGCAGAATAGTGCACCCTTTTCTGTACAAGAGTCAAGGAAGTGCATTCCACATGCAGATTTCATTTCTGCCTAGTATTAACTGAGTGAAAGCTCCTAATTCTTGGGAATAAGCTAATATTGCTAACAACAAACGACATTAAAGAAAATATATACTGTGAGGGCAATGTCAGAATTCCCAGACTATTGAATAGGGGTCGACAAGAGGTTCTCGAACTTACACCACATATAGCTCGAACAACCCGCTTTTGAGCCAAAAATACCATTTTTGGATCAGAAGAATTACCCCAAAAAATAATGCCATATGACATAAGCGTAGGAAAATATGCGAAGTAGATTACTTTTCGTGTTGAACTGTCACTTATTTCAGATACTGTTCTAATGGTAAATAAAGCAGCATTTAGTTTCAGAACAAGATCCTGAACATGGGCTTTCCACAACAGCTTACTATCTATCCGAACGCCTAGGAACTTGAACTGTTCCGTCTCGCTTATAATATGCCCATTCTGTCTGATCAAAATATAGGTTGTTGTTGAATTGTGAGTTAGAAACTGTAAAAACTGAGCCTTACTGTGATTTAGCATCAAATTATTTTCTACAAGCCACGAACTTATTTCATGAACTACATTATTTGATAATGTTTCAGTATTACACACAAGATCCCTCACTACCAAGCTGGTGTCATCAGCAAACAGAAATATTTTTGAATCACCTGTAATGCTAGGAGGCGTATCATTTATATAAATAAGAAACAGCAGTGGCCCCAGCACCAACCCTTGGGGAACGCCCCACTTAACAGTGCCCCATTGGGGCTGAACATCACTACCACTCTCAATATTGCGTAGAATTACCTTCTGCTTTCTGTTCTTAAAGTAAGAGGCGAACCAATTGTAAGCTACTCCCCTTACTCCTTAATGGTCCAATTTCTGCAGTAATATTTTGTGGTCAACACAGTCAAAAGCCTTCGTTAAATCAAAGAAAACACCTAGCGTTCACAACCTTTTATTTAATCCGTGCAAAACCTCACAGAGAAAAGAGAATGTAGCATTTTCAGTTGTTAAACCATTTCTAAAACCAAACTGTACATTTGACAGCAAATTATGTGAATTTAAATGCTCCAGTAACCTTGTATATACAAACTTCTCGATAACTTTAGCTAACACCGATGGCATAGAAATAGGTCTATAATTGTCAACATTATCCCTGTCTCCCTTTTTATAAAGTGGCTTCACTACCGAGTTCTTTAATCGGTCAGGAAACCGACCACTCCTAAAGGAAAAGTTACAGATATGGCTAAGTACTGGGCTAACATACATAGAACAATGATCTTCATTCCGAAGATTGGTTTTATCTACATCACTACTCTACATTTCACACCCAAGTGCTTGGCAGAATGCCGGACATTTGCCACGCCGGACATTTGCCACACTTGCCCCTTCGCCAGGTAGCGATACCTCAGGTAAGGGACGCCCTTCCTCGTACTTCTGTCCGCTTTCAAACCGCCGTCTCCACATCTTACTCGATACGACCAGTAGGTAAGGGACCTTCTTCTTCGACATCTTGGCCAAATACAGAGCTTCTTTTCCGAAATCGAAATATTTATATCTTTTGGGAAACGAAAGCAGTGCCGACGATTATGTCAGTATTTATTTATTTATTTTATTTTTATTTTATTTATCGCCAAATTATAGACCTGTTACCTGATGTTTAAAACAGGTCGTACATCTTACAATTTTCGTTTCTCATCTTTTTACAGTTTTCTTTCCTTTTGTTTTAACTACAACATTTACAAAGAATGATACTTTTCAAAATAACAATAATTTAAGGTTGAAATATAAATAAAATTTTGTTGAAGATACGATAGATGAGAGATTTGTTAGTATCATCACCGAATGTGACTGACGGTGAATACCTCGGAATAGTTTCTTCGAGTCGTTGACCGCCAGTCTCACACACACACACACAAATGGTTATTAGTAGAGAAATAATGTTGTTTATCCTATTTATTACTAATTCTATGTATTAATTTCTTTAGGTGCCCATCCATGTACAGCATTTGGTGTTTTCTTGGCTAGATTGGCAGCACTTTTGCTTATTTACTGTCACATGTCAGCCTCCTCCTCCTGTTCCTCCTCGTTGACACTATTTTCGTTGTCGCTGTGGGTATCGCTGTCCATCCTCTGGAGACTGCTGTTACGCTGCACATAGGCATGTCGGTAATGTCGTGTCCGCATATACTCTTCATGTGTTGTTTTTGAAATACTGTTTGTCGGTGCGTTTAATTGTGCCCATTGTTCTTCGTCTCTTATTGCAGTGTATCTATCTATGTCTGTATCTGTGTAATCTAAGTGTAGTGTATGTCTATTGTTCGCGTATTGCCCGCAGAAAAAGACAGTGTGTTCTGAGGAACCTTCTTCCCCGCATGTTCATGTAGGTGTCTGCCTCAGACTCACGCGGTAAAGTGCGTGGGATAAGGTCCGTGTCCGGTTAAGAAATGTACCATACCGCGGCTGGGATCGATATGTCTCATTCTCAACCGCTCCCTTATGTCAGGGAGGAAGTCGTGCAGTCTACGTCCCTTACCACTTACATCCCACTCACCTTGCCATGTATTCAAACGCCAACTTTTAAGGTGACGTATCGTCAGTATGTAATTACTTCTGCCAAATTTAGATCCCTCTGTCTGTACGGTAGCTTCCTTTCACGCTTACTGATTGTGATAGAAACAGTCCATCGCCATGGGAGCAACAAGAAAGGAACGCTGTAAACAGAATGCGAAAGTACGCTTATCATTTCTTTTTGATCGCTGCATTTGTGCCTACTTTAATTACTACACCTGCATACCCAAAAGACAATAAGGAAAGAAGAAATGGGTATGTGAATGTTTGAAAAGAAGAACGACATACTCCATATTAATTTACTCTCTAAAATCCGATATCCCTTGCGGCGAAACATTAGTTAATAAAGTATAGCGGGACAGTGTTCAAAACATGACTGAAAGTACGTTCATAAACAGAGATAAGCACATCTATGATTGACATGTCATCTAAAGTCGATGTACAATTTTTAACTGTTAGAAATAAGGAAATGAAGTAATACAGAATGCTATGCTTGTACTGTACATTGTTGTTCTGCATTGTCTAGTTCTGGTATTTACAGGGTCACAGACAAAGCATCCTAGGTTTTGGAGGGAAAAGCCGTAATTGTAATTATCTCCACTACAACAGAAACAAGAAGCACAACTTAAGGAAAAATAATGTAACGTGTGTTCCAGCTCACAAGCGACATTGAAGCAGGTAGTTCCTGTGACTTAGTATGGACAGAGGTTATATTCGACAACCGGAATAAATTAATAACTGGTTCCTTTTACCAACCCCCGCTCTCAGATCAAACAGTTGCTGAACATTTCAAAGAAAACTCGAGTCTCGTCGCAAATAGATACTCTACTCATACAACTTGGCAGTGACTTCAATATACCTTCCGTATGTTGACAGAAATACATTTTCAGACCCTACTGTAGATAGAAAACAACTTCCATTATTGTTCTAAATGCTTTTTATAAAATTATTTTGAACAATTAGTTCAAGAGGCCATTCAAATTGTTAATGGTTACGAAAACACACTTGACCTCTTACCTACAAATAATCCTGAGCATCACGATGGATACAGGAATTAGTGAACACACAGTCGTAGCGAGGCTCAATTCCGTAACAAAGAAATTCACCAAAACTAAACGCGAAATATATATTTTTATAAAAGCAACTAAAAATTCGGTTGACGTCTTTCTAAGAGACAGTCTCCAATCCTTCCAAACTATGTAAGTGAAGACCTTATGTGGCTTAAGTTCAAAGAAATAGTATCAACAGCATTCTAGAGATGTATACCAAATAAATTAATAGAAGACGGAACTGATCCCCCATGGTACACAAAAAACGACAGAAAGCTGCTGCAGGAGCACCGAAAAAGGCAAGTATAATTTAGACGAGCGCAAAATCTCCAAGATTGGCGAAGTTTTACTGTGGCTCGAAATTTGGTGCGGATTTCAATGCGAGATGCATTTAATAGCTTCCACAACGAAACTCTCTCTAGAAATGTGACGGAAAATCCATAGAGATTCTGGCCCTAAGTTAAGAAAACCAGCGGAAAGGTTCAGGGCTCAGTAAGTGCCTTTACTGCGGGTCGGGCGGCGACTGAGGAGGACGAGGAGGTGGTGGGTGGGCATGGGCTGGGCGGGGGTGGGGGGGGGGGGGGGGGGGGGGAGAGACAAGGGACCCAACCCTTCGGAGCAGGTAAAATCGTGGCAAATGTCCGCCGTGGCAAATGTCCGCACACCGCTTGGCAGAGGGTGCACAGAACCAGTTTCAGACTGTATCTCGACCGACGCACGTTCTGATAGCACGATTTTTCCTTGCGGGCTTTCTTATTTTATTATGATGGTAATTTCTCTCTTTGTAAGTAAAAGACAACAAAATATTTTCGCATTCGGAGGAGAAATTTGGTTATAGAAATTTTGTGAGAAGGTCTCGCCGTAATTAAAAACGTCTATGTTTTAATGGTTGACATTCCAGCTCGCGTATCATAGCCCGCTCTTCTGCGAACGTTTCCGATATCCTCCGTCAGTTCTATCTCGTTAGGGTGTCACACCGCGCAGTAATATTCTGAGAGGAGGGTCAAGCGTAGTATAGACAGTCAGGGGCCATTCTAGAAGTCAGTCAAGGGGGGATGGGAAGGAGGCTTGGCGGAATGGAATGCGACTTAACAAAAGGAAAGTTGGAGCCCTCTACCGACAATTTGGTAAAATTTGGTGTTGCTTAAAGTAGTTCTTGGTAACTGTTTTGGAGTTCAGGGTAAAAAATGTGTATTAATAAATAATAAGACGCCCCTTTTAAGTTAAATGGTATTTATTGGTTTAGGTAGTAAGCTATTTGCAGCTCTTATTCTTTTGTTAAAATGTGTTTGGAATACATTGCAACCTATATTGCTACATAATTATAAAAAAATGATTGAATCTGTTGGAGTAATATATTCGCTGATTTCTAAAGTCATTTTATCCAGTGTAATATGATACTCCATGGATGGGGCTATAACCGCCATAGCCCCCCACCCTCCTCCTTGCTACCGCCCCCACAGACAGTCTAGTAGATTTTTTGTATCTTCTAAATGTTTTGCCGCTAAAACGCAGTCTTTGGTTCGCCTATCCCACAAAATTTTCTACGTAAGTGTTCCAATTTAAGTTGTTCATAATTGTAATCCCTAGGTATTTAGCCGGCCAGAGTGGCCGTGCGGTTCTAGGCGCTACAGTCTGGAACCGAGCGACCGCTACGGTCGCAGGTTCGAATCCTACCTCGGGCATGGATGTGTGTGATGTCCTTAGGTTAGTTAGGTTTAATTAGTTCTAAGTTCTAGGCGACTGTTGACCTGAGAACCTAGGTCGTATAGTGCTCAGAGCCATTTGAACCTAGGTATTTACATTAGTGGACATCCCTTAAATTTGTGTTATTTATCGTGTAACCGAAATTTAACGAGATTCCCTTTAGTACTCACGTAGAGGCCCTCACTTTTTTTTGTTCAGTGTCAGTTGCCGCACCATATAGACATCTTGTCTAAATCATTTTGCAGTTCGTATTGATCTTCCAACGAAAGTATTATACGGTAAACGAAGGATTCATTTCCTTGGGGAACGTCAGGTATCGTCTCTGTATCAGTCGCTGTCTTCCCGTTGATTACAACTAACTGTGTCATTTGTAACGGGAAATCACTAATCCAGTCGCAAATCTTAGCACAACTGGTGCAGTTCCCACGCGACTCAATTTTGTGCAAGTCTCTGTATTTCTGCATAACTCGTGCAACCCACATCCAACTGTACCTGCTCTGTGTAGTCAAGCGTTGTTGGTTTCCCTCTACAGTGGTTACCCTCCACTATCAAACTGTCGAATACTTGCTTCAGTATACGTACTATCAAACTGACCCCCCCTCTTATTCAAGTTGCCCCATAAGTTTCTTTTCTCCTCATTTTGATCTAGTACCTCGTCATCAGTTATTCAATCAATCCACATAATTTCCAACATACCTCTGCAGCACCACTTCCCAAAACCTTCTATTCTCTCCTTGTCTGAGCTTCCGCACAAGGCTATACCTCACACAGATACCTACGGAAATGTCTTCCTAACACTTCCCATTCGCTATTAAAATATTTTTCTTTTCGAGCAGTGCTTGTTTTTCATTTATCTATTCATAATGATACACTGGTGCAATACATAATGCAACTGCATTACATTTCGTGCATGTATTAACAAATTTATTGACCTCTTCAGATCTTGTGATCGATTAACGACCGTCACGTTAGTATTAACAATGTATGTACGCAAGGGACAAATGTGTATAGTAATTGACAGCCACATTATACAGCCATGTTGCGTGACTTACACATTTAAGAATAACCTGATTATGATTCATTCCTTAGCTTAACAATAAATAGAAATAATGAGGTATATAATACTCCAGTGTCGTCACGTATTTGTGTCAGAAATAAAGTTAAAACAGGAAGGCTGATGAGCTAATTATTATAAAATGCGGTACCATTCTTTAATAAAAGAACAAAGACCTCTAAGTCGTTCCCACTCAGCTTATATATTACCTAGAGGAACCATATGATATTAAAATGTTGGAAACTTCTGCGTAATAAGGTCAGTAATAAAGATGTATGCACACATACAGTATGTAATGTAATTATATCAATATTGCACTGGTTTATTGAATGTCTACCGTGATGAGACTAGAAGCGCCGAAATCGATTTGCTTCATTCTTTTGCCTGTATACCTACACGGGCTCGGCTTGGTTATTATCGGATCTGGCATTGTTATCCTGGGAGGGTGCCCGGATGTCCTTCGTATCGCCACCCTTTGCCACCCCCACTCCCATCCCCCGCCCCAAAAGGGCGGAATTTGTGTACCTCAACTGTCTGCCCGTAGTGCTATCCATCTGTAAGTGTGCTAACTTTTTCTAAATGTTTATGAATCGAGTAACTGAGATGGTACGTGGTATTCACGTAGCAGGGTTTGGGGAACAAGCGTGGAAATCGATCATGATACAATAAAATGGAGAGCATTAAATTGCTGCCTGAGACAATTTCTTTTTACGTAATTAATCATACAATTATGTTCCCCATAGTCCCATCAACGATGGAAAGTTTAAATGCCTATTCTTCCTTTTTTCCTTCCTTTCTTGATCCACGATAGCCTCCGTGACTTCACAGGCAACTTTCAAAATTTTTACAACCTGCATTTCAATTTATTTATTTCCTCAGTAGCTACTTTCTGCTATTACTGTCTGTGACGAAATGCTGGATCTGTTCCTGAGATTGAGATTACAATGGAAATGTGATCATCTAGTGAACCACCAATTACGAAACAATTCTAGCACCCTACTGTTGCCGCACTGGTCGTCAAAAGTAGTCAGTGAGAATGTTTTGTGAAGAAAGAAAGCGAAACACTTGTGTCAAAAATGTTACTTTATACGGTTATGTAGACGGATATTCCCTGTCAAAGATATCGTTATAGATTTTAACGTTTGAGAGGCCAGAAGTACAAAACGCAAACATGACAAAGTAACTGAAAACACAGGATTAAGAGACACGTTTCATACCGGTAGATGTAGTAGTTGTCTTATATAGCAGCAGGTGTGAGACATTCTAACTACTTTTTATTATACGTCCGCAGCTCGTGGTCTAGTGGCTAGCTTTGTTGCCTCTGGATCACGGGGTCCCGCGTTTGATTCCTGGCCGCATCGGGGATTTTCTCCGCCCAGGAAGTGGGCGTTTGTGTTGTCCTCATCATTCCATCATGATTCGGGAAAGTGGCGAGACTGGGCTGTTCAAATATTCGGTATTTGCACGGGCACTAAAAACCACGCAGTTGAGCGCCCCACAAACCAAATATCGTCATTATTCCATTTGTGGTTGCAGTCACCTGAAAGATTTTAGGTGAATAAGTGATAAGAAATGTGTTGTTGTGGTCTTCAGACCTGAGACTGGTTTGATGCAGCTCTCCATGCTACTCTATCCTGTGCAAGCTTCTTCGTCTCCCAGTACTTACTGCAACCTACATCCTTCTGAATCTGCTTAATGTATTCATCTCTTGGTCTCCCTATACGATTTTTACCCTCCACGCTCCCCTCCAATGCTAAATTTGTGATCCCTTGATGCCTCAGAACATGCCCTACCAATCGGTCCCTTCTTCTTGTCAAGTTGTGCCACAAACTCCTCTTCTCCCATATTCTGTTCAATACCTCCTCATTAGTTACGTGATCTACCCATCCAATCTTCAGCATTCTTCTGTAGCAACAAATGTGAGTGGAAAATATTAACAAAATTATGTGCGAGGTAAACGTTATTCCAAAGAATTGCAGTTTTTTGACGGTGGAGGGAACTGTAGCTCAGATACAAATTTGGTGAAATCATAAAATATAAACAAATTTAACAGGTTATTTTGAGTGCTGACTGGAGGGTGTGTTATCAGATATGAAGATGCTGGCACCAACGGAAAGATAATGGAAAGTACATTTTACAAAAAGAAACATTTAAGGGAAAAAGACAACAATGATACGAAACACCTGCAAATAGTCGAATCCTGAGATTGCGTTTCGGTGTGCTTTCTGCGCTCTTACTCTCCTTTACGCTCCTGTAATTAACAAAATATGTGTAAATGATCGCAAAAGAATATCACGAGCATAGTCGATTGTAACTCTCATAATTTTGTTGGCAGCTGTTCTTGCGTGGATGTGCTTACACCGAACAGCAAATCAGTCTCGAGAAAGCGTAGTTCTAGTGGTAACTAAATGAGGAGGCCTGAGACCGAGCGCAGGTATAGATATTATAAACGAGTTTTGCTTTAAAAGATGACGAACTTCTGAGAGCTACTTAACTGTAGAGTTTCTCAGCAAAGGCCATGTGCCTACTGAGGCACTTGGCTTAACGAGTCATCAACTTTGACAGTAGGCGGTGAGAACTTGTTCGCGCAGCCGTTCATGCACCTCACGCTTCACATCAACTGATTGGAATCGCTTGCCACGAAAGTGATTTCTCATCGCTACAAGAGGTACAAATAAGAGGCGCAAGAGCGATCTTAAAGCCTGTTGATGATGTGAAACATGAGAGTTACACACCAACAGGGGCTTTAAATCCTATTTGGTATTTAGCAAAGAGGCCAACTATGACACAGAACTGAAGAATACTTTTCTTGAAGCGTATATGTCATCTGTTTGTTTCTAATGTGTTGTATGTTCATGTAGTGACATTATGCTCTAAATTTTATTTCAAGAACGGCGTTTTACGTCAGTCAGTGGTGCTTAAGGATTAAATATATCCATCTACTATGCTGGGCGATCAATCCGTCATTTAGTGAACCTTAAAAAATCAACGATAATGGAGTGTTTACCAATACGATTATCCAAAGTAAAACTCACATCGACACTGAATCTTGCTTTCGAAAACATGTGATTGGTGGTTATTAGTGTTTGAAAGACAGTACATTCAGTAGGTTTAGATGACCTTTTTGGACATTATTGAGAAGTCGATCACTGAGCGTTTTTGTTTAGGCCTGTAATCTTCATAACAAGTTCCAAACGAATATTGAGAAACTCAGAGAATAAAAGAATAGGAAGAGTGGAAGGTTAATGTTTCGTCGACATAAATTTAGTTGGAGGCCAAGCGCTGTGTCAGTTGGAGAAGAAAGAAAGAAATTTGTTGAGCCTCAGTTGGTTAAGAAACTATCGCAGCATTTGATAGCAACTAATTAAGGAAGTCACAGATGACCAGACAAAGAATCCAACGCCGCTCCCCTTGAATACGAGTCTTATGTCTTACCGACTGCATTACCTCGCTATGCGATGTTAAAAAGCGAGGAATAAGTTTCGGTTGTTTATCTACATCTACATCCACTTGGATACTCTGCAATTCACACTTAAGTGCTTGACAAAGGATTCACCGAACCACATTACCATTCTCCAACAGCGCGAGGGAAAAACGATCGCTTCAACCTTTACATGCGAGATCTGGTTTTTCTTATTTTTATCACGATGATCATTTCTCCCTACGTAGGTTGGCATCAACAAAATATTTTCGCATTCGGAGAAGAAAACTGGTGATTGAAATTTCGTGAAAATATCTCGCCGCAACGAGAAACATTGCTTTAATGATTCCCACCCAAACTCGCGTATCATATCCATGACACTATCTCATTTATTTCGCGATAATTCAGAACGAGCTGCCCGATTTTGAACTTTTTCGATGTCCTCCGTTAGTCCTATCTGGTAAGGATTACATACCGCACAGCACTGCTCCAGAAGAAGACAGACACGCGAGTGCGTAGACGTGTTGAATGTTGTTAGTGTTCCGCCAATAAAACTCAGTCTTTGGCTCGCTTCCCTTCAACTTTTTTTTATGAAATAGCTCAAATTTAAGTTGTTAGTAATTGTAATCCATTGCTATTTAGCTGCCTTTGGCAGCCTATAAAATTGTATAATTTATCGCCTAATAGGAATTTCATGACTTCCTTTTAGTACTCGCGTGGTTGCCTTCACACTTTCTGTTTTTTGTAGTTAATGGCCAATTTTCACATCTTACACATATCTTGCCTAAATCATTTTGCAGCTAGTTTTGATCTTCTGATCACTTTACTAGAGTCGGTAAACAGCAGGACCATCTGCAAACAATCTGACAAAACTGCTCAGATTGCCTGCTAAATCATTTATATAGATTAGAAACAGCAGATGGCGTGTAACACTTCCCTGGCAAACGTCAGATATCACTTCTGTGTTACTCGGTGGATACATGGAAGTGTGTGTGTGTGTGTGTGTGTGTGTGTGTGTGCGCGGTGTAACTGCAATTATAAGGATTCGCGAGTGTGTTAACCGGGAAGTTGACATTGTCTGCTGTAACAGGTTATTCAGTGGTCTGTGCGCGCGACAAAGCTGGCAAGACGAACGACCGGCACGCGGTGGCATTCAGAAGCATAAAGAACAAGCGCGTTACAGGAGCGATCACCGTTTTCAAAAGCAGCACGAGGATACGCAGTTCGTGCCGCTGCTACACTGCCATCACGCCCCTAGTCTGCCAGGTTTCTCGACGCAGTCTTTGCGCTTCTGAACGTACTAACTACAATTTACACTAGCCCTAACCTATGTCTTCCCCCTCACCAAAAAACGAAATTTATCTTGTTATCGAAACAATTCATTTTATGAGAATTTTGCATATCACTAGTCGGAGGTTAGTGAGGTAAGGTGGCATTAACACTGATAATACTCAACGTCAAGAATCGCTTCACGTACCATGAATCACAATGTAGCTGAATTGTTTATAAAAGGTATGACCGGCCTCTGAGGCACAGGGTTGACTGGGGATTACCTGAGATGGGAAAGACGTGAAATACTACTATAAAATAAGACAGGCGTTCAGTAAGTAAGGCAACACATCTTTTTGCTTGGCCAATTTCCATTGAAAAAAATGCGAAATTTGTTGTGGGGAACCGTGGGATATTCCCGCTGCAGCCCCTATAGTCTCATGAAGTTCCGGTTGGCGGTGGAGCTGTACGTAGCCTTCAAAACGGGGTGTGTAACGGAGGTACCTTCCAAGCAGAGAGTTGTCGCTGAGGTTCTTCTGGCTGAAAATCAGAGCATCTCAGGTATTCATAGGTGTTTGCCGAATGTCTAGGGAGACCTGGCAGTGAACAAAAGCACGGTGAGTCTTTGGGCGAGGCGTATATCATCATCAAAACAGTCGCGCAAACCTGTCCCATCTCCCGCGTGCCGGCCAGCTGCACACAGCTGTCGCTCATGCACTGTTGGAACGTGCGAACACTCTCATTTGAGGTGATGCAAACGAACTTCTCCTTCACATTGACGACGCAAGGCCTCACACAAGTCTCCGCACCCAAGAGGAGCTCACGAAACTTCATTGGACTGTTCTTCCTCATCCACCCTGCAGCCCGGATCTCGCACCGCCCGACTGCCATTTATTTCCGCCAGTGAAGGATGCACTCCGCGGGAAGTTCACACATCAAAAAAAGTTTTGTTTCACCCCAGTTCCCAGAACTCCTGAAGATAGACGTTGACTGTAGATACTGTATCACAGACACAGTCCCTTTGACTGTTCAGAGATGTCACTAAACCCGCCCAAAGATGTAAACAACCACGCATGATCAGCGCCTATTAGACGGAGGGTGTCCGACGGCCGATCAGTTCCAGTCATTCCACCAGGAAGGATGTACACGGCTCGTGTTGTCTGTAGTGCAACTATGCCTAGACGGTCAATACCGCTCTTCGATCGCGTCCGCATTTTTACTTTGTGGCCGGCCGCGGTGGTCTCGCGGTTCTAGGCGCGCAGTCCGGAACCGCGCGACTGCTACGGTCGCAGGTTCGAATCCTGCCTCGGGCATGGATGTGTGTGATGTCCTTAGGTTAGTTAAGTTTAAGTAGTTCTACGTTCTAGGGGACTGATGACCACAGCTGTTAAGTCCCATAGTGCTCAGAGCCATTTGAACCATTTTTTACTTTGTGCCAGGAAGGGCTCTCAGCCAAGGGAGTGTACAGGCGTCTCGGAGTGAACCAAAGCGTGGAGGAGATACAGAGAGACATGTCGATGACATGCCTTGCTCAGGCCACACAAGGGCTACTACTGCAGTGAATGACCACCACTACCTACGGATTATGGCTCGGAGGAACCCTGACAGCAACGCCACCATATTGAATAATGCTTTCCGTGCAGCCACAGGACGTCGTGCTACAACTCAATGTGTGCGCAAGAGGCTGCATGATGCGCAACTTCACACCCGACGTGCATGGCGAGGTCCACCTTTGCAACCGCGACACAATGCAGCGTGGTACAGATGGGCCCAACAACATTCCGAATGGACCGCTCAGGATTCGCATCACGTTCTCTTCACCGATGAGTGTTGCGTATGCCTTCAACCAAACAGTCGTCGGAGATGTGTTTGGAGTCAACCCGGCCAGACTGAACGCCTTAGACACACTGTCCAGAGAGTTCAGCAAGGTGGAGGTTCCCTGCTGTTTTGGCGTGGCATTATGTGGAGCCTACGTACGCCGCTGGTGGTCATGGAAGGCGCCGTAACGGCTGTACGATACGCGAATGCCATCCTCCGACCGTTAGTGCAACCATATCGGCGGCGTATTGGCGAGGCATTCCTCTTCATGCATGACAATTCGCGCCCGCATCGTGCACATCTTGTGAACCTTCAGGATAACGACATCGCTCGACTAGAGTGGCTAGTATGTTCTCCAGACATGAACCCTGTCGAACATGCCTGTGACAGATTGAAAAAGGCTGTTTACGGACGACGTGACCCACCAACCACTCTGAGGGATCTACGCCGAATCACCATTGAGGAGTGGGACAATCTGGACCAACAGTGCCTTGATGAACTTGTGAATATTATGCCTCGACGAAGACAGGCATGCATCAGTGCAAGAGGACGTGCTACTGGGTATTAGCAGTACCGGTGTGTACAGCAATCTGGACCACCAACTCTGATGGTCTCGGTGCATGGTGGTACAACATGCAATGTGTGGTTTTTATGAGCAATAAAAAGGGCGGAAATGCTGCATATGTTGATCTCTATTCTATTTTTCTGTACAGGTTGCGGAACTCTCGGAAGCGAGGTGATGCAAAACTTTTTTTGATGTGTGTAGTATGTTGATGATGTGGAGGTTCTTGATGCAGTAAGACGTTGGCTCCGACGTCGGCCAGTACAGTTGAACCATGCTGGTATACAGGTCCTGCCAGGAATGTGGCGTACGGCCGTCGGATTGGAAGGAGATTATGTTGAAAAATAGGGTTTAGTAGCCAAAAGAGTGGGTAATAATATGGTGCTTTCGAATCTTGAATAAAACCTACTTGCTTTCAGAAAGAAATGTGTTGCATTATTTACTGAACGCCCCTCATACACTGTCACGCCTACTCCAAGTCACATGTAACAAAAAATTTAGTTTATAAAACAGTCACGTGTAGGAATAAATGCCTTCTTCCGAGTCAACACGCGACATTGTCTACTGAAGTTGGGAGGTGGATTTCCTGTACCCAACCATGCGGAATGTATCGATTTCCAACACAATCCGCATGGAAGCTACAACGAGAGTTAGAGGTTCTCCGGTTGATCAAGACATGGCTCAGACAGCCAACTGATCTTCTGGAACATATACAAACAATATGAGAGTGTCATCTGGGACGAATGACTAAACATTTATGTTTTTGTTCCATGGCCATCTACATGCACACGTTCTCAGATTCAGACAATGCTGACATTAGAGCATTAGTGACTGATAGATAATCTGCACTGAAAGTGGTTGTAGTGAATACGCTGGTAATATCGTTTGAGAATTTCACATATCAAACGTATTTGACACGGGAGGATGTTTGATGCCTGGTAAGAAATGGAAATTGCCGTTGGGTTAGACACATCTTGCTAAACTGTAAGTCTGACCATTTAAGTTACGGGTACAGTCTAGGCCCACAAATGCTAGAGACGGAGCACAAGCTCGGATTACGAGAGGGTAGGCAATAAACTGGACGTGCCCATCTCAAAGGAACCATCCCGGCATTCACCTGGGATGATTTTAGAAAATTACGGGAAACCAAAATCTGGATGGCCCTTCGGTGATTCGAATCGTCGCCCTCCCGAAAGGAGAGTCCAGTGTGCTAACCATTGCGCTACCACGCTCGGTGATTGCAGAATAGCGGCGAGGTTCCGCAGCTCATACACTATTGATCATCACTGGTACTTAAATCATATCTTCAGTATTTTCCAAGACTAAGAAACAGTTGGGTTTTTGAATCGTGGGTCTCGGCTTGTTGCAGTATGAGGTTCTGGTAACCTTTTTCATTTCCGGTCGAAACAATAAAAGTCACGTTTATCATTATCAGTTACATATATTGAATCACCGAGCGAGGTGGCGCAGTGGTTAGCACACTGGACTCGTATTCGGGAGGACGACGGTTCAATCCCGTCTCCGGCCATCCTGATTTAGGTTTTCCGTGATTTCCCTAAATCGTTTCAGGCAAATGCCGGGATGGTTCCTTTGAAAGGGCACGGCCGATTTCCTTCCCAATCCTTCCCTAACCCGAGCTTGCGCTCCGTCTCTAAAGACCTCGTTGTCGACGGGACGTTAAACACTAACCACCACCACCACCATATATTGTATCATTCAGATATCTTTGATTATGAAATCATAAAGTGACTAGTGATTGTCATTGGGATAGGTTTCACTTCTTTCTTCTATTGAGTGTTCTTAGATGCCAATTCCGTGACGCTGTAAATTTGTAACAATTCCCCGGAAGCTTATTTTCACAAGGACATGGCTAACGAGTGATCTATAAGGCACCGCTCTTTAAGAATTTGTATTTCTGTGAAAAAAAGGAGACCGGGCTGCCAAAATATGCGAGACGAATGACTAATAGGGCGCAGGATGCGGTTCTCTTGTTTGGCTGTAACCCACCGGACGCATGTTCCTCTCGGGACGCGGCTGTTTGCTATTCCGCGTTCGTCTCACCAGAAAGCTTATGTAGATGTCTGGAGAGGCCGACGTAATTCTTGAGAGCGGCGTGCGCCTCCCAGCTTTGACGCAGTTAATATTGTCCGCACGGTGGCCCCGCCCCCAGCAGACGATGTTCCCGTTTCCTGTGTGTCATCGCATCGCGCGCGCTGTTTCTCGAGGCCTGACTCAGCCCAGAGTGCATCGCTGCTACTTTTAACAAACCTTTAATCTGTTGCCCCTTTAAAATCAGACCTTCGCTGACGCCACTGGATTCGCTTTCAAGAGGACCGAAGTTCAGATCCTGGGGCGGCCATCCCTATTTCTGCTCTCCGCAGGCCTTCTAATGCTTCGCAGGTGAAAGCCTGAATGGTTCCTTTGAAAAGAACGCGGCCGACGTCTCTCACTGTCCTTTTCCATTCCGGTCATGTGCTCCATCTCTTACAAGTTGGTTGCCGGCCGGAGTGGCCGTGCGGTTCTGGGCGCTACAGTCTGGAACCTAGCGACCGCTACGGTCGCAGGTTCGAATCCTGCCTCGGGCATGGATGTGTGTGATGTCCTTAGGTTAGTTAGGTTTAAGTAGTTCTAAGTTCTAGGCGACTGATGACCTCAGAAGTTAGGTCGCATAGTGCTCAGAGCCATTTGAACCATTTGAACAAGTTGGTTATCGACAGAACGTTAAACCTTAATCTTCCTTCCTTCGTAGGCCGTTTCGATCCTTTTTTCAAGGAATTGAATGCAGTGTTCTCCAATCATTCACGGTTTAACTTAAGAGGAAAGCCCTCTTTACGCATGTGAGCACTACTGACGCTCCCTGTAATCGCTGCACTAGGTGGAACGACCCCTTGTAGCCGCGCCGGCCGATGTGGCCGAGCGGTTCTTTGCGCTTCAGTCTGGAATTGTGCGACCGCTACGGTCGCAGGTCCGAATCCTGCCTCGGGCATGGATGTGTGTGATGTCCTTAGGTTAGTTAGGTTTAAGTAGTTCTAAGTTCTAGGGGACTGATGACCACAGATGTTAAGTCCCATAGTGCTCAGAGCCATTTTTGAACCTTGTAGCCGGAACATTGGTCATCGGCGGGAATTCTCGATAACAAAATAATTTTGTATAAGTCATTATCAATATATTTTATATCAGTATACATAGGATAACTGAAAAAAATTAAGTTCTAACAAAATGGTAACGTACTGATGCAAATGTCATTTTTTTCGCCCACAAAATCGAGGCAAAAGCGTGCACCGAAAATAGACTTTTGAAGATATCGCGAAACGGTTACGTACGCCGATAGAGAATTCAGTTTACAATCTCGGAATCAAATTCCGATCAAAATCGTATGTTTCGTTCTCAAGTTTTGTTTCCCGCAAGTCTGAAAAATGTTGTTTCGAGAGAAAGGCGTTTAAAGATTTAGCTTACACTTTTTGTAGTTAAGTTGTGAACGCATTCATTCTAGGCAGGAATCCCGTATCGAAAGCGCGACCGCAACTGAGACAAATACTTCTCATTTTTCTTTCATCATTGTCATTGCTAATGCAGTAAGTAAATCATCGTCTCAAAAGAAGAAAAAGAGTTACAACACTAATTTTGTTAAATTAATACCGGTATTAATATTCGATTTCCTGTAGTCTTGCAATGAGAGACTCGGATATTAATACAGCCTATTTTTTTTAGTCCAAGAGGCTACAACTGACCTTGCCTGGAACTCAGTAAACAAATGAGCAGTTATGTCTGGAGAATACTGTACTACTGATAGCAGAAGGGATTAGGCGGTAAACTCGCGTCTGTCAGAAACTCTACAGGTCTCTTCTCGGACGCGTCCCGAGCGGACGAGAATGTATCACTTGCCTACGAATGATGCTGGAACGGCCAAACTGGTCGTCGGATTAAGAAACGCATTAATTCCGGAAATCGAAATAGCGCTCGTTTATCTTTTTGCCCCGCTGCATAAACTGAGATGTACGTACGGGCCGGACATCAGCTGCATAGTAGGCGGAAAGAAATATGAAAGCAGCAAAAGGAAGATATAAAAACGGGAGGAGCAGCAATCCGCTTTATTGTGAGCTCTCCTAAATCGATCAGCAAGCACCCTCTGTACATTTTTTTGTGGATTTGCATCTCATTAGGCGGCGCGCGCTGCCCGGACAGAGTCAATGTGGGAATATGGCCAGGTCAGCCGGGAACACGAGTTGTGGGACAACCGGCGGCGCGACGCCTCAAACGAGCAGCGCGCGTCTCTATCTTCATACCGGGCTTCAATTAAGTCAGAGGCAGCGCCAGGCTACCAGCAAACCGGGCAAATTTGCTGTATTCCTTATCAAAACTGCTGTATTCCCGTTTGTTAAGGAACAAAGTTGTTTCTTTAAAGTTGTAAATGGCCTCTTATGACTGTCATAACTTTTATTTATCGCGATTGTGATTACAGTTTCGGTCGTTCGCCACTTTGAAGAAAAATATCATAAATGATTTCTTTTACTTTATTGCTGATTCATTCCTTCGTCCCCTGGTTGGAGGTAACATGTCGTTCTAAATGCACAAGCATTTACTCTAATACAAGTAAAAACTAAACTAAACTCCACCCGAACAGGCCATGAAGGCCCAACGGCACCGACTAGCCGCCGTGTCATCCTCAGCCCAAATTCGTCACTGGATGCGGATGTGGAGGGACATGTGGTCGCCGCGCGGGATTAGCCGAGCGGTCTGAGGCGCTGCAGTCATGGACTGTGCGGCTAATCCTGGCGGAGGTTCGAGTCCTCCCTTGGGCATGGGTGTGTGTGTTTGTCCTTAGGATGATTTAGGTTAAGCAGTGTGTAAGCTTTGGGACTGATGACCTTAGCAGTTAAGTCCCATAAGATTTCATACACATTTGAACATTTTGGCATGTGGTCAGCACACAGCTCTCCTGGCCGTATGTAAGTCTACGAGACTGGAGCCGCTACTTGTCTTTAAGTAGCTGCTCAGTTTGCCTCACGAGGGCTGAGTGCACCCCGCAATCTGATACAAATAGTTTTTAATTATTTACGCGATATGATTTTTAAAATTCTTAAGTGGAGGACTTCACACTGTAGGCCTTTGTAAAGAAATGTTAAAGCACCTATAGTGAAATGGCAGGGATCTGTAACCAGAGGGGATAATTTGGGAAAGGAGAGGTTGTAAGGTTCTGGTAGTGTAGTGTGGGATACCACTGGAGCAGGAGAACTGTTATTTGGGGATGGGTGTAATGCTAGAGAGTAGGCGCTATGGAAACATGGGATTCAGGATAGAACGAATGGATCACGCAGTGGTTATGAGAAGCAAAGAGTAGAAGACCGATAGAAGAGAAAATCGAGAGCTCATTCTGGGATGGGAAAAGGAATAGGTTGGATATGGTAGGAACGGTAACTGTCGTCGAAGATCTCATTTACCGAGAGAGGGAAAGTCTGTTAAAATTGCATAGAGAGATGATACGGAGAGGATTAAGTTGTAGTGTTAGAGGGATGTGTTGGTCTAGGTGCGGTAGCATACAGCGATTGAATATTAGCACGCGGAGTGCAAGCTGAGCTTAATATCTGCAGCATAGTGCCCAGAGTCGATCGCGGTCCTCTGGTTTGGAGCCGTGTGGAGGGTCTAAACCAGAGGCTCAGACGACTCTGCGACTATAATGGTTGCAAATTCATCGACCTCCGTTATTGGGTGGAGAACTGTAGGGCCCCCCTAGACAGGTCAGGCGTGCACTACACACCGGAAGCAGCTACTAGGGTAGCAGAGTACGTGTGGCGTGCACACGGGGGTTTTTTAGGTTAGAGGGACCCCCCCTTGGGCGAAACGATAAAATGCCTGACGGCTTACCAGAGAGGACATTATCATCGTTGATAAAGAATGTCCGTCCTCAGAGACCAAAAACAGGAAAAGTTAACGTAATATTGGTAAACTGCAGGAGTATCCAGGGCAAGGTTCCTGAATTAGTATCTCTTATTGAAGGAAATAGTGCGCACATAGTATTAGGAACGGAAAGTTGGTTAAAACCGGAAGTGAACAGTAACGAAATCCTAGACACAGAATGGAATATATACCGCAAGGATAGGATAAACGCCAATGGTGGAGGAGTATTTATAGCAGTAAAGAATTCAATAATATCCAGTGAAGTTATTAGCGAATGCGAATGTGAAATAATCTGGATTAAGTTAAGTATCAAAGGTGGGTCAGATATGATAGTCGGATGCTTCTATAGACCACCTGCATCAGCAACCGTAGTAGTTGAGCGCCTCAGAGAGAACCTGCAGAACGTCGTGAAGAAGTTTCGTGATCATACTATTGTAATAGGGGGAGACTTCAATCTACCAGGTATAGAATGGGATAGTCACACAATCAGAACTGGAGCCAGGGACAGAGACTCTTGTGACATTATCCTGACTGCCTTGTCCGAGAATTACTTCGAGCAGATAGTTAGAGAACCAACTCGTGAAGCTAACGTTTTAGACCTCATAGCAACAAATAGACCGGAACTTTTCGACTCCGTGAATGTAGAAGAGGGTATCAGTGATCATAAGTCAGTGGTTGCATCAATGACTACAAGTGTAATAAGAAATGCCAAGAAAGGAAGGAAAATATATTTGCTTAACAAGAGTGATAGGGCACAAATCGCAGAATATCTGAGTGACCACAATCAAACGTTCATTTCTGAGGAAGAGGATGTGGAACAAAAATGGAAAAAATTCAGAAACATCGTCCAGTACGCCTTAGATAAGTTCGTACCGACTAAGGTCCAAAGCGAGGGGAAAGATCCACCGTGGTATAACAATCATGTACGAAAGGTACTACGGAAACAAAGAAAGCTTCATCATAGGTTTAAGAGTAGTCGAATCATAGCTGATAAGGAAAAGCTGAACGAAGCGAAAAAGAGCGTAAAGAGAGCAATGAGAGAAGCATTCAACGAATTCGAACATAAAACATTGGCAAACAATCTAAACAAGAACCCTAAAAAGTTTTGGTCATATGTAAAATCGGTAAGCGGATCTAAATCCCCTATTCAGTCACTCGTTGACCACGATGGAACCGAAACAGAGGACGACCGAAGAAAGGCAGAAATACTGAATTCAGTGTTCCGAAACTGTTTCACTGCGGAAAATCGTAACACGGTCCCTGACTTCAGCCGTCGCACGGACGACAAAATGGAAAATATTGAAATAAACGATATCGGAATTGAAAAACAACTGCTATCACTTAGTAGCGGAAAAGCATCCGGACCAGACGAGATACCCTTAAGATTCTACAGTGATTATGCTAAAGAACTTGCCCCCTTTCTATCAGCAATTTATCGTAGATCGCTGGAAGAACGTAAAGTACCTAGCGACTGGAAGAAAGCGCAGGTCGTTCCCATTTTCAAGAAGGGTCATAAATCAGATGCGAATAATTATAGGCCTATTTCGCTTACGTCAATCTGTTGTAGAATAATGGAACATGTTTTGTGTTCTCGTATTATGACGTTCTTAGATAATACAAATCTCCTTCATCATAACCAACATGGATTCCGCAAACAGAGATCATGTGAAACTCAGCTCGCCCTATTTGCCCAAGAAATTCACAGTGCCGTAGACACTGGCGAGCAGATTGATGCCGTATTCCTGGACTTCAGGAAGGCATTTGATACGGTTCCGCACTTACGTTTAGTGAAAAAAATACGAGCTTACGGAATATCGGACCAGGTTTGTGATTGGATTCAGGATTTCCTAGAAGAAAGAACACAACATGTCATTCTTAACGGTTCAAAATCTGCAGATGTAGAGGTAATTTCGGGAGTACCGCAGGGAAGCGTGATAGGACCTTTATTGTTTACAATATACATAAATGACTTAGTTGACAACATCGGTAGCTCCGTGAGGCTATTTGCAGATGACACGGTTGTCTACAAGAAAGTAGCAACATCAGAAGACTCGTACGTACTCCAGGAGGACCTGCAGAGGATTAATGCATGGTGCGACAGCTGGCAGCTTTCCCTAAACGTAGATAAATGTAATATAATGCGCATACATAGGGGCAGAAATCCATTCCAGTACGATTATGCCATAGGTGGTAAATCATTGGAAGCGGTAACGACCGTAAAATACTTAGGAGTTACTATCCGGAGCGATCTGAAGTGGAATGATCACATAAAACAAATAGTGGGAAAAGCAGGCGCCAGGTTGAGACTCATAGGAAGAATTCTAAGAAAATGTGACTCATCGACGAAAGAAGTAGCTTACAAAACGCTTGTTCGTCCGATTCTTGAGTATTGCTCATCAGTATGGGACCCTTACCAGGTTGGATTAATAGAAGAGATAGACATGATCCAGCGAAAAGCAGCGCGATTCGTCATGGGGACATTTAGTCAGCGCGAGAGCGTTACGGAGATGCTGAACAAGCTCCAGTGGCGGACACTTCAAGAAAGGCGTTACGCAATACGGAGAGGTTTATTATCGAAATTACGAGAGAGCACATTCCGGGAAGAGATGGGCAACATATTACTACCGCCCACATATATCTCGCGTAATGATCACAACGAAAAGATCCGAGAAATTAGAGCAAATACGGAGACTTACAAGCAGTCGTTCTTTCCACGCACAATTCGTGAATGGAACAGGGAAGGGGGGATCAGATAGTGGTACAATAAGTACCCTCCGCCACACACCGTAAGGTGGCTCGCGGAGTATAGATGTAGATGTAGATGTAAAACAATGAGGTGGTTCGAGTCTAGTTGGCGGGACGTGCAGGATATACGGAGGTGTTCAGCGTGTGGCAGGAAGTATGAGGAAGTGATGAGCTGGTAAAGCATTCGTGTAGAAATGCGTAAACTGATGCAGAAAGCAAGGAGAGAGTGACAGAACTTTGGTGGACTGTATATCCGGGCTACATTGGCACTACAGAGGATCAAGGCTTTGTATGCGCTGAGAATGGTGGAGAAATGCAATCCTCATGTTCAGCCGGTTATAAGTTTGTCTGTCTGCTTTTTGTTGGGTGGTTAGTAGGTGAGGTTCCAGAGTCTTGCCAACTCTGCTTATATCTCGAACGTGATAGATGCTTAAAATTCCTGAGTTGTACCCAAAGAGCTGGTCGGATATATCCATTTTGAAGAGCCGACTACCTGTCGTTTTGGTTGCTAACTGAAGTTCTACCAAATGTTTTAAAAACGTGCGTGACGTGTTAAATTTGGAAGATGCCCGGTATCCAACACAATATACGAATCTGAAAAGTATGGATATAATTTTCAGTGTCAGTTGGTAGTGTCCAGTGTTCTGTGCATACTACAGTATGTAAGTCGTTTGAAGGATGATTGGCCCTGGTTGGCCGCACAGTACGCCGCTCCACGTAGTTTTGATGCACATAGCGTAGTAGTCGAGGTTGATAATGCGCTCTAGTATAGTGGCACAGTACTAAGTTAACGCCAATTCGTATCTCTGTAGTAGAAGAATCTTTTTCATAATAGCAGTTGGGCCGGAAAAGGCAGGGAGAGTGGTGTCAAACTGCTTCTGATAGCAGCTTCTGCTTCAGTTTCCTGATCCCAAACATCTCCTCAGTATTTCATGGAGAAGATATAACATTTTCCGGAGGCGATCAGTTACTTGGTCTGCTGGATGGGTGTAGTTGAGGGTTAACACAGCCTTTTGTGATAATAATACACGCTAGACCCGTGCATTTCTGCACTAAACGGATGCTTAAGACACACACACATCTCTAAGGAAAAGTGCCAATGTGCACAGACACCAGTCAGCAATGCAAAATGAGGCTTATTGGCACAGGCTCACCAGGTAAATAGAGAATATACCAGAAATAAAGAAGATCCCGAGAAGAGCAGCACGTATCGTCACGGGTTCTTTCAGTAAATGCGAAAGTGTGACGTAGATTCACATCCAGTGTGATTTACTGGTAAAGTCCGAAATTGTGCTTTCCCAGAAGAGTCAAGCAATATATTGCTTCTTCCTACGTATTTATCCCAGGAAGGCCTCGATTGTAAAACTAGAGAGATTCAAGTATAACGACAATCATTCTTCCCTCGCACGTTTCACGACTGGGACAGAAGTACACTATCTGATACAAAGCATCTGGACACCTATTAGTGTACTTTTCATGGAGTGTGTCCATCCTTCGCCTTTATGGCTGCTTGAACTCTGCTGGGGACATTTTCAGTAAGATATCTGAATGTCCGTGGAGGAGTAGCAGACCATTCTTCCTCAAGAAGTGAAACCAGACAAGGTAGTGATGTTGGACTCTGGATCGTCAAAGGAAGTCGACATTCTAACTCAACCCAAAGGTGTAGCATTGAGTTCAGGTAGAGATTCTTGGCACGCCATGCATTTCAAGTCTGTTCCTGTGTACAAACCATTCCCTCACAGTTGCTGCTTTTGCATTGTCACGATTATGCAAACAGTCATTGTCTGCGAACAGTTCCTCTACTGTCTGCAGATGGTGTTCATATGCTTCCGCAATAAGAGGACCACATCATAGCCACGAAAATCAGTCTCATACAGTGGCACCACCTCCTCCATACTTCACTGTTGACACTAGACATGATGGTGGCAGTGTTCTCCAGGCACTGCCAAACCCAAAGCTTTCCATCGGATTGCCATAGTGCATAGCCTGATTCATCACTTCCAATCGCTTACAGTCATCCACTGTCCAGGGTGCCTATTCTGTATCTTTCCGCCATTGTGCCGATCTTTTCGGTACTCAATAGCACCGAACGGTCTGGTACTCGAATTAGTCTCTCTGCGTTATTCAGTATGCATTTCGGTAGCGATACCGTTCGGTTCTAGAGAACCGAAGCGCTGTTGTCGGATCGTGTCGCGCAAGCCAATCAAAAGCAAGCAACCGCAGATCCGCGCATGCGCACTGCAGCGCGCACAGCGCCACGAACACAAAGCGGCTAGCAGATGACACAGGCGCGCTATTCTTCCACGTACGGAAAATTGCGTTTACGTTGCCATAATGCATGACGCCGCATTCCATCGAGCTGACGTGCCCGCCTTCATCGCCCTTCCCGCCTCCTTAACAGTTTCAGGCGCAGTATATCTACACTCCTGGAAATTGAAATAAGAACACCGTGAATTCATTGTCCCAGGAAGGTGAAACTTTATTGACACATTCCTGGGGTCAGATACATCACATGATCACACTGGCAGAACCACAGGCACATAGACACAGGCAACAGAGCATGCACAATGTCGGCACTAGTACAGTGTATATCCACCTTTCGCAGCAATGCAGGCTGCTATTCTCCCATGGAGACGATCGTAGAGATGCTGGATGTAGTCCTGTGGAACGGCTTGCCATGCCATTTCCACCTGGCGCCTCAGCTGGACCAGCGTTCGTGCTGGACGTGCAGACCGCGTGAGACGACGCTTCATCCAGTCCCAAACATGCTCAATGGGGGACAGATCCGGAGATCTTGCTGGCCAGGGTAGTTGACTTACACCTTCTAGAGCACGTTGGGTGGCACGGGATACATGCGGACGTGCATTGTCCTGTTGGAACAGCAAGTTCCCTTGCCGGTCTAGGAATGGTAGAACGATGGGTTCGATGACGGTTTCGATGTACCGTGCACTATTCAGTGTCCCCTCGACGATCACCAGTGGTGTACTGCCAGTGTAGGAGATCGCTCCCCACACCATGATGCCGAGTGTTGGCCCTGTGTGCCTCGGTCGTATGCAGTCCTGATTGTGGCGCTCACCTGCACGGCGCCAAACACGCATACGACCATCATTGGCACCAAGGCAGAAGCGACTCTCATCGCTGAAGACGACGGGTCTCCATTCGTCCCTCCATTCACGCCTGTCGCGACACCGCTGGAGGCGGGCTGCACGATGTTGGGGCGTGAGCGGAAGTCGGCCTAACGGTGTGCGGGACCGTAGCCCAGCTTCATGGAGACGGTTGCGAATGGTCCTCGCCGATACCCCAGGAGCAACAGTGTCCCTAATTTGCTGGGAAGTGGCGGTGCGGTCCCCTACGGCACTGCGTAGGATCCTACGGTCTTGGCGTGCATCCGTGCGTCGCTGCGGTCCGGTCCCAGGTCGACGGGCACGTGCACCTTCCGCCGACCACTGGCGACAACATCGATATACTGTGGAGACCTCACGCCCCACGTGTTGAGCAATTCGGCGGTACGTCCACCTGGCCTCCCGCATGCCCACTATACGCCCTCGCTCAAAGTCCGTCAACTGCACATACGGTTCACGTCCACGCTGTCGCGGCATGCTACCAGTGTTAAAGACTGCGATGGAGCTCCGTATGCCACGGCAAACTGGCTGACACTGACGGCGGCGGTGCACAAATGCTGCGCAGCTAGCGCCATTCGACGGCCAACACCGCGGTTCCTGATGTGTCCGCTGTGCCGTGCGTGTGATCATTGCTTGTACAGCCCTCTCGCAGTGTCCGGAGCAAGTATGGTGGGTCTGACACACCGGTGTCAATGTGTTCTTTTTTCCATTTCCAGGAGTGTATTTCCATGATTCTCAGCTGAAATGCATAAAATTTTTTACAGTTTTTTTGACCGCATGTTTCCATGCATGCATAATAACGATAGCGTATTTCACTGTATTCTGCAGATTGTCGAAAATGCCGCATTATGTCATCTTATTCTCATTCACAGCTGACATCTTGTTTTGGATTTTACGTTTCCGAAAATGAGTTAGGAATAGTGTGTAGTACCACATTGTACTAATACATGTACTGTATAAAAACACCCGGAAAATTGATTCTGAGAGTTTAAAAGAATAAGAAGACAAGCAGACTGTGGTTATAACACGCTCCTAGAGATCCAAATGATTAAAAAAATGGCTCTGAGCACTATGGGACTCAACTGCTGAGGTCATTAGTCCCCTAGAACTTATAACTAGTTAAACCTAACTAACCTAAGGACATCACAAACATCCATGCCCGAGGCAGGATTCGAACCTGCGACCGTAGCGGTCTTGCGGTTCCAGACTGCAGCGCCTGTAACCGCACGGCCTCTTCGGCCGGCTCCAAATGATTAAGTAGCCCACTTCCCTATATGATGCGTCAACGATTTGGGTCTTAAAAAAATTGTTCAAATGGCTCTGAGCACTATGGGACTTAACTTCTGAGGTCATCAGTCCCCTGGATTTATAACTACTTAAACCTAACTAACCTAAGGCCATCACACACATCCATGCCCGAGGCAGGATTCGAACCTGCGACCATAGCGGTCTACACAGGGGTGTCCGGATACTTTTGATGAGATAGTGTATATGAAGTGCTCTCAGCCACACACTGCAGTGTTGCTTACGAAGTACAGATGTAGCTGTAGATGACTGGATCGCGTTCGGCGATGCGACTTTTGTGGCACGAACCTAGGTATAGTATTCCCTGCTTATTTGAACTTCGTCATTTGATTTTCAGTGTTGCAGCAGCAGAAACTTCAAGTACGCAGTCTGTGTAAAGTTTCCATTAGCAAGCTTGCAGTGTTTCCGAGCTCGTGGCTTCCGTTAAGGGCGCAGTTTCGCATCGCGGTGGCACGGCGTTTGCGTAATAGAGAGCAGATTCGTTTTCGTGCGGTACCGCGACCGCGAGCACAAAGAGCGGCCACCTCGTGACAAGCGGACCCCCAGCAGCAACGCGTTCCCAACTTTCTCTCGTGCAGACAATGAGCGCTGGGCCGCTGTGTAATTACCGCGGGCTGCATCGAGTCCCGCCGCCGCACGACCTCCGTATTTCTCCGCGGCCGCTGCTGATCGGAGACAACGCGCCTACACGCCGTGCCGCCGCTGCTGTGGGGAATTCCTCTCCCTGATCTACGCGCCTCCTGCCTGCATCTTTGCTCACTTGCTGCGGCTTTAATGACGCTAAGCTCTCATCGCGGGAAACGCTGATTCGGTTTTGTCCCGGCGCCGTGATCAATCCGTACGTTATATACTGAGCGAGGGTGGTACCGCACTCGTATTTGGAAGGAGGGGGTTTGAAAAGTCGTAATGTAATTGTGTCTCCAGAAAGGAGTGATCGACGTATTATTCTTCTTCATGTGCCGTCTCCTCTAAGAAGGTTGGCTGTCATCATGGCAATTTCTGATCTTGATTTGGCTGATCTAAGGAGTTCTGACGTTGAACAGTTGTACCAATTTTTTAAATTGTCAACCCAGGATGTCCGTCTTCTACCCCTCGTCCTCTTCCCACAAATTTTCCCTTCTAGTATTATTTGCAATATTTTGTAATTTACTCCCCTAATAATATGGCCTAAATATTGTAGCTTCCTTACTTTAATAGTTTTAATTAATTCTTTTTACTTTCCCATTCTTCTTAGGACATCTTGATTAGTAATCCTCGACACCCAACTAATTCTAAGTATTCTTCTATATGCCCACATTTCAAAAGCTTCTAAACTGTTCATGTCCTTCTTTTTCAATGTCCACGCTTCCATTCCGTATAATAATTTTGAGAATACATAGCATCTTAGCAACCTCATTTTTGTGTTTAAACAAATGTCTCTCGAACAGAATGCATTTTTCATCTTATTAAAGATACTTCTGGCCTGTCCTATTCTCGATTTAATTTCTTCTGAGCTTTCAATCTCCTCATTTACAATTGTTCCGAGATATTTAAATTTACGTACTTGATCGACTCTTTCCCTATTGATTGTAAGATTTTCTTGTTGGTGTGTTTTAGATATCACCATGAACTTAGTCTTGCTTACGTTAAGAGTCAAGCCAAATTCTTCACTTTTTTCTGCGACTTTGTCAAGAAGTAATTGTAGATCTTTGAGGTTTCCAGCTAGTAGTGCAGTGTCATCAGCAAACCTAACATTGTTAATGTTTAGCCCATTCACTTTAATGCCAGCTATTTCATCTGATAGAGCTGCCTGGATTATGTCTTCTGAATACATATTAAACAATAAGGGTGAGAGAACGCAACCTTGTCTCACACCCCTCTTTATTTCTATATCATTCGATAACTCATTTTCTACCTTCACGGTTGCGGTTTGATTGTAGTAGAGGTTATATATAATGCGGATGTCTTTCTTATCAAGTGTTTTCTTTTCTAACAATTCTATGAGATGATCATGACGAACTTTGTCAAATGCTTTATTATAATCCAGGAAGCACACATATAGTGGCTGGTTAACCTCCATACATCGTTGCGCTAATATGTTAAAAGCAAACAATGCTTCTCTTGTACCGAGGGAACTTCTAAAACCGAATTGTGTTTCACTTATACCTTCTTCTACTTTTTTGTATATTCGTTGGTGTATAACTTTTAGAAATATCTTTAAGGTGTGACTCATTAAGCTTATTGTACGGTGATCATTACAAGTTTTGGCATTAGCCTTTTTGGGTAATGTAACAAAGGTAGATGTCAACCAATCCCTAGGAATAATTCCCGAATTATAAATATCATTAAACAATTGTACAAATATATCTATATGGTCTATTCCTATGAGTTTCAGGATGTCATTTGGTATCTTATCCGGTCCAGGGGCTTTTCCTGTCTTTGATTTGTTGATAACATGTAATATTTCTTCTTTCGATATGCTTGGTCCTCGTTCTCCGATCATGTTATCATAAAATTTTTGATCTTTTCTTGTATCTTCAAATAGTTCTTTGACGTATTATACACTTACACAAACTAGGCATACTGTCTTAGGGTAACATAGTGACAGTCTTGAATTCTTTTTTCCAGCTTCAGGTCACACTAATTTGTATCATTATCGGTTTCGACTTAATTCCAACTCATCATCGGCTTATCTTCCTAAAACGAAAGAATAAGGGGGTGGTAAAATACTCGGAAACTAAATCATAAATGAAACTAATTTCTGTGCCCATTTACACATACAATTGAAAGAAAAACAGCCCTCGGTCACTATTTTCAACAAATTAACCTGGTTTCAACACTGCTAGGAGTGTCATCCTCAGAATTTAAATCAAAGAATGGTCTATATTCTACACTCCTGGAAATTGAAATAAGAACACCGTGAATTCATTGTCCCAGGAAGGGGAAACTTTATTGACACATTCCTGGGGTCAGATACACCACATGATCACACTGACAGACCCACAGGCACATAGACACAGGCAACAGAGCATGCACAATGTCGGCACTAGTACAGTGTATATCCACCTTTCGCAGCAATGCAGGCTGCTATTCTCCCATGGAGACGATCGTAGAGATGCTGGATGTAGTCCTGTGGAACGGCTTGCCATGCCATTTCCACCTGGCGCCTCAGTTGGACCAGCGTTCGTGCTGGACATGCAGACCGCGTGAGACGACGCTTCATCCAGTCCCAAACATGCTCAATGGGGGACAGATCCGGAGACCTTGCTAGCCAGGGTAGTTGACTTACACCTTCTAGAGCACGTTGGGTGGCACGGGATACATGCGGACGTGCATTGTCCTGTTGGAACAGCAAGTTCCCTTGCCGGTCTAGGAATGGTAGAACGATGGGTTCGATGACGGTTTCGATGTACCGTGCACTATTCAGTGTCCCCTCGACGATCACCAGTGGTGTACGGCCAGTGTAGGAGATCGCTCCCCACACCATGATGCCAGGTGTTGGCCCTGTGTGCCTCGGTCGTATGCAGTCCTGATTGTGGCGCTCACCTGCACGGCGCCAAACACGCATACGACCATCATTGGCACCAAGGCAGAAGCGACTCTCATCGCTGAAGACGACACGTCTCCATTCGTCCCTCCATTCACGCCTGTCGCGACACCACTGGAGGCGGGCTGCACGATGTTGGGGCGTGAGCGGAAGACGGCCTAACGGTGAGCGGGACCATAGCCCAGCTTCATGGAGACGGTTGCGAATGGTCCTCGCCGATACCCCAGGAGCAACAGTGTCCCTAATTTGCTGGGAAGTGGCGGTGCGGTCCCCTACGGCACTGCGTAGGATCCTACGGTCTTGGCGTGCATCCGTGCGTCGCTGCGGTCCGGTCCCAGGTCGACGGGCACGTGCACCTTCCGCCGACCACTGGCGTTAACATCGATGTACTGTGGAGACCTCACGCCCGACGTGTTGAGCAATTCGGCGGTACGTCCACCCGGCCTCCCGCATGCCCACTATACGCCCTCGCTCAAAGTCCATCAACTGCACATACGGTTCACGTCCACGCTGTCGCGGCATGCTACCAGTGTTAAAGACTGCGATGGAGCTCCTTATGCCACGGCAAACTGGCTGACACTGACGGCGGCGGTGCACAAATGCTGCGCAGCTAGCGCCATTCGACGGCCAACACCACGGTTCCTGGTGTGTCCGCTGTGCCGTGCGTGTGATCATTGCTTGTACAGCCCTCTCGCAGTGTCCGGAGCAAGTATGGTGGGTCTGACACACCGGTGTCAATGTGTTCTTTTTTACATTTCCAGGAGTGTATAACATGGTCATGACTTTTTTCCGAGCGAGGTGGCGCAGTGGTTAGACACTGGACTCGCATTCGGAAGGACGACGGTTCAATCCCGCGTCCGGCCATCCTGATTTAGGTTTTCCGTGATTCCCCTAAATCGCTCCAGGCAAATGCCGGGATGATTCCTTTCAAAGGGCACGGCCGACTTCCTTCCTCGTCCTTCCCTAATCCGATGAGACCGATGACCTCGCTGTCTGGTCTCCTTCCCCAAAACAACCAACCAACCTCATGACGTTTTTAGTCATATTCTGTGACGACGTTATAGAATATAGACCATTCTTTCATTTAAATTCTGAGGGAGACACTCCTAGCAGTGTTGAAACCAGGTTACTTTGTATCATTACCGGTTTCGACTTAATTTCAACTCATCATCGGATTATCTTCCTAAAAAGAAAGAATAAGGGGGTGGTAAAACACTCTGAAACTAAATCATAAATCAAACTAATTTCTGCGCCCATTTACACATACAATTGAAAGAAAAACAGCCCTCGGTCACTATTTTTAACAAATTAACCTGGTTTCAACACTCCTAGGAGTGTCTTCCTTGGAATTTAAATCAAAGAATGGTCTGTATTGTATAACATGGTCACAGAATTATGGTGTTTTCACTCATAATTCTGTGACCATGTAATAGAATATAGACCATTCTTCGATTTAAATTCTGAGGAAGACACTCCTAACAGTGTTGAAACCAGGTTAATTTCTTAAAAATAGTGACCGAGGGCTGTTTTTCTTTCAATTGTAACTATTTATGGTCTCTGAACGTGCAGCCATGTACAAAATTTTGTCATTTACACATACTTTATACGTAGTAATTCGTCAACCGAACAAGCCTGGGGAGGCGCCTACGATTAGATACACTTGAGAAAAACCTTGAAATTTTTCCAGAATGAGATTTTCACTCTGCAGCGGAGTGTGCGCTGCTATGAAATTTTTATTAATTAAATTTTTATTAATTAAAAACTACGCACTATATTTATTAAACGAACAAAAATTATTTTCGTAAACAAGATTTTTTCGAAGTGCTTTCTGATCTGTTACTGATGACTCTTCTTCCTTGCCCAGCTGAACTAATGCCAAGTGTCTAATGACACAAATCACGTCGGTTTAGCGTTGAATCTCCCTCCTTTCCCAAATTTTTCTATATCTACACACCAGTGTCTCAGCACAATAGTAGTCAACATTTCCCGTCTGAGCCAAACCTCTCTGTTTCTATTGATATCTCCCGTGGTTGCTAACATAAGCTGAATTGGAATATGTGGACTACAGATAATCCAAAGACTGAAACTTCCTGGCAGATTAAAACTGTGTTCAGGACCGAGACTCGAACTCGGGACCTTTGCCTTTCACGGGCAAGCGCTCTACCATCTGAGCTACCCCGTACGACTCAGCTTTAATTTCGCCAGTACCTCGTCTCCCACCTTCCAAACTTCACAGAAGTTCTTCTGCGAACCTTGCAGAACTAGCTCCCCTGGAAGAAAGGATATTGTGGAGACATGGCTTTGCCACAGCCTGGGGGATGTTTCCAGAATGAAATTTTCACTCTGCAGCGGAGTGTGCGCTGATACGAAACTTGCTGGTAGATAAAACTGTGTGCCGGTCCGAGACACGAACTCGGGACCTTTGCCTTCAATGACTGGCTCTGGAAAGTGCCTAATCGCAGTGTTCTGGTTTCTGATAGAGAGCTGCAGTTAATCCTGAATATAGGTAACGCACCACCACTACATCTGCTGTAGTTAAGACACTGAAATCGTATTCTAGAGTGAGAGCTTTTTTTCGTATTCAGGAACATTGGGGTGAATACCACGGGTGGCTGTCGTGGTTTAGATTTCCGTGGTTTTCCTAATAACTTAATGCTAATACTGGAATGTTTCTTTAAACAGGCGGTGGACGACTATCGTCCCCATCTTTATCGCATAGGTCTTGTGTTCTGACTCTACTGATGTCTTTGACGAAGAGACGTTAATGTATAACCTTCCGTCTTCCTTGCCTTTACCACAACGTACATTTTTTCTCGTATTTACAGGAACGGCCTCAAGACAACGTGCCGCGAATAAAAGAAACAGACTAGCAGATATTAAAAGTGTAAATTTGGAGTTTAACGTCCCATCGACAGTGTCGTCTCTAACGACGAACAACTGCTGCTGATCAATAGAGGTGGGGAAAAATACCATTTGGTGGAGGAATTACTCTGGCGGTTGCCTCACGTTGTGTGGGAAAATAATGGGGAATCATGACGTTCAGACCATATTTTGGACGCGCCTCTTCTTGAATACATGTCCAGTGTTTTACCAATCCTCCACCTCTATCGGCTCAACAAGAGCGTTGAACCGATGTTCAGACAATTCTGGCGCACTTTAATCTTACACAGACAGCTGTCCAAGAAACACGTCTTGGTTGGTTGATTTGGGGGAAGGGGACCAAGCACCGAGGTCATCGGTCCAATGGGATTAGGGAAAGATGGGGAAGGAAGTCGGCCGTGCCCTTTCAAAGGATCCATTCCGGCAAAACACGACTTGCATAGCGTGTGTTGCAGTCAAACAATCAAGTATCAAAATTATTTAGATTTCAGCATGGTACGTGCGTCAATGAGCACACAGAGCTAGCAATGGAAAACTTCGTTGACTATTGGTTATTCCGGTGGAAAAGAGCATCACAATTTTACGCGGTGTATGGTGGAGAATCGGTAGATGCCTGAAGACATGGACTGAAGGAGCGTGAAATTATGCGTGCATATGAGTGAGTAAACATTAGACGTTATGCTGTTTGATGCTACAAGTAACTAGAACGTATAAAGTTGTAACACAACATATGAACCAGTGACACTACGTTTCCATACTTTTCGGTCCAATATCTTGTTTCAAAATTTATGAGAACTACGACAGACCAATGGCAGCAAGCATCTCCATTACTGCGGTGGTGGCATTTTTGGCATATCTCTACCTAAGTAAATAGAAATGTCAGTGTGCCCGAATAACTCGATCTAACGAGAAATAAATACCGCAACAGCTCCTTTTACGGATTCCAACCACTCTTCTGACTGCGTGCTGCGATTCATCGTAGAGTCAATGACGAACCGGTGGCCATTTGAGCGACCGACATCTCGTAAATGCCATCGTAATTGCAGATAGCGCAAGCCGTCAGAGATCGTTACCTCCCTTCTCCCACTGTGGGATCCCCGCCTTGCTCGGATTATGTTCCGCTACCAGGAAAACTTTCATTTATTACTTCCTCGTTTTCTCTGTTCCTAACCTGCTACAATAGCCTCCTCTTCCGATCACTATCCGATGTAGTTAATTGTAGTCACTCACTGTGACTCCCCTCGTTTTTGTTTTTTCCCCTATCATTGCAGTTTGAAACTAGAGGAAACAATTATATGAACCTGGCAATTAAGAATCCTGCTGATTTGAAAGTATGTCGGTCATTTCAATACTATGCACTAAAAGAGCCACAAAGCGGCGTTCCAGTCTGGAGAACTTCCTTACGCTTTACGAGGTGCGGACAATTTCCCAACGCGTGAGGCATTTCTGGATAATGCACGTTTGGAGTTACTCAACCACTTTGCTGAGATCTAAATATAAGAGGCGGAATATAGGACGCATCTGGAAAACATTCTCCTGTAGAATAAGAAGTAAGTATATAATTCTGAGGTTTCTCTTCAGACGTTAGCGAAGTAAGTAAACTCCGTACAAACCTAAGTTCGTTCCTATCTAACACATTAAAAAGGTGTGGACACCACATTGGTTAACTACGCATGAGCCGGCCGAAGTGGCCGTGCGGTTAAAGGCGCTGCAGTCTGGAACCGCAAGACCGCTACGGTTGCAGGTTCGAATCCTGCCTCGGGCATGGATGTTTGTGATGTCCTTAGGTTAGTTAGGTTTAACTAGTTCTAAGTTCTAGGGGACTAATGACCTCAGCAGTTGAGTCCCATAGTGCTCAGAGCCATTTGAACCAACTACGCATGGCCCTGTTGGAGAGGTATACCAGTGCCTTCCTCTGACCTTTGAATTGAGTTACCCTGACAGTAATAGGGGGACCTACAAGAGAAGAAGTAAGGCTTGGTTTTAACTGAATGTAATAACCTTCAGAGCAAATTAGGAATCCCTATATCAGAGCAGCAGCGCCAGTAAGACTTAGAGATAACGAAAACGTTTCGTGTAGAGCACTAGCTGTGAAATATCTCGGCAAATACAAAGCTCTAAAGACGAGCCCACCGTTAGGGCATTCTTCCCATTCAGTAAGGACTACCATCACCGCAAAACCGATGGTGAAAGAACTAACGGAAAGGACCTCCACAGCCTCTCGTATTTCAGCCACACTACCCGACAGAAAGCGTTGTTGGAACGGCTACTGATTCAAAAATGGTAGCAGTATATATGTTAGTTACTCCTACAGCTACACACATGTGTCGCAACCAAAGCGCGACATACGAAATAATCAGTCTTCCTCAAAATAGACAATTCCAAGTCTGCACTACATAGTCAGTACAAGCTGATTAACGAACTTTGACGCTGCTATCGACGTGGCTAATCTTGAAGCTGCTGGGCTGTCACCAGTCGGTCGCGGCGCTCTTGTCCTCTTGACGTAGGGACCGCTGCTGTAGCGTTGTCGTCCTGGAAAGAGGTCCGCTAAGGGTGCGATTGGCTTACTTCCTCTCACAACCCTCTCTTCCCTATCGTTCGCGACTGCCGTGCCGGCGCTTGACTTTACGCCCTAACAGGTATAACCAGTCTACGGCTCCTACACTACTTTCAGTTCTGGTGATGGAAGGTTTTTTGTGAATGGAAACAAAAAGGGCCTTGGTTAAGTGGTATACCTTTGTATTGTGTCTCATGCAATTTGACACTTACTGATGTCGATCCGTCCATGGGATGGATACGTTAAACTCGGTCGCCCCCTTTGCTGCAATTCGAGGATCATATTCAACACAATATTCCACATTTCCTGAGCATTTTCATCTACACTAAACAGATGGAAACGTATGGTGAAAGTATCATTGCCCTCTGGCCTCTCAGCTAAACATGTTCAGTAACACTTTTTTTCTCCTTTGTCATAGATGGCTACGTTAGTTAATTTGCTCATGCCGAGTGATAATGGGCGATCTGTAAATATTCAACTTGGAGAGAGGCAATTTCTGAGCCAAGATTGCATTTCAAAAAATGGTTCAAATGGCTCTGAGCACTATGAGACTTAACTGCTGAGGTCATCAGTCTCCTAGAACTTAGAACTACTTAAACCTAACTAACCTAAGGACATCACACACATCCATGCCCGAGGCAGGATTCGAACCTGCGACCGTAGCGGTCGCGCGGTTCCGGACTGAAGCGCCTAGAACCTCTCGGCCACTCCGGCCGGCCAAGATTGCATTTGTAAAACCTTTATGTACGATGATCGGTTTTAGTAAACCGAGTTACCATCATGTGATCTCATTACAGGTTAATACATGTGGCCAATTTGAGATATAAATGTATTCTATACCTTAATTAGATTGACAGACGTAAGGTGCATTGACATGTCAAAGTTGAAATGTCAGTTCAGCGGCGCTTTTGCATCAATGATGTATTCTGCGAGCGGTTCTAAGCGCTACAGTCTGGAACCGCGAGACCGCTACGGTTACAGGTTCGAATCCTGCCTCGGGCATGGATGTGTGTGATGTCCTTAGGTTAGTTAGGTTTAAGTAGTTCTAAGTTATAGGGGACTGATGACCTCAGCAGTTACGTCCCATAGTGCTCAGAGCCATCTGAATCATTTGATGTATTCTGTGACCTGTAATATGGGACGGATGCACTTGGCGAAATATTTTGTAAATACTGGTTTTAACTGCGAAGATATGGTATACACTCGTTTTAATTTTGACACGCCAGCAATTTAAGACACGGAGTACATTTATAGCTCAAATTGGCCACATGTTTTAACATGTACTGATATCAGATGATGGGAACTCTGTTAACCGAAAGCCGGCCGCTGTGGCCGAACGGTTCTGGGCGCTTCCGTCCGGAACCGTGCTGTTGCTACGGTCGCAGGTTCGAATCCTGCCTCGGGCATGGATATGTGTGATGTCCTTCGGTTAGTTAGGTTTAAGTAGTTCTAAGCCTAGGAGACTGATGACCTCAGATGTCAAGTCCCATAGTGCTCAGAGCCATTTCAACCATTTTGTTAACCGAAACCGATCATCGTAAATAAATATTTTACAAATGCGAACTTTGCCGAGAAGTTGAAGCCCTTCAAAAATGGCTCTGAGCACTATGGGACTTAACTTCTGAGGTCATCAGTCCCCTAGAACGTAGAACTACTTAAACCTAACTAACCTAAGGACATCACACACACCCATGCCCGAGGCGGGATACGAACCTGCGACCGTAACGGTCGTACGGTTCGCACCAAGAACCGCTCGGTCACCCCGGCCGGCTGACCCCCTTCAAGATGGCTATATTAATTTAAAGTGAACGAAATGCATCCCACGCACGTGTGTATGTGTGCGAGGGCGGGAGTGGCGTTGTTCGTATAGCACTGCGGCAGTTTCTTCCTGGAATCGTGAAAGCCGATTTCATATGACTTCGTCGCCAGCAGAACAGTAAAAACTGACAAAAGGAAAGTTTAACAACCGTTTATCAGTTAATAATTCTTTGCGAAGTTTGTAGGAGCTTTTCATCGATACAGCTCGTTGAAATAATTGTTTTTGCCATACAGTTGTTTTAAAAGTTTCATATATGTATCGATGAGACGTATGATTCGTTACTCATTCTGAAGTAGAATTTCTGTAACAACATTTATGCTGCGTCGTAGCGTATATGTACTTTCTCGCTGTATTTTTTTGCTGCCCATTACGCCAACCTGTGCGGTATCGCCGGTGCAGCAGGTTTCAAGGTCACGCCGAATTAAGTTCGCAGTGCGGCCGACGAGTCAGATCTAGAGCTGTACATTGTCTTTAGGGAAACAGTAGGAAATGAAGTTTTGGTGGGAGAAGGAGCTGGGGAAGAGGGGAGCGGCCGTATTGACTCACCTGTTGAGGCCAGCGGCGAGTGTGGAGCGCGTCCCGCGTGGCGGCGCGGCGACCTGGCCAGTCGGTCGTTGACCGCCGGTCGGCGTGCGGTACCCAGCATCCAGCCCGCCGCTCAATCACTCCTATTCATCTGCGGCGCCGCTTCTCACAGCGGCCTAGCTGCACGGCTGTGTCCTTCCTCACAAATTGCGAGGCTCGCTCCCGCGTTTCCTCCGTCTCCAAACAACGTACCCGTCAAACTTTAGGAAAGCTGCACGCCGTCCAAGTTGCAGCCACTTCAGACTGCGTCACCCGTTTATCTGACTTGATAAAGTACACGACTGGCCATTAAAATTGCTACACCAAGAAGAAATGCAGATTATAAACGGACAAATATATTATACTACAACTGACATGTGATTACATTTTCACGCAATTTGGGCGCATTGATCCTGAGAAATCAATACCCAGAACAACCACCTCTGGCCGTAATAACGGCCTTGATACGCCTGGGCATTGAGTCAAACAGAGCGTGTACAGGTACAGCTGCCCATGCAGCTTCAACATGATACCACAGTTCATCAAGAGTACTGACTGACGTATTGTGGCGAGCCAGTTGCTCGGCCACCATTGACCAGACGTTTTGAAGTGGAGAGAGATCTGGAGAATGTACTGGCCAGCGCAGCAGTCGAACATTTTCTGTGTCCAGAAAGGCCCGTACAGGACCTGCAACATGCGGTCGTGCATTATCCTGCTGAAATGTAAGGTTTCGCAGGGATCGGGCCGTAACACATCTGAAATGTAACGTCCACTGTTCAAAGTGCTGTCAATGCGAACAAGAGGTGACCGAGACGTGTAACCAATGGCACCCCATACCATCACGCCGGGTGATACGCCAGTATGGCGATAACGAATACGCGCTTCCAGTGTGCGCTCACCGAGATGTTGCCAAGCACGGATGCGACCATCATGATGCTGTAAACAGAACCGAGATTCATCCGAAAAATTACGTTTTGCCATTCGTGCACCCAGGTTCGTCGTTGAGTACACCATCGCAGGCGCTCCTGTCTGTGATGCGGCGTCAAGGGTAACCGCAGCCACGGTCTCCGAGCTGATAGACCACGCTGCTGCAAACGTCACCAAACTGTTCGTGCAGATGGTTGTTGTCTTGCAAACGTCCCCATCTGTTGACTCAGGGATCGAGACGTGGCTGCACGATCCGTTACAGCCATGCGGATAAGATGCCTGTCATCTCGACTGCTAGCGATACGAGACCATTGTGATCCAGCACGGCGTTCCGTATTACCCTCCTGAACCCACCGATTACATAGTCTGCTAACAGTCAGTGGATCTCGACCAACGCGAGCAGCAATGTCGCGATACGATAAACCGCAATCGCGATAGGCTACACTCCGACCTTTAGCAAAGTCGGAAACGTGATGGTACGCATTCCTCCTCCTTACACGAGGCATCACAACAACGTTTCACCAGGCAACGCCGGTCAACTGCAGTTTGTCCTGCTGTTTGTATATGAGAAATCGGTTGGAAACTTTCTTCGTGTCAGTACGTTGTAGGTGTCGTCACCGGCGCCAACCGTGTGTGAATGCTCTGAAAAACTAATCATTTGCATATCACAGCATCTTCTTCGTGTCGGTTAAATTTCGCGTATGTAGCACGTCATCTTCGTGGTGTAGCAATTTTAATGGCCAGTAGTGTATCTGCAACTAATTTGCGAAAAATAGCCGTGTAATTAGCTGACGGAAATATTAAGAATGAGCATGAGACGGTTTGGAAACAATTTTCAACGACAGAGAGTAATGACGGTCTCCCTACATTCACACAGCGGAACGTAGCAGCTTTTTCCTACCGAAGTCTGCTTGTTAGGTTGGCCTGCCTAGAGCAGCCTCGGCCCCGATGCCTGTCAGTTCCACGTCCAATCATCGTCGGAATCAGCTTCTTTCGGCATTGTAAGAGCGGACGAGTTTTACCACAGAGCTGCCATCTCTTCCGCTGACGTGCTCGGCACACCAAAGTCGTGTTGTGAACCGTAGAGACCAACCTAACGAACGATGGGTTTGTAAACTTTCAGCGTGAGGTTCTTCATACCTGATTCTGTTACACCCCACACAATGATTACATACAGGTTCGATTGAATTTAAGTTGCTGTAGTTACGCACAGAAAAGACTCGATGAGGCTAAACTAGCGTGGGCAGCTATAAAATCAAATGGCTCCAAGCACTATACGACTTAACATCTGAGGTCATCAGTCAAAATGGTTCAAATGGCTCTGTGCACTACGGGACATAACTTCTGAGGTCATCAGTCCCCTGGAACTTAGAACTAATTAAACCTCACTAACCTAAGGACAGCACACACATCCATGCCCGAGGCACGACTCGAACCTGCGACAGTAGCGGCCAGGTCATCAGTCCCCTAGACTTAGAACTGCTTAAACTTAACTGACCAAAGGACATCACACACATCCATGCCCGAGGCATGATTCGAACCTGCGACCGTAGCAGCAGCGCGGTTCCGGATTGAAGCGCCTAGAACCGCTCGGCCACAGCGGCCGGCGGAGAGCTACATTAAACCAGTGCTCGAACTGAACTGCATCCACACAATTCCTGTACTGCCTTCTGGGCATTGTAGAGGGGATATTGTACATAAAATTTTGCCCATGTTTGGCAATGTAACGTTTCGTTGCAAAGCGCCAAAGAAACAGGTATATGCAAGCGTATTCAAATATACAAATATGTAAGCCGCACGGTATTAGCAGAGCGGTCTAAGGCGCCGCAGTCACGGATTGTGCGGCTGGTCCCGGCGGAGGTTCGAGTCCTCCCTCGGGCTTGGGTGTGTGTGTTTGTCCTTAGGATACTTTAGGTTAAGTTGTGTGTAAGCTTAGGGACTGATGACCTTAGCAGTTAAGTCCCATAAGATTTCACACACATTAGAACATTTTTGAACAAATATGTAAACAGGCAGAATAAGGCGCTGCGGTCGGCAACGCCTATATAAGACAACAAGTGTCTGCGGCAGTTGTTAGATCGGTTACTGCTGTTACAATGGCGTGCATCTATTCACGTCTATTGTGCATTCCGACGGACTTGGGCAATTCCAGTAGGACAATGCGACACCCTACACGTCCAGATTTGCTACAGAGTTGCTCCAAGAACACTCTTCTGAGTTTAATGACTTCCGCTGGCCACCACACTCCCCAGACATGAATATTATTGAGCATATCTGGGATGCCTTACAACGTGCTGTTCAGAAGAGATCTCCACCCCCTCGTACTCTTACGGATTCATGGTGACAGTTCCTTCCAGCACTACTTCAGACATTAGTCGAGTCCATGCCACGTCGGTTGCGGCATTTCTGCGTGTTCGCGGGGGCACTATACGATTTTAGGCAGGTGTACCATTTTCTATGGCTCTTCAATGTAAATCTCAAGATAGGGTCACTTTCAACTCTCCTGCTTCACGGTACACACACAGCGGAGTGACCAGTGTGTTCTACAAAGCCCATGGCATGGTCAATGTTTCGAGTACTCATCGTCCGGTTCTCTTCTACGTGACGAAGGACGTCTTATTCAAAGTCAACAATTCTCGCAGCCCTTGGGAAAAAAATGTAAAGTTCCGCGTTTCGGCCCGGTGGGGGGGGGGGGGGGGGGGCGGGCAGCTTGACCGACCTCCGTGTGATCTCGACCAATGGCGTCATCGGATGTGGTATGGAGGGGCAAATGGTCAGCACACCGCGCTCTCAGTCATCGTCGGGTTTCTTGACCTTGGAACCGCTAGTAATCGGTCGAGTATCTCCACAGTTGACCTCACGAGACTGGGTGCATCCCGTACCATTCCTACTGCCGTGGAAAAAAATCCCTGGCAGTACGAGGAATCGAAACCGGATCCACTGCATAGCAGTCAGCCAACCAGTCTTTAGGTTGACGACTTATGTACTTATATCCCGAATACGAATCTAGTGTATAAATCACGGTTCACTTTTCCTATGTCATCCCTTGTAAAGATATGACACTTCTACTAAGTAAGTTATAATACAGATGCGACGCGTTTTCACGTATATCTCTTAATGTTCAGTTACACGTGGTAAAAATTATTAAAACCGACAAACTCTGCGAGGTTGCACGGGACTCCTGAACAAATACTTTTTCTAACTCCCTATTTTCCTGTGAAGCGATTTTAAACCGGTACAGAGTTTCCATAAACAGTTGGAGGTTTTATGGGACACTGCATGCACCTTTTCTAATCTGTTTTCCTGAGAGGCACCATTTTACGAAGGCATCATATCTTACGTACGGAAGACAAAAAGTAACACAAACAAGTATTAATTCTTTAATACCAAGAGACAACAGCATTAAAATAATGCAGTTACTTCAGTTACAGTAGAGGTTCAAAAATGCCTTTATTGACTTGTAAACTTACACTGGCAGGTCGTGTTCTGTCTGACACGATTAAAGGCTACAGGTGTATCTTTGATTTGTCTTGCTGCTGCTACTATCCGGGCACCCGAGGGTCTTCCGATTCAACAGTTTTGTAAACAAGTTTGCTCGTCTCTCCCCACACATAAAAGTCCAGAGGGGTCAAATCAGAGGATCGAGTGGGCTATGGTACAGGGCCACCTGTGCCAATCCAGTTTTATGGGAACTGTTGGTTCAGGAATCGACGCACAGGACGACTGAAATGTGCCTGCACCCCGTCAAGCTGGAACAACATGCACCATCGTGTAGTGAGTGGCACGACATCCAGCAATTCTGGCAATTCACTGGCGAGTAAATTAAATTAATGCCTACAATTTAATGGTCTAGGTAGGAGATACGGTCCAGTTAAGGTCATTAACAACACTTGATGAGCGCGAGTAAATGCGGCATGTGGATGAAGCTCACTCCAATACATGCGAACTGCATATCGAAGACGTCATCACACTCGAACGTTGGTTCGTCTGTAAACAGCACTGAAGATGGAAATGAAAAATGCATTCGTCACTGTTCCAGGTACCACTGCGAAAACTGTGCTGTGAGGGGATAATCACGTCGTTCTATGTTGTGCGTGTGCTGTAAGTGAAATGGTTATAACAACGGCACATGAAGAACGTTTCTTAGATTCAGCTGATTCATCCCCATGTCATATGCAGTTGCAAGAGTATTTATGGAAGGATATACGTCCACAAGGAGCAGGACAGTTGCAAAGTTCATACTATGCGATTTCGCCCCTGCCCACGTAATCTGATCCGGTCTCACGCAAACGTTGATATACAGCAGTAAACGTTGAATGATGCAGGATGCGGCGAGTGGGATGTTGTTGTTGATAAATCCGCTGTGCTGCTTGTGGTTCGGTATGTAATTAGCTCCAACCATATCAGTGTACTCACTACAGGTGTATCGCTCCATTAGTAAACAAGTATCGTACTCGGCCAAAAGTACAACTAAATACGAATGTGGATCAGCTATTACAACTGAAGAGCAACGTATGCGCTTTATCGGTACAACAGGAACCGTCACAACAGCAAATCAGTCATTACAACTGAAGAGCGAATATGTACGTCCTGTTCCGGATTAAAAAGTGCTCACAGGAAATTATGACATCAGAGAAAAATATTTATTTTGGTGTCCCGTGCAACCCCCCAGAGTTTGTCGGTTTAAATAATTTTCACCCTGTATTCACGTTATTGCAATCTTAATATGTGTAAGGGATGTGTCGTCTTTCCGTCTCTCACATTTCGCTTCATTCCTGTTCTGCTTTACCTTTCTGTGTGTTGAATATAAGGTCGAAGCGCTCATATATTTGCGCCGGTACGAGACATTCACTTGATACTTCCGTAATAAAGGGAGTAGCTATGAGATCTGAAAATTATGTTAGTGTGATCTTCGGTCGTAAATTCCAGTTTTCTGCATTGTTCTGCGTCGACATGTCCGTCATTAAATGCTGAACTCATCCTCCTTTAGTTTGACGTGAAAGGAGAATGGAATTGGCCACAGCCATCATTTTCGTGCAGTGAATTCGGGCGGGAATGGAAAGACTAATCAGGACGTCATCAGGTTTCGCATTGGGGCGCTTGCTCGTTCCGTCGTGCCGTTTTAATGGAATTACAGGCGAAGTTTCCCAGACGTCGTTCTCAGCGCTCGGGCCCTCAGCATCAGCTGTAATCTGGATTACTTCCTACTACCGCCAACGTGTCATTACGCTCGTTTTATCCCTCTTTCTTTCTGATTCCACATTTTTCCCCCTTCTGTTGACATCGCTGTGCACCCTGTTCGCCATTACAGATTTGTGATTCGTATATTCAGTGGATGCAGCGGACGATATACGGACAGTGCTTCAGCATTGATCGTCACCAACGCGTTATCGGCGTGGACATGGATGGGCGCATTCTGTAGGACTCGGGTGTTGCTTTTGCGGCAAGAGTAGTTCACATTTTCAGTATGTTGTAAACTGAATGACACAAACACAAGTGGGATAAAGCACTTCATTATTCTGTTCATAATAAAGGGAATTATGTTCTGCCTGGTTATGCAGACAGCAATATCTTATTGCTCAAACATGTTTCATCACATTTATACCATCATCACTGAGAAAGGTTTTTATTCGGATCTCTAAAATACAACATGTTTTATCGAACAATGACTGGGCGAAAAATTAGATATGTTGTAATCATTACCTTCATCTCTGGAAGATTACAATAAATACAAAATATGTTAAGATTACCAGAATGAAATTTTCACTCTGCAGCAGAGTGTGTGCCGATATGAAACTTCCTGACAGATTAAAACTGTGTCGGACCGAGACTCGAACTCGGGACCTTTGCAACAGTCCCGAGTTCGAGTCTCGGTCCGGCACACAGTTTTAATTTGCCAGGAAGTTTCATGTTAAGATTAGTATTTCGCCATTCTTGCCATAAAAGATGTTATATTTTCCAAACCTTAATGACCTAAATAATGTTTGGTGATAATATGATCAGACGGAACACTAGTTCTATAATTTACCCTTCAAACGTGGCTACCGCTAGAGGATATAATACCAAATGATGATACCATTCTTGCTTTGCGTAGCCTTGATTAGTTTCCAGGTTTCTCGAGTATCAGTTCAGTAGGGTGAAGCGAGAGAGGATCATCTCGTCCATGAGGAGTTCTTAGAAAGGAGACACAATCTCAGCTATGGAGTTACATGGGAAGGTCTTAGCTTTATCAGAGGCATTCTAGCATGTAACGAAACCTACACCAAGATGCGTGGATGGCTACTTAAGCCCAACTGTTCTCTGATATGAGTATACTGTTTTAACCATTGCGCACAGTAAATACTTCAGGTGGCATATCAGTAATCAGAAACGGCATTCTCCCCATACCTCCGGCACCACCCATCTGCCTATTATTCACTCGTTGCCTGAAACCTATGGAGTGAGATTTCTAAGAGTCCGGCATACCACCCTTCAGTCATCTGTCATACTCTTCGACTTTGCCAGCGGTAATCCTGGGGCTCTGTTTGTGCAATGCGGGAGTGCCGATATAAGTATCTGCTTTGTAGACAACATTCTGGGGGAGAGGAAATGTAGACCAACACACAGGTACCGCACAGGCCGTACACTCCGAACGTGATAATCTTAATCAAGCTGTCCATCACAACAACGAAAGCTAAGCCGAAGAGCGGCACTACAAAAACGATTTAAGCTCCTTTAAGGGAACTGTCAAGATCAATTTGCCGGCCCAGTCGACTATCTATTTTTATTTGTAAATTAATCTTTAATCACATTCTGTTGCTCTCGTGTTTTAGGCGAGTAAAAAGTGCTGTCATTTTTTTCTAGCTATAGTGTTAAGAGCATTGTCCGTTGTTGATGGAGAGTTGACGTCTTCTTACAGACACTGCCAGTTATGCGTCCTGTCATTCATATAAAACGCGCATAAAACGAAGTGCGATTAAAATGTACAAAGTATTTTGCTAGAAATGATAGCATAATATGCTTTGGAAATGTTACGAGATCCAAACATAGTTCTTTCCACATCCAGCGAAATGGTGCACTGGTGTACTGCATTCGCATTCAGAAGGAGTAGATTTCAGATCCCCATCTGGCCTTCCATATTTACGTATATTCAGGGTGTTACAAAAAGGTACGGCCAAACTTTCAGGAAACATTCCTGACACACAAAGGAAGAAAATATGTTATGTGGACATGTCTCCGGAAACGCTTACTTCCCATGTTAGACTTCATTTTTTTACTTCAAATCACATTAATCATGGAATGGAAACACACACCAACAGAAAGTACCAGCGTGACTTCAAACACTTTGTTACAGGAAATGTTCAAAATGTCCTCCGTTAGCGAGGATACATGCATCCACCCTCCGTCGCATGGAATCCCTGATGCGCTGATGCAGCCCTGGAGAATGGCGTATTGTATCACAGCCGTCCACAATACGAGCACGAAGAGTCTCTACATTTGGTACCGGGGTTGCGTAGACAAGAGCTTCCAAATGCCCCCATAAATGAAAGTCAAGAGGGTTGAGGTCAGGAGAGCGTGGAGGCCATGGAATTGGTCCGCCTCTACCAATCCATCGGTCACCGAATCTGTTGTTGAGAAGCGTACGAACACTTCGACTGAAATGTGCAGGAGCTCCATCGTGCATGAACCACATGTTGTGTCGTACTTGTAAAGGCACATGTTCTAGCAGCACAGGTAGAGTATCCCGTATGAAATCATGATAATGTGCTCCATTGAGCGTACATACTGACGAAACTAAAATGAGCTCTAACATGGAAATTAAGCGTTTCCGGACACATGTCCACATAACACCTTTTCTTTATTTGTGTGTGAGGAATGTTTCCTGAAAGTTTGGCCGTACCTTTTTGTAACACCCTGTATATATCAGGAACAGCAGAGGTCCCAGGACGCTTCCCTGGGAAAAACCTGATATCACTTTCTTGATGTCGATTATCCGTACAACATATTATTTTTTCGGACATATACGTAACGAAAACTGCTTCAGTTTTGATTGCTGCTGCGTTCCTCCGTGATACCGTCATCAATAACGATGGCGAGATTGAAATTAATATACGTTGCAAAGAAAAAATATCCTTGCAAGCACTTGGCAGTAATTTTCGACGTATATACGTGCAGGAAAGTGGAGCAGAAATGCCACGCTCCGGGTGAGGTCGACGTGGGCGGCGTACGGAACATGAAAGCGGGCGCCCCCGCGGTGATCGTTTTATTCGGGTTCCTGTGCGCGCTTATCAGCGGCACGCCGTTTTAGGGGTTCTGTGAGCACAAAGGCGCGGCTCCAGTACAAACTGACGTGTCGCAGCCAGCCTCGCCCCCACACCCAATTTTCAGCTACGGTGCTCCGGGTTCCTCCAGACTCGCAACCGGTTATGAAAAGTACGTTTTACAGGATTTCTGGCACTCATCAACTGGTCAGTGCCAGCAGTTTTTCATCGAGGGATGACATTAATAAAAGAGGGCGCAAAGTATCGACGCTGGCCGAGGCGTGCGCGGCTATTAATAAAAGAAACCCTGCGATGATCCGAGATAATACGTTGTCGGGTCGTAATTTGCACGAAGCTGGAAAACCGCCGATTTCTGCGGTATTTATGGGCGGGAGAAAAACGTGGGCGGCCTTTATGGCGAAGGAAGAAAAACTGGCACTTCTGTAGGCCGCAGATTGCCGTCCCTCAACAAACAACGCTTTTTGGGAACCCGTAACGAGCCCTCGGGCGAAAGACGAATAGCACCGGCATAGGCTGCTTATTTTTCGCTGTATTCCAAACACGTCGGCCGCTTTCAGAAAGGGTTGCAGCCGAATAGGTGCAGTGCCTGCACAACAACGCCGCATCCAGCCGTACGTCACTCTCACCTGCGTCCGTTGCACTTGTAACGTTTGAATTCGAAAAAGTCTGATACCGTGGAGGCAATCGGTCCACTGTGTGATCAATCTACTAGTGTATCGAAACTTATAATTGAACCTTTTGTCACATCGCATTAGGAAATTCAGCTCTGAATCATGGTACACTACATTTCATGAATTATTTTGCTCTACAATACTTATATCTTACAATCAGTACTTTGAAACTGAAATATAGGCCTACTTCTCCCTATTCCTTTCTCTCTTACACACACACACACACACACACACACACACACACACACACACACACACAAATTGGTTCAAATGGCTCTAAGCACTATGGGACTTAACATCTGAGGTCATCAGTCCTCTAGACGTAGAACTACCTAAACCTAACTAACCTAAGGAAATCACACACATCCATGCCCGAGGCAGGATTCGAACCTGCGACCGTAGCAGCCGCGCGGTTCCGGACTGAAGCGCCTAGAACCACTCGGCCACCACACGCACACACACGCACACACACACACACACACACACACACACACACACACACTACGCTCCCCCTCTCGACTTATTAATGATATTCGTTCCTAAGTAATTAAAAATTCATCGCACAAGAATGCTGCTGCATAATAAACACATTTTGCATATAAGAAGCTAGCAAAATACTTTCTTAAGTCTTTTGAGTACCATCGGGACGTGCGTGTCCCCCTATCCGTACGATGTCAGAGAACTGCCCCACTGGTAAAGGGAGCCGGCCGAAGTGGCCGTGCGGTTAAAGGCTCTGCAGTCTGGAACCGCAAGACCGCTACGGTCGCAGGTTCGAATCCTGCCTCGGGCATGGATGTTTGTGATGTCCTTAGGTTAGTTAGGTTTAACTAGTTCTAAGTTCTAGGGGACTAATGACCTCAGCAGTTGAGTCCCATGGTGCTCAGAGCCATTTGAACCATTTGAACTGGTAAAGGGATGCATATTAGTGGTGAAACCGAGCGAGGTGGCGCAGTGGTTAGACACTGGATTAGACACTGGACTCGCATTCGGGAGGACGACGGTTCAATTCCGCGTCCGGGCATCCTGATTTAGGTTTTCCGTGATTTCCCTAAATCGCTCCAGGCAAATGCCTGGATGGTTCCTTTCAAAGGGCACGGCCGACTTCCTTCCCCATCCTTCCCTAATCCGATGAGACCGATGACATCGCTCTCTGGTCTCCTTCCCCAAACAACCCAACCCAACTAGTGGTGAGCGGAAATCTTATAATTACAGATTGCACTTGTACGTTGTGCTGTCCCCGAGTTTAACCTTCGTTTCCATATTGTCATATCGAATGACTTCCCACCTGCAGATAGGTAGTGCAGTTACCAGAGTCGCAAGGCGACACTTGCACCGACGAACTGACGCTTGCCTAATCGCAAACGACGCCCATACTGAGCATCTGTGGTGTGAGTTACAAACTGGGGCAGATTCTGTGACCACTGATGTGTGCTAGCAGTATGTCTTCTAGTTTTTGCACAATCGCCTTCTGGAAACCTGTAGGTACTTAAACGAGTCATCCTGTGTTGCTACCCCCACCCCCCCAAACCCCTTGGAAAACGTAACGGTGAAGAACATTCTTTTCATATTGTTACTTCTGACTAAGACATTAATTAAAATAAGCACTCATTAAATTTTTGAAATGAAATTGGCAGTCAAAGGGTTATAATACTCGTTGGTTTTATAACGTTGCCCAATAATGTTTTCGAATGACAAGGAACTTCTAGTGCTTGGTGACCCCACACACTGCAAACAGTATGTTGCTAGTGAGTGGCATATATTTGCTGTTGCATTATTAAATGTTCTCTATAACTAACCAATGCATCAATAGTGATGTCCTAATAGGTTACTCTTTTATGCTTTGATAGAAAACCACATATCATTGGTGAAACGAAAGTTGGTATGCATATACAAAGATACTGCCCTCAAGCCAAAAAAATAAAAAGATCTATTGAGCAGTTAATAGATAATCGAAAGCAGTTGTTTCATCCGTGAGGAAGGACCACGTTTCGCTTCCCGCCGCCATTACTACTTTCGATAGAAAATTCTGCCACCCCGTAACTTATGCAGTCTGCAAGATATCGTAAATATTTAGTTAGATGGCGCTGCAGTCGTCAGAAATTCAGGACCAGCTACCGAAATTATCTTGATGTGTTAAGAGTGGACCACTTAAAAACTATAATTTTAGCACGCTAGATTATCAACACTTCATCCACCGATAGTACATGATTGTCAGGAATGAGTTTCTCAACTACACTTGTACCCCGCATCTTCGCTGTCGATATCATCGTATTATTAATAGAGCTTTACGAACAATATGAATAGACTAAGAAAATAGGTCTGAAAGTATTACAAATGGCCGGCCGGTGTGGCCGAGCGGTTCTAGGCGCTACAGTCTGGAACCGCGCGACCGCCACGGTCGCATGTTCGAATCCTGCCTCGGGCATGAATGTGTGTGATGTCCTTAGGTTAGTTAGGTTTAAGTAGTTCTAAGTTCTAGGGGACTGATGACCTAAGAAGTTAAGTCCCATAGTGCTCAGAGCCATTTGAACCATTTTTATTACAAATGGCCACAGAAACAACGATTAGCAAACTGTTTAGCTTCGTCAGGATTCGTCTCAATAAGGGTCCTCAATGAATTATTTCTGTTGTGAAAAAACAACATAGCTTCTCTTTATCATTTTGTCAAACTGCGTTGGCGTACAAGAATAATGCTAAGAAACCTCTCAGACAGTGGTTAAATACCTCGATACTATTGTAAATTTATAATATGAATTATAAATTTCAAAGTTGACCTGCATCTCACTAATCAGGACGACATTGAGGTGATTTTACCGGAATTTAAAACCGTATTATGAAGGTTTAATTTCTGTCCAAAGTATTTTATTTTTTCAGTGACTCATCTGTAATGTAGACTTTCGTGCCCATGTGAAGAGTAGGCAAGTCGGAAATGTATGAACTACCCGGCATTCAGTAAGAGGTGCGTGGAAAACAGCCTAAAAACGGCACCGGCATCTGTTAGCACACTTGCTATGAATTGGGTCGAGTGAGGCCGGTGAGGCGTGAGGTCTGATAAGCAACGGCGGCAGTGCGGTTATTTGGCAGCACGGTTTGCCATAAAGCTGCCAGAGCGCTGCCCGTCTCCCGGCTGACGCGCTGACTCACAGTTACTGCCGACAGCTGGCTGTCACTCTGCGAGGTGCGGGAAATGGGCCCGTTCGATGTTTTCTGGCGGTGTGTGGAGCAGCGAACGATAACTCAGACTGGAGAGGCAGCAGAATGTTGCACGACGCACATTAAGAACTGTCCGGGTAATTGTGCTAGCCTGAGAAACGGCGCTTGTTGTCTTCCCACTGTGGAATGCTATTTCGTTAGTCTTCTGCAATCGTGGCTTGTTTTCGCTCAGAAGCACCCCATGACGTTGCTTCTCGCGGAGTCCGCCGAGACTCCCCGCGTGTCTCGTTAGAGCAATACGGAATCTCATCTCCTTACCGCAAGAGGTTGCGTTATGCGGTCTGACTTTTACCACCGTAGTAAACGAAAGTGTGTGCATGAACTTGTGGTGAAGTGCAGCTGGTCTGGTAACACCCTCATCACCCACTTATATAATATAAACGTGGTGTTGGTGAGGAGTGCCCCTCCTGATGTCTATGTAATATGACCCAGCGCGTTTAGTCGTGCACGTTCTTTCCTGGACTCGTGAGGGTTAGCCGTGACTTGAGTCGTGCATGGAGATTTCAACACTCCACATGTCGTCTCACCAGTAAACCTGAATGTTGCCGAAAGCAGATTCCTTGCTCACATAAATCGACACAGGACTCTCCCTGCATAACTGGCCGCACGTGTCGTTTCTCAGGTTTAAGGAAAGCCAGTGGGGCCGCGCAAACAGAATACTGTCGTGTGAAAACCAGCTTTGGGCACAGTTACTGCTTTATTATCGTACTGTGGCCCATTTACGTAAACAATCTACCACACACGGCGGGAAGTAGTCTAAAACTGATGACGCAGATTTTACAGCTTGCTTTCGATGTGGAAAAGCTAATGCGTGTATGTAAGAGAAACCTTCCAGTAACGTTCGAGTACACTATTACTGGTATGCTCCATGACTCAGCCGCTTCACTTATATGTTCAAGCGTAAATATGGGAGAGGACATGATATGGGTCCGGCCGCGGTGGACGAGCGGTTCTAGGCGCTTTAGTCCGGAACCGCGCGACTGCTACGGTCGCAGGTTCGAATCCTGTCTCGGGCATGGATGTGTGTGATGTCCTTCGGTTAGTTAGGTTTAAGTGGTTCTAAGTTCTAGGGGACTGACGACCTCCGATGTTAAGTCTCATAGTGCTCGGAGCCATTTGAACCATTTGACATGATATCAACAGGCAAGTAAGTTACTGGGAGGATTCAGGGAATGTATAGTGCACATATAAAGGAGGCTGCTACAGAACGGTTGTGCGACCCTTTCTTGAGTACTGTTCGAGTGTTTGCATGCCCATTAGCTCACATTAAAGAAAGACATCGAAGAAATTGATTTGTTATCGGTAGGTTCGATCAAATGGCCCTGAGCACTATGGGACTCAACTGCTGAGGTCATTAGTCCCCTAGAACTTAGAACTAGTTAAACCTAACTAACCTAAGGACATCACAAACATCCATGCCCGAGGCAGGATTCGAACCTGCGACCGTAGCGGTCTTGCGGTTCCAGACTGCAGCGCCTTTAACCGCACGGCTACTTCGGCCGGCTAGGTTCGATCAGTTTAAGAGTGTTTCGAAAGTGCTCCGTCAGCTTAGGTGGGAATCCTTGAAAGAAAGACGTAAAAAAGACACTGTGTTATCGAAATGAGTATTTATTTTAAAATTACAATTTGTAAAGCAACTATTGGCATCAGTTTCCTGACATGGTTACGCTGCACTGATACTACGATCGAAACAACGAACACTAGTAATGTTACTTTGGGAATCCGATACATTCCTGTGCCAAGAGATGGAAGTCTGTTTAGCACCTCCTGGGACTAGTGTGAAGAAGCGTTTGTTACTGCAGTACGAGACCTTCCGGGTTGTAGGATCGCTCAATAGTGGGACTGTTAACACCAACAATCAGAGCCACCGATATGCTAGCTGATGTAAAGCTCTATAGGGAGGGCAGAAAGGGGAAGCTGCGTTGCTCTTGCCGACGCTGACTCAGCGGCACGGAGCTCTCGCCGTCGCATTGGTCCGAGCCTTCCTTTTTCAGCCTCCATCAAAGGGCACTGACTCAATGATTCGGTCGATATTGTCAGGAACCGTGGCTGGACTTTGTCCACGAGCGGTATGCAGCTCTACGGCGTGAATGGATACTGTTGGAAAATTCCGTTCCACAAGCCTTACCTATGCCGTCGAGATACCTACGGAGAGAAGTCGTTTGTTGACGGGTAAACCAATGTAATGGGGGGGTTCAGACGTCAACTGGAAAGAGAAAGGCGGCTCTTCCTCGCTTTCTTGACGTCTTCCGGAACGCTGTTGATCCTGACTCGTATAACAGCAAAATCATGCAAATGGTCGCCATTAAACCGGTGTATTGCCTGACCGAGAAGGCACGATGGGTCTCGACTAACGTGGAAGTTAACCTCGACGATGTTTCTGACACTCATCTCGATGAATCGTTTGATTCTAATCCGTCTGATCTATTTGGACATACCACTCAATATACGAAAGTCATAGGCTGATGGACCAGATATTTGATAACGTTCCCAATTTTCAGTCTAGACTCGACTGATACTATGTACGATGCCTAGGTAAAGTACGTAAAATTGTAATGCTATAGCTGCAGCCTTGTTATTTATCTTACTCCGATACCTTCTCATGGATCGCACGCTAACAGTGGTTAACAGACTGGGCAAGTTTACGGTCTCACTTGTCACCATTTGTGATTAAAAGACTGGACAAGTATTCATGAGGAGGGGTATAACCGTACGGCCATTCTGATGTAGTTGCTCCGTGCTTTCCCTAAATCATTTCAGGGGAATACCAGGATGGTCTCTTAAACAACTCTGTTACCATTTTCCTAGCCCTTTGAGAGCTGAGCTCCTATTGATGTCTATGAAACGTTAAATTCTAATGTTTCCTTCCTTGCCGCTACCTATTCATACACGCAAACAGGAAAGAACGAAAGCGGTAGCGGTTAGAATACCACGACAACGATGGCTACAGTGGACCTATTACGAAAACAACAGACAAAACAGCGTGAATCACTGTACCAAAGCAATATCCATTCTTTTTTGTATTTTCCACCACCGTACAACAAGCCATATCTATATTTTATTATTATTAACACTTTTTTGCCCTATATATTTTTAGTAACAGCTCCATTGGACAAACATGGAGAAGCAATTCAACAAAGGAACCACTTCGATATCGGTTAGGAATGATTTAAGAAAACCACGAAAATTTGAACGGTCGGATGGAAGCCTGAATATTCTAGTGTAAGTACAGTATGTAAATTATGCGACTTCTCGCTACTACTGCGGAAGAACAAAAATCGTGACAGAGGACTACAGAACTCAGACTAAATTCCCGCCGGGAATACAGGCGCAAGCATGTGGTAAAAAAAATTTTGCTGTTTCTGTTGCATTCGTATTGAGTGCTGTTATGTAATTAAACTCTGCAGGAAGTCTGTTATTCCAATGTGGAACGGCACGGTGATTAAGATGTTGAACTCGAATGCTGGATAATCGGAAAAGTAGTCCTCGCTCCACATCACTGAATTGCGTTTTCTGTGAGACCCGCCACTCAGTTCAGGTGAACACTGGGATGATCCCCTCACCAAGTCCGAACGGATTCCATACCCCACTTTCGTACAACTCAAACAGGGCTCCAAGTGTAACGTCATCGAATGATAATTTCCTAGTCTCATCATCCGGATAAGCCTCTTGTTGTTTCCCTGACATTCAGAAAAATGAATGTTGAGGCCTTCCTTACCGACGTCGTTATCTCTGTCAATATTTCATGTCGTTAGGTCGCATCACCGTAGTGATCGTGTACAACATACCTATTCTTAATGCAGACTGACCCAAACGTCGCGCACTCGGTCGCCACAACACGATTTAGTGCATATTAATAGTACAAAAATACCTTAAACAAAATTTCATCCCGTGCATAATTTCGGTAGAAAAATGACGCCAAAGAAATATTATTTTGGCAGCTTTCTATTCAAATGTACAATAAGTATCTGCTCTCAGTACTGAGTAGCTGTGCTGCCCATTTTGTACCCAGTGGAGACCTCCGAGACAAGAAGATAAAGAAGTATATACACTCCTGGAAATTGAAATAAGAACACCGTGAATTCATTGTCCCAGGAAGGGGAAACTTTATTGACACATTCCTGGGGTCAGATACATCACATGATCACACTGACAGAACCACAGGCACATAGACACAGGCAACAGAGCATGCACAATGTCGGCACTAGTACAGTGTATATCCACCTTTCGCAGCAATGCAGGCTGCTATTCTCCCATGGAGACGATCGTAGAGATGCTGGATGTAGTCCTGTGGAACGGCTTGCCATGCCATTTCCACCTGGCGCCTCAGTTGGACCAGCGTTCGTGCTGGACGTGCAGACCGCGTGAGACGACGCTTCATCCAGTCCCAATCATGCTCAATGGGGGACAGATCCGGAGATCTTGCTGGCCAGGGTAGTTGACTTACACCTTCTAGAGCACGTTGGGTGGCACGGGATACATGCGGACGTGCATTGTCCTGTTGGAACAGCAAGTTCCCTTGCCGGTCTAGGAATGGTAGAACGATGGGTTCGATGACGGTTTGGATATACCGTGCACTATTCAGTGTCCCCTCGACGATCACCAGTGGTGTACGGCCAGTGTAGGAGATCGCTCCCCACACCATGATGCCGGGTGTTGGCCCTGTGTGCCTCGGTCGTATGCAGTCCTGATTGTGGCGCTCACCTGCACGGCGCCAAACACGCATACGACCATCATTGGCACCAAGGCAGAAGCGACTCTCATCGCTGAAGACGACACGTCTCCATTCGTCCCTCCATTCACGCCTGTCGCGACACCACTGGAGGCGGGCTGCACGATGTTGGGGCGTGAGCGGAAGACGGCCTAACGGTGTGCGGAACCGTAGCCCAGCTTCATGGAGACGGTTGCGAATGGTCCTCGCCGATACCCCAGGAGCAACAGTGTCCCTAATTTGCTGGGAAGTGGCGGTGCGGTCCCCTACGGCACTGCGTAGGATCCTACGGTCTTGGCGTGCATCCGTGCGTCGCTGCGGTCCGGTCCCAGGTCGACGGGCACGTGCACCTTCCGCCGACCACTGGCGACAACATCGATGTACTGTGGAGACCTCACGCCCCACGTGTTGAGTAATTCGGCGGTACGTCCACCCGGCCTCCCGCATGCCTACTATACGCCCTCGCTCAAAGTCCGTCAACTGCACATACGGTTCACGTCCACGCTGTCGCGGCATGCTACCAGTGTTAAAGACTGCAATGGAGCTCCGTATGCCACGGCAAACTGGCTGACACTGACGGCGGCGGTGCACAAATGCTGCGCAGCTAGCGCCATTCGACGGCCAACACCGCGGTTCCTGATGTGTCCGCTGTGCCGTGCGTGTACAGCCCGCTCGCAGTGTCGGGAGCAAGTATGGTGGGTCTGACACACCGGTGTCAATGTGTTCTTTTTTCCATTTCCAGGAGTGTAATTATGTTTTTTCCTTTATTTATAACGAGAGGAAAGTTGTTTTGCATATTGTCAAGAATGATGACAAATTAACTAATTAAGACATGAGTGTCTGTGAAACTGATTGTAAACCGTGAAGCTAAATAAGCTGCCCGACGAAGGCACACATGGCAAGCACAAGGAAGGGTTGTAGGGGAGGTTGGTGGCCCTCAAATATGGAGCTGGTAGAGCTCTGCGTTACAATACTCGACTTCTAGAGTTCAAAGTTTCTTCTGTTGTCTTCCTCTCTCCGTTATAAGGTACAGTCAATGAAAACGATGCAGACGGTGAAAAATTGAAAAAGTTGCTCATTATTTCAAAAGTAATCGCCATAACTGTTAATACATTTATCCCACTCTGAGACAAGAAGGTCAGTTCCTTAACGGAAAAACGTTTATGGCTTCCTACAGAACCATCATTGTACCCAAGCGCGCAATTCTCTGTCCGAACCAAATCGACGCCCACGAATGTCTTTCTTCAGCGCACCAAAAATATGGGGAGAGATAGGGATTGTACGAACGATGTGTGAGAGCTTCTCAACGAAACTCCTGCAGCGTAGTCGAAGTAACGTCGGCAACATACGGGCGGGTATTATCCTACAACAGAATGATGCTGACAGTCAGTATTCCTGGACGTTTGGACTTGATGGCGCGTTTTAATTTTTACAAAGTGTCCACATGCCGCTCTGCGTTAAGTGTGGCACCGTGTTCCAGAAAGTCAATGAGAAGCAGGACCCTACAATCGAAGAAAAAAGTCATCATGACATTCCCGGAGCTGACGACACCTGTTGTTTCGACTACTCTCAAGAAATTTAGTTGGGAAGCCCATGCAAATCCTCCACACAGTCCCGATCTCTCCCCCATGCGATTTGTGGAGCCCTGAAGAAACACAATGGGGGCCGTCGATTTGCTTCGGAATGTACCCCTGGATACATTCATGGTACCGTTGACGACCGCAGACATTTTTCTTTGAAGATAGTGATAGTATTCTCTCACAGTGGGATAAAATTTATTAACAGTTATTGCGATAACTTTTGATTTAATAAACTGTTACTTAATTTTTCCATCTGTTTCGTTTTCATTTAACTGGCACACACATTTTGGTCCTGTGGCCTCTCATTTCTTTCTGAATTGATTGTTAGACATCCTGTTTATTTCTGACATTCATTATCAATAATTATATTCAACGCTAAATATATAGTTGTAGTATACGCACGGTTTAAAAGGAAGGAAGATTGGGTTTAACGTCCCGTCGATATCGACGTCATTAGAGACGAAGCACAAGCTCGGATGAAAATTAGAAAATACACTACTGGCCGTTAAAATTGCTACACCAAGAAGAAATGCAGATGATAAACGGGTATTTATTGGACAAATATGTTATACTAGAACTGACATGTCATTGCATTTTCACGCAATTTGGGTGCATAGATCCTGAGAAATCAGTACCTAGAACAACCACCTCTGACCGTAATAACGGCCATGAAACGCCTGGTCATTGAGTTAAACAGAGCTTGGGTGGCGTGTGCAGGTACAGCTGCCCACGCAACTTCAACACGATACCACAGTTCATCAAGAGTAGTGACTGGCGTATTGTGACGAGCCAGTTGCTGGGCCACCATTGACCAGACTTTTCAATTGGTGAGAGATCTGAAGAATGTGGTGGCCAGGGCAGCAGTCGAACATTTTCGGTATCCAGAAAGGCCCGTACAGTACCTGCAACATGCGGTCGTGCATTATCCTGCTGAAATGTAGGGTTTCGCAGGGATCGAATGAAGGGTAGAGCCACGGGTCGTAACACATCTGAAATGTAACGTCCACTGTTCAAAGTGCCGTCACTGCGAACAAGAGGTGACCGAGACGTGTAACCAATGACACCCCATACCGTCACGCCGGGTGATACGCCAGTATGGCGATGACGAATACACGCTTCCAATGTGCATTCACCGCGATGTCGCCAAACACGGATGCGACCATCATGATGCTGTAAACAGAACCTGGATTCATCCAAAAAAATGACGTTTTGCCACTCGTGCACCCAGGTTCGTCGTTGAGCACACCATCGCAGGCGCTCCTGTCTGTGATGCAGCGTCAAGGGTAACCACAGCCATGGTCTCCGAGCTGATAGTCCATGCTGCTGCAAACGTCGTCGAACTGTTCGTAGCCCGCATCTCGTGGTCGTGCGGTAGCGTTCTCGCTTCCCACGCCCGGGTTCCCGGGTTCGATTCCCGGCGGGGTCAGGGATTTTTCCCTGCCTCGTGATGGCTGGGTGTTGTGTGCTGTCCTTAGGTTAGTTAGGTTTAAGTAGTTCTAAGTTCTAGGGGACTGATGACCCTAGATGTTAAGTCCCATAGTGCTCAGAGCCATTTGAACTGTTCGTGCAGATGGTTGTTGTCTTGCAAACGTCCCCATCTGTTGACTCAGGTATCGAGACGTGGCTGCACGATCCGTTACAGCCATGCGGATAAGATGCCTGTCGTCTCGACTGCTAGTGATACGAGGCCTTTGGGATCCAGCACGTCGTTCTGTATTACCCTTCTGAACACACAGATTCCATATTCTGCTAACAGTCATTGGATCTCGACCAACGCGAGCAGCAATGTCGCGATGCGATAAACCGCAATCGCGATAGGCTACACTCCGACCTTTAGCAAAGTCGGAAACGTGATGGTACGCATTTCTCCTCCTTACACGAGGCATCACAACAACGTTTCACCAGGCATCGCCGGTCGACTGCTGTTTGTCTATGAGAAATCGGTTGGAAACTTTCCTCATGTCATCATGTAGTAGGTGCCGCCACCGGCGCCAACCTTGTGTGAATGCTCTGAAAAGCTCATCATTTGCATATCACAGCATCTTGTTCCTGTCGGTTAAATTTCGCATCTGTAGCACGTCATCTTCGTGGTGTAGCAATGTTAATGGCCAGTAGTGTAAAAAAAAAGTACACGTAGACCCGGAATCGAATTCTCTGACACAAAAATCCACCCACTGCATTAACTGGGTAGCACACACATGCTATACCGAATCATGATACGTATCGCAAATGTTATTTTCAGTTTTGCCAAAATGCCTTTCTTTGATGTCCATTTTCTACCGAAACTATGCACGTGACGATATTTTGTTACAGACATGTTTATATTGTTAGTATGCAAAGAATCGTACGCGAGCTTGCCTCGCACTGTGTAGCTGGGCTTATTTCTCGCCACTATTTGCAGGGCCGCATCTAGTTTCTAGCTCACTGTTCACTTACGCTGCAAGCCGCTCTGTAATGTTCAGCAGCGGACATTTGTTGCTGCCAGTGTCTCAGTGTCAAAGATCAAAACCGGTCTGCGACATGTTTAATAAATTCTGACCTTAGCGCTTGGCCTCGAGTGTTTATTTTCCCATCTGACCTGTCTGAAGCACCCAGACTTTTCAGCAGCTTTACTGATTTAGAATCTCAAGTCTTTAATGGATTTAAGGTACTTAGTATGTCTACGCCAAAATATCTGATCTGTACGTCACCTGCTCAATGGGTTTAGTCCCTCTTCCTGTTCTGCAGCTGACAGCATTTCTCTTTGTAGAATCTACAAACTGTGTGTGTGTGTGTGTGTGTGTGTGTGTGTGTGTGTGTGTGTGAGAGAGAGAGAGAGAGAGAGAGAGAGAGAGAGAGAGAGAGAATTTTTTCGTGCCTGCAGATTTATTGGATAGTCCCTCTCCCAGCAGCAACATGTTCATCATTTCCACATTGTGTGGTCTCGGTTAAATATTTGACATTAGAGTACGTCTTGTAGTGTTGAAAGATATTATTAAATCTGTCCTATAATTTCCAGTTCTCTTTCAGATGTGTAACGCAGGCATCCATTTCTGAAATGATCGCTGATAAATGTACGCGTGGACGAACCCTTCACCAGAGATCAATGACTACGTGCGATGCGTGGAAAGGGAAGAACGGCAGTGCTTTTAGATGTCATGCGGTACAGCTGAAACCAGAACAGTTTTGATGTGCAGAGAATGTTCTGATCTGTCACTTGGACTTCATTATACATCACGTCCAATAGGTGTTTGTCCTGTGGTTCAAATGGTTCAAATGGCTCTGAGCACTATGGGACTCAACTGCTGAGGTCATTAGTCCCCTAGAACTTAGAACTAGTTAAACCTAACTAACCTAAGGACATCACAAACATCCATGCCCGAGGCAGGATTCGAACCCGCGACCGTAGCGGTCTTGCGGTTCCAGACTGCAGCGCCTGTAACCGCACGGCCACTTCGGCCGGCTTTGTCCTGTGGTGAACAGGAGAATGTCACAGACGCCGTTGAAAATCTTGTGACATCTGCTAACATAGAATGAAATCAAATATATGTATGGCTATACCAGCGGGCGAAGGAGGCCCTCATTTTTCCAAATATTAAACTTTGCTATCATGAATCTTCGACGCGAAGGGAACTAGCGACGTTAGATTTGAATTTACGCGAATTGGCGTAACATACGGTCTGGATGAGATTCTGAAGTGAGTTTACTCACATTAGTAGATGAATCTTGAACTACACTCTAAGGTAAGCCGCACCGAATAGCGTGTATACGAACTAAATTTGAAATTTTTCATACGAAAAAAGTTGGACAGATGCACAGTTTTCCCGCTAGAGGGTCTTATTAAAATTCGTCTGGTTAAGCGTCGACATCTGCCCTAAATCTTAGTGGAGGAAATGATCTTGTATTTTCGTCACTGGAATTATTCAGACTGTCTGTAGTTAGAAACGAGTTTTGTCTCACCGAGAGGGGTATCTTCACACTTCGGCTTTCATGTTGTTAACAGTCTGCATGATATTTCCCACAAACTTTGAGTTGAAGCTATCGCCTATTCGTTTATTTCTTTGGATGGTAGAAAGCGCATGGCGTGTGAGGCGCTGATCATCCATATAAAATCCAGAAGAGTTGGTACAACACATAGTTGAATCTGTAGTGAATAAGTAAATTTGGATATTAAGCTCCCGTTGATTAGGAGGTCATTAGACACGAGACAACGATTATACGTGAAATCGTTATTTCATTTGCACAGTTTAGACAGTCATTAATATGCAGGTTCCACTCATGAATTTATGTGCACGGAACGAAGTTTCAGCATCTGTAAATCAACATATTGTACATGCTAATATATTTAAAACATCATCTTAGAACATTACTTACCAGTATCTATCTCTACACCACAATTCTGGCGTATTTCCTCGTACGAAAAGTCTAAGGTTGGTTTCATGCGGGTCTCCATGCCTGCCGGTTCATTTCGACATAACTATTGCATTCCACATCATAGGGAATCTGCCTTAAGTAGTCATACCTAGGCTTGCCCCTGTGATTCTTTCCTGCATCCATCCCTTCAGCCGCTGTTCTCAGCAACGACTCAGGTTAGACAAAATGAAACTGGCTCGGAAAATAATTCATGCATCTTAAGATACGCAACCCAGTTTACATCTGCTGCACCAAGGGCAGATTATATAAGTCGGTTTGCCTAATTTAAGGTGCGTGTAATATTTTCCGGGCCAGTGTTGTAAGTATTTTGTCCACCCTGTACGTGTTCAGCCAATTCTATCTCTTCGTTTGATTATCTTCTTCATTACACATTCTTTCTCTTTGCTGGACGTCTTTATTGCTTACTCAGGCGCTCATTCTGAGCTCTGAAAGTCTGCTGTAAGACCACATTTCGGAGGCTTCTAATCGTTTCATTTCGGTCTTCCGCATTGACCACGTTTCGCCCGCATGCAGAGCCGTGCTCCAAACATATCGTGAATGTTTCTCTGATCCAAAGATTTACGCATTTGGAAATTAGGTGCCGTTTCTTTTTTTAGTTTCTTGACCAAGTTTGACTGCTGTGTCCGCCGTAAGATACGAGACACAGCCACACACAGAGAGGCAGCACATCGCAAGGCCAACGTCCAGAGAGGGCAAACACAGTTCTGATCAGACGCCACAGAGGGCGCACACAACACGGACTATATTGTGCTTTCGCCTTACGTCACCGAAGTAGGTCCCAAGTGGACATCCATCCGCCGAACACTGATGAAGGCGGACGCACCGCTCCACCCACTATCGACTGTTAGTTCGACAGTATCAGCACCGCGCCTCAAGCAAGCATCAGGATTACCTACAGTCGTCGAGGCCATTTTACTGTAATTTCCGCCGTAGGCTATTTTCTGCATATCCACCTGTTGCGTGCATCATTGCCATACCTTTATTTATATGAGCATATTATAGCCATTAACTACCACTCTTTCCATTTCCTTAAGCACTCGGATCGGTTCCTCTCCTTTCAGCAAACTACTACACGTCATTAGCAAACTCTATCGTTCATCTGTAAATAACTCTTACTTTCCTCTTTTCCTCTTCTACACAGGGTGAATTAGAAACCCCACAGATGTTTTGTATTTTGCTATTAGGTTACCCGTGGTCTCCGATGGCTCGTTACAGAATTATGATGTAATCATTATTTATTCAGTTTCCTAAACCAGTGACATTTGATTCTGTGAAAACATATTCGAAACAGTGTGAACAGAGTTCGGGATCATTCTGTATAGAAACTGACAACGAGACAGTACGATCTTCCTCACACCGTTTTCATTCGTAATGAGAGGATGTTTATGACACGACTAGGACTTTGACATGTGTAAACACTAGGACGCAGCTTTCGACCGTTTTTAAGATAATGCACGCTTTGTAGGGCCACTAGTGTTCACGCGATCCGCAGCCGAGAGAGTAAGCACATCGTTTCATATTTGCGCGGTCTCTGGATCGAATCTCGCTGCCGGTTGTTTATTTTTCAGTCCCACCCAATTCTAACAACAGGCATATTATGATCGTGAAACGTATCAATATCCAATCATTCACTTACTTTTTTCCTAATCTTTAACATAGAAAAGGGCAAAGTTTTTTTCCTTAAGGTGATAAACACATAGTCGTTTTATTTAGTTTGCGGTTACCTACGTTTGTGACAAGTATAATGTGTTAACTATGCAGCATTGCACGAATCAGGGGTATAATGATCATAGAAACACGGATAACAGTAATTATCGTGACATAAAGCAGATTTAAGGAGCGTCAAATGTTTGTATGTCCATGGTTTTGTTTCAATATGGCTACTACAAAACAAACTTGGAGAGGAGGAGATTAGTGTTTAACGTCCCATCGACAACGAGGTCATTAGAGACGGAGCACAAGCTCGGGTGAGGGAAGGATGGGGAAGGAAATCGGCCGTGCCCTTTCAGAGGAACCATCCCGGCATTTGCCTGAAGCGAGTTAGGGAAATCACGGAAAACCTAAATCAGGATGGCCGGAGACGGGATTGAACCGTCGTCCTCCCGAATGCGAGTCCAGTGTGCTAACCACTGCGCCACCTCGCTCGGTAAACAAACTTGATTTACACCCATAAACGGTACTCGGTCGTCACGCAATTTCGCAGCATACCTTGCATATCGAAGCGTAGCATCAAATATTGGTGCAGATAACTCAAAAAAAGATGTATTACCTTTCATTTATTTTATTTTACACGTCTAATTCCGTTGGACCAAACTGACGTGAAAATGTCCAAGGTCATGGAACGCGTCGGTAAATGAAATAACAACATAAAAGTAATAACATATAAAATAAAATGTTTATGAACCCAAATAATAGACAGGTCGTAAGTTTATATAAACGCAATCAACAATATAACATAGGAATCAACTTAATTTTTCAAGGAACTCCTCGACAGAATAGGAGGAGCGGCCCATAAGGAAACTCTTCAAAATGTGTGTGAATTCCTAAGGAACCAACCTGCTGAGGTCATCGGCCACTAGACTTACACACTACTTAAACTAACTTATGCTAAGAACAAGATACACAACCATGCCCGAGGGAGGACTCGAACCTTCGGCGTGAGGGGCCGCGCAATCCGTTACATAGCGTCTCAAACAGCGGGGCAGGAAACTCTTCAGTTTCGATTTTAAAATATTTGGATTACTGCTAAGATTTTTTAATGTTTGAGGTAGCTTATTGAAAATGGATGCAGCAGTATACCGCACACCTTTCTGCACTAGAGTCAAGGAAGTGCGATCCAAATGAAGATTGGATTTGTGCTAGTATTACCGGAGTGAAAGCTGCTAATTCTTGGGAATGAGCTGATATTGTTAACAAGAAATGGCAGTAAAGAATATATATACTAAGAGGCCAATGTCAGAATACCCAGGCTAGTGAAAATAGGTCGACAAGGGGTTCGCGAACTTACACCACTTACTGCCCGAACTGCCCATTTCTGAGCCAAAAATATCCTTTGAGAATGGGAAGAGTTACCCCAAAATACAATACCATATGACATAAGCGAATGAAAATAAGAAAAGTAGACCAGTTTTCGTGTCGAACCATCGCCTACTTCAGATACCGTTCGAATAGTAAAAATGGCAGCGTTAAGTCTCTGAAAAAGATTCTGAACGTGGGCTTTCCACGACATTTTACTAGCTATCTGAACACCTACAAATTTGAACTGTTCAGTTTCACTAATCAAATGCCCATTCTGTGAAATTAAAATGTCGGATTTTGTTGAATTGTGTGTTAGAAACTGTAATAACTGAGTCTTACTGTGATTTCTTTTCATTTTTTACATTCTTTACAGACGAATGGAAAAAGTAGTAGAAGCCAACCTCGGGGAAGATCAGTTTGGATTCCGTAGAAACACTGGAACACGTGAGGCAATACTGACCTTACGACTTATCTTAGAAGAAAGATTAAGGAAAGGCAAACCTACGTTTCTAGCATTTGTAGACTTAGAGAAAGCTTTTGACAATGTTGACTGGAATACTCTCTTTCAAATTCTAAAGGTGGCAGGGGTAAAATACAGGGAGCGAAAGGCTATTTACAATTTGTACAGAAACCAGATGGCAGTTATAAGAGTCGAGGGACATGAAAGGGAAGCAGTGGTTGGGAAGGGAGTAAGACAGGGTTGTAGCCTCTCCCCGATGCTGTTCAATCTGTATATTGAGCAAGCAGTAAAGGAAACAAAAGAAAAATTCGGAGTAGGTATTAAAATTCATGGAGAAGAAATAAAAACTTTGAGGTTCGCCGATGACATTGTAATTCTGTCAGAGACAGCAAAGTACTTGGAAGAGCAGTTGAATGGAATGGACAGTGTCTTGAAAGGAGGATATAAGATGAACATCAACAAAAGCAAAACAAGGATAATGGAATGCAGTCTAATTAAGTCGGGTGATGCTGAGGGAATTAGATTAGGAAATGAGGCACTTAAAGTAGTAAAGGAGTTTTGCTATTTGGGGAGCAAAATAACTGATGATGGTCGAAGTAGAGAGGATATAAAATGTAGGCTGGCAATGGCAAGGAAAGCGTTTCTGAAGAAGAGAAATTTGTTAACATCCAGTATAGATTTAAGTGTCAGGAAGTCATTTCTGAAAGTATTCGTATGGAGTGTAGCCATGTATGGAAGTGAAACATGGACGATAAATAGTTTGGACAAGAAGAGAATAGAAGCTTTTGAAATGTGGTGCTACAGAAGAATGCTGAAGATTAGATGGGTAGATCACATAACTAATGAGGAAGTATTGAATAGGATTGGGGAGAAGAGAAGTTTGTGGCACAACTTGACCAGAAGAAGGGATCGGTTGGTAGGACATGTTCTGAGGCATCAAGGGATCACCAATTTAGTATTGGAGGGCAGCGTGGAGGGTAAAAATCGTAGAGGGAGACCAAGAGATGAATACACTAAGCAGATTCAGAAGGATGTAGGTTGCAGTAAGTACTGGGAGATGAAAAAGCTTGCACAGGATAGAGTAGCATGGAGAGCTGCATCAAACCAGTCTCAGGACTGAAGACCACAACAACAACAACTGTGATTTAGCGTTATTTTATTTTCTACAGGCCATGAACTTATGTCATGAACTGCACTATTTGAAACAGAAACAAAGTTGCATTCAACATCCTTTACTACCAAGCTAGTGTCATCAGCAAACAGAAATATTTTAGAATTACGTGTAATGCTAGAGGGCATATCATTTATATAAATAAGGAACAAGTGTGACCCCAGCGCTGATCAATGCCCCCCCCCCCCCCCAATTTGACCGTGCTCCACTCAAATCCCACTTCACAGCCATTCTCAACATTGTGAATAACGACTTTCTGATGTGTGTTGTTAAAGCCAGAGGTGAACCAGTTGTGAGCTACTCCCCGTATTCCATAATGGTCCAACTTCTGGAACAACAGCGAGACAGCTAGTTAAGATCCAGATGTCTCGCGCTTCTGAAAGCGCTTACTCGCTCCGGTGTGGACTCGTTGCAAATAAGCGACCATATAAAATACATAAGAACGCCTAAATTTTTCAAACTCTTATCTGCTCGAAAACGGTTAAGTGTTGCGTCTTCCTGGTTACACATGTTGAAGTCCTAATCGTGCTCTGCACACCCTGTCAGTACGAGTCAAATCATTTAGGGGAAGTTCGCACGGTCCCCTCGTAATTTTCATATTTCCTGATTTTGGCCTCTTATGCTGTGCTCTCTGAATTTACTACTCCAGTCTCTTTCACACGAACAGCACTAGAGTTCATACACATTGTCGGAGAATGGAAAGCACTTTATTCCATCTCATATTATCAATAGCCTTCCGAATTCAAACATTACGAATCATCTCGAAGGGAACGATCTATTGATACGTAATCAGCATGGTTTCAGAAAACATCGTTCTTGTGCAACGCAGCTAGCTCTTTATTCGTACGAAGTAACGAAGTAATGGCCGCTATCGACAGGGGATCTCAAGTTGATTCCGTATTTCTAGATTTCCGGAAAGCTTTTGACACCGTTACTCACAAGCGACTTCTAATCAAGCTGCGGGCCTATGGGGTATCGTCTCAGGTGTGCGACTGGATTCGTGATTTCCTGTCAGGAAGGTCCCAGTTCGTAGTAATAGACGGCAAATCACCGAGTAAAACTGAACAGATATCAGGTGTTCCCCAGGGAAGCGTCCTGGGACCTCTGCTGTTCCTGATCTATATAAATGACCTGGGTGACAATCTGAGCAGATCTCTTAGGTTATTCGCAGATGATGCTGTAATTTACCGTCTAGTAAGGTCAACCGAAGACCAGTATCAGTTGCAAAGCGATTTAGAAAAGATTGCTGTATGGTGTGGCAGGTGGCAGTTGACGCTAAATAACGAAAAGTGTGAGGTGATCCACATGAGTTCCAAAAGAAATCCGTTGGAATTCTATTACTCGATAAATAGTACAATTCTCAAGGCTGTCAATTCAACTAAGTACCTGGGTGTTAAAACTACGAACAACTTCAGTTGGAAAGACCACATAGATAATATTGTGGGGAATGCGAGCCAAAGGTTGCGTTTCATTGGCAGGACACTTAGAAGATGCAACAAGTCCACTAAAGAGACAGCTTACACTACACTCGTTCGTCCTCTGTTAGAATATTGCTGCGCGGTGTGGGATCCTTACCAGGTGGGATTGACGGAGGACACCGAAAAGGTGCAAAAAAGGGCAGCTCGTTTTGTATTATCGCGCAATAGGGGAGAGAGTGTGGCAGATATGATACGCGAGTTGGGATGGAAGTCATTAAAGCAAAGACGTTTTTCGTCGCGGCGAGATCTAGTCACCAACTTTCTCTTCCGAATGCGAAAATATTTTGTTGAGCCCAACCTATATAGGTAGGAATGATCATCAAAATAAAATAAGAGAAATCAGAGCTCGAACAGAAAGGTTTAGGTGTTCGTTTTTCCCGCGCGCTGTTCGGGAGTGGAATGGTAGAGAGATAGTATGATTGTGGTTCGATGAACCCTCTGCCAAGCACTTAAATGTGAATTGCAGAGTAATCATGTAGATGTAGATGTAGAAACTTTATGAACACAGTATATGGATCCTTGTTTTTCTTAAATTTGCCCTCTATTATTAACTGCAGTGATAAAATTGCTTCTCGAGCACCTCTACTTCTCCGAAACTGGTCCTCTCGTAATCTACTTTCAATTTCAGCCCTGAAACTTCGCAAACGAGCTTTTCGATACGCTGTATAAATTGTGTTTTAAGTAACGTGTGCGTGAACTGCCAATGGCGGCGCTACTTTACGCTCTGAGTTAAGGCGATAGTAATTCGACAAGTACTGAAACCCTAAAAAATTATTATTTGGAAAAAAAGTGGAGCAGGGCCGCAACGAGGTGAAGGTATTAGCAGTGTTGGTGAATACGATATGACGGAACTGGAAGACAGCTGGCCCGAGCGGCGGCCGGCACCGCAGCTGTAAGCCTAAGAACTGGAATAACAGCCAGGCGGCCGGATTTAAATATGAACGCGGCAGATGAGCAGTCGGGACGGCTGGAGTTAATAAGCCGCGTGAGCCGGCCAGGCCGTCGCTCGAAATATGGGAACTGAGATCGGGGCGCAGCCACATCCGAATAAATCAGTTATTGTAATGCCGGTGTCGGATGACAAGACTGCTCTTTGACTTAGCGCTAGAATTCAGATATGTTTATGACGGTGGATATAACATTACATCGGTCTTCGGCATTACTATGCGAGCTTTCCTAAAGGAGCTTACTCGGACAACGTCCATTCCAGAGCAGCCTTCGTCACATATAAATCGTGTGAAATGTTTATTCTGTCGTCATTTTCCCCGTCTGCAAGGACGTGCGCCGGAATTACACGTCGTCGTATCGTGTGGAATGAGCTCAGTTTGTGCATTCGAATTATGTGCTAGCTGTGTTCAGTAACAATGAAGCAGCTTTATCTTTTTTTTTTTTTTAACCTAAGGGTTTAATCTCCTTTCGACGGCTTGACCATTAAATACGGAAATGAAGTAGTTACGTTGTCTTACCAGGAAATATATTGCGCCGAATGAAACGCTAGACCCCGAAGGGCTCTTAGTCGAGTTCGATTACCACTCCGTTCATTACGATTTAGATTATCCATTCTCGGCAGATTTAATCGGCTGTAAGCTTTCGGTTTTTCTTGACTACAGAGAAACACGAGATGACGTAGTTGAGATTCGTGATATGGATGCGTACGAGGTAGCACCGTACTAATCGAAGTGGATTTCAGTTTACAAACGTATTTTTAGCATCTATATCTACATCTTTACTCCGAATGCCATAGTGTAGTGTGTGGCGGAGGGTATTCCATTCACGGATGGCACGACAGAGCGAGGTGGCGCAGTGGTTAGCACACTGCACTCGCATTCGGGAGGACGACGGCTCGAACTCCCGTCCGGCCATCCTGGTTCAGGTTTTCCGTGATTTCCCTAAATCGCTTCAAGCAAATGCCGGGATGGTTCCTTTGAAAGGGCACGGCCGATTTCCTTCCCCATCCTTCCTAATCCGATGTGACCGATGACCTCGCTGTTTGATCTCCTGCCCCAAACAACCAACCAACCAACGGCCGGTGCGCAGAAAGTAAGATATCGGTTCCTTTCTGCATGAGTCCGAAATTATCTAATTTTAGCGTTTTGCTCATTCGTGAGATATACAGTATACGGAAGGAAGTAAGGCGTTTCTCAGATCATGTTGGAAAAAAGGCCTTTTGAATTTTCTGAGTAAGTCTCTCCGCAACGCACAACGTCCTTTTTGTAACGACCCCCGCTGCAGCTGATTGAGTATTTCTGTGACATTCTTACACTGACTGGAGAAAGCCGTGACGACTTGTGCAAGAAACACATCAGCTATCAGTTACAGGTCGCGTCGAATTTCTCTTATTTTCGATGATTTCAAGCTCTGGGATCTCATCACCAGGCGTTCGCTACAGAAGACGGATGAATAGCAGCAGAAATAATTCAGTCGTGTTAATACGAATTTGTCAACGATTAGGAGCGACGTTTACCGTTGCTAGCGCAAACATTGTTCAGTCTCGTGTGTAGTAAAAACATCGACCGATTAGTCCACGATAATTACTTGTATTTAAAGAGATTTTAAGAAATATATTCCTTTTCACCACTCTTACTTTGAGAGCAGATTTCTTCTCCAGTGAGCTGATGAATCGTGTAACTTCAATACGTGTGAGTTCTTGCCCAAAAGTTGTAGGTTTGTCATATTTAGCACTGTCCGTCGACAAGCGTGGTATCACGTAAGCAGTAGACTTACATATTCTTTCTTTATAGATTTTAGTATATCGTAACTGTTGTGGTCGGGTGTCACTTACCAGCAACTTGCTGTAGATATACTGTCTGCTGAAAAGTATCTGGACTCCCGTATGAAAAGCGGAACTGACCACTATATGTAACGGCAGTATAAAAGAAAGCAGGGAGTATTGTGTTGTCAGTAGAGAAGCATTAACGGCAGAAGTACCCGCTCAGGAGATCTCATTAACTTTAAACTTGGATTGATGTTCGCATGTCACCTGAGTAACAGGTCCATCAGGGACATGTCAACTCTTCTAGAGCTACGCAGGTCGAGTGTTGGTGACGTGTCTGTGCAGTGGAACGGCGAAAGAACAACCACAGCCAAACCATGACCAGGGAGATCTCATGCCAGGGACCGTCTAGCATTCTGCTGAGTGACTGTAAAACACGTGAAATCGACAGAAAAAATCGCTCTTGAGTTCCAAAGTACAACCCCCAGTCCAGCTAGCACAGTGACTGTGTGTAGGGAGTTGAAAAGACTGGGGTAGAAGTGGTGGAGTAGCTCAAGCAATCTTGGGGTGATGTTAGCCACTGGGAACTGGACGTTAGGAAACGAATGATTTGGAGTGATGAATGAGAGGCTATACCCTGTAGTATAGGTTTCGGGTTTGGCGAATGCTGCCATCGTATGTAGTGCCAACAGTGAAGTAGGAAAAAGGTGATAACACGGTATGGGGCTGTTTTTGGTAGTTGGGGTGTGCCCCCTTATTGCACTCAATACACCGCCAAATGCATAAGGATATGGACACATTTTACAATATTGAGCACTGCCTGCAGTAGAGCAACAGTTCGTACACGACGATCGTGTCAGCGTTATAGTGGACCTTGTCATAAAGCAGCCAGCACCTCTGAGGCAATGGTTTGTGCACAGTAACATTCCAGAAATGGACTGGTAGGCGCAGAGTCCCAACCGGACTTGAATGGAACGTCGGCTTCCCTCCGAACCCCAGTGTCCAACACCTCTATCTTCTCCGGTGTCCAACCATTCTTCCACAGACATTCACACACCCCATTGAAAGTGTCGCCTGCGCAGTGCATGCCGTCATAAAGGCGAAGGGAGGGCATGCCCCATATTAATGTCCACCAATAATTGTGCAGAACTTTTTGATCAGATAGTGCGTACATTATTGTGAATAATCTAAAAACTAGCTGGTTTGAAATATTAATTTAATATAAAATTACAGACGTACTTGATTGTGGCTAATATGTTGCTTTTGATATGTAAAGAATATATTTTCTGTTGATGAAGGTTTCTCGGGTCTCTAGCCGGGTGGTAGCCTTGACATCTCGCGACCTTTCGGGAAGTGTCATACTACCCATCTTATGTCGCAGTGTCGAGATTCGCGTTTGTCCACTGCAGCCACCCGAGGTCTAGTGGAGGGGGGTGACGCGCATGTAAATAGCCCGTTCTCCGAGAATCTCGACACTGCGCCAGAAGATGGGTAGTATGACACTTCCCGAAACGTCGCTAGATATCAAAGCTACCACCCGGCTAGAGACCCGAGAAACCTTCATCAATAGTTTACGCCGTGAAAGCCTACAGTCACAACATATTTTCTGTGCATATAATACTCCAAGTTCTACAGAGATAATAAATAGCTATTTTTATGCTCGTATGTAAGTGAATTTTGAAGTACTGTTTAGTCGGTCTATACGCAGTAGTATAAAAATTCCAAAAGCTTCTTTTCAAACTGGCCTGCAGGAAAAGGGAAACAACTTACGGACTTAACGTGCTGTCAACTAGCAAAGGAAATCGTCCGTACCGTCTGAAAGGAACTACTCGAACATTGGTGTTAATCTGTTCATGGATATCACAAAAAACGAACCAAACACTGTCCGAACAGGCCCAACGGTACCGACCGGCCGCCGTGTCATCCTCAGAAATCAGGCGTCACCGGTTGCGGGAACGGAGGGGCATGTGGACAATACACCGCTCTCCCAGCCGTTGTCAGATTTCGTGACCGGTGCCGCTGTTTCTCAATCAAGTAGCTCTTCAACTGGCCTCACAAGGAATGAGTGCACCCTGCTTGCCAACAGCACTCAGCAGATCCAGACGGTGACCCATCCAGGCGCTAGCCAAGCCCGACAATGCTTCACTTCGGTGACCTGCCGGGAACCGGCGTTACCACTGCGGTAAGGCCGTTGGCTTATGGATACCACAACAAACTTAAATGAGGAGGGTGAGATGGCTATTTGAACCCACTGCTTCCGAGGGCAAATTTTGTGTACGATCACCGTGCCGCCTCGATCAGCCATTTCATTTGCAGGTGCGTTATGTAAGACTGTAGTGGTAAGGACTTGTCCATGGAAGCATAGTTTCAGGGTATTAATCTGGAATGAAATCGTAGCTTTCAAAAGGAACGTTCCACAAAAATATTGTAGACATGACCGGTAGCTTTGAGAACTGTGACGTGTCAACAAATAGCGATGGGATCGCCGGGTGTCCTGTGGTAGGGATATTGCCATCCAGTAAATACGCACGATTTTACATAGAACGTACTTTGCTTTTGTCTCAGCATATGACAGGGACTTAATCAGCAGTCTCTTCAGTAACAATGAAGAACCACCTAATCAATACAAACTGAATAGAACTATGCTGCGAAGTCACGAAATTGGCAGTCGTAGAAGGTCTTCTTACTTCCACAGTAAGATCACTTTTTTCTTGTGATCTTGCATTGGCTGCTAATAACAATAAAAATCAGAGCTTAGCATTAAATACTGTAACTGAAACTAGTCCGAGAAGAGTGGTGTACTATGATGGAATGGACGAGGTAGGTTGACGACCTTTTGGTCTGGAGCGCCAGCAAGCCAGACAGGATTTCCGGTTTCCACGCCTGCCTAGATAAATGACGAGCTGGTTTAACAGTTTTGCCCTCAGAAACAAAAATGCGAACAGTTAAAACATGAAAATACACAAAAAAATACGGTTTGCAAAGTCGGCCTGTGCAAAGGGCATATAACGAAGGAAAAGAATGTAAATATAGGTTAAAATGTGAAGGCAGGTCCAGCGCTATCGTGCAACTAATTGCTTGAAAAGAAGAAGAAAAAGAATTCTTTTGAAATTTAGATTCCATTTTTTTTATTAGCCTTAAATATGGAGATTTCTGTGTCAAATACAGCTGATTCTAAGACGCGTTGTCCATTGAATCGAGCGTCAAGACAGCACAGTTCGGTGCTGGCGAAGTGGACGCCTGAGGTAAAAGTCTGAGAGTGTGTGAAGAGCGCCGAGCCACACCGTCGTTAGCATTCCACATAAAACTGTAAGTACCGCGTGTAACAACAGGACTACAATACCGCCAGCAGAACGTTGTGGATAAAGCGCTGTTATGTGCAAAGCCACTTTTACTTGCGGGACTGCTGTACTGTTCCTTTGCGTGGATTCTAAGGAAGAAAGGCTCCCAGCGTGGTAACTCAGAAGTTTATCCAAATAATATTTTGTTCCGGATGAAGGAGGAGAGAGGAGAGGTATTTGCCGCTGTAAAATGGATGGCCACTCCTATAGTTTCTTGATGCAATAATTTACCAACAGCCGTATGTATTGTACAAATTTACTTTATTTTATGAAGTACATAAGGGTCCTAATGAAGTGTCTACGATGACCTGGTGTTTGATGATTTTATAGTACGATTGCATTGGTTTACTTCGGGAATTCAATTGGGTTTTAAGACAAAGTCTTTTATGCTTTTTATCGTTAAAAATGCGGCAGCTGTTTCTCATACCACACATAAGTAACTATGTGTTCTGACATGATTGTCACATTTTCTTGTATTTTAATTTATTTTATTGTTATTTATATTAGTTAATTTTTATTAAAAAATTCTTCCACTGTTCCACTGGACATACGAATGTATGCAGTACACCTGATGTGTTGCATGGCCTATTAGAACTGTGTTACGGTTTTATGAATAACAGCGTACACATATGTTCATATATCATGCGTTATTTGAGTAAAACAGGGAAAACTATTAACAACAGCATGACATAGGCAGAATCATATGTGCCCTAATGTTACCTATAGTTTTAATGATATACAGTATATCTCTTTGAGCCACTTACATAGTTAACATGATTCCTGTCAATTGTTAACGTATGTTCTATATTTTTTATAGTAGTACATTTCTCCTACTCATTGTACAGGGGCCTGAAGATGGCATCAATGTAATGCCGAAACTGGTAAAAAAAATTGCACATAGAAGTTCATAAAATAAATAAATTTCAACAATACATACGGCTGTTGGTAAATTATTGCATCATGAAGTACACGCCAGCCGTCGTCCCACGATCCATAATGGATCAACGAAGAACTATAGTTTGTTAGCACGTAAGAGTGCTTTCTTGCTGGAATGGTTCAAATAGCTCTGAGCACTATGGGACTTAACATCTGAGATCATCAGTCCCCTAGAGCTTATAACTACCCAAACCTAACTAACCTAAGGCCATCACACACATCCATGCCCGGCGGTCGCGCGGTTCCAGACTGAAGCGCCTAGAATCGCTCGGTCACAACGGCCGGCTCTTGCTGAAATAATACTCCATCAGTCCTCTATTCTGCAGCTCCCCGACTTTCGATCACTTTTTGTTGTGTTGCTGTTGGCCCCTTTATAGACTGTAGCTTTTCCGCAGATATTCTAGCTCTCCAAACGAAGTTACGTATGCTACTTATGTGTACATTACTGTTCCTGGTAGCAAATATTTGTTAATTTAGTGCTTCATTTTACCATATTGTGACGCATTCCGTGTTTGTTTTGCTTATTTATGTGCGTTATATGCATAAAAAGGCAAATTACTTATTAAAATGCTCGTTACTTAATCTAATGTAATTCAAATATTCTGGTGATTGGGTGGAACTACGGAAGTGTGGAAGGCGAGAAGGGTGAGGAGGCAAAGTCTGCTACACGTTGTAACGGAACCTATTAAAGGCTTTATTTTACCGAAGTATGCGAAACCCTCCAAATTCAACCAGTTTAACGAGTATTTATGATTATAGAAAAGTTATTGCGTATGTTAACAATGATTGCATAACACGTCTCCATAAACAGTCAACCCATTAAATTATACTGAATAACTGACCCACCCAAAAGTTATTATCACTTGATCACTGATACAGCAAATGTCATCATATAAAAACACTAAGTTCATCTGAAATAATTAATATGAAGTACGAAAAATAGTGGCCAACTTACGTATTTTGGATCTCCTTAAATAAAAATCACCCAGTGAAACCTATTCGTTCACTAGGACCGTTTTCACTCAGTATTCACGTAAACACCCCTATTTTAGACGAAAAACAATGTAATTCGTAATACTTCATGTTATTTACTTATTTATGCAAATTAGAGAAGTCAATTGACAAACTTCTAAAAAACGGCCTTTTTGTAACAAAGAATTATTCTGTCAAATCAACAAATCTGTCATTTTAATAACCTGTTAAATTATGTCACTCGATATAAATTAATAACTTTTCTGCACAAATTACGATAACAGATGTACATGTGACTTATAAACTATATCTCTTTTTAGTAGTTCTTTGACAAGGTTATAAATACAAGCAGCAAGAAGGGTCGGGAGCGGAGTCTGAATGTCACTTCGGTAAAGTGTATGTGTGTTATTGTTCGAGGTCGATAAACATTGCAGAGAACATGTAAAAGAAGTGCTACTTTGTGTTGTGTCATTGTCTTTGGTGGACAGTGGAATTACGATGGCCACCAGAGTAATAAATATTTTAAGTTTAAATATTTGTTGGTTTCGCTCATTATTTATCATCAAAAGCACATCAAAAACACGGGACCTCATCTTTTTACCCCTAGACAACCATATTTAGAGCCAGCATTAGCATCGAGACACAGCAGCGATCCAACAAGCAGCAGCGATTACCACAATGCATTTTAATGGCGCCAACCTAACATCATGTGCTAACAAGCTCCGTAAATGGGAGTGAAATAGTGCGATTATAGCAACATCGACGACTAGGCGACCATTATAAAGTCATTGGTTGCTATCATTGTTGTTGGGAGTATAATGACTTTTCTGGAATCAGCATGGGTTTTGAAAAAGACGGTCGTGTGAAACCCAGCTCGCGCTATTCGTCCACGAGACTCAGAGGGCCATAGACACGGGTTCACAGGTAGATGCCGTGTTTCTTGACTTCCGCAAGGCGTTCGATACAGATCCCCACAGTCGTTTAATGAACGAAGTAAGAGCATATGGACTATCAGACAAATTGTGTGATTGGATTGAAGAGTTCCTAGATAACAGAACGCAGCATGTCATTCTCAATGGAGAGAAGTCTTCCGAAGTAAGAGTGATTTCAGGTGTGCCGCAGGGGAGTGTCATAGGACCGTTGCTATTCACAATATACATAAATGACCTTGTGGATGACATCGGAAGTTCACTGGGGCTTTTTGCAGATGATGCTGTGGTGTATCGAGAGGTTGTAACAATGGAAAATTGTACTGAAATGAAGGAGGATCTGCAGCGAATTGACGCATGGTGCAGGGAATGGCAATTGAATCTCAATGTAGACAAGTATAATGTGCTGCGAATACGTAGAAAGATAGATCCCTTATCATTTAGCTAAAAAATAGCAGGTCACCAACTGGAAGCAGTTAATTCCATAAATTATCTGGGAGTACGCATTAGGAGTGAGTTAAAATGGAATGATCATATAAAGTTGATCGTCGGTAAAGCATATGCCAGACAGATTCATTGGAAGAATCCTATGGAAATTCAATCCGAAAACAAAGGAAGTAGGTTACAGTACACTTGTTCGCCCACTGCTTGAATACTGCTCACCAGTGTGGGATCCGTACCAGATAGGGTTGATAGAAGAGATAGAGAAGATCCAACGGAGAGCAGCGCGCTTCGGTACAGGATCATTTAGTAATCGCGAAAGCGTTACAGAGATGATAGATAAACTCTAGTGGAAGACTCTGCACGAGAGACGCTCAGTAGCTCGGTACGGGCTTTTGTTAAAGTTTCGAGAACATACCTTCACCGAGGAGTCAAGCAGTATATTGCTCCCTCCTACGTATATCTCGCGAAGAGACCACGAGGATAAAATCAGAGAGATTAGAGCCCACACAGAAGCATACCGACAATCCTTCTTTCCACGAACAATACGAGCCTGGAATAGAAGGGAGAACCGATAGAGGTACTCAGGGTACCCTCCGCCACACACCGTCAGGTGGCTTGCGGAGTATGGATGTAGATGTAGATCCAAATTTTTCATTTTTTGCAGGTATATCAAACTCAATTTTAGAGTAAAGTGAAGTTCCGCTTTCTGGCCCTAGATGGGCCTGTCGGGCCCGATCGACCGCCCTGTCATCCTTTGTCAGTGACGTCATCGGATGCGGTTCGGCGGAGCATGTGGTCATCACAACGCTCTCACGGTCCTTGTCGGGTTTGTCGACCTTGGAACCGCAGCGACTCGGTCAAATAGTTCTTCTGCTGGCCTCACGCGGCTGAGTGCAGCCCGTACCTGTCCTCCCACGAAGGAAACATCGCTGGCAGTGCCGGTAGTGGAACCCGGGCCCCGCGTGGCAGCCAGCTGCGCTGACTTCTCACCAACGGAGGCGTACTCACAAGGGGACCTCCCCATCGCACCCCCTTCACATTTAGTTATAAGTTGGCACAGTGGATAGGCCTTGAAAACCTGAATACAGATCAATCGAGAAAACAGGAAGAAGTTGTGTGGAACCATGAAAAAAATAAGCAAAATATACAAACTGAGTAGTCCATGTGCAAGATAGGCAACATCAAGGAGAGTGTGTGCTCCGGAGCGCCGTGGTCCCGTGGTTAGCGTGAGCAGCTGCGGAACGAGAGGTTCCTCGAGTGAAAAATTTATTTTCAGACAATTATTATCTGTCCGTCCGTCCGTCCAATGCGAGGCAACGCCGGCCGAAGTGGCCGTGCGGTTAAAGGCGCTGCAGTCTGGAACCGCCAGGCCGCTACGGTCGCAGGTTCGAATCCTGCCTCGGGCATGGATGTTTGTGATGTCCTTAGGTTAGTTAGGTTTAACTAGTTCTAAGTTCTAGGGGACTAATGACCTCAGCAGTTGAGTCCCATAGTGCTCAGAGCCATTTGAACCATTTTTTTTTTGCGAGGCAACTGCGCCGTAGTATGGGGACGCTACACCTAAACAAACATCGAAACACACTTTTTTGGGAGTGATTATCACATCCACAAGAAAACCTAAATCGGGCAAGGTAGAAGAATCTTTTTACCCATTCGCCAAGTGTACAAGTTAGGTGGGTCGATGACATATTCATGTCATGTGACGCACATGCCGTCACCAGTGTCGCATAGAATATATCAGACGTGTTTTCCTGTGGAGGAATCGGTTGACCTATGACCTTGCGATCAAATGTTTTCGGTTCCCATTGGAGTGGCACGTCCTTTCGTCTACTAATCGCACGGTTTTGCGGTGCGGTCGCAAAACACAGACACTAAACTTATTACAGTGAACAGAGACGTCAATGAACGAACGGACAGATCATAACTTTGCGAAAATAAAGAAAGTATACTTTTCACTCGAGGGAAGACGTGAACCAAGGACCTCTCGTTCCGGAGCTGCTCACGCTAACCACGGGACCACGGCGCTCCTGAGCTCACGTTATCCTTGATCTTGCCTGTCTTTCGCATGGACTACTCAGTTTGTATATTTTGCTTATTTTTTTTTCATAGTTCCACACAACTTCTTCCTGTTTTCTCGATTGATCTGTATTCAGTTTTTCAAGGCCTATCCACTGTGCCAACTTATAACTAAATCTGAGGGGGGTGCGATGGGGAGGTTCCCTTGTCAGTCTTAGAGAGTCTTGTGAAAAATTATTGTTTCTAATTATCAGTTTTTTCGTTTACTGCTTCCACCGCCAAAGAGTAGACTCGTATTTGTAGAAAGCCCTAATCCTACTCTAACATTTCGGCTTTTAATTTGACCCTTTTCTCCCAGCGACTAAAAGCTACTGCCGGTATGTTACCTTCAACATAGCCACGTCAAAAATTTCTCCCTTTCCACCGTCAGGGATGTCATTTGTAATGGGACAGTAAAGCCTAAACAGAAAGCCGATAATATCAAATTTCCCTGAAAGAATTGAGAACGCTTCTTTAATACCTGCAGTGTTAAAGTGCAGTCCCACAGTTCTTACGTGAGACTTCTTGGTATGTATAGAGGCTGAATCAGAACTACACCGACAGACTTTCGAGGGTCTGCAGGGATACTGTTGTGTGGCAGAAGAGCCAACACCGTGGTACTAGTGGAGGCCGAAATGTACGCGTTTACATCACGCAGGCTGGCGTGAGGATGGAAGGACTGGAACATGACAAGGAATTAGAATTCAGAAAGCGGACGTAATTAGTTTGGTACTTAACTTTAATCCATTAATGATGAACGTCGCTCTTGACGGTACATGATTCACAATATTATCTGTTCAGAATACATGCATAGTAACTGAATATGGCGCCTTGCTAGGTCGTAGCAAATGACGTAGCTGAAGGCTATGCTAAACTGTCGTCTCTACAAATGAGAGTGTATGTAGACAGTGAACCATCGCTAGTAAAGTCGGCTGTACAACTGGGGCGAGTGCTAGGGAGTCTCTCTCGACTAGACCTGGCGTGTGGCGGCGCTCGGTCTGCAATCACTGATAGTGGCTACACGCGGCTCCGACGTATACTAACGGACCGCGGCCGATTTAAAGGCTACCACCTAGCAAGTGTGGTGTCTGGCGGTGACACCACAGATACCTTGCTAGAGTATTTTGGTATAAGTGACTCACGGTCTCTGGCGGCTCGTTATAAAGTAGTAATGTAATTGTGATTTATTCGGTTTGTTACCGCAGTCACGTTTGTTTCTGTGAAAATATCTTCTTAACAGTGAAGACGCCTGTAATATGCAATAACCAAAACGTACATCACACAACAGAGAGTAATGGGAAAGTTGCCATTGCTCGGGCAACAGCTCAGCATCGCGTCGTGGTATCGCTCTTCCATTGCACTCACTGAACCCATCCACACACGAGATGTATATCGGCCAACTCTTCATCAGTTACAGTATCCATAGTACCGCTGTGTATCACCGTTAACGCCTAACTAACCGTGCCGGAAAATAAAACCATAGACAGAACGGAGCAGGGTAGCAAGTTAGGGAGGGCAACACAGTCGTGCCGGCCGGGGTGGCCGAGCGGTTCTAGGCGCTACAGTCTGGAGCCGCGCGACCGCTACGGTCGCAGGTTCGAATCCTGCCTCGGGCATGGATGTTTGTGATGTCCTTGGGTTAGTTAGGTTTAAGTATTTCTAAGTTCTAGGGGACTGATGACCTCAGAAGTTAAGTCCCATAGTGCTCAGAGCCATTTGAACCATTTTTGAACAAGTTGCATGTTTTTAGGTTGGTTAGTACCTCCAAGTATGTGTGGCAAGAGCTAGTCATTAATGCCAATTTTCACCTGGGCAGCAGGTTATGAGTTGGAATATGGGCGCAAAGTGGTTAGTATATACAGACAAGCATAGTCAGTGGAGTAGTTACGACTGTGCAGAAAACATTTGGTCGTAAAGTTTGCGATGTGTTTGTAGGAAGACTGACGTAGAGAAAAATCGTCCAACGCACTGATGTGTGTATATTTTAAGGTACTACGTATAAAAATATCTGCACATATACCCGTTACATCCCATAGTCTACATAATATTCATATAGCGACGTCGGTTATCAGCTTCTCTTGCCGTGCTCCTTAAAATTTGAGCACTGATACGAGAGACGTTTCAAAATTCTAATAGAACACGAACAGTTACTACTGCCATTATAAAAAGTTAAAAAGAAATGGCTCTAAGCACTATGGGACGTAACATCTGAGATCATCAGTCCCCTAGACTTACAATATACAAACTACTTAAACCTTACTAACCTAAGGACATTACACACATCCATGCCCGAGGCAGGATTCGAACCTGCGACCGTAGCAGCAGCGCGGTTCCAGACTGAAGTGCCCAGAACCGCTCGGTCACAGCGACCGGCTATAAAAAGTAGTTTACATAAATTTTCTGCTCGTATAGCTATAAATGTTAATGACTGTTTAGTACGTCGTTAGGCATAGAGCTAAAGCTCAGAGGCACGAAGCAAACATAAATTTGAAACCGAAGTGATGTTTTGATAATTAATCAAATCTGACGGATTGGAAAAAGTATCTATGCAGTCGGTACTAATAACGTTTAGATTGTAGTTATTAAATAACAGTCACTGAGAGGAGTTACAGAAGCTACAGTATTTCTGTCAAAAGAACAAACTTGAGAGAACAATTAAAAAGCTTTCTTTAAATATAATTAGAGCGAAATACTATTCAGCCAGCCTCAGCTACAAATGTGCTCACAGTTTTCAAATATTATGTCTTGCAGCCGAGATATTTGCACCTTTCACCACAGTGCGAGGTTGTTCACAGATGGAAGTGATGCCCTGCGATTTTGTAAAGCCTTGATTCCGTGTGAATTGCCCTTTCCTTTCCTAATCCCCGGGTTCCCGGGTTCGATTCCCGGCGGGGTCAGGGATTTTCTCTGCCTCGTGATGGCTGGGTGTTGTGTGCTGTCCTTAGGTTAGTTAGGTTTAAGTAGTTCTAAGTTCTAGGGGACTGATGACCATAGATGTTAAGTCCCATAGTGCTCAGAGCCATTTTCCTAATCCACTACCGCCGGTCGCGGCGAAACGCAGAATGCTAGCCTCAACTCGTAGAAAACTCGTTACAAAGAAACCCACTTCTTTTTACTGCAACGTTTCCGTCATTACCTGATAGTAAGAGCAAGTCTTAACAAACGTGAAAATCTAGCGTATTGAGCAGCTCGCGTTTTCTAGCATTTGAATAATACCACACAGTTTTGAACTGAAACATCCCCTGGTAGCTATTCATTAACGTCAATTAATTAACGTCAGAGTGACGTTAAATGTGGCTGTGAATCCAGATCGCGCACGAATTGTTCTTGTGTTATTCGTCGTTCAGTTATCAACATAGGAATATCACACAAACTGCCACGTTTTATGTGAATGCCCCTAATATTTTACAAACAGAGCGATATATTGAAACATAAATGATATTGAAGAGAAAATATTTTGCTATGCAGTCAATATTAGAAGAATTTGATTAATGACGTATTGAATTAATCTATCTTTTGAAGGACCGAGACACTTTTCAGTTCAGGTAGAAGTCTCGAATAGAGTCCCGGTCTGGCACGTAGTTTTAATGTTGGTAAGTTTCGAAAATTAATTCTAAGATCATTTTGAATGCTTGTACTCTATTCCAGTGATTGGCGTTCTTGTTTTACTTCGCTTTAGTCGCAGTTACGTTTGACGTTATCATTAACTGCATGGACTATTCGAGTGTTTTTTGATTGGACCACCCATTATGTGGATCTTGATACAGTTACACAATTAATACTTCGAATTTGCAATTGCTTATGTGTGGCTGTTAATTTTTTGTTTTGGTTTATACAAGATTTGTGCACTCTAGCGCCGGCTGTAGCCACTCGTGGGTCGAGTCATAACAGAGCCTCCAGAATGAAACCCCGGTGAAAACACACTACGCTTTCAAAAGTGTACGTCGCATGTGGTGTATAACAAACGTTGCACTGGAAACTGGAACTTTTCCGCTTCAGAAGCCACCGTCTGCCGCATAAGGGCGCTTCGCTACGAGAGCTAAAAACAGCCTTCCCGAACAGCATACACAAGTGACATTTCTTGTGAGCCGTTTCTGAAACTTCCTGGCATGCAGCCGTTCCCACAAAACGCCTGTTTCTACGCCTCAGAAGTCTCGTTTTTATGATTATCTTTTCAGTGGCGAGCCGAGTTATACGGTTGCCGGTTAATTTGGACATGGTGAAGCCGGCGGGCATTGCCTTTCCGACTCATACTAGCTGCTTTGAAGTTTTTAAATGATATGCCCGAAGACGCAGAATAGCACGTCTTTATATCTGCACGACTTCCGTTTCAAACACACTCGGGCTGCAGTGAGAGAGCTGACACGAAACTCACGCCGGTGCAGCGTCTGTTGTTCGAGCCACATGTCGTAAAAATGTTTGTGTACGCCGGCACATTCGGAATGGAAGTCTCAATGAAAGTCCTACGACTCCGCGCCCGTCCTTTCGATGCAGCTAAGTGCATCTAAATAGATGGCGTTCCTCAAAATAGCTTCTAAAGCCTTATTTCATTCATTCAAATTTCTAGACCTAAGTTAAGCCATGTACTTATTTTATTCTTACACTTCTGTTCGTGTTGATGGTGCATACATCGGAATCATTATCACAATTTTTGCTAACGGTTTTACTTCGTGTTATAATCCTACTGGACAGCACTGAAGTCGAGTGTAAAAGCTTTGACACAATTCCTATGGGTGTTGCTGGGTAGAGTGATTAAGAGCAGCTGTTTGCATTACTTCTAGTCTAACGAGGGATAGAAATCTTCGGGGCTTTAGAGGTTTATGAGAAACCCTTAGCACTCTGGCATTCTTAGCGATTTTTCCAGGAAAGAAAAAAATGAGGTAGAATCAAAACATATTCGTGGTAGCGCAGTTCAGGGACATAAGAGCGTCTGCGAGGTATGAATGGAAACAAAAATCCCAAAGCTACATAGAGCAGAGTGGTTTCATATCCAGCAGTGCTCTCTCTCTCTCTCTCTCTCTCTCTCTCTCTCTCTCTCTTTCTCTCTCTCTGTCTCTCTCAACACCACAAAACACACACCCACACACACGCACACTCGTGGAAAAATGTAGTCAGAAGACATGTCAGTGAAACACTATTTGAAATTTTAATAAAAACCGCTTTACAGAACCAGGCAGCATTTATCAAAACACGCAAATTAAATATGCCGTACACAAATTTTAAGGATACATATGTTGATGGAATACGTGGGAAAAACATGAAATCCTTGGATTTGCAACTATATAGAAACATTACACGAATATGGACAGTCTTCAAAAGACCTAAGATGGTATAAGCGAGGTCTTTTCATATGAAAACAAGTAAGAAGAAAACTGAAAGCTTGATAAGTGGCAGTCCGTCGACAGCAACGAAAGTAAATATGTATTTCACTGACATGTCTTCTGACTACATTTTTCCACGCTCGTGTGTGTGTGTGTGTGTGTGTGTGTGTGTGTGTGTGTGTTGAGTTGAGAGTGAGTGAGTGAGTGAGTGAGTGAGTGAGAGAGAGAGAGAGAGAGAGAGAGAGAGCACTGCTGGATATGAAACGACTCTGCTCTATGTAGATTTATGATTTTTATTTCCATTCATACCTTGCAGACGCTCTTATGTCCGTGAACTGCGCTACCACGAATGTATTTTGATGCTATCTCATTTTTATTCTTTCCTAAAACAATTACATATCTAGGTAGTATAATAATGGAGAATGGTAGAACCTGCAAGGAGATTTAAATGCAGAATCACAAAAGCTAAAACATCATTCAGTAAGAAGAAGAAACTAATAATATCGCAAAGTATTGATCTGAACAAAGGAAGGCAGTAAGTAAAAAAGAAATATTTGAGCGTTGGCTTCTGTGATTTAGAAACACGTGCAGTAGGGGAGCCAGAGCAAAAAAGGCATGAGGCATATCGGAGAAGAGTTATTAAGTTCTAGTGAACGACAGAATAACCAATGAAGAAGTCTTCAGTAACGTAGCAGAGAAATGATGCTCCTGGACGATCGTTTAAACGCATTAATCCTCAATGATCCACCCAGTGTACTTGAGAACTGGCAAATGTGATGACATGTGATCATTCCACCATCGACCATCGTGCAACATTTACGTGCAGTGGCGAAGGTTCAAAAATCGGGTGTGTGGGTACCGCATGCTCTAAGCCAAAATCACAGAAATCAGCGGGTCATATGTGCATCTCTGCTTGCTCGTCATCAACTGTCTAATGAACAACATGGACCATTCCTATACCTTATCGTCACTGGTGACGAGAAGTCGTGAGAATGCCAACATAAGGAAAAGAAAGGGATGGTTGAGCCCAAACAGAGGAGCAACTCCACAAAAGGTAATGTTATGCATCTGGTGGAATAGCGACGGTGTTATGTACTGTGAATTTGTAAATAGTGAAGGAGAATATATTATTGATGGCTAAAGTCTCTGTTATGTGTATCTGTTGTGTTTGTTAAACTTATGAACAAACGCTACGAACTTATGCACCGACCTAATATAATTGTATTTATTGCGACTATGTTATTTAAAAACTTTCTGTCACAGAAAATACGGATTACTTATAAAGCATAGGTTTTGGGTTTGAGTCTGCTTCGGTCATGGGTTTAGATATTAAATATGTAAAGCATTAACAGGAATGAAAACATGTGCATGTGTACGGTGCAATTATTGAATTATATGATAAAACTGCGTAAATTAGTTACAAACTATGGCGTGCACACACTTTATTCAATATATAAACGTCACTATAGATGTTGTCATTTAGGTTATACCATGTTCGATAGGCCTGCCATCATTGTCGATAATGTGGCACAGACGAATATCGAAATCCCACATGACCCGCTGAAGTGCCGGGATATCGGTGCTGTCGATGACTCCTGAATGGCTGTTTTCAGCTCAGCAAAGGTTTTGAGGTTACTGGTTCAAATGGCTCTGAGCACTATGGAACTTAACTTCTGAGGTCATCAGTCCCCTAGAACTACTTAAACCTAACTAACCTAAGGACATCACACACATCCATGCCCGAGGCAGGATTCGAACCTGCGACCGTAGCGGTCGCGCGGTTCCAGACTGTAGCGCCTAGAAGCGCTTGGTCACTCCGGCCGGCTGAGGTTACTGCTGTACACCATGTTTTTAATATAGCCCAGCAAAAAAGAGTCGCATATGTTCAGATCAGTGGAGTATGGCGGCCATTCGAGACCAATGCCAGTGGTTTCTGGGTACCCTAGATCCAGAATGCGGTCCCCAGAGTGCTTCTCCAGGACATCAAACACTTTCCTACTTCGATGAGGTCGAGCTATGTGTTGCATGAACCACATCTCGTCGAAAGCAGGGTCACCTTGGATAATCGGGATGAAATCATCTTCCAGAACCTTCACGTACCGTTCGGTAGTCACCGTGCATCAAGGAATATCGCACAGATTATTCCGTGACTGCACGCTACACAGTCACCCTTTGAGGGCGAAGAAACTTGTCGATCGCGAAATGCGGATTTTCAGTCCCCCAAATGCGCCAACTTTGCTGATTTTTTTGACATTTTCACGTGTAAATGGCCGACAACAACAGGGCGCGTGGGCGTGAGTATACTAATTCCCATCATACCCCTCGCCTAACCGTGCTGTTTGAACGTCCTAGTGCAAACTGTTCAGAAGCTATGACGACTTTATTTCATATACACTTCTGGCCATTAAAATTGCTACACCAAGAAGAAATGCAGATGATAAACGGGTATTCGTTGGACAAATATATTGTACTAGAACTGACATGTGATTACATTTTCACGCAGTTTGGGTGCATAGAACCTGAGAAATCAGTACCCAGAACAACCACCTCTGGCCGTAATAACGGCCTTGATACGCCTGGGTACTGAGTCAAACAGAGCTTAAAAAATGGTTCAAGTGGCTCTGAGCACTATGGGACTTAACTTCTCAGGTCATCAGTCCCCTAGAACTTAGAACTACTTAAACCTAACTAACCTAAGGACAGTACACACATCCATGCCCGAGGCAGGATTCGAACCTGCGACCGTAGCGGTCGTGCGGTTCCAAACTGTAGCGCCTAGAACCGCTCGGCCACTCCGGCCGGCAAACAGAGCTTAGATGGCGTATACAGCTACAGCTGCCCACGCAGCTTCAACACGATACCACAGTTCATTAAGAGTAGAGACTGGCGTATTGTGACGAGCCAGTTGCTCGGCCACCATTGACTAGACGTTTTCAATTGGTGAGAGATCTGGAGAATGTGCCGGCCAGGGCAGTAGTCGAACATTTTCTGTATCCAGAAAGGCCCGTACAGGACCTGCAACATGCGGTCGTGAATTATCATGCTGAAATGTAGGGTTTCTTAGGGATCGAATGAAGGGTAGAGCCACGGGTCGTAACACATCTGAAATGTAACGTCCACTGTCCAAAGTGCCGTCAATGCGAACAAGAGGTGACCGAGACGTGTAACCAATGGCACCCCATACCATCACGCCGGGTGATACGCCAGTATGGCGATAACGAATACACGCTACCAATGTGCGTTCATCGCGATGTCGCCAAACACGGATGCGACCATCCGAGGCATCACAACAACGTTTCACCAGGCAACGCCGGTGAACTGCTGTTTGTGTATGAGAAATCGGTTGGAAACTTTCCTTATGTCAGCACGTTGTAGGTGTCGCCACCGGCGCCAACTTTGTGTGACTGATCTGAAAAGCTAATCATTTGCATATCACAGTATCTTCTTCCTGTCGGTTAAATTTCGCATCTGTAGCACGTCATCTTCGTGGTGTAGCAATTTTAATGGCCAGTAGTGTAGTTCAATAATTGTCACCCTGTATATGTGTTTACAATTACTCTCATAAGCCGATAAAAATATTTAACTGCTAGTCGTCTCGCGGTTGAGCTTCAGGGACGAAACAAGGCGGATATTGAACTTACCTCGAGATACTGGGCATTGTGCCAGGTTTGGAGCGTCGGAGTAGATAATTGCTGAAACAATGCAAGTAGTCCGTCTGAGGGATCTGCTCTCATCCATACCTAAGAAAGAATAAAACAAAAAGCGTCGACTATGATGTAGTCTGACAGCGTCTGAAATGATGTGCGCAGTTGATTTTGTAGCCGGTTTTGAGAAATTATGACACAAAACGGTGGCAGATATGAATGTTTGGCGTTGTGTGATCGCCGGTGAAAGCCCGCGCCCACTGAGGAGATGAAACGAAGCTGTGGCGGCGTGGAAGAGGGCGTCGGAGTTCCCCCGGTGTCAGGCAGTAACACACGGCGTCACTTCACACGGGCCGACGCGGGCCGTGGACGCCGTCTGGGAATCTTGGCTCTTCTCCATCGGCCAAGAAATCCACGGCAAAAGATGTAGTAGCCTTCGGCATTTGCGGCAACTCAAAGGGACGCTCGGCTGTAACTCTCTGGTGCGACGTGGCCGCGCGAGACCCAACACGTGCTCGCATCCGACAAACGTCACCTTAGTGGATTCAATGCAGAAGAGCCACTACCGCACCTTACGGTACGTTCTAAACTGCCTTTCCACTCTGCGCCTGCACCCGACTCTAGGAAGACAGCGTAATTTACTGTCGCTCTGTTCTCCAGTCCACGACAATTTGCTGTTAAGTTTTGAGACAAATTCCCATTCGTCTTCTCCCTGTACGACGCATGAATGAACTCTCATTAGTAGTAGGTGCGACTTTTTCTGTGAGCTTTGCTTCCTCACGCGCCCGCTAGGCCATCTCCTTTTCACCAACGAGCCTTCATCACTGTTTCTAAGCAACATAACTCATTCCTCTTGCGTGTTCTTGGAATCACTTCCTAAGTGATTTTATTACAAATGCATCGATCTTTGTGGAGCATGCTGGAATTCCACATCCGTCATGAAAATTGGAGACTCACACGAATCTACGATATCACACGGTCTAATCACATTAGACGTGCAATATACCACTCACAAACGACAGGCGGCAGCACAGCGAAGGGGGTGGGGGTGGAACAGTGCAGTCGTAGATATCGTAATTAGGAAACGGTAGCAATTTATCTGGCATCCAGAAAGGCATGCATGATCAGTGGCTTTCGGGCAACGCGTGGAACCATTTCCGAAGTTGGTAAATCATTTGAGTGTTGTCGTGCTATCCAAAACCGAAGTCGAGGCAGCTGTAGTACACCAAGGGTCATACGCTGAAGCGCCAAAGAAAGGTGTAGGCATGCGTATTCAAATACAGAGATATGTAAACAGGCAGAATACGGCGCTGCGGTCGGCAACGCCGATATAAGACAACAAGCGTCTGGCGCAGTTTTTCGATCGGTTACTGCTGCCACAATTGCAGGTTATCAAGATTGTGAGTGAGTTTGAAAGTGGTGTTACAGTCGGCCTACGAGCGATGGCACATAGCGTCTCCGAGGTAGTGATGAAGAGGGGATTTTCCCGCACGACTATTTCACGAGCGTACCGTAATATCAAGAATCCGGCAAAACATCAGATCTCCGACAAGTCAGCGTTACGCAAATTGCTCCAGATTTCAGTGCTGGGCCTTCAACAAGTGTCAGCGTGCGAACCATTCAACGAAACATCATCGATATGGGCTTTCGGAGCCGAAGGCCCTCACCTGTGCCCGTCAACGCCGACATTGGACTGTTGATGACCGGAAACATATTGCCTGGTCGGTCGAGTCTCGTTTCTAATTGTATCGAGCAGATGGATGTGTACGGGTATGGATACAACCTCATGAATCCATGGACCCTGCATGTTAGCAGGAGACTGTTTAAGCTGGTGGAGGCTCTGTAATGGTGTGGGGCGTGTGCAGGTGGAGTGATATGGGACCCCTGATACATCTAGATACGACTCTGACAGGTGACACGTACGTAAGCATCCTGTCTGATCACCTGCATCCATTCACGTCTCTCGTGCATTCCGACGGACTTGGGCAATTCCAGCAGGACAATGTGACACCCCACACGTCCAGAATTGCTACAGAGTGGCTCCAGGAACACTCTTCTTAGTTTAAACAATACCGTTGGCCATCAAACTCCTCAGGCATGAGCATTATTGAGTATAATTGGGATGCCTTGCAACGTGCTTTTCAGAAGGAATCTCCACCCCCTCTTCTCTTGCGGATTTATGGACAGTCCTGTGGGATTCATGGTGTCAGTTCCCTCCAGCACTACTTCAGACATTAGTCGAGTCCATGCCACGTCGTGTTGCGGCACTTCTGCGTGCTCGCGGGGGTCCTACACGATATTAGCCAGGTGTACCAGTTTCTTTGGCTCTTCAGTGCATATTCTCTTTAGCTTGTCTTCTTTCCTCCGCCGTTTCATTAGGAAAAATACGCCAAAGTGCTTGTATTTTTTTAAAGTGCAATGCACTTTGGCATATTTTTCCTAATAAAACAACTGATAAAGTGGCACTAAATACTCAAATATTCTTGTGCAGTTCGGAGCAGACGACATGCTGTTGACCAAAACATCTATGTAACAGAAAATATTATCCATCTGAAGATGGGCATGGGAGCTCGAAACCGGTTATGGCAGTAAAATAAAGCATTCAAACAGTATTTGTGGCTGGATGCGTCATTCACCAACTACATCGGACAAGTTGTAAGGCTGTATGCTTTACTCCTCGTCTTATAGATTCCTGTGGCAGTATTTCAAGATGGCAGTGTTTCAACACAGATAAATAGGGATTCTTTCCTGATTTTATCACTCGTGGAGCTCGCCCAGTTGTACCAGTAAAAGTGTTGACCTCATGTTGGAGCTAAGAATGTCATTGCTGAGCAACATCTATCAGTCTGTTTCATTGAATTCTACGCTATCGTGAGAGACAGTGTGTGACTGCACTGGTTTTGGGCATTTATTTTGTGAAATTTCTCCGCCTCCGTGGTCTAGTGAGTAGCATTTCTGGTGACCATCTCAGATTTTCTATGGCGGAAATGTGTGGAAGGAGCTTCACTCAGCCTCGTGATGCCAAAATGAAATAAGCAGCGAATATGACAATCATGTTGCCATCGCTGCGTCAAATGGGAAGGTTTGCACTAGATTGGGGACCACAGAACTTTTTGTTATTACTATGTCTTTGTATAATTACGAGTCACGTACGTGACTTTAAATTAAATTAATTTCAAATTATTCCTTGGAGACACTAAAAGCAACGTACACGCTAGCAACTAATTTTGTGCTCTCCTTGCTGTTCCGTCTCCTCATTCGATTTGTGGCTCGTGATCGTTTCGGAACACTAAAACGAAACAATATCTCACACGTACAGAGTACCATTCTGTGCGAGATCAGACTATTTGTTTCAAGGCGCACGGTTAATGTCCTTCTTGTCTACCGGAATGCTCACAATACATTTAACCTGCTCAGGGACTCATTCGTGGTTACCACTTAATTACCGACCTGGCACAACCCACGAAGTTTCAGAGACGCGTGGGACATGTGAATCGCAGCTGAAATTCGGTGGAATGACGCTGAGCTAGTAGCCATTGTTTCGTTGTGGCAGTGTCGTTGTCTTCATTTATCGAATTCGCTATAGTTAGCGTTGCTGCCAAAATATGCCGTTATCGGTTTTAACATGGCCCAAATATAGTTCGCATGAGGCAGCCCGCTGTGAAGGACAGAAAAATGCGAAGCAGGACTGGACGGAAAAGTGGGGAGAGCGTGAAAGACTACTGTTATAGTCCTATCTGCCTGTAAGTAATGTCGCAGTTATATTGCTATTCCTTAGTAACAAAATAGTTACTTTGAGCATTTAGCAGTGTACGGGAAGATTTTTGGCTCAGAAAAAAAATGAGCTCATTGACAATACCACTATCCTCCGTTGCACAATGTTATGGATTTGGGACATTTCTTCCTTCAACCACAGTGCGCATTACACTTGGGACCAGTTAAATACCGTTTCTCAAATATTCTAGGTGTGAACTTGCATATCATTTACGATGGCAAAATAGCGACACATTCATGCTTGCTGTCCTAAAATGGGGCCAGATTTCGAGAAGATCTTTATTATTCGTGGCCGCGACGCGCAGTCGCTGAAATGAGAAATGTGCAACATTGCTGTCCATTCAAATCCCACTGTCGCGAAGATTGTATTTACTTGAATAATATCGTAGATTTTAACCATTCTGTTTAAACTCCGAGGCACGTTTGAGCTTATAGCGTTACACGACGTCATTTTACGTTTTTCTTGCAAACTGACTTTTTACGACGACATTTGTTTACCCTTGGAAGTCAGCAGTTGCCGCTGCAGTAGCTAATGAGCAGTGCTTGCAACAAGCGACCGGGGTTTAGCGACATTAGCTTCTGAATAGTAGCGATTTCTGAACACCTCGAAATGTACAGTAAACGTTTTGTTGGGGAACAGATATAAAGTGAAACAGTAGACTTTCAAGGCATAGTCACACACCGCATCAATGTTACGCTCGTAATTGTCGCTCTCGGGATGAAAGTCTCGTCTGAGTTTACTGGCAGCATTAAACGCAGAGGATAAGTTTGGAACATTTACTGTGTTATATAACACTTCTGCGGTAATCGTTAGGCATGTTTTAAGACTCTAAGGACTAACATTTACAGAAAATTGTAGGCAGTATGTGAGACAGATAAGTTGCTGACAGAAGCGTGCAAACATCCTTTAAAATTTTACACCGGTCGAGAGCATGTTTAGCAGCCAGTCGTAAATGGGGGAAGGTAGTACGATGACTGGCCGCATTTACTAAGTGTGTACTTTCGGTTTGAAAAGTTGCTGTAGTTTTTCGCCAGAGAAAGCACTGTGCACATGCTGCCCCTCCCGTTACTGCTTTGTTACGATACATGAATGTAGTTCGTACGATATTGTCGAGCAAGTATACGGTTCGATTACGTTCGAAAATTACATTATCTTTGTCCCTAATTCATAATTCTGGTTTCTCTGTAGGGACAAAGAGTTAAAATTTTGATAAAATGAAAACACAAGTAGTCTGGTAATCGTTGTATACGTTAGCTCATCTCCGGTTTGGTCCATATTTGAAGAAAACAATATGGATTTGTGAGTCTGTCATCCCCAAACTAATTTCGGTGCTAATTTCGCCATCGGTGGTGTTCATTACTTCTTAAAACATATACAATCTGCGTCATCCCATATCGTGTGTGTTTTTAATAATTAAAAAACCTTTGATTGTAGCGAAATTATTTCTGAAACAATTTTGGAACGCAGTTTTTCAAATGGATCAAATGGCTCTAAGGACTAAGGGGACTTAACATCTGAGGTCATCAGTCCCCTAGACATAGAACTACTTAAACCTAACTAACCTAAGAGCATCGCAGACATACATGCCCGAGGCGGGATTCGAACCTGCGATCGTAGCAGCCGCGTGGTTCCGGACTGAAAGGGCCGGCCGGCCCCAGATTTTGCATTAGAGCAAACCCACAGATCCAGTATTAATAATCCGGTAACAGTAGTTGGGTTCTGAGGTGCGTCGTATAGCGTTATAGACGCAACACAATAAATTTTAAAATACCGATGACAGGCAGCACAGTTCCGCTTCTGCCGCCCCTCGCAAGTGCCAAACAGGTCATCTCCAGGGGGAGAGACAGTCTTGTCTGACGACACTGAGGGCATGGTCCACCTGATTGAGCAACTCGTTTCCACTGCTCCATGGTTCAATGACAATGTTCCTACCCAACTGCAGTTCTAATTTACGACTTCATCGAGAGAAGTAGGACATAAATACACGGTGTCTAATGTGCAGCTCGGTTCAAATGGCTCTGAGCACTATGGGACTTAACATCTATGGTCATCAGTCCCCTAGAACTTAGAACTACTTGAACCTAACTAACCTAAGGACATCACGCAACACCCAGTCATCACGAGGCAGAGAAGTTCCCTGACCCCGCCGGGAATCGAACCCGGGAACCCGGGCGCTGGAAGCGAGAACGCTACCGCACGACCACGAGCTGCAGACTAACGCCTAGCTCCGTCTGTAATGATATTAGCCGACCGCTGGTAGTCGTCCACAGTGCAGTATTCCAACGTCAGTTGCGCCAGATTCCTTTTTACTCTGAATGAACGAAGATTAGGATTTAACGTCCCGTAGACAACGGGGTCATTAGAGACTGAGCACAAGGTCGGACTGGGTACTGGGGAGGAAATCCGCCGTCCCCTTTCAAAGGAACAATCCCAGCATTCACCGTAAGCGATTTAGGGAAAATACGGAGAACGTAAATCTGGATGGCTGGATCGCGATTCGAACAGCTGTTCTCCAATGGCCATGTTCTTGGACGAGGGCGCTTGTCTGCTGACTGTTTTACCGCTATTCGTCCAGTTAAAATAATTATTGATGACGGCAGACCGCTGCGTTCCGAAGCGCCCGGTCATCAGAATTTAACTTCTATTAATGTCGCTAATCCACAGTTTTCGCGAGTCTTGCACCAGCTGGAGGGTTTCTTTGTGCACTTAGCACTTGTTATATGTCTCCCTTTCTGCGTTACATCTCATCCATGTAACATAGGATTGACTGTCTACATCTACATCTACATCCATACTCCGCAAGCCACCTGACGGTGTGTGGCGGAGGGTACCTTGAGTACCTCTATCGGTTCTCCCTTCTGTTCCAGTCTCGTATTGTTCGTGGAAAGAAGGATTGTCGGTATGCCTCTGTGTGGGCTCTAATCTCTGATTTTATCCTCATGGTCTCTTCGCGAGATATACGTAGGAGGGAGAAATATACTGCTTGAGTCCTAGGTGAAGGTATGTTCTCGAAACTTCAACAAAAGCCCGTACCGAGCTACTGAGCGTCTCTCCTGCAGAGTCTTGCACTAGAGTTTATCTATCATCTCTGTAACGCTTTCGCGATTACTAAATGATCCTGTAACGAATCGCGCTGCTCTCCGTTGGATCTTCTCTATCTCTTCTATCAACCCTATCTGGTACGAATCCCACACTGGTGAGCAGTATTCAAGCAGTGGGCGAACAAGTGTACTGTAACCTACTTCCTTTGTTTTCGGATTGCATTTCCTTAGGATTCTTCCAATGAATCTCAGTCTGTCATAAATGATCAGCTGATCAGTGCAGACGTCTAGACGAATTCTTGAAAAAAAATGGTTCAAATGGCTCTGAGCTCTATGGGACTCAACTGCTGTGGTCGTCAGTCCCCTAGAACTTAGAACCACTTAAACCTAACTAACCTAAGGACATCACACACACCCATGCGGCTCCGGACTGAAGCGCGTAGAACCGCACGGCCACCGCGGCCGGCTCGAATTCTTGAGCTACAACGGTTAATGACTCAGTAATTAATATTCTTCCTTAGCATGACCATGAACACCGTAAATATCATACTTTCCTGTGCATCATTCTAAGTAACCTCTCCTTCTGTGGGTAACTGTCTTCCCAGTATTAAGAGCTGGCTTATGATTTCTGATAAATTCCAAATTAATCACAAATTCAGCGAGATATATTCCCCATGAACATGTACCTTTTACTAGGCGGCTTCGTGAACTAAATCATTATTTTTATTGATATGGTGTTCTTACATGACGTGATATTGTCTGACTGTTCTCTGTTATTTAAAAAAAATTCATAAGCGGCATTTCTTTTTTTCCACTAAACATGCCTAAATTTTCTTTGTTGACCAGCTCACGTATCGAAATGTATGCTCTTCTCGAGCAAGGCGGGTGGGGGTGGGGGTGGGGGAAGATTTAATGCACAGCTCGCACTCGAAGTGACTCTGATTTGGACACGCCTGTGCAGAATGCGCGGTACGTACAATACGTAGTTGCCATAATTTGTGTGTATATTGTGTGTTAATAAAAGGAGCTGCAGTCCTTGGGCTGGCATTGTGTTATGTGGTGACTGATGTGTGGCAGGCTGCGGCCGAGATGCATCTGAATAACAAGAAACCAGTCTGTTGGCGGATGCCGTTGCCACGACCTGTTGCAACATCCCGGCACATTTCTGCAGCATTTTCACCTTCACATTCTACCTTACTAGCGTTCACAGTTCCGAAACATTAAAAGTCCATACCTAATAAATATCTGTTAATGCAGGCTACGGACAGTTTGTTGGGCATCGTATTAATGACGGGTAGACGTGTAACTCCAGAGGCAGAAACTATGAGTTTCATTCGTACGCTTATTGTTTTTCCTTTTGTCAGTTTGCAGTCTGGGCATTAATACAGTGATTTCACACCACTTAAATTTGTTCCATAAACGATTTAGGCGAAACGCTGGTAATTACAATGGATTGGTATTTGAAAGGGTTCACCTTCTAATTCTGCAAATACCGTTTAGATTTACTCGTAATTCTGTGGTTCGTTTGCGGTGTGGGCAATATCAGACAGAAAAACAAAATATCCTGGGTTCAATCCCAGCTCTGTCCTAGGATTATTCCTGTAGATAACCACTTGTAAATGCGAAAAATGTCAAGTTGTACATTCGACTGGAGTTCACGTTAACCCGCCCCCTATTGCTGGCTGGCTAAATTAGTTCAAAGATCAAAGAAAGCGAAGACCATATCACCTCCAGTAAGACCTATCTAGGAAAACACTGTGGTGTTCAGATCAACTTTCTGTACTGACGGCATTTACGGTTTTTTTTGTGTGTGTGGATCGCTATAATGCTTAGATAAATGCTCCATTTGTGTACGTCAGCTGTTGCTACTTAGCCTATAATTCTTCAGATAGGCTTACGAGGTGTGGCTAGAAAAAAACCGGACTAGTACTGGTGAAACAATAAAACGAATGCAATAAGGCTGAAAGTCGCGTGGCCTGTCACGTGACTCTCGCTCCGCCTACTGCTCGAGTTTCATCTGCCTCCTGCACTCAGTCTGCCCGTGGCGTCTGTTTTAAGTAGTTGACGTTTTGTCTGTGCGTCGGAAAATGTTGAGTGTACAGAAAGAACAGCGTGTTAACATCAAATTTTGTTTCAAACTAGGAAAATCTGCAAGTGAAACGTTTGTAATGTTACAACAAGTGTACGGCGATGATTGTTTATCGCGAACACAAGTGTTTGAGTGGTTTAAACGATTTAAAGATGGCCGCGAAGACACCAGTGATGACACTCGCACTGGCAGACCATTGTCAGCAAAAACTGATGCAAACATTGAAAAAATCGGTAAACTTGTTCGACAAGATCGCCGTTTAACAATCAGAGCAGTGTCTGAGTTAACAGGAGTTGACTTGTTGTCTTGTCGAACAAGTTTACCGATTTTTTAAATGTTTGCATCAGTTTTTGCTGACAATGGTCTGCCAGTGCGAGTGTCATCACTGGTGTCTTCGCGGCCATCTTTAAATCGTTTAAACCACTCAAACACTTGTGTTCGTGATAAACAATCATCGCCGTACACTTGTTGTAGCATTACAAACGTTTCACTTGCAGATTTTCCTAGTTTGAAACGAAATTTGATGTTAACACGCTGTTCTTTCTGTACACTCAACATTTTCCGACGCACAGACAAAACGTCAACTACTTAAAACAGACGCCACGGGCAGACTGAGTGCAGGAGGCAGATGAAGCTCGAGCAGTAGGCGGAGCGAGAGTCACGTGACAGGCCACGCGACTTTCAGCCTTATTGCATTCATTTTATTGTTTCACCAGTACTAGTCCGGTTTTTTTCTAGCCACACCTCGTATTTATCATTTCCAGTGCTGCAATATCTCACGCAATTTTCTTGTATAACAAATGGAGAGTATTAAATAGAAGCTTACCGCCATACTGCTCAGTGCATCATAAAGGCTCTCACTTTTAGTCCTCAAGGTAACAATATCCATCAAACGTAACCTAGTTAAAATTTTACCTGAACAGCAAACATTTAGGATGAGAACGTAGTAGTTTTTTTTTAAGTGACAGGACGGTGACTAACGTTCTCTTGCTGAGAAACGCTTCCCCTCAGAACACTGCAGTTGCCTGCAAAGCTGCTTTAGAAATTACAAATGCTGGGTGACCTTTCGGAACGCTTCAGCGATGCGATCTACCCGCTGGAAGAAAGTTGGAGAAAATTCGTGTAACTGTGGCAGTGGTTCGGTAGCATGGTCATTTGGGCATCAGTTTAGAACTTCAGTGGTTTAGTGTGGATCCCTGAATGGTCTGTAATCAGAGGTTCACCTATAGTGGTCCTATGTGCATATGATAACTGCCTGTTACATGCCATAATTTGGTCCCGTCGTATAAACCAGGCTATCTGAATAATGTCTGTGAGTTATTTTCATCTACATACATACCCCACAAGCAAGTGGATGGCCGGCCGATGTGACCGGGCGGTTCTAGACGCTTCAGTCTGGAACCGCGCAACCGTTACGGTAGCAGGTTCGAATCCTGCCTCGGGCATGGATGTGTGTGATGTCCTTAGGTTAGTTAGGAACCTGAAACAAATAATGAAAGCCTTACCTAAACAAGCTTTAGTTATCATTAAATTTCCGATTTTCCTCTTCATTTACAAAATAGGACCAAAATACTAGCCCAGTTTGGTATCAAGATCTTAGGATGGTATCTCCGCTTTGATAAAACGTTTCCATGGTTAAAATAGCCCTCAGTCAGTTTCTATACGAGATTCCATTACATGCACTCATACATAAATCTTAGGCAACATATGGTTCTCGCTGATGTCTGAGAGAATATCGTGATGCCCATTATCCACACGCGAACGGAACCGTGCCCAGTGCGTGCCAAGTACTTGCTCTGCTCCCCTGGGTCTTTTGTCGCTGTACGCTCTCCCGTCTTCCCTTAAACATGCGTTTTAACTGCGGCGGCACACAGATTCTGCATCGACGGGTGCGGAGCATGTTTAACTCGTCATCCTTGTTTTTGTGCCACGCTGAAGACGCGCGGTATTCTTTACGAAGGAGAAGAAGAGGCCCTGCCACGCAGTGCCTGCGTCAAACAATTGGACAGACGGATGTCTGGGAGAATAGCCGTCGCAGCCATTGTAAGGAAAATTCCACTTCTATTGAGGTTACAGGGCCGCTTGTCTTGCGCGCTCCTGATCGGTGTTGCGACTCTGAAAGGTGGGACAGTTAGTCGGCTCTCTGCCATTACGCGAATGCCTTCGTGTCTTTGTGCCCTCGTGTTGTTAACAATGAGTCCTTAACACTAGTTTTGATGTATACACGTCCACTCATGTGGAAGCAGCAAGTTCGACTCTCGATGGAATTGTAACTACACACTTTACTCCCAGCATATAGCTTATGTCTGCCCGAACCACTTATATTTAATGTTAAACATTCATCTCTGTTTCATCCATTGTTTCATAAATGACTCAGACTGCATCAAATCTCAAAAATGTATGTGCAAGTTCTCCTTCATCTACAAAAGTCATTATTTCGAGTAACATACAATGATATTTCTTACGCTTCCTGTCCGTCTTCACATACTGCAGTGGCTAAGACAAAATTACGGACAATTCTACACCAGTTTTTCTATAATTTTTGTAATTTTCTTCTCGATTTTTGGAAATGACTTAACCAAGTTTTTGGCTACACATTTCTCTAAAAATCGACAACGTACAACTTTTAGTCGTTATTACTTACAAAAGTATCCCTCCAACATTGATTAGGCAATACTGAAGCAAAAATTGAGATGGTTTTGTAATACGCTTATAATAGACTTATTATAAAAACATACATATAAGGTACGATGAAAAAGTTTCCATTCGAAAGCCACACTAACCCCCGGCCTGCATTTCGGTGCTTATATACCCGCATCGGATTCGCGCTGTGTTGCATATAAGCTGCAGCAACGCCCGCAAACGGAAACCTGTTGACGGCTCCTTATGTTACTAATGAAATACATGGTAACTAATCAGGTTACCCTCCATTCAGATGCTGTAGCACGCAGCGACCGTTATTTTGATTAGTAAATAATAGATTTCAGCTATCAGTCGTCCATTGGAATTTTTATTGGCAGATCTAGATTTCAGCTAGCAACTAGCCATTCTCAATGCACTATCCTTTTTTGGTAAATGCAAGTAATGACGGTTGGTCTGGGTTTGTACACAGGTCATTGAATACTCATTACATGCATTGACCAAAAAAGGATGGCTAGTTCAAATGGGTCAAATGGCTCTGAGCACTATGGGACTTAACAGCGGAGGTCATCAGTCCCCTAGAACTTTTAACTACTTAAACCTAACTAACCTAAGGACATCACACACATACGTGCCCGAGGCAGGATTCGAACCTACGACCGTAGCAGTCACGTGGTTCCGGACTGAAGCGCCTAGAACCGCTCGGCCACCGCGGCCGGCAATGGCTAGTTGCTAGCTGAAATCTAGACCTGCCAATAAAACTTCCAAAGGACGACTGATAGCTGAAATCTATTATTTACAAATGGTAACTAATAACCAGAATAACTCAAAATTTTTTTCTGAATTATATCAATACGTTTGTGAGATCCTCAAAAAACACATTTGTCTTTCACAGCATTCGGGAAGCAGAAGGTACACAAACCATTAGAATGAACTACAGAAGCCGAATAGTATAATAACTTTACTATAGTTTCTGCTACCTCAGTGTTGTAGCTAGTCTCTTACATTTGTCTCACTAATATATCGTAAATTCTATTAATCTTACTCTAAGGAAGTACTAAATTCTACACCCTTATACTTGTTACAGAATAACTCGCTCACTGAAGAGTCTGTTACTAAAGGAGAGGTAGGACGTTAGGAATAACTTCGCTTCCCCTAAATAGAGACCTCCGAAGGAACTGCAGGATAGTGATACGTAGCAGTTATCCGTATTATTCACACAGGAGTGCCTTTGAGAGTAATAAGGCTAAAATCCCCATCTGAGCATTCACATTTAGACTATCCTTCGGTTTCCCTTGACCACTTCTGGCAAATTTCAGTGCGCTTCCTTTGAAAAAGTCAGGCCTAATTTCGTTCCCTATTCTACTCGAATGTGAGCGTGTGCATCCTGTATCATCATCACATTTTTATTGTTTTTTTTTTGGGGGGGGGGGCTCTAACTATTGGCGTCAAATACGAGAATAGTAGGCAGCCATACAAGCCCTTGGTACCGTTACCTATAGATAGCCCGAGCTCGCATACGAAAAGCAGGCCACTATGAAGAAACAAGACAACATTTGACTACCTACCACTAAGTGCATGGACCGGGTGTAATTCTCCATTTGAAGGTGAGATTCGTCTTTTAAAACACGGCGAGAGCGAAATAAACTTTCGTGACTAACCGCAATTTTTTTTATCTAGTTTCTTTCGAATTCGCCGTCAACAGCACTAAATGAGATCGCTTGCGGCACGAAAAGTTAATTTCATTGTGGTGTAAAATATTTGATATGTGCAGCTATGGTTGTAAGCTTTGAAGGCATGTCGGTCGGAAATGCAAGAGACTGCAAGCAAAAGAAATCGGCGAACGTTATAGCCATCTTCTACAGATAGGGAGCGAGACAGGCGGAATAAGGATCGTCTGTGCAGTAAAGATATGACTGCGATTTAAGGCGTTATCCGAAGGCAGTGCGCATAATTTATAACGTCTGAAACAACTTCGATGGATCCCATATCCGGAACACAAGAAAAATCTCGCCTCGCTGTTTGATAAAAAGACAACATCGTCAACGTCAGAGGCGAGCCTTCCTTTTTCTGACAGTCTGTTTCACAACTGCCTACGAATCTGTGCCTTAGTGACGGCGCGAAAATTTTGCTCAGTACTGGCTCCATATTCCCACAGTCATAGACGAATTTCTGCATGTTAACGTCGTTGCGCTGTACCCTTGAGGCCGCCTTATATTTAAAATGCCAACCAGAAATTCCATCCCCGGAAACTTTTTCTTTTTAACAGAGTGCACCCTCGTTATCTGAAACACAGTCTTTTCGAGTTGCGCCTTGAGCATCATTCCCGAAAGGTGTGAATGATAGCTTTGTTCCGGTAGTGTTATGTAATCCCGCACCGCCATCTGACTACGAGGCGTGAGCAATGGAACGCTGTACACACACAATGGCGTGTTAAATCGTCCAGTTTTTTATTGACGCACCGTAATGGAACAATATGCTTCAGTCCCAACAGTAATAAATGTTTTCTCAACAATTCTCCGTCGAAGTTGAGCATAATTTCGTGTTTACTTGGTGTTTTATGTGTATCACGTCAAAACGTGAAAACAAAAGAAGTTAAGCCAACGTAGTACTTACTCTTCATCCTGTTTTGGCTATTCGCGGGCGAAGAATGAAATCTCTTGCAATTATCTCTGGTTATGGGCGCGGTCTTCACACTTGCTTCTGGCGTTCTTTTCTTATCGTTCTGTTGTTTTGTTCCCCTCTGCAACAGCTGTTGCCCGGTTTTTATGAGCGAGCAGTGGGCACCCTTCCGTCAGATTGGCGTACTTTACCTTTGCCCGGAAACGTAATGTCAGACATGTAACTCCAATAAACATTTCACTGTGTAATGACATGTTCCAGTACAGATGAATACGGCCGTGTTTTGGAATACAGCTCTCTGAATTTTGAGAGGTATATTTCAGTTTTATTATGTCTGTATTACGGGCAGAACTTTCGCCAATTTACATGTTCTTCCTTATCTGTTTCTCGCGTACTGCTAAGTGTAATTCATTGGTAATACTCCCAAACGTGGGAGTGTATGAGAACTTTTTTAAATTTTACATTACATCATTGAAAAAATACTTATTTTTTGTACTTAAATATCTTCAAGACGATATTAAAAAACTAATTAAGGTTAAGTTTTTGTTTGTCTCGAAGGTTATGAGATAACCAGTTACATGTGTTACAGAATGATTCAGATTTCTCGCTATTTTATCTGCGTCCATTATTGACATATATGAACATACATTGTCATGCGCGTTATGAATCGAGAAAGCGCAAGTTAGAACGTTGCCCGCATAAGCGTACATTTGTATTCCTTGAAGTTGTATAATCACAAAGTACACTCCAGAGAGGCGAAACAAGGCAATGATAGTGAAACAGAAACTAACATTTGCCGAAGTTTTCGTTATCTTCATTCTCTAAATTTGTCTGGTTCATACCTTGTGAAATGATAATTGTGGACGCGTTAAATAACGGCACCTTTAACTGCGGCGGTACTCAAAACAAAAGCTGAGTTATTACGGTATTTGGGTACGTCTACAAACGCAGAACTATCCTCCAAAGTTCTAAAAAGATGCAGAGAAATGTACATTTGAATAACCTCACACGTTTTACAAAAAACTGTATTAGATACCTCCAGCCGGCCGGAGTGGCCGTGCGGTTCTAGGCGCTACAGTCTGGAGCCGAGTGACCGCTACGGTCGCAGGTTCGAATCTTGCCTCGGGCATGGATGTGTGTGATGTCCTCAGCTCGCCCTATTTGTCCAAGAAATTCACAGTGCCGTAGACACTGGCGAGCAGATTGATGCCGTATTCCTGGACTTCAGGAAGGCATTTGATACGGTTCCGCACTTACGTTTAGTGAAAAAAATACGAGCTTACGGAATATCGGACCAGGTTTGTGATTGGATTCAGGATTTCCTAGAAGAAAGAACACAACATGTCATTCTTAACGGTTCAAAATCTGCAGATGTAGAGGTAATTTCGGGAGTACCGCAGGGAAGCGTGATAGGACCTTTATTGTTTACAATATACATAAATGACTTAGTTGACAACATCGGTAGCTCCGTGAGGCTATTTGCAGATGACACGGTTGTCTACAAGAAAGTAGCAACATCAGAAGACTCGTACGTACTCCAGGAGGACCTGCAGAGGATTAATGCATGGTGCGACAGCTGGCAGCTTTCCCTAAACGTAGATAAATGTAATATAATGCGCATACATAGGGGCAGAAATCCATTCCAGTACGATTATGCCATAGGTGGTAAATCATTGGAAGCGGTAACGACCGTAAAATACTTAGGAGTTACTATCCGGAGCGATCTGAAGTGGAATGATCACATAAAACAAATAGTGGGAAAAGCAGGCGCCAGGTTGAGATTCATAGGAAGAATTCTAAGAAAATGTGACTCATCGACGAAAGAAGTAGCTTACAAAACGCTTGTTCGTCCGATTCTTGAGTATTGCTCATCAGTGTGGGACCCTTACCAGGTTGGATTAATAGAAGAGATAGACATGATCCAGCGAAAAGCAGCGCGATTCGTCATGGGGACATTTAGTCAGCGCGAGAGCGTTACGGAGATGCTGAACAAGCTCCAGTGGCGGACACTTCAAGAAAGGCGTTACGCAATACGGAGAGGTTTATTATCGAAATTACGAGAGAGCACATTCCGGGAAGAGATGGGCAACATATTACTACCGCCCACATATATCTCGCGTAATGATCACAACGAAAAGATCCGAGAAATTAGAGCAAATACGGAGACTTACAAGCAGTCGTTCTTTCCACGCACAATTCGTGAATGGAACAGGGAAGGGGGGATCAGATAGTGGTACAATAAGTACCCTCCGCCACACACCGTAAGGTGGCTCGCGGAGTATAGATGTAGATGTAGATGTAGATGTTAGTTAGGTTTAATTAGTTCTAAGTTCTAAGCGACTGATGACCACAGCAGTTAAGTCGCATAGTGCTCAGAGCCATTTGAACCATTTTTTAGATACCTCCAATGAGTAATTTCTCTTGAGGACATGCCCCCACCCCATCCCTACAAACTCCCTTTACTATGTCACCTCAATGTAGATAATCTTCCGGGCCACATGTATCAAGCGTAGAAAGGCTGACCACGATGTGAAAGCGAAGGTGTGTAGAAATGTTTATATCGCACGCAAGCGTGCCGTATATTGACTGAACAGCTACCAATGCCACCTTCCGTACATTCTTCTGAAAGTGCGAATATAAATTAGTCTCCAAGGTAATATCAACAGGACTCAATTTGTTTAGTCGAATTTCTCCGCAGACACTTTTGCTTATTCCAAGACGTCTACTTTATATCTGTAGCGGAATAAATTAATCAGAGAGTGTAAAGGTGGAATTCAGCCAGAGTATGCAATTAAAATACTCGATGGTTTAGGTTCAAGCTACGAGAGAGAGAGAAAGAAATGTTCTTCTTACGGCAGACTGGATCTGAATTAACACAAGAAAAATACCGAAAATCTTGCTCTTGTAAGTCGTCTGTAGCAGTTTATCATATTAGATAAACAGCCTGACACCCATTTACAAAATCAGAATGTCCAACGATTCCATGTAGGGGTTTTGCTTTTAATTACCCAAACATAAGCGTAAATGTGTTCGGTTACGCAGTAATCAAAATCACCGTTTCCATGTCACGCCATTGTGCTTAAAACCAATGTTCTTGATGTTTTTTTCCGGAAAGCTATACCGTTTATAACAAGAACAACGTAGCTATAATGCCATTCCCTCTGTCGTGACACACTACTTCACTAGCGTGTCGTAGCTGGACGTTTATGTTCTGTTCGTCCAGTCCATCCCGTTTATGCACAATTAATATTCGCAACACAGCAGATATTTATCGTTACGGCGCCTCATCTTTCTTTAGTCTGTATCCCAAGATGCCAGCCGTGCCCGGTTCGCGTGGAGGGTCGTTGCTGTACGTATACTCTGAAATCTGATACGACACTTTTCTAGTCGCCTTGTTGGCGGCACTTAATTTAAAACATTGCACATCCCGGAGATGCCAGCAATAATTGCACGTTAACTTGTTCCCTGAACGCAGAGGGGAACAACTAACGAGACAGTATGGGAGATGGTCATTTGCATGCATTGTAGATATAATAAGAAAACGTGTGTGTGAAACCCGTATTGCACATGAAGTTCTTCGCGTGCACGTTGAGCCTTCCTTATCATCTCGACGTAGCCTTAGTAGGTCTTACATCTTCCTTGCACTTTCACTCGTAGTATTAACCAGATATCGTTATTGCAACAACGAAGCAAAATGACCAGGTGAGGTTTACTTTTCCCGTGTGCTTTATGCAGCACAAATAAGGTGAAAGTTTCCTGGTGTGTGTGTGTGTGTGTGTGTGTGTGTGTGTGTGTGTATTGTGTATTGAACAGCACAACAGGCCACAGCAGTCCACCCACCCCACCGCCGCCTCACACCAAACGCAGGGGTTATTGTGGACACTCCCCCCGCCCCAGGGAACGTCTCATACCAGACGAGTGTACCCCAGATGTTTGCGAGGTAGGGTAATTATGGTGTACGCGTGTGTGGAGACAGTGTTTGCGCAGCAATCGGCGACGTAGTGTAACTGAGGCGGAATAAGGGGAACAAACCCGCATTTGCCGAGGCAGATGGAAAACCGCACAGGCTGGCCGGCACACCGGACCTCGACACTAATCCGCCTAGCGGATTCGTGCCGGGGAACGGCACGCCTTCCCACTCGGGAAGCAGCGCGTTAGATGGCTCTGAGCGCTATGGGACTCAACTGCTGTGGTCGTAAGTCCCCGAGAACTTAGAACTACTTAAACCTACCTAACCTAAGGACATCACACACATCCATGCCCGAGGCAGGATTCGAACCTGCGACCGCAGCGGTCGTGCGGTTCCAGACTGTAGCGCCTTTAACCGCTCGGCCACTCCGGCCGGCTAGCCCGTTAGACCGCGCGGCTAGGCGGGTGGCAAGTTTCGTGGTTATCCATTAAGGAAAGTGGAGTAGCAGCCGAACATGAAGTACTGGAATAATGATAACAAAACCAACAGCTACCAGTTTCGACACCAAATGGTGTCATCCTCATTTCCCATGTGTAACCTGCCATCAACAACCGCAATGACAAAGACCAACGAAGTCTTGAGATGGGAACAGATATTAAGTAAATACACCAGCACGTGCAACGAACAGAGTCGCATGCAGCAAGGCCAATGTTAATTGTATTCCGTACTCTGGTAGCAGTAACAAGCCCAACAAGGTCGTCTGACTATGCTGGGCTTCCTGCTGCTACGAAGGTACATAATGCAGTTGATTTTGCTCCCGCTGCATACGACTCTGATCGTTGCACGTGATGGCGCACATGTTTAATAACTTTTCCCATTTGAAGACTTCGTTGGTCTTTGTCATTGCGGTTGTGGACGGCAGGTTACGCCTGGGGCCTGAAGATGACACCGTTTGGTGTCGAAACTGGTAGTATGACAGTTCTGGTCATCTTCGTTAGGTTTGTTTGCTTTTATTGTCCTAATACTTGCCGCTATGGTTCCTCGGGACTGGACATTGCCGATCCATTTTCAGGTTTTGTCTTCCTGTGTAATAACGTAGTATTGGATAAAAGAAATTGAAGTGTATGGGTGTCCCTTGAGCACACTCAGTCATTTCCAGCAAAGCCCAGTGAAAACAATGAATGTACGTTCTCTTGGATAGGTCACGTATCTGATGACACGTCGCTCCGGCTTACATGCTCCTCACTTGTTTCTGGTATTACATTTGGTTCTTATCCTACCGACCCGCCGTGCCTTTCTTTAGCAGTGTTGACCTCCAACGAGCAGGGTGGCGCAATGTTTAAGACGCTGAACTCGTTTTGTGGAGAACAGCAGTTCAAATCCCCTTCCAGCCATCCATATTTAAGTTCCACTTAAGGCAAGTGCAGACACCTTCCCTTTCAAAAAGGACACGGTTGGTTTCACTCCATCTTCTTTCCCATTGCGATCCTGAGCTCCGTAGTAGACAGGACATTGACTCTAAACTCCCATTACTCCTCAGCGTAGATGAAATCCTTAATAATAAGCCTAATTTTTCGTTGTGTATTTGCTCCAGACTACTACAACCTCCAACTTCCAGAATCTTTCTTGCAGTAACATAATGTCGATTTGCATCGTTAACTGAAATCTATTTTCTACTACCGTGTAGATAACACCAAAGCTGTCTTTTCTTTCCTCATTTCATTTGGGTTTCCAACAGATAGTTTTTAGAAATTGTATTTGTGATTCCGCCACGCTCCATGAAAAGCAAGCTACATAGCTTCTCGATATCTCCGGCACATTCATATGATAAATACAGTACCAGTTCAGTTACATAACCTGGATGATCGTGTGACGACCCCACAATCTACCATCAGTGACTGCACTCAACTATTTGCAGTCCAATTAGATTCAGCCTCTAGCTTTCGTAGGTCTCTCGTGATTTCGTCCATCCATCGCTTCCTGGTATCCAAGTGGACGTGTTCCTTCAGGTCTTCCTACTAGCGTTGAGCCGGCCGAAGTGGCCGTGCTGTTAAAGGCGCTGCAGTCTGGAACCGCAAGACCGCTACGGTCGCAGGTTCGAATCCTGCCTCGGGCATGGATGTTTGTGATGTCCTTAGGTTAGTTAGGTTTAACTAGTTCTAAGTTCTAGGGGACTAATGACCTCAGCAGTTGAGTCCCATAGTTCTCAGAGCCATTTGAACCATTTGAACCTACTAGCGTTGCATTGGCACATGGGGTTTTGCCATGCGAGTCACATGTGCTGCCCATCCAAGTCTTTTTGCCTACATTTTCAGAACAGTATTTCGTTGCCACATCAGTTCGTTCAGTTCAAATGGTTCAAATGGCTCTGAGCACTACGGGACTTAACTTCTGAGCTCATCAGCCCTCTAGAACTTAGAACTACTTAAACCTAACTAACCTAAGGACATCACACACATCAATGCCCGAGGCAGGATTCGAACCTGCGACTGTAGCGGTCGCGTGGTTCCAGACTGTAGCGCCTAGAACCGCTCGGCTACCCCGGACGGCTCGTGCAGTTCGTTGTTCTTCCTTCTCCAGTCACGTACACCTCGCGTTGGACAGTGACCTTTTTCAAATACTGTTCGAGAAGCGTTCAATAAGTAATGCGACACTTTTTTTCGGTCAGTTTCGGGTGAAAAAATGCGGAGTTTGTTATGGGACATACTGGAATATTTCCGTTTCAGCTCCTGTAGTTTTATGAAGTTCCGATAGGTGGCGGCGCTATACATTGACTTCAAAATGGCGTCTCTAACGGAGGTGCGTTTGAAGCAGAGAGCTGTCATTGGGTTTCTTTGGCGGAAAAGCAGAGCATCGCAGGTATTCATAGGCGCTTGCAGAATGTCTATGAAGACCTGGCAGTGAACCAAAGCACAGTAAGTCGCACACAGTGTGACTCCCGCAATGTTGGAACGTGTGGACACTCTCATTCGAGGTGATCTACCGATCACAACCAGACACCTCTCTGCACAACTGGACGTCTCTGTTAGTAGGATACTCAACGGTGTGTGACCTTTGGGGCCCTCGCCGCTTAACAGAAGACTATACCTTCCGACTTCCTTCTGTTTGGTCCAATGAAGGATGCATTACTCGGGAAGCAGTTCGTGGATGATCCGTAGGTTATTGATGTACCAAGACTTTGGCTGCGACGTCGAACAGTAGAGTGGTACCACGCGGGCATACAGGCCCTCAGAGTAAGGCCATCGCATTGGACGAGGATTATGTTGAAAAATAGGGTTTTGTAGCCAAAAGAATGGGGAATAATATGGTGTATTGCAATCCTGAATAAAGCTAACCTACTTTTAGAAAAAAAGTGTTGCATTACTTACAGAACGCCCCTCGTATTAACAGAACTTTTCCTCAGAGGTTGTTGAATTATAATGTTGTTCAAAGTAGCAGATGATTATTTCTGATCAAACTTACATTTCCACTTGAAGAGCACTTTAATTACTGTGGCACCGCAGTCTGTATTAGCAACTGGTCATCATTCTATAGCACTTGGTGATTCATGTAATGTGTATCCCAAGATACAAGGCGTGTCTAGTTTGTGCGTGGGACAGCCCCCCCCCCCCCCCCCCTTGTTCAAATGGGTTCAAATGGCTCTGAGCACTATGGGACTTACCTGCTGATGTCATCAGTCCCCTAGAACTTAGAACTACTTAAACCTAACTAACCTAAGGACGTCACACACATCCATGACCGAGGCAGGATTCGAACCTGCGACCGTAGCGATCGCGTGGTTCCAGACTGAAGCGCCTAGAACCTCTCGGCCACCACGGCCGGCCCCTCCCCTGTTGGCGTGTCTACTTGTCCCCCGTGGGGTCACACAAGCTGTTCGAACTCGGCGTATATGCCTCGAGTGAACGATACTTACTCATTGTTGCGATTGGTCGCATGATTTACTGTCGGCGCGACTATGGGTGCAGATGCAAACGTGCCGGTGTAGGAAGCGGTACGACGCAGTAATTATCTGGCCGGAATGCATGAACCAGACCGCAGTCGTTTGGCCATAGTGAGGGTCATTCCGAGAAACCGTCTCCGGCCCTTCCTGTTATTATCGGCCATCAGCGGAAATAGCTTCACCTGCTATTAGTATGTCGTTCTGCCTAGCGGTAATCTACGGAGATTCCCATTTGTCGAAAAGGCATTAGGGTTTCGTCGTGTACCGTTGCCGACGACATCGAAACGGAGAATTATGAATGAGCGTCGTACTCTGGAGACAGGCAGGAGATTGGTGGCTGCATTAATATCCGCAGGCAATCCTACACGCACAGATGATTTAGTATTAGCAAACGTCTAGCATCTTCTGTGTACCTTTGAGACGTCTTCAAGAAACCCTAGGTTTCTGTGATTGTACGGTTTTCGCCGGCCGCGGTGGTCTAGCGGTTCTAGGCGCGCAGTCCGGAACCGCGCGACTTCTACGGTCGCAGGTTCGAATCCTGCCTCAGGCATGGATGTGTGTGATGTCCTTAGGTTAGTTAGGTTTAAGTAGTTCTAAGTTCTAGGGGACTGATGACCACAGTAGTTAAGTCCCATAGTGCTCAGAGCCATTTTGTACGGTTTTCCGTCTGACAACTTCTGTTTTCCCATCTAGCAATCATTCCTCTCGTGCAAACAGCAATTAGCTAACTTTGCTGTCGCTAACATTGTACGTCGGGAAGACAGTAGGAAGATAGTGGAAAGATCACGGATAGAATCGTATATCAGCCGTGAGATGAAGATGTCAACCGGATTCCCATTTGTATATGAACGAGCGAAAGTACTTTTTAAGAACTGCAGATGATACTTTTCCCTTTGGGGTAGATGGGACCATAACACATCTTATTCATATAATGGAATTTTTGTTTCATATCTGGGTAATGGGGAGCAATATTTTGAAAACATCACTCATAAATCATTTTAGCCAACCAAAAAGTGAATTAAAGTTGTCCACTTTTCGTTGATTCTGAACGTCTTACAGTAAGAGCATGTGAGTACTATCGTCCCAAGTGGGGGAGCTGCGGGATTGTGCTGCTCTTAGACTCCAGTAAATGACAACATGTCATTTACGTTCTCCAGTTATTACTTTATGCGTTCACTCCCGCATTGTATGATTCCAATGGTCACCTTAATGTGTTTCCTTATATGGATATGGTGTCTGTTCTTTCGGACATGTCAGAAAGGACAGACACCATATCCATATAAGTATCTAGTTACGGCAATACCAGCCATGACCTTTTCTTTCTGTGCGGATGCACACATATTACCCGAACTCTTTCGGGAATTGGTAAAAATGTGTTCCACGAGTAATGAGTGTGTTGGATAGGGACACTGCGAATGTAGTGTGTGGACATCTAAGGTGAGAATGTGGGTCTCGCGGGAAGCGTGCGCGAGATAGTCCCTGCAGTCGCACTATCCTCTGTGCCCTCGGTGGCTCAGATGGATAGAGAGTCTGCCATGTAAGTAGGAGATCCCGGGTTCGAGTCCCGGTCGGGGCACACATTTTCACCTGTCCCTGTTGATATATATCAACGCCCGTCAGCAGCTGAAGGCATTAACATGTAATTCCAATTTAGTGTGTTTCTTCCACAACGCGTTTCTAAAGAAAAGTAGTTTGCATTTAGGATCACCTGTTAATCTTTCCACCGATCACTGATGGATATCCGTGACGGACCATCCTGATCTTACATTCCTCGTGGCTATACTGGATCACTTACGGCGACTGCGAGAGTGTTCCACACACATAATTATAACAGCTCCATTCCTCAGTCCAACCAGTTCGAGGCGGCCTTACACTCGAAGGGACGCTAAGTATTACAAAAGTAATTGCAGAGTGCGATAATGTTACGACAGTAATAACCATGTGGCAGCGCAATTAACATTCAGTGTGAGCTGCCGTGGCGATGGGAGCTGAAATGTAGGTATGGTGGTTACCGGCGTCATTCCGATTTACGTTTCGGTGTTATTAACGAATAACGTTCAGCTAAAATTTTCAAATTTAAAATTGCTATGAATGCTTTGAGGCTTTGATGTGACCTCGTAGGTTTTTTTCGGCGAAATGTACGGTTTGTAAGTTTTTGAGGTTGCAGCCCAGTTGTAATTTTCTTCGTGCGATACTCATACAGCTTCTCTAGTCGTCTTCCTCTGGTATAGCTCGCTGCTCGGACTCAAGCAAACTGTGAACGGGACACAATGTGCGCCGCCCTGGCAATTGTTTCGTGGCGCCGTCAGAGACGAATAGTCTCACAGAAATGTAAGGCTATAATGATGCTGTCATCATTCGCTGTGATAATTTTATGCGTTACAGTATCTGATGAGATGTATTTGGCCACCCTTATGAAATGCAGAATTGACGAATAGGCCTATATGTCACGAGAGACGGACGCGCCAGTATGAAAGGAGGCAGGGAGCATTGTGTTGTCACTAGAGCAGCAGCAACAGAAGAATGGGTCGTCAGGAGATCTCAGTGGCTTGGAACGTTGACTAGTCATTGGGTGTCACCTGAGTGACAGATCCATCAGGGACATTTCAACCCTTGCAAAGCATCGCAAGTCGATTGTTGGTGATGTGATTGTGAAGTGCATACGCGAAGGAATAAGCACAGATAAACCAAGGTCAGGCAGATCTCATGTACCGACCAAAAGGGACCGTAGAGCATTCGGGCGGTGGTTGTAAAAAATGGCATGAAGTCTGGAGAAGGAATCACTCGTGAGGCTCAAAGTTCTACCAGCAGTCCAGCTAGCGCGTGGGGAGTTAAAAAGGACGGGGTACAGCTGTCAAGCGCCTCCTCATGAGCCACGTATTTCTGTAGTCCGTGCTAAGGAGCGGCTGGAATACTGTAAAGAGCGACGCCACTGGGCAGTGAATGACTGGAAGCGAGTGGCTGAGTGATGGATTATGTTATACCCTGTGGCGATCCGATGGAAGGGTTTGGTTGTGGCGAATGCCTGGGAGAACGTTATGTGTCACCATGTGTAGTGCCAAGAATGATGTTACGATAATGAAGTGTTTGTCGTAGTTGTTGTGTGGTCCCCTTACTGCGCTTAAGAAAACGCCAAATGTCGAAGGGTATGAACACACTTTTAAGTCTTGTGTACTGCGTATAGCAGAGAAACAGTTTTAAAACTATGATAGTTTACATCAGCATGACAATGCACCCTGTCATAAAGCATCACCTTTGAGGCAATGTTTTGTGTACACTAACATTTCTGAAATGGACTGGCCTGTCCAGAACCCCAACCTGAATCCAATGGAACACCGCTGGTGTGAACTAGGACGTCGACTTTGCTGCAGATCCCAGCGTCCGTCAACACCATCTTCAATGGTTTCGGTTCTAGAGGAATAACGAGCTGCCTTTCTTCCACATCCATTCAGACGCCTCATCCTACGTGTACCCAGTAGAGCTCATGCCAGTCCTAAAGGCAAACAATGGACACACCCTATATTAATCCCCGCTTATAGAAGTACAGATACCGAGCGAGGTGGTGCAATGTTTGGCACAGTGGACTCGCATTCGCGGGGACGGCGATTCTAACCCGCCACCGGACATATTTATGTAGGTTTTCCGTGATTTCCCAAAATCGCTTCAGGCAAATGCCGGAATGGTTCTTCTGAAAGGGCTATGGTTCAAATGGCTCTGAGCACTATGGGACTTAACTTCTGTGGTCATCAGTCCCCTAGAACTTAGAACTACTTAAACCTAACTAACCTAAGGACATCACACAACACCCAGTCATCACGAGGCAGAGAAAATCCCTGACCCCGCCGGGAATCGAACCCGGGAACCCTGGCGTGGGAAGCGAGAACGCTACCGCACGACCACGAGCTGCGGACTCTAAAAGGGCACGGCCGATTTCCTTCTCCATCCTTCCCTCATCCGTTGGGACCGATGACCTCGCTGTTTGGTCCCCTCCTCCAAATCAACCAACCAACCGAGTTCAGATAATTTCGATCACGCAGTGTATGCCTTGCTACGGATGCTATGTTTGTTCATTTCGAGACCTACTTTGTTAAGTGGAGTCGGAATGTTCTTAAAAGCTACTTAAAAAAAACAGGCCGGCCGTGGTGGCCGAGCGGTTCTAGGCGCTTCAGTCTGGAACCGCGTAACCGCTACGGTCGCAGGTTCGAATCCGGCCTCGGGCATGAAAGTGTCTGATGTTCATGTGGTGAGAATGGCTCTGAACACTATGGGACTTAACTTCTGAGGTCATCAGTCCCCTAGAACTTAGAACTACTTAAACCTAACTAACCTAAGGACATCACACACATCCATGCCCAAGGCAGGATTCGAACCTGCGACCGTAGCGGTCGTGCGATTCCAAACTGAAGCGCCTAGAACCGCTCGTCCACCACGGCCGGCTTGTGTGTGATGTTCAAAATGGTTCAAATGGCTCTGAGCACTATGCGACTTAACTTCTGAGGTCATCAGTCCCCTAGAACTCAGAACTACTTAAACCTAACTAACCTAAGGACATCAAACACATCCATGTCCGAGGCAGGATTCGAACCCGCTACCGTAGCGGTCGCGCGGTTCCAGACTGTAGCGCCTAGAACCTCTCGGCCACCCCGGCCGGCTTGTGTGTGATGTCCTTAGGTTAGTTAGGTTTAGGTAGTTCTAAGTTCTAGGGGACTGGTGACCTCAGATGTTAAGTCCCATAGTGCTCAGAGGCATTTGAACCATTAAAAAAACAGTTTCATCCGTATGTACCAAGCTTCTGCTGTCAAGGTGCTATGCGTGGTCGTGTTGGGCATTCGAAGTACAGCTGCAATGTGGCAGACGTAGGTTATTTACTTAAAAGATTTTTTGGAAGCAATCGAGGTTTCTCGTCTTCCCGCACGGTTATCCTTAGAGCTTGAACTTCAGGCCAGTTCATTTGACAAGTCGTGCTGCCGTACAACAGCATGCATTCCGAGTTGCTTTCTGGTGTTAACCATGATGTAGCTAAGGGTGCCTTATGTTATGCATGCTCTGTTCTAAGATTAAAATGAGTTATTATTACTTTAAGATTTTCTTTTTTCTTCGATATAGTTATTGAGTAGTAAGCTAATAGCACCGATGTAGGCTTGACCTGCAGACTTAATGCTGTAAATTTGGAGGCCTGTTTAAGTGCGATGTAATTTTTGTAATAGACTATTGGTTCGTCTCAATTTTCTGTGCGACTTTTATTCCTTGACGACGGCAGGAAGCAATTACTAGGACGGCGAACAGCGCGTCTCGTTCACATTTGAACCGAGTCCACACACACGAGGAAAACAGTTATGGGAGTTTTCATAATACCGTGTAAGGAAAAGACACATGGGCTTCAAAGGCGAAAAGTTGCAAAGTCACGTAAATTTTCAGATGTGTTGAGAATTGACGACTTCTGTTGTAAAGCAATATGTAACTGAGACGAACGGACAGACGGTGTGAATATCGTCTTGTTGTAGTTCCCACACGTTGCGTTGGAGTTCTGGGTCATTAGACGTGGATATTTTGGATTGAAATATGGGTGGCCTTCAGTATATGCAGTACATAACTGGACAAAGATAGGTGGCCCGGCGTTGAACCGGGCCCCCTTGGAATACGCATGCAGCTTCCCCGCCTAACTTGGCTTCGGTTGGTTGGAGAGCTCGCTTCTTTGCATCAGATTTCACTAACAAATCTGGTTCGACGGCCGCGGCGGGAACCAGTCTGCATTCGAAGAGTCAGTCTCTGCTCCAGACGTATGGCCTTTGTCACCGATGCTCCGTGGGCTGCAGCTTCGTCGCTTTAAATTTTAATTCTCAAAACTTAGGGAAGTAACATTCCCAAAGAATACCAACAGTTCACTTTTGCCCGGACGACAACATGACTCAAAACTGTTGCATACTTCGCTCTATTTACGATGGAGTCACTTCTTGTGAGTCACGACTTGTGGCGGATACTCCCTTACTTAGAAACGTGTCTGCAGATGTGAAAGCGTTTTGTAAGGCGTGACTGTCTCTTCTTGCATTGATCGCCATCATCTACACAGAAGAGTACTTCTCTTCTCTGGAATGAGATGAAAATTATGACAGAGTCGGATTCATAGACAAATCTTCCTTTGGATATTTCGTAACGAATGAAAACATGGCTCGGACGTGGATTCAACAGTGTTAGTGAACTCATTTCGACTGGTATATGTCCTTTGTAGCACGGTGAGCCGCGATCTTCCACCATATTTTGTCCTCTGGCGGTCCTTTTCAGATAGCCCAATGGCAGAAGCGACTGTTCGCGAAAAGCAGAAAATGCTAGTTCCTAGGCTGATACAGATTTTCGTTAGTCATGAAACATTCTTGCCATTAGAGTCCAGGATTTTCTGAACGAGCTTCACTAACATCACTTCTCATCTTTCAGTTTATCATCATCACTTCCATGCATTTCATGAAAGCGAATCTCCAATTCCGTTTAAATTTTCTTTTTATAAATAGTTAGCAGTTTTCGCTGTTCCAGCAATACTTCTGGCGCGTCATTTTACCTCGTTTGGATAATGGTTTCGAAGAATTTTATCTATAAGTAAATGTCGGAATGTTTCTTTTCGGTATAGCAGGTAGCTTTACAAATCTTTGCCTGCTCCTAGCCAGTGCTCTGACCACAGTGAATTTCCTGTCAACAGATCCCCCTAATCCGCGGAAAAAAAGGAATCTGGTGATCCGCATCCACCAAAGGAAGTTTGGAATGAATCATATCGTCGACGTTGGTCTCATTACAGCCCTTAGCCGAGCGGTCTTAGGCGCTGCAGTCATGGACTGTGCGGCTGGTCCCGGCGGAGGTTCGATTCCTCCCTCGGGCATGGGTGTGTGTGCTTGTCCTTAGGATAATTTAGGTTAAGTAGTGTGTAAGCTTAGGGACTGATAACCTTAGCAGTTAAGTCCCATAAGATTTCACACACATTTGAACATTTTTGAACATTACAGCCCGATCTCTAACTGGGGTGGACTAGGATGGTGGATGGAAATGTCGTGACCTGTCTGAAGGAACCATCCAGAGATGCGTCTGAAGTTACTTCTGGAAACAACGAAAAATCTAAATCAGAACGGTCGAACGGAGATTTGAACGTCGATCGTGTCGAAAACGAGTCCTGTATCTTACGCTCTGCACCATTTCAATCGGTAGGATCAGTAATCTGACTATATGCTGAAATTAAATAAGGTGTACGGTGTTAACAGGAAATAATACAAATGTTCTGGAGAACATATGAATATGTGGGTCTACAAGTACTTACAGGACCAATGTATACTGTGCTATTACCTGTAATATTAAATTAATGTTAGTGTCGTACACGTTGCTGGTTTTCAATTACATGAGATTGGTTTTCATGTTGCAAGTAGAAATTAGCAAACTTCGTTTACTGTAGTTCTTGAAGGATACCTGGACATATCAGGTAGTGGTGTTGTCTCACTCTTCCTTTAACACGAGACATTTCCGAAATATTGCTATGAATCCACATGAAATTCTTCTTATATACAAATTGACACAGGCGTGTCGGTTACATGGTCGTTTTACAGAAGTTTTTTTGACACGACAGACATATAGATACATTTCTACGGAGACAGTCAGTGGGGCTAATAACCAACAGATATTACTAACACGATGTAAGATACTTTCAGTCTGCCGTTTCATTATGCTTCGTGGTATAATGGAGGCATAGACCCAGTGTATATTTCCAGCTAAAGCGCCATAATAGGTTGAAGAGAGTACGATGAAACTGTGACCCATGCAGATAACAGAGGCAGCCAGTCCGACGTTTAGTTACTTTGGACATACGGCGTGCGTTTAGCGACCTGACACTATAATCAAGGTAAAGAATGACTTGTCGGATCAAATTACCACCCGCGCTTCAACTATCTGCGCGCATTGAAAGTCAAAGAGGAGTACCGTTTTCCCCTCACCTACATCTGACAAATTGCACCAACTAGTATGAAATACAACCAATGAAGTAAAGAACGCTACTGGGTAAGGAATGTACATGTTTGCTTTACTGAATAAGCATTGATGTTGTTGTTGTCTTCAATCCGAAGACTGGATTCTTGCAGCTCTCCACGCTACTTTATCTTGTGCAAGACATTTTATCTCTGAATAACTACTGCAACCTCCATCCATTCGAACCCGTTTACTGTATTCGAGCCTTAATCGCCCCCTATAATCCCTGCTAGTCTCCGCCCCTTCTGCAGCGCATATACTTTACCTTAATTAAAATGTTAACTATTCAATGATGTCCCATAATGTGTCCTCTCAACTTATCCCTACTTTGTGCCGTAAAGCTCTTTCCTCCTCGCTTCGATTCAGTACCTCTTCATCTGATCCCCGGTGTACCCACCTGATCTTCAGCATTCTTCTGTTACACCACGTTTCAAAACTTATGTTGCCTAAAGCCCTGGGTACTGCTTTACATATTGAAATAGGTGTAGTAATAATGACTTGAAGCACGCTGTTGTATGAGTTGGGATTACAAATACGTCATTTTACTTAATGCAACTTAATTTTTTCTAATTCAAAGTGAGTAGGTTGAACTGCATGACTGTTCCTGGGATAAATGATAACTTATCAAAATAGGCAGTGTTTTCGACATCTTCAGCGGCTTACATTATTTCGTTTAGATTTTTAGTAATCTGAAAATGTGCTTCAACGAGCATGGGTTGGGAAGCTTACGGGATGCTCACAACTAAGTCAGAGAAATCACTAAGCATCGATATAACACAGGCAAATTTTGTCAAACGCGTCCGGACCGTTTGGAGTTACAGGCTCTTTGATGATATGTGCTTTCCACAAAAGATGCATGTATGCATTCACAAAAGTATTCACAAAGTGTCGTCTGAACTGTAGATCCGCTTTCCTCGGTTAGATAACTGGGGTAGGTTAGGGACACGCAAGTTGCCAAAGTTGCCTCCAGTTGGGAGACTTATACTCGACCATTGAGGCACAAAAGCGATTATTACGTTTTGTGAAATTTGCATGCGATGCGTGTGTGGTGTGTTCAACGTACTTAGGTTTTTTAACTCGAAGTTACTAAACGGTCATAAAATTGACGACTGCAGTGGGGTATAAAACAGGACATTTTGTACTTAATTTGGTATGTAACATAACATTGAAGATCTAATAATTTTAATTAACTAATGCATAATATCTTCATCTACATGGATACTCTGCAAATCACATTTAAGTGCCTGGCAGAGGGTTTATCGAACCACCTTCACAATTCTCTATTATTCCAATCTCGTATAACGCGCGGAAAGAATGAACACCTATATCTTTCGGTACGAGCTCTGATTTACCTTATTTTATCGTGGTGATCGTTCCGCCCTATGTAGGTCGGTGTCAACAAAATATTTTCGCATTCGGAGGAGAAAGTTGGTGATTGTAATTTCGTGAGAATATTCCGTCGCAACGAAAAACGCCTTTCTTATATATAATTTATAAATTATGACTTTCTTGGAATCAAATGTGGAATAGTGCATTTTACGATGGTTTAGTAGCAATGTAACATTTTCCCTCCTTCAGTGTCCTAGGGTTAAGCAGTGCGGGATTAATGTATGGATTACAAATCTGGATGTTCGGTTGCTTTTTTTTTTTTTTTTGGCAAAAGAAACTTTCCTCGTATGGAATTTAAATACAATTACCCAATCCCTTTGCTCATGGAGGCTTCTCGGGTAATTTAGTCGCCAACAGAGAGTTGCAAAGCATCTGAGTGAACACCTTGGCCCGGTTTCTGCAGTGCTCATTAGGAGCGACAACGACGTTATGGGCTGTACCGCAACGGTTAGCCAAATTACGTGGACGCGAGCGCTAACAGCATTTAGGTGGTGCAGCCAAAGTCGTGGCGTTTTGCCCCCGGGAACGGAGGGCGCAGGTAGTTTGCGCAGGCAGCCCCACGGGCCGTACCCACTTCCTGTTCCCCCTCCTGCCTGCTTGGCCGCCTCCCACAAAAACAACGGGCTCCGGAAAACCTGTTACACGGCGTATATTAAACTAACTTTTGTTCATTAATGAATGTAACTGGTTAGGCTGCGAGCGGGGGGACGCGGCGACCGTCGTGAAGGAGAGAAGACTCCCGACTTGTCTCCGGACACGACGTCACTTAACAGCCGCTCGGTATTTAATGAAACGTCCTCGCGAATCCGTCTGCCCGCGTCGCTGTTCGAAAATAAGACGCGCCACGCGTTTTTGTTGAAGTCGACGTGTGTGGCATCCCAATAGTCGCGACAGCTGCGCTCTCGTTAACCCCGTAAGCGATATATCACTCGCGCTTCTTGGCATCTTTTCCTGCCGGAGCTATTGTTGTTTGCGTTTATCGGGGGTATCCCAGCGACTCAAGGAGTACTTGTTTCTCCTCAGCTATAATTGTTTCGCTTGCATGTTCTTTGTTTTCATACAACGCAGGGAATCAAACGTTTGTAATTGGTGTCCGTGAGCTGTTGTTCAGCAGTTGATGTGTATCTGCATTGAACTCGAGCCATGATTTTTCTTTCTCATGAGGTGTTATTACCCTTTTTACTTACGCATAAACAAGTAGAAATACATTCTACTCTATAATGTATTAAAATATAGTACCCTCTCTTACAAATAAATTCTTTAATACAGTTCCCTTTTTCAATACGTGCAGTATGGCCAAGTATGAGAGTTCCAGGTACGAGTGTGACGAAGCCCTGACCTCGTATTCGGCTTTATGTGTGATAGCCAGGAAACACTTTTCATTCTAGCAACTCTCTTTGTAGATTACAACCATTACTTGTGGCTGTTGATACCACGTTGTATTAAGCGCAAAGAATCGCATAAAAACTTTCCAGTAATTACTACGCCCATTATTCTTCCACTTTTCAGGATTTGTGGACATGTTAAATACCGTAAAAGTTAAATAATAAACTTCTTCATTCATTAGGTCAATAAGCTCGGTACTTTATGACCTAAGCCTTTAATACCTTTAAAACTATAGTAGATATTAACAAATCGTCTTCAACATGTTATAAGATAAGTCATAAAGTTTTGTTGCCTCATTCTCCTCCGATTGCGAAAACATTCTGTTGGCACACACCTACGTAGGGAGAAATGATCATCACGATAAAATAAGAAAAATTATTGCTCGCACGAAAAATTTAAGTTCTCGTTTCTTCCCGCGTGCCGTTCGAAAGTGGAACGGTAGAGAGACAGCACGAAGGTGGTTCATTGACACTCTGCCAAGCACTTTATTGTGAATAGCAGAGTAATCACGTAGATGTAGATGTAGATGTAGATCAGTGTGTGCACCCTTAGTGGCACGTACAACGTCTAGTCAGAATTCCATTTCTGTCCACGCACGATTCAAGATCTCCACGGTGACATGTTCAAATGCATTGCGAATGATTGCCTTCAATCCCTGTAGGTCTCTAACCTTGGCTCGGTACACGAGATCTTTTACAAAACTCCACAGAAGTAGTCTAGTGGTGTGAGCTCACGTGATCGTGGCTGCCATCGAACTGGTCCATCTCGTCCAATCCACCGATCTGGAAACTTTTCATCTAGAAATTGACGAAAATTTAGGGACCAGAGGGGTGGTGCACCATCCCGCTGGAATATGACATCAGGTTACAGGTGTTCCGATTGTGGCACAAGAAACCGTTGTAACATGTCAAAATAAACACAACCGTTGATGGCAGACTTAGAATTAGAGACACTTCGCACTTTGTCTCGTCCCTCCCTGGTCTTGCACATATCCTGCAGGAGAAACAAAACTTGGGTCCATCTTCTAGCACCAAGCACTACAACATACCCTCAAATACGTATTTAGCTTTGTGATCGCATGTCCTCTTTGAACGTCGAGGAGTCGAGTTCCAAATAATAAAACGCCATGCCATTACTAAGGGTTCAAATGGCTCTGAGCACTATGGGGCTTAACTGCTGTGGTCATCAGTCCCCTAGACCTTAGAACTACTTAAACCTAACTAACCTAAGGATATCACACACAGCCATGCCCGAGGCAGGATTCGAACCTGCGACCGTAGCGGTCGATCGGCTCCAGACTGTAGCGCCTAGAACCGCTCGGCCACTCCGGCCGGCCATTACTAAGGGAAGTGACATCAACTAGCCCTAGTGAGACAAAGCGTTAGTCAAAAAATGATATACGCGTTGTACACCCATCGATAGTCTCTATAAATAATAAAAAGTTGCTCCACGGATTTTTTTTATTTTCACATCTTTCGGATCACAGCGCGTTTTCCTCCATCAGCACTTCGCCTTACTCAAGTTTTGCTACCGAGCAAAGTTGCGCCGTGGTGAGATACTGGACTCACATTCGGAGGACGATGGTTCAAATCTGCGTCCGAACGCTCAGGTTTAAGTTTCCCTAAATTGCTTAAGGCAAGCGTCGGGATGGTTTCTTTGAGGATGTTTGTAATTTCCTCCTTTATCTTTTGTCAATCCATGATTGTGCTCCGTCTCTAATGACTGAGTCGCCGACGGGATATTAAACCCTAATCTCCCTTCCACTTCAACCTTCACTATCCTGTCTTCATTCACACTATTGAGAATTTTGTTATGACCTACTATTCTTGTTTCTATGTATTTAACCATAAATATCTGAGTCTAGCATGTTAAAGTAGGCATGCCACGTCTTTGCCGTTTGCATATAAATCAATACTTCCTATGAACTCGTTTCCAAGCAATGTTTTTTCTTTACGTATGCCCTTATAATCTTCTGTCTGTATTGGATACTGAAGGTTTGCTTCAGCACTAGCGGTAGCTGATACTTAACTTATTACGTGTTTATACATTTACAGTTAGGCAACATAGTGGACACCGTCTGCTATTTGAGTGTGGGGACGGAATGCACCGGTAATTTGCGGCTCTTCCTTTGACGGTGTCACGATCGTATCACAAGCTAGTGCTCAATAGCTCTCTTGTCAAACCAGCACCGGAATCAACTAATGTGTCGGGCGCCTTTTCCGACGTGGTCATTGTCTCGCCGGCTCTCTGGTCTGCGCTATTTCTGCGAATAACGGCTCCGCCATCAATACGCTCTAATGATGGCGGAACGATTATTCGCCAAGATACGGCGAAGCTACTACGAAAATAGCTTTCTAGAGGGTGGTGAGTAATATAGCCGGATGTTCCAGAACTGCGGTACCAGCCCCATTACTCAAAATCGGGCAGTAGGAGCATTTTCAAGTAGAAATCGTTATAGGCAAGCCTATAAGAACGAATGGAACGGTGAACTTCATACTGACTGGTAACTGCAGAAAATTAAGTCAACCTTAGAATCTGAAATGGTTTGCCTGGTACACAGCGAATGCTGACGAATAGAGGACGCAGAACAGAACATTTTTTGCCTGGAAAGTTTTACAGTAAATTGCGCCAACTCAGCAACATCATCGGAGAGTCTTCATGGCGATGAAGTACAACCATTAACCAACTTCGTAGGACAATAGATCCTCCTAAAGATGTATTTTAATGTTACAGTGAGTATGATTTTGTTTTCCGTAATAGCTATTCTAGCCACAGTGGCGTCCAGTCTTGTGCAGTGTTTGTATCTGTAGCTGATAGCGACAAGCATAACTCTGGAATTTCGTCTTTCATCTCATCTGTCGCTTTAGGGCGTCTTTGAATCCTTGTTTTTATGATGCGTCCCCTAAGCAGTTAATGAAGGTGAACTGATGGTATTCCCAATCGACACAAGAACTTTTTATTTAAGCTGCAGCTGGGCATCAAGGAGTAAGAAGTCAAGTACTCCGTGCAGAAAACAAGCGAGTGCATTTCTTAACAATGTCCCAACAATATCTATAATTTAAAAATCATAAAATAAAAGGAAAAAATACTTTTATTTAGAACAGAAAGCAACAGACACAAAACATTTTTGGTTATAATGTTAAGAAGATGTCGTTAAGGATATCGATTACACTACAAATTTTCTTTTTCTTTCATTAAGCGTTGTTCGGTTCGTGAGCACTAGTAAGAATTTATGATACCGAATTAGCACAACTCGCCAAAAACTTTCTAAGCAGAAAAGTCACTTTCGATAAGTGTGTTCACCTATACTACTTTTGTACCATCTGTCACTTAAAATTACGTAGTTCATTTCGTTTCCTCCCGTTTCCAGGCAATGTGAGATTTACCATTCCATTCGTCCTTCAGTTTTTGCCACCTCTAGTGCAGTGGAACATACTTTGAAAGTTGGTCTTCAATATCCTTTACGTTATTTAGATACAGCTTTTAGATACTCTGATGCAAAAAACAAAACAAACAAAAATTATGTTTCTGGTAAGTGAAGTGTAACTCATGGGTAAATTAAGTGTAGCTCATGCTTTCCCCAAAATAAAGCCACATGTTATCACCGTAGCAGTTGCACGACTCTCCGTGGGTGTTTTAACCAACATATGGGTATTCTGATACTGACAGTGTTGAACAAGATTTTGAAGCGAACTGTGTAGTCAAAAATTATAGTTTGTGTCAGGTAAGGAGCAATGAACTTGCAACTCGCATTTTTTTATCACCGCATGATAATCTTGAAACTCTGGCTGGTGATGTGTCATTTTTTCAAATTTTCCAACACTGTTCACTGTTGTGTACAAAAAGTGAAAAAGAACGACGTTCTTATTCTGCGCCTATACAGTACCACAGGAAATATGTGTTCACCTTGCACTGCTTCAATAGCAACTACTACAGAACACCTAAAGGCTCAACAGAGGAATAAAGCCGCTGCAAGAACTACACTGCTCCAAGATCTGTCTACTACCGTATGTCCCTTCCATTCCAGCTATGCGCCGAATGGATGGAGTAGCCTCATTCTTCTACGAAAAAATGAGAATTTATATGTTTATTACAGAGGAAAAAATGCAAAAGTGAAGCTGTCTGATTCTTCAGTTCCCGTAAAACAGCAGTGTTAACCATTACCAAATAGTTTCATACGATTAAAGCATCATTTGACCCCTTTTGTTTGATTATGATGCGTACCCGCAAAGCTAATGGCGGCCGATTTAGAGTACGAAGTATAATTTTTGCCACTAAAATAGGAAGATTTTGTTCACTTATGGCACACTTCACGTGTTTCACAGGTCCAGAATATGATGTATTTTAACACTTCTGAGGCTGTAGTGCTTCGGAAACAAGTTAAATGCTTTTTGTTGTTGTGGTCTTCAGTCCTAAGACTGGTTTGATGCAGCTCTCCAAGCTACTCTGTCCTGTGCAAGCCTTTGGTTTCCTTTACTACTTGCTCCGTGTACAGACTGAATAACGTAGAGGAAATGCTACAACCCTGTCTCACCCCCTTCTCAACCACTGCATCCCTTTCGTGCCCCTCAACTTTAATACGTGCCGTCTGGTACAAGTTGCAAATAGCCTTTGGCTCCCTGTATTTTACCCCTGCTACCTTCAGAGCTTCAGAGTATTCCCGTCAACACTGTCAAAAGCTTAATTTATGTCTACAGTAGGTATAAACGCAGGTTTGCCTCGCGTGTTCCTACATTTCTCCGGAATCTAAACTGATCTTCCCGAAGTCGGCTTCTACCAGTTTTTTTCATTGTTCTGTAAATAATTCGTGTTTGTATTTTGCAATCATGACTTGCTAAACCGATAGTTCGATAACATTCACACCTGGCAGTACCAGCTTTCTTTGGAATCGGACTTTTTATATTCTCCCTGAAGTCTGAGGTTATGTCGCATGTCTCCTACACCTTGCATACTAGATGGAAGAATTTCCCCATGGCTGGCTCTCCCTAGCTTATCAGTACGTCTGACGGAATGTCGTCTGCTTCTGGGGCCTTGTTTCAACTTAGGTACAGAAAATAAACGGTATTAAATTCAAAAATCGGCTGTTTGTATACTATGACAACAAAACCGTCAATAATAAAGTAACGCTTGCTGTCACATGGGGCAAAAACTGGTTCAGGTGAATTTGAATTCCAGCCTGGTGAAACGTGAAATTCGCAGGGCAACGTTTTGACGTAACAGAGTCGCTACCCTGGTGCGCAATGCGTCTGGTTGTGAGTTGATGTGGTGGGGCTAGGTGCCGGAGCAGCTGGGTGCGACGAGTGTGATACGTGTGTGTCTGAGGCGCAGGCAGCGTGCGTGCCTTCCTCCCCCGCCGCCCGCGCCTTTGTTGGCGCGCATCCCCCGGCCGGCCACTCCACGGCGCGCCGGCTCCCACCCCCGCTCCCCGCCCCCGCCCCCCAGCGATCCTTTTTCTTGCTGCACCCTCGTCGCTTGACACGGCTACACGTCGTTTACGGGCGCCGCTGGCCGCTGTTAAAAGCACGCCGACCTCCTGCCCAGTCGTTCTGTTCTCCGTCTTCTGTTCACCAGCCCGTAATGTTTCACTTCCCAGCAAATTCGTCTTCCCGCTTCCACCTGTCCACGGGGCAGTTACCGATACCGAGCGTTCTCACCGACCGTCAGGTAGGCTCATGTGGTGGACTAAACAACGTGAATGGTGACTGTTTTGCAACTTCGATTCGATATGCAACTAGCTCAGTTGTTTGTTTTTTACTGTTACGAGGGGACTTCAGAAGTAAGTGAAACATTATTATAACAGGCCAAGTAACTTTTATTGAATGCTGCACTACAATTCCAAGTGACACTGATATGAGGGGCGTTTAGTGCAACAATTTTTTTTCCTCGACCGATTTCCGTTGAAAAATTGCAGCATATTCCTCTCTCAACCCCTATAGTTTCATGAAATTCCGATAGGTGGCGACGCTACACTCAGTCTTCAAAATGGCGTCTGTAACGGAAGTGCGTTCCAAGCAGAGAGCTCTCATATTTGTAGGTGCGTACAGAATGTCTACGGAGACATGGCAGTGAGCAAAAGCGCGGCGAGTGGGTGGCTGGTTAGGTTACACAACCGTGTAACTGAGATGTTATTTTACTTTATTTTGAAGGCTACCAGTTTCGGCATCCCATCTTCGAATGAAACACTAGTGAAACGGATGAATTCACGACATCCAGTGATATACGGCACTATGTGACATTATCGTTTATTTGGAGAGATGCATATGGAGCCTGAAGATGGCATAGTGGAATGCCGAAACTGGTAGCCTTCAAAATGTGTTGACCACAAAATATTACTGCAGAAGTTGGACCATTATGGAGTAAGGGGAGTAGCTTACAGTTGGTTCGCCTCTTACTTTAAGAACAGAAAGCAGAGGATAATTCTCCGCAATATTGAGAGTGGTAGTGATGTTCAGTCCCAATGGGGCACTGTTAAGTGGGGCGTTCCCCAAGGGTCGGTGCTGGGGCCACTGCTGTTTCTTATTTATATAAATGATATGCCTTCTAGTATTACAGTTGATTCAAAAATATTTCTGTTTGCTGATGACACCAGCTTGATAGTGAAGGATCTTGTGTGTAATATTGAAACAGTAACAAATAATGTAGTTCATGAAATAAGTTCGTGGCTTGTGGAAAATAATTTGATGCTAAATCACAGTAAGACTCAGTTTTTACAGTTTCTAACTCACAATTCAACAAGAACCGATGTTTTGATCAGACAGAATAGGCATATTATAAGCGAGACGGAACAGTTCAAGTTCCTAGGCGTTGGGATAGATAGTAAGCTGTTGTGGAAAGCCCATGTCCAGGATCTTGTTCAGAAGCTAAATACTGCTTTATTTACCATTAGAACAGTATCTGAAATAAGTGACACTTCAACACGAAAAGTAGTCTACTTCGCATATTTTCATACGCTTATGTCGTATGGTATTATTTTTTGGGGTAATTCTTCTGGTTCAGAAAGGGTATTTTTGGCTCAAAAACGGGCTGTTCGAGCTATATGTGGTGTAAGTTCGAGAACCTCTTGTCGACCCCTATTCAAAAATCTGGGAATTCTGACATTGCCCTCACAGTATATATTTTCTTTAATGTCGTTTGTTGTTAGCAATATTAGCCTATTCCCAAGAGTTAGCAGCTTTCACTCAGTTAATACTAGGCAGAAATCAAATCTGCATGTAGAATGCACTTCCTTGACTCTTGTGCAGAAAGGAGTGCAGTATTCTGCTGCATCCATTTTCAATATGCTACCACAAGAACTCAAAAATCTTAGCAGTAGCCCAAACTCTTTTAAGTCTAAACTGAAGAGTTTCCTCATGGCTCACTCCTCCTATTCTGTCGAGGAGCTCCTGGAAGAGCTGAAAAATTAAGCAAATTCCAGTGTTACATTGTTGATTTTCTTCATTTAAACTACGACTTGTCACCTGAATATTTTTTTTTTAATTTCATTTTATCTGTTTCTAATATCGTGTTGTAATTTCATGTATTGACTCGTTCCATGACCATGGAGACTTCTCCTTAATTTGGTACCACGGAACAATAAATAAATAAATAAAAAAATAAATAAATAACAAAGAAAATGGTTCACATGGCTCTGAGCAATATGGGACTTAACTTCTGAGGCCATCAGTCCCCTAGAACTTAGAACTACTTAAACCGAACTAACCTAAGGACATCACACACATCCATGCCCGAGGCAGGATTCGAACCTGCGATCGTAGCGGTCGCGCGGTTCCAGACTGAAGCGCCTAGAACCGCTCGGCCACTCCGGCCGGCAAAATTAAAAAACATCTCAGTTACACGGCTGTTGAAGAATTTCATTAATATTGACAATTCCATTCATTTGAGGTGATCGACCTCGCTGCTCAATTGGACGTCTCTGATGGTAGTACTGACAGACTGGTACACCATTTGGGGTACTCAGAGGTGTGTGCCCGACTTTTTCCTTGCCGCGTAACAGAAGACTATAAAGAGCTTCCATCTGTTTGGCCCCATGAAAGACGCACCCCGTAAAAAGCAGTACGCGGAGGATGGAAAGGTTGCCGAGGCAACAAGACGTTGGTTCCGACGTCGACCAGTAGAGTGGTTCCGTGTGGGCATACAGACCCTCCCAGTACGGTGGCGTAAGGCCGTCACATTGAACAGAGATTATATTCAAGATAGGATTTTGGAGTCAAAAGAGTGGGGAATAATATGGTGCGCTGGAATCCTGAATAAACCAACCTGCCTTCAGAAAAAAAGTTGTTGCATTAATTATTGAACGCCCCTCGCACGACACAATTTTTCAACATAGTCATCGAGTCCCAGTCAACATCGGTCGGAACGCTCTACCAATCGTTCAATTCATATTACGGGGGTGCTTCGTGAACCCAAATGGGAGTCCCTGTAGGAAGACCACGCTCTTTTCGCAAGGCACTATTGCAGAAATGTAGGGAACCGGCAGTTGAGCCCGATTACAGGACAATTGTACTGCAGCCAACGTACATTTCGCGTAAGAACCGTGAATATAAGATGCGCGAGATTAGGGCTCGTACGGAGATTTTTAGACAGTCGTTTTCTCGTCACTCTTATTTGCGAGTGGGCCAGGGAAAAAAAGGACTGGTGGTGGTATAAATTACCCTCCGCCATGCAACGTGTGGTGGTTTGCGAAGATTGCATGTAGATGTAAATGTGAACGTTCGCATCGTTGGAAAATATTTTTTCTTCAAGATCCACTTCCAGTTTGCCGCCGGCCGGAGTGGCCGTGCGGTTCTAGGCGCTACAGTCTGGAGCCGAGCGACCGCTACGGTCGCAGGTTCGAATCCTGCCTCGGGCATGGATGTGTGTGATGTCCTTAGGTTAGTTAGGTTTAATTAGTTCTAAGTTCTAGGCGACTGATGGCCTCAGAAGTTAAGTCGCATTGTGCTCAGAGCCATTTGAAATCCAATTTGCCTGAACGTCGTCGTTTGTGGTTGCTGTCAATGGCCTTCCATACGCCATCACCATCAGCCACGTATGTGCGTCCTTAATCAAATTGTTGACACCATTTCATTATGGCTGGACGCGACGTTGCATTTGGTCGATTTACTGCCAGAATTTGACGATGAATTTCTGTGCAGTTTAGACATTTTGCCCACAAGGATCGTACTGTCCCACGTACTTCGAAGCTACTTTCCAGTTGCCGTACAGTTTCACTCGTATATTGTGTTGCACCTGTTATCCTTAAGGTGCATCCACACAGTGCCATTTTTGAGTTCAACTTTGAACATGTGCATAATTTTTCAACAGCGTAACTACGCATGCGCATCTGTGCATGCCTAATTTCCTGGAAATGGAGACCGTGCGTAATGCGCATTGCTATCCGCCTTCGGTGCGAGACTTGCTCATTTTAGCCTACAGGCCGCAGGAGTTCACGTTTGTTTGTGTGCAGTGTTGAGGTTGTGCTGTGGAGCGATTTACGAGCAATAATGCCTGTTGATCCCAGAGGATGCTACGGTCGCAGGTTCGAATCATGCCTCGGGCATGGATGTGTGTGATGTCCTTTGGTTAGTTAGGTTTAAGTAGTTCTAAGTTCTAGGCGACTGATGATAGTGCTCAGAGTCATTTGAGCCCCCCCCCCCCCTCCCCCCCCCCCCCCCACACACACACACACTTCCCAGAAATGCTAAACTGGCGATTCCTTGACGTCTCAGATGTTACGTCCCATAGCACTTGGAGCCATTTCAACCAAGACTGCAGCCGAGGATTCATCATCTGTAGTTGTACGAGGTCGTCTTAATCGACCCTTATGCACATCACACACTGTTCCATGAACTTCGAATTTGTCTCGTAGATGTTTAATTGTTGCAGAAGGTGATACTGTACCATACTCACTTCTCTGCTGTCTCTGAACCGCAGCAACGTTGTCAGACTTCCGGTACCACATCCGCGCGTCAAGGGTCAAACATACATCCGCGGTGTTGAAGTTACTTTATTGCCACTAACTGGGTTGAGAAGCGAGAGCAGCGATTTTGGTGCCACCTGTTGAAGAAATACAGCATTATTTTCTCCCGCAAATTGAACCCTGTAGAAAGAGAACTACATTTTCTGTAACAGTCCAAAGTGTGTAAACATTTTTTGATGCACCCTGTATTTCAACTGGTCAGAGGGGGAGGAATTTGTAAGGGAAAGTACAAGCATGAAGACGTCTGTGTGTGTTTAAAATTCAGCGTAAACTATCGTCTCTTTACATTGCAGAAATTTGTATGCAACTCCGAGAACAGGAGGGTAGTGAATTAAAATAAGCCGGCCGCCGTGGTCTAGCGGTTTTAGGCGCTCAGTCCCGAACCGCACGACTGCTACGGTCGCAGTTTCGAATCCTGCCTCGGGCATGGATGTGTGTGATGTCCTTAGGTTAGTTAGGTTTAAGTAGTTCTAAGTTCTAGGGGACTGATGACCATAGGTGTTAAGTCCCATAGTGCTCAGAGCCATTTGAACCATTTGAATTAAAATAAAGAATTGTAAAATGACACAGTCGAAAGCCAGGGGCCATTAAAGGATACCAAGGCATCGGCCGTCCTATCCACTTGAGTCACTGTAGGAAAAGCATTGGTTTGAGCTCGTTAGACATGTGTTGGACTGCGCGACAACGTATTTGTGTGAAGAATGAGAGTTTTTGCACTGGAACAGTCTCGAACAGTATGATTATCATTCGTGTCTGTACGGAATGTGTGTGAGGGAGGGTGGGGGTCGAAATGCGCGTGGTTCAGATACCAGCTAAGCCTTAGTTTCCCACGTTTCAGTAGAGAGCAGCCAATTAAGCTAATAGGTCAGACGAAGACAGCGGAAAATCGCCACAATTAGCATTTTACCTCGTGCAGAATTTCAGCTCCCACCGAACTCATTAATGCTCGAGCAACGGTAAAGTAAACGTTACCCTGGATCAAAAGTCCGTCTTACTTACCTCGCTAAATGCCTTTAAGTCGCTATCAGTCCGCCGCAACTACGGACCCAAGTGCCATCCCAGGTCAGCTGAATGCATTCTTCCTTTATTTTCAACTTTATTTCCTTCTTAGACTATATCTAAATCAGATAACACTTACAACTCCAAACGTATTGTACGGAATGAACTAGGAAAATTCAGTCGTATTGTCTCACCCTTCGTGTGACACTGCTTACAGAAATACGTTAGAGATAGCAGAGCGATAGTCTCATTATTATTCTCGTTTGTGTGATGGAGTCGTTAAACATTTTGCATCTGCTCTAATCTGACGCGCTGCTGGGAATTAAGAAGCTAATCCACTGGAAAAGATGCCTGATCAGAGCTGTCACATCCAGATTTTGCAGGTTGGATATCCGTTTAGTACGCACATTTTACAGGGTGTTTCAAAAATGACCGGTATATTTGAAACGGCAATAAAACCTAAACGAGCAGCGATAGAAATATACCGTTTGTTGCAATATGCTTGAGACAACAGTACATTTTCAGGCGGACAAACTTTCGAAATTACAGTAGTTACAATTTTCAACAACAGATGGCGCTGCAAGTGATGTGAAAGATATAGAAGACAACGCAGTCTGTGGGTGCGCCATACTGTACGTCGTCTTTCTGCTGTAAGCGTGTGCTGTTCACAACGTGCAAGTGTGCTGTAGACAACATGGTTTATTCCTTAGAACAGAGGATTTTTCTGGTGTTGGAATTCCACCACCTAGAACACAGTGTTGTTGCAACAAGACGAAGTTTTCAACGGAGGTTTAATGTAACCAAAGGACCGAAAAGCGATACAATAAAGGATCTATTTGAAAAATTTCAACGGACTGGGAACGTGACGGATGAACGTGCTGGAAAGGTAGGGCGACCGCGTACGGCAACCACAGAGGGCAATGCGCAGCTAGTGCAGCAGGTGATCCAACAGCGGCCTCGGGTTTCCGTTCGCCGTGTTGCAGCTGCGGTCCAAATGACGCCAACGTCCACGTATCGTCTCATGCGCCAGAGTTTACACCTCTATCCATACAAAATTCAAACGCGGCAACCCCTCAGCGCTGCTACCATTGCTTCACGAGAGACATTCGCTAACCATATAGTGCACAGGATTGATGACGGCGATATGCATGTGGGCAGCATTTGGTTTACTGACGAAGCTTATTTTTACCTGGACGGCTTCGTCAATAAACAGAACTGGCGCATATGGGGAACCGAAAAGCCCCATGTTGCAGTCCCATCGTCCCTGCATCCTCAAAAAGTAATGGTCTGGGCCGCTATTTCTTCCAAAGGAATCATTGGCCCATTTTTCAGATCCGAAACGATTACTGCATCACGCTATCTGAACACTCTTCGTGAATTTGTGGCGGTACAAACTGCCTTAGACGACACTGCGAACACCTCGTGGTTTATGCAAGATGGTGCCCGGCCACATCGCACGGCCGACGTCTTTAATTTCCTGAATGAATATTTCGATGATCGTGTGATTGCTTTGGGCTATCCGAAACATACAGGGGGCGGCGTGGATTGGCCTCCCTATTCGCCAGACATGAACCCCTGTGACTTCTTTCTGTGGGGACACTTGAAAGACCAGGTGTACCGCCAGAATCCAGAAACAATTGAACAGCTGAAGCAGTACATCTCATCTGCATGTGAAGCCATTCCTCCAGACACGTTGTCAAAGGTTTTGGGTAATTTCATTCAGAGACTACGCCATATTACTGCTACGCATGGTGGATATGTGGAAAATATCGTACTATAGCGTTTCCCAGACCGCAGCGCCATCTGTTGTTGAAAATTGTAACTACTGTAATTTCGAAAGTTTGTCTGCCTGAAAATGTACTGTTGTCCCAAGCATCTTGCAACAAACGGTGTATTTCTATCGCTGCTCGTTTAGTTTTTATTGCCGTTTCAAATATACCGGTCATTTTTGAAACACCCTGTACATGCTATTACGCGACTGTAAGAAACTGGGACATATAATAAGTCTCATGGCATTCATCTGAATTTATTTAAATAAACCGTGGAAGATGGGAATGAGAATCGAATTGGCAGGTCAATCTGAAGCAGTTGTCTACGAATGCTCATTACTCGTATATTAACCACTGTTCATCTCACTCAGCTGATGGCGTATACTTACTAGAGACAACATAAACACCCTCTGGGGGAGGTGCCGATTTTGTGTGCATTGACAGTTTTTGTCTACAAAAAAAGGTAGAATACATCAAGAGGTCGAAATGATGACGTGAAGGATTCGATAAAGCGTATTATCGGACAGTAAAAAACAAACATGTCAACAGCAGAATATTGAACATAGTAAATATACTAGGAAATTTTGGAGTTGCTTGAGTCTCTGTGTAGTAAGAGTGCAGCAGCTCTACGCCAACTTTTCCCATTCGCGGCCCATTGATCTCATGAAAAATTTCTTTGCGCCCTCAAGTCAACTCAGAGGTTCTTCACTCATTTTTCTTTTACTTTTGCAGCTCGCAATTACTTTTAAAGCCAAATTAATCTTTTAAAGAAGTCTTTAAATAGCATCTAATTATCCCGTAACGTGGAAGCAACATAACGCGTAAATTTCTGTATACGGATAAAAAGTACTTCAGTTGTGCGTTTATTCGTTAGTAAAGAAAACTGCCAGACTTTTCTCAGAGATTTGACTATCGTAACAAAATCATTCAAGAGACAGAAGGTGAGAGTGTTGAAAACAATCATGTAGAGAATAACGTAACGCAATGTGTCGACGAACAGTAAAATGCAGTAACTGCTTGTTGCTAGGAGGTCTAAGATGGGACGTTCTCAGGTAGGTTCTCTAATTATATGCTCCAAGTGATTTTCGGACAAGACTTTCAGAATAATGTCACACAGATCTCTGTCTCTGATATTATTTTTGATAGCATCACTCTCCCAATCCATCCCTGGAAAGTTAAAATCACTCAAATCACTCCCTGTTACAACGGCATGATCAGGAAAGTTATTAACAATATTCAGCAGGTTCTCTCTGAAGCGCTTTACCACTACAGCTCCTGACACAGTTGGTCTATAAACGCACCGGATTGCTATTTTTGACCGAACATTGATTCTTAAATTCACCCAGATGAATTCACATTCGAAATCCGTGATAATCTCGCTAGATAATAACGAATTCTTTTCTGCAGTAGATACGCCGCCATCATTGGCGACTAACCTATCCTTACGATAAATATTCCAGTCTGAACTTAAGATATCGTACCTATTCACTACCGATTTCAACCAGGTTTCTGTTCCTTATACTATCTGAGTGTTATAACTTTCAATAAGCTATTAATTCTGGGACCTCCCCTTGGATGCTCTTGCAGTTTAGGGGAACTCGGGGCAGAATGGAATAGTAGGGCACAACGCGATCGTGTGTAGACTGGAGAATGCTGCAATCTATTGCAGTGACATGTAGCTATGTCTCCGAATGGAAGTGAAGCTGCGACAACCATTTTGACTTGGTTTGAAATGCGACTTGTAAGCGAACGGTTGCCCTTCACGTTCCCAGTTCTTTTTTTGTAACTTTTTTATGAATTTAAAACCAAGATAAGTCGTTAATCCATAATTGTATGACCTTAAATCACATGTAATCTTAAAGTGCCTGCCATTCGCTATACGTTAGTTTCCTAATGCGTTTAAATCCGTCAGTTACTATCTTCCACAAAAATTGTTAGCCTGAAATGTGCTCTTGGGGAGGAACGGGACGGGACAGAATGCCCCTTAATGTTTTGGTGCAAGTTTATTTCAAACTGTATAGTTCTACTTTATCCTTGTTTTTTAAATGATGAGAATTACGTTACAGACTGATCGACAGCACTTCGAAATTAAATCAATGGAGATAGTAATTTCGCCTTGTTTATGTTCTGAAATGGGAATTTCAAAGGCACCAGGAGAGTTTAATGTAACTAAATCAACGTTGGAAAGATACTTTCGTAAAGCTAAGGATAATCCTAGCTATGGAGTTGACAAATCTGATCGGAAATTTGTAAAATGTGTTCATTGCAGAACATAAAGACAAGCTGGTAGCGTACGTGAAGTCAATGGAGAGGAGATTTCGTAGTCCAACAATAAAACATTTCATTGTCAGATTATTAGCCAATCAGCTAGCAGAAAGAAATGACTTACCACATAGACTTGACAAAGAAACTTGTCTAGCTGGACAGGACTGGGTTGTGGGAATTATTTCTAGGCATCCTATATTGTCTATTCACAAGCCAGGCAATACATCTGGTGCGCGAGCGATGGGATTCAATAAAGTAACATTATCAAAAACTTCGTATGAAGCATTTAACTATACAATTTTTAAAATGTCACTAAAATATTTTCTTATTGTTAACGATTTTTTTGAAGAGTCCGTATTTCATAGTCTAATTTGTTCATTAAAAACTTTTGTATCTTAGTTTTAAATTATAGTCCTAATAATTTCAACATTTATGCAATAATTTCGCAAAAAATTCCCTCCCACCCTGCCTCGTGGATGGGGTGGGACAGAACGGGAAATATGCAAGCATTTCTTTGAATAATGTGTAAAAATAAAAATACAAGACATACAGTTTTAAGTGGTTTTCAAGTATAGTACTTTAGGTTATAATACAAAGTGATTTTTTACCCCTTTAAGAAGCGTTTTCTTGTGGTCTTATATTTTAACAAAATCTTTAAACATTAAGTATCCGCCCCGAGTTTCGCTACTAATATCATATTAATGTCAGTGCGTTTCACTGAGATGACTAAATACGTTGTCGGCTGTCCCGAGGTTATCATTTACGATGAATTATCTGCAAAAATTGTAATACTTAGCAGGCTATCGTGGATCGTACATTCGCTGTTTCTTCTCAGGATATCTTTGTTTGTAGTTACAACACCGGCTAATCCGCTGTAGAAGCGCGGAGTGGCCGCGCGGTTTGAGGCGCCATGTCACGGATTGCGCGGCCCCTCCAGCCGGAGGTTCGAGTCCTCCTTTGGGCATGGGTGTGTGTGTGTGTGTTGTTCTTGGCATAAGTTAGTTTAAGTAGTGTGTAAGTCTAGCGACCGACGATCTTAGCAGTTTGGGCCCTTAAGAATTCACACACATTTGAACATTTGAACAATTCGCAGTACCTGGTTATCAGATACTACAGCTACGATCCAAGGTATTTGGCAAAAAGTGTGGAAATCGATCCAGTTGCGTTTCTGTCAGTTACTTTATGGTCTGCGATATGGTTTTTATTATTCTAGAATCTGCACGCCCAGATACTAATGCCAAACGAAGCGAGGAACATTGACGGTATGTTACGATATAGTAACGCCCGCAGTCCATCTAAGAAGTATTTCCACATTTCAAACGTGGCCTGACGGTAACCTCAGAAACGAAAAACGAGCAGGCACTCGCCTCCCTCCCTCTGCTACGGATTCACTGAATGCTTATGTGGTAAGCTGTTATTCGTTTTCGTATGTTTTTTGTTCCGTTTTTAGTGAAGAACAGCTGGTGATTAGCCGACGGAACATGGGACTGACAGAGAAGTTGGCGCGTTATTTGAGATGGGACACTTCGCCAGCAACACAGGTTAAACCGGCATTGCCACAGGGAAGTGAGCTGGATAGTTAAATGTCTGCTGTCCTTTATTAAGGATCTATAAAATGTCAGGAAAATGTGTTCCCATACGATACACTTATTTGCTACTAATATTTAATGTGAGAAGATCTTGCAGCACGTAAATTATAGTCAGAGAAATTAATATCAAACGAACCGATCAGTTTCCAAGAAGATACTATCGGAACAAAAGGAAAGCTTCTACATTCACTCAAGTGCGGTATCGATTCATTTCACAGACTTCACTTATGTCCCTCTTCTGTAGCAAGGTAAAAGTACCAAATAATATAATCCAAAATAGAAATTAAAAACAACAATTTTAGCAAAATTCCTTCCGCGGTTGTGAGCAGTTGTAATGTCGCAGTGTTTCTTTGATGGTTGCGGTATCGAATTTTACAGGAAAACCACTACTTTGCACAGTCACTAATACTTGTCCCCAGGTACTGATTCATCCCCAGGCCCACCACGGAACACGACAACGAAGAACAAGCAACATATCGTCATCTGAGCGCATGACTTGAAACGTGCTAGCGTTATGAAAAACAATGCCAAGACAGTAAGGAAGATTGAATTTAAATTTTCCCTCGACGTCGAGATCATTAGGGATTGAGCACCAGCTCAAATTGGATTAGAGCTGTGCGGGAATGCGACGTGGCCATTGCACGCGAACCATCGTGGTATTCATCTTAACTAATATTTGGAAAACCACGGATAACCTAAGACGAGGACTTCAGTACCGTTCTTCCCGAATGCGACCAGGTGCCTTGAGCGGGTTAGCCACGCGGTCCAGGGCGCCCTGACACGGGTCGCGCGGCTCCCCCCGTGGGAGGTTCGAGTCCTCCCTCGGGCATGGGTGTGTGTGTGTGTTGCTCTTAGCATAAGTTAGTTTAAGTTGGACCGATGACCTCAGCAGTTTGGCCCCATAGAAACTTACCATAAATTTCCAATTTCTTAGAGCCTTAACCACTACACAAGCGTTCTGTGATTTCCAATAGATTGCACTCTTCACGTCTCATGGAACCCGTCTACGCATCATGCAGTTATTCAACGCGTTAGTGACGTAACGCTCAATGACTAGTCCACATTCGAAGTCAGTGAACTCACGTGACCGTCCCGTTGTGCTGTTAGTGCTTCCCTACTGAAAACACAATACAACCCGTCTCCTTTTACACTGGCGGGTCCGCTTCTCGTGATATCTAGTGGTCGGTTCCGCATTACATATTGGTGTCCAAATACTTTTGATCAGATAATGTGTATGACGCCATTTGGATACTGTACGGAGGAGCTCGGGGTAAGGGAATCGAATCGCTGTTGTCAGGCTTTGGATCTGCTGCTTCTCTATCAAATAGCCTACCAATTAGCCTCACGAGGCTGAGTGCACCTCATTACAACCGTCCCACCGAGGAAATATCCCTGGCAGTACTGTAGATTGAACCCGTGTCTTTCCCACGGCACGGACACGCTGACCGCTCACATACGGTGACAGGCCATAGAATTGTAGGTCCCTACAAATGTCGAAGCTCTTATATTTGTTAGTTAATTTCGTAGAAGCCGGCCGAAGTGGCCGTGCGGTTAAAGGCGCTGCAGTCTGGAACCGCAAGACCGCTACGGTCGCAGGTTCGAATCCTGCCTCGGGCATGGATGTTTGTGATGTCCTTAGGTTAGTTAGGTTTAACTAGTTCTAAGTTCTAGGGGCCTAATGACCTCAGCAGTTGAGTCCCATAGTGCTCAGAGCCATTTGAACCATTTTTGAATTTCGTAGAAATTCCATGAAAAATACTGAAATTATGTAACATGTAAAAACTGGTTTTATTTTAGAGATACGTGTGTGATAGAAGCGACCCGAAACACGACATCCACTTTGCTCGCTGATGTTAGAAGTGCCACAGCGTGTGGGAGTGTCTGCATGTCAAAGACAATTTTCGTGTCGTGCTTTCACACACACACGCTGCTCTTCCACTAAACCTACCGAGTAGATTTGAAACTAGACACTCGACGCCACAGCTTTCACGTTGGCGGCGCTACGTTTTTCCCTCGTCTTACCTCGTTTCAACCCTCACGTGAGCTGCCTCCGACGAAATTCACACTGTCGGCCCGAAAAGAAAGGTGGAGAGCGCCACCCGATGTAGAGTGCAACAGCTGGATGAAAAGTACAGAGCGGGGGCCCTCGAGCCGTGAATCGTCCCCTCGCGCGCGGCCAATCTGGCGCGGCGCCGTAGCGGATCCAGATAAGCCCCTTTGCCGTCGCCACAGTAAGCGCCGAGGGGCGGCCGACCTAACCACAATTCTCGGCCGCGCTTCAAAGCTTGTTTGAATAAAATCGAGTAACTCTCGATCACGTGTTTCGAGCGCGATTTATAACACGGCCCGAAAAACCTAAATCATTACATGTCCAAAATGTGCTATCACACGTGCGGCGAGGCAATGGCTCAATGGTAGGTCTGTTCCTCAGAGAGCTCGTTTAGCGTGTGCCCGTAATTCATAGCTACAGATGTGCTTTCAGTGAAATTGTGACCGCCCTCACCCCTCTTCCAGCATTTCCAACAGCCTTTTGTCACGATTGTTTCAACGCTTATGTTTCGAACTGAAAACCCCTCTGGCAGTTTCGCCATGGCATTTTATAGAACATTGTCCAATCTCTCTCTCTCTCTCTCTCTCTCTCTCTCTTTCTCACACACACACACACACGAGGACCAAACGTGTAACATAAATGTGCTGAAGTCCTAACTGTGAGACAGTAGTTTGGCCCTTGATCGCAGCACCCGAACCTTCAATCTTCTCGTGGTTCTTCTAAGCCACCCAAGAGTAACCTGCAGTACTTTCTCGTGCCTTTACCGTTCTCGTGATAAATGTGATTACGTTTAATTTTTAGCGAGCCCACCGACGACGAAACGCCATTTACCTGCCACGAAAGTAAAAGAGCACAAAAGCCAGAATATTCCTTTCTCTATTTTTTGGAGTCGTCAGGCAGCGGAAAGTTACGTTGGGTTCGGAGTACAGTTTTCAAAAGAAAATTTGACCCGGGTAAAAATGTATACCAGACGAAATAATTCTGAGAAGTGATTCATCGTGTCGATTATGAACTACATGCTCTCTAGTTAAGAATGAGCGAACTATATGCTGAACTTCGAACGTGTCTTCTGTGTGGAGTAGTTCACTGTCCATACGTATACTACGGAAATCTCTTCACTCAGAAGTCAAAGACAGTAATGTGAGCTCAGATAAACTGTGTGCGTTGCTCTCCGAACAAGCGCCTTACCACAGGATACTACGACCACAGAAGCTAGTCCAGTACAGCTAGTTGCTATTCCATCTCAAATATCAAGTATTTCGTGTTCAGATCTGAGGGAAGTTATTGACTGAATCATTCATTCGGAGATAAATCATGCTTGTAACGGCGTCATTAAAGAAGGAAAGCGAGTATTTAACCTATAATTGAAAACTCTCTCCACCACAACGGGTACCTGAGCAGTAGGACGAGCGCTTTCTTCAAAAGTCAGAGCTGTGGTAATACTTTACACATGGCTAGTACTTTGTAAATGTAATGTAAAAATACTTTTGTTTTGGTAGTTCTTGTGTCTAAATAAGTTGTTGAAGAGATCTGCGTCGCCAGAATGAATAGCAGCAACGAAGAATATCTTCTCTACATCTCGGTTATAGGACCGAGCGCAAGTTCGGAATTCGGCAAAGCTTGGCATTTCTCTTCCTCTCTCTCCCTCCTTCTCTCCTTCCTTCTTTCTTTTCTTTTCTTTTTTTTCTAAAAAAGAAGAAAGGGGGTGAACATGATTTGATGAGAGGAAATACCACTCTGCATTTTAGCGATTATTTATTGTTCTTAATGTTACATCTGTGGTAAGTGCTGTTTTCTGACGGAATGTTTTCTGTTTCAGGTGAGTGCCGTGGTCTTCGCAGACGCTCCCTGCAGGCTAAGTATCTTAGCGCTGCAGCCTTCACCCAGACACTAACACAATATTCAATAGTTACACACTAACGGGAAAATATCGCTACACTAAAAAGCAGTTGTGCGAAACAAACGAAAGTTGATAGGCATGTTGCCATATCTGAAAGATGACGTCTATTCAGATTTCGCGCCAGTCACATTAGAGAACCGCTAGTGGTACCACTATGAGGATGAAAATCAGGTTTGCTTTAAATACACGCTGTAACAGTCGTGACAGTTAGTTACCGTTGATACTGGGCGTGGTGAGTTCATGTTAATGAAGAATGCCTTTAAGGCGACAATTACGCCATTATCAACACCTCACTGAGTTTGAACGAAATGGTCTAAAAATGAAATGATATTGTGGCATTGTTGGCCGGGAGTTCGGCCGCCGAGTGCAAGTCTTTTTTCAGTCGACGCCACAATGAGCGACTTGCTTGCTGGTCATGAGGATGAAATGAGGACAACACAACACCCAGTCCACGAGCGGAGAAAATCTCCAACCCGGCCGGGAATCGAACCCCGACCCGTTGCATGGGATGCAAGCACGTTACCACTCAGCTAAGCAGCCGGACGAAATCCTATAATTGAGCTACGAGAAGGTGGTTGTTCCTTCTGTGATACTGCTGAAAGATTTGGCAGCAATGTAACCATTGTACATGATTGTTGCCAGCGGTGGTCACTACGAGGTTCGGCAATAAAGTAATGAGACTGATGTGAAAAAAAATGTTGCTTACCGTTTTGATCAAGTTTAGTGTTGTCTCCTTCAAAGTAATTCGCTTCTGATTGCACACACTTTTCCCAGCGCTTCTGCCATTAATGGTAACATTTGTGGAACTCATCTTCTGTAATATCCTCCAAGGCCATCGTCACAGCTTTTTGGACATCTTGCGTTGTTTGAAAATGGTGTCCCTTGACGGCCGTTTTGACTCTTGGAAATAGAAAAAAGTCGTACGGAGCGATACCTGGTGAATAAGGTGGCTGTGGTAGTACTGAAATTTGTTTCGAGGTTAAAAATTGCTGTACTGACAGAGCAGTATGGGATGGCGCATTATCGTGATGCAGAACCCAATTATCAGCAATGTTGGCATGCATACGAAGAACTCTTTTTACGAAGTCTTTCTAAAATTTCTTTGTAGTAATATTGGTTAATTGTTTGTCCAGGAGGCACCCACTCTTTATGAACAACTCCCTCGGAATCAAAGAAGCACACAAGCATGCATTTCACTTTTGATTTTGACATGCGAGCTTTTTTTGGTCTGGGTGATCCCTTTGAGCACCATTGCGAACTTTGGCGTTTTGTCTCTGGATCGTACTGAAAAAAAATAACTTTCATCGCCAGTGATAACACGGCTTAACAATTCTGGATTGATTTCCGTTTGCTCTAGCAGATCGGCTGCCACATTTTTCCGTGTTTCTCGCTGTTGTGGTGTGAGATTTTTGGGGACCAGTGTTGCACAAATCTTTCTCATACCAAGATCTTCAGTTATTGTTAGACGAACCGTTTCTCCATTAAGGATCAGTTCTTCTGCAATCATTTTCACGGATAATCTTCGATCAGATCGTACGAGTTCACGCACCCTGGCCAAGTTGACATCCGTCCGTGAGGTTGATGGTCGTCCACTGCGGTCTTCATCTTCAACATTCGTTCTGCCTTCACTAAACATTTTATGCCAACGAAGAGCTCTTGACATAACCTCCTCTCCAAAAGCCTTCTGAAGCTTACCGTAAGTTGCCGTCGCGTTTTCATCCAATTTAACGCAAAAAGAAATGGCTTACTTTTGCGCAATATTATGTGGTTCCATTTCCGTGATTAGAGACGTGTTAACTTATAACAGCACAACTCTCGACTGAGCAGTTGCATCGATGTACCGCTTGGACTAGAAGCAGCTTATAGACCAAGGTCAGAGATATTGTGCCTACGCAAGCCTGCAGGGTTGCCACATCTTGCAAAGAAAATCAGTCTCATTACTTTATTGTCGCACCTCGTAGATTGTACGATCGCAGGAAGACCATACTCCCGACAGCCACGTGGCACTACCGAGACGGAAGACCGTCGTATTCAGCGTATGGCTCTGGTGCATCGTACTGCATCAGCAGCAGCAATTTGAGCAGCACTTGGCACTACAGTGACACAACGAACTGTTGCAAATCGGTTACTTCAAGGACAGCTCCGATCCAGACGCCCTTTAGCATGCATTCCATTGTCCATAAAGCACCGCTCTTTGCGACTTCAGAGGGTCAAACCAGAGATCATTAGAGGGCAGAGTGGAAGTCTGTTGTGTTTTCTGATGAAAGTTGGTTCTGCCTCGGTGCCAGTGGTGGCCGTATGTTGGTTCGAAGGACGCCATTTGATGGCCTGCAACCAAAGTATCTGCGTGCTAGACACACTGGACCTAAGCCTGCAGTTATGGTTTGGTTGCGATTTCGTATGACACAGGAACACTCGCGTGGTTATCCCACGCACCCTGACTGAAAATTTGTACGTCAATCTGGTTATTAGATCTGCTGAGCTGCTGTTCATGAACAGAATTCCAGGGGGTGCTTTCCAACAGGATAACGCTCACCCACATACCGCTGTTCTAACCCAAAATGCTCTACAGAGTGTCGACATGTCGCCTTGGCCTGTTCGAACACCAGATCTGTCTCCAATCGAGCACATATGGGACATCATCGGAAGACGTCCTCCCCGATACCTGAGTGGTCAGCGGGACGAATTGCCGTCCTACGGGCCCGGGTTCGATTCCCGGCTGGATCGGGGATTTTCTCCGCTCAGGGACTGGGTGTTGTGTTGTCTTCATCATCATTTCATCCCCATCCGACGCGCAGGTCGCCCAATGTGGCGTCGAATGTAGTAAGACCTGCACCAAGGCGGCCAGACCTGCCCCGTACGGGCCCTCCCGGCCAATGACGCCAAACGCTCATCTAACGACAACTCCAATGTCATCCACAAACAGCACTAACCATCCTTGTAATGATGGACTAAGTGAAACAGGCATGGAACTCCATCCTACAAACTAACATCCGGCGCCTGCACAACACAATGCATGCGCGTTTACATGCTTACATTCAACATTCGGGCGGTTACACCTGTTACTAATGTACGAGCATTACTACTTGCGATATTAATCACTTGAATATGTTACCTAGACATAATGTATTCCCGAAGTTTCATTACAGTAATTTGTTTCTTGTCGCGATTTTTTTCCGTCAGTGTATATACCAGATGACTGGGTATGGGCAATAAGCATCTATAGGCTGCTCTTCTTCAACAATGTAAAGTTGATTCCGAATGATTCTAAATGTATTGGCTGCTTATGCTGTAATGCATTCAGTACTCATCGTCACATAGACCATAGACTTTATTACATATTGTAATCAAAGTTCGTCCATTTTCCACGAAAAAATAAGTCTCTGAAACATCAAAGAGAATCCGATAAAGACTAGCACTTCCCAAAAATTATACAATTTTTGCTACTTCCATTCTGTCTCTGCGTTAGGCTGATGCCTTTCAGAATGTTCCTCGTATCACGGAAACATTTCGCACTGATAGAAAGACAGTTTCCAATAACTAAGTGCTTTATGAAGTAAGGGAAGAGATTCGGAGAATATCTGTTTTGTTATGGATGCTATTAACAATCATTTGGCACTTTCATACAGTTCTTAGATTCTCAGTTTTGTTATTATGTTCTTCGTTTCGGCATATTTGTAGTTTCAGATAACTTGATGCCCAGGGTCTATAATTTCTTCGATTCATTACCCGCTCCAGTGATAGACCTACTAGTACTGATTGCTTCGAGATGTATCTCACCAGAATATTGTGTGTGTGTGTGTGTGTGTGTGTGTGTGTGTGTGTGAGACAGAGGGGTTGGGTTGCCTGGGGAAGGAGACCAGACAGCGAGGTCATCGGTCTCATCGGATTAGGGAAGGACGGGGAAGGAAGTCGGCCGTTCCCTTTGAAAGGAACCATCCCGGCATTTGCCTGGAGCGATTTAGGGAAATCACGGAAAACCTAAATCAGGATGCCCGGACGCGGGATTGAACCGTCGTCCTCCCGAATGCGAGTCCAGTGTCTAACCAGAATATTTGTACGAAAGGACTTGGAAGAGCAGTTGAACGGAATTGACAGTGTCTTGAAAGGAGGATATAAGATGAACATCAACAAAAGCAAAACGAGGATAATGGAATGTAGTCGAATTAAGTCGGGTGATGCTGAGGGAATTAGATTAGGAAATGGGACACTTAAAGTAGTGAAGGAGTTTTGCTATTTGGGGAGCAAAATAACTGATGATGGTCGAAGTAGAGAGGATATAAAGTATAGAATGGCAATGGCAAGGAAAGCGTTTCTGAAGAAGAGGAATTATTTAACATCGAGTATAGATTTAAGTGTCAGGAAGTCGTTTCTGAAAGTATTTGTATGGAGTGTAGCCATGTATGGAAGTGAAACATGGACGATAAATAGTTTGCCGGCCAGGGGTGGCCGAGCGGTTCTAGGCACTACAGTCTGGAACCGCGTGACCGCTACGGTCGCAGGTTCGAATCTTGCCTCGGGCATGGATGTGTGTGATGTCCTTAGGTTAGTTAGGTTTAAGTAGTTCTAAGTTCTAGGGGACTGATGACCTTAGAAGTTAAGTCCCATAGTGCTCAGAGCCATTTGAACAATTTTTTTGATAAATAGTTTGGACAAGAAGAGAATAGAAGCTTACGAAATGTGGTTCTACAGAAGAATGCTGAAGATTAGATGGGTAGATCACATAACTACTGAGGAGGTACTGAATAGAATTGGGGAGAAGAGGAGTTTGTGGCACAACTTGACAAGAAGAAGGGATCGGTTGGTAGAGCATGTTCTGAGGCCTCAAGGGATCACAAATTTAGCATTGGAGGGTAGCGTGGAGGGTAAACATCATAGAGGGAGACCAAGAGATGAATACACTAAGCAGATTCAGAAGGATGTAGGTTGCAGTAAGTACTGGGAGATGAAGAAGCTTGCACAGGATAGAGTAGCATGGAGAGCTGCATCAAACCAGTCTCAGGACTGAAGACCACAACAAGAACAACAATGTGTACACCGTTTTCTCTTCTGTTTCTAATGTGTCGAACCTGCGTGGTATCCGTTCGCATAGTCCAAAATCTTGTTGTAACAATTCGTTCCGGCAACTTGCATCTTTCATCACTCTACTTCTAGGGATGAAATGTCAGCATCCGTTATAAGCATTACATGCCGTACGTATAGCCAGAGCGATTAAGTATTGTTACTGAAGTCAGTTTAAGTCTTCGTGTATTCGAAGAGTTCACATTTAGGCTTCCATCGAAATGGAAACGCGCTGACAGTTCTGTACATTCAAGTGCAGTCTCAATTACTTCGACCGGTAAGTTACACGTCCGGCGTCTAGGTTTCCACAATCATATACAAAGATAGTTTTTGCCTCAGATAGGCGTTTCGTACTTGCAAAGAAGATATACGGGAAACAATGCTCATAATGTGGGGATGAGCAACGGGTAAATCGTAAAAGGTTAGAAGCAAAATGCTTGCTAAGCCACGAACTGTAATGCAGACATTATCCTCTTAACGCGCAACATCTACTAAAAACTGGATCGGATTAAACGAGCATTGTTGTGTGGTGTTTTTGCCTCGTTATTGCGGCAGTAATATTACAGTAGTAATGCAGTGTGAAAGTCCTTTGATTTTGCTGAAAAACACGTCTGCTCAATGAAGAGGGTTGCGAAGCAGTGGCTTCAGCGAGAGAATGTGGGAAATTTTCCCTGAAGTGAAGGTCTGTAAAAATGGGCAAAATTTTTCTCAGTAAAAAAAAAATGGTTTCTGGAAATAGGCCATGCGTTATTGTGTGGCCGATCTCAAAGTGTACGTTGTCACGTTTTTAAACCACGCATGACGATAGTGTGAAATAGCTGAAATAACGCCGATGCGTCGCAAACCTGCCGCACCCTCAGGTTTCTGGTGTCATTCAACCATTTAAAGGCCCGTATTCGGGAAACACGAAAAAACACCAAATGGCACAGAGCGTCCTCTCGGGTTTAGGAAGACAGAAAGCCACTTCTGATGAATGAATAAGCCGGTGCTGCTTATCCAGCTTTGAGAGGGGGAATCCTTTTTCATCTCTAAAAACAAACTCTCCGCCAAGCGGGCTTAAAGTGGCTTCTGTAAACCTTCAGTTCTGCATCGCAGCGACGATTCCTAATTCTTCTGCGTCCCCCGTTCCCGTGAGAGCGCCAACGTGCAAGAAGACCTCTTTCTAAACCCACTTTCGTTTCAAGAGGTTCCATTGAAAGTGTGTAGTCGATGTTCTGTGCGAACCATGGGCATAAATAAATTTTGTCGCCCCAGGCGTTACGAGAAGCATTTTCGGTGCATATAATTCTTTGAACCTGTAGGCGATATTGCCGCGCTTCTGATGTCCCTGCTGTGGTGAGTCGGTATATCGGGAGTACACATATCTAAATTTTTTTTAAACGTGTAAAAAACCAAAGACATTTCATTACTGCTGTGTATTACGTTTAAGTGTTTTGTCGGTTTGCAGAGTTTCTAAATTTGTTGCTACTTGCCAAAGTAACAACGGGCTGGCAATTCCCCGTGTAATTCGACATCGAACACCTGTTCGGTAACCTTATATCGGTGGAAAACTTTGTCATCTCAGTTTGAAACACGCTGAACAACATAGGCTGAGTCTTTCTTATAATATCGTAGATAGCGGCTGAGTTAACTAAAATACCAGCTGACGATCAGGCGCCAAGTAAATCCATGCACAAATTCAAAAGGGAATGTTACGGCCAATAATGCAAATTGAAAACAATCCGATTTTTATATGTATTTTGGGTCTAAAAGTGCTACATCTTCAGTTCCTGCCGAGAGTAGAAGGACAATATCGCATAAGGACAATATCGCATTTTGTTTTAGTTGGTAACTGACCCAGGTGAAGTAGTGAAGAAATAGATTCTTTTTCTGACGTACTGAGTCGTGATGTGAGTTTTGTATGTGTAAGGTGCATCCAATCACTACAGCCAAATGCCATAATTCGCTTTCATTAGCATCGTCTTAGTCTACACTTTTTCCGTTCCCTAGCCAACATCAGTGGCAAATGAGATCGATGCTGCAGGACACGTAATTCTACTTTGCATATAGCCGGTGTTCCACACAATACTGTAATTCACCACACAGTTTTCTGGCTATCATTCACATTTATTCTCCGTTCAGAAATGCTGTCGTTACAGTACTAGACCGCGCCGTATTATGCTGTGTATTAACACTTCATACACGCAGATTTATTTGCTTTCAGGTAACACATTTTCTTATAGGACTTTAGTATACAAAACGCCCTGAAGTACAATACAAATAAAAGTTTTGAAGATTATAGGCGATATCAAAGGGTGTGTCAACAATTTTCTTAAAGGAAATAACTTCAGTTTGCAGTCTCTCTACGTTTATTGTTCAATGTCTCGCCGCTCATCTACTAGTTACATAACGTGTATTTCCATAGTACATTTACTGAGAAATGCATAGCACCCTTCCCAAAAATAAACTTCGTGGAGTATTAATCATAGTACTTTTTGTTAAAGAATATACATATCCGAATGCGGTTCACTGACATTTGTACCGTGTATATTAATGACAACACTTTCACTGGTACTGCAATTACAGGTCTTAGTTCTGACTTACAATCCTTCACTCTCATCTACGTTGCTGCTACAGAAGCCTCGTCACTGAAGGCAAGAACTTGAAGGTCCATAATGAAAGCAAGGTGAAATTCTATTAAGGGGACGTCTACATCTACATCTACATGATTACTCTGCAATTCACATTTAAGTGCTTCGCAGAGGGTTCATCGAACCACAATCATACTATCTCTCTACCATTCCACTCCCGAACAGCGCGCGGGAAAAACGAACACCTAAACCTTTCTGTTCGAGCTCTTATTTTATTTTGATGATCATTCCTACCTATGTAGGTAGGGCTCAACAAAATATTTTCGCATTCGGAAGAGAAAGTAGGTGACTGAAATTTCGGAAATAGATCTCGCCGCGAAGAAAAACGTCTTTGCTTTAATGACTTCCATCCCACCTCGCGTATCATATCTGCCACTCTCTCTCCCCTATTACGTGATAATACAAAACGAGCTGCCCTTTTTTGCACCCTTTCGATGTCCTCCGTCAATCCCACCTGGTAGGGATCCCACACCGCGCAGCAATATTCTAACAGAGGACGAACGAGTGTAGTGTAAGCTGTCTCTTTAGTGGACTTGTTGCATCTTCTAAGTGTCCTGCTAATGAAACGCAACCTTTGGCTCGCCTTCCCCACAATATTATCTATGTGGTCTTTCCAACTGAAGTTGTTCGTAATTTTAACACCCAGGTACTTAGTTGAATTGACAGCCTTGAGAATTGTACTATTCATCGAGTAATCGAATTCCAACGGATTTCTTTTGGAACTCATGTGGATCACCTCACACTTTTCGTTATTTAGCGTCAACTGCCACCTGCCACACCATACAGCAATCTTTTCTAATTCGCTTTGCAACTGATACTGGTCTTCGGATGACCTTACTAGACGGTAAATTACAGCATCATCTGCGAACAACCTAAGAGAACTGCTCAGGAATAACAATAACACTCGTCTATAGCTAAAATTATATACATGGCGGCGAAACGAATATAACATAGATTCTACAGTTTACTGAATTGCTGATAAGTTTGCATTAATCACTTTAATAATAATATTAATAAAGACATCAAAGCTAGTGACATCACCAGGTGTTACTGTATTACATGGGAGTTATTAGTTCTGCTACGTTACAGAATTAGCGAACGTTCTGAAAACACATCGAGATTTCGGAAGAACGCTATCATTCTTACCCTGACATTTATGAAAGTTAGTACAGGCGAGAGTGCAAAACAGTTTCAGATTAACGATAATTGAAACGTACTTGATACGCATGCCTCGTTGGCAGGCATAACAGATGGGTACAAGCATTCGGTTCTAGTGAGCAGAATGGGTCGTTAGTGCTTCGGAGTTTGGTAGATGTGCGATCTTTTTAGTGAGAGTTTTAATGACCGTAAAAATTTTCGCTCTTAAGTGAGGGCGCGTTCTTGGTAAATCGTAAACGTCAGACGGCTGGTTACGGCTCGTCCTCTTCCTTTTTGGTCCTTCGTATCGCAGTAGGTGTTGCGCGGAGACCGCCACCTTCTTGCTTCGCGGCTTGTCAACAGCTTAGTAATTAGACGTCCGCTCGCTGTTGCCTTATTTTGCACCGTAATGGGTAACAAGGGGCAACGCATTTATTAACTGACCGGCGTGGGAATCACGTGAGCCAAGTTTGGACAAACCGTGAACCTGACTCAGCCTCGTAGTGATGATTAGGTTGATGGAGAGAATCGGCATAGTACTGCATTTTTTGCCATGTCAAGTGGCCAATTCCACGCCCAATCGTGCCTCTGTAGGAAGCAGTCAAGTATGACACTAAGCTAGCGCAGAAATCACACCTTACGTGAACAAAAGAGTTTAAGAGAAACGTACCTGTTGTAAAATATAAATGAAAACAACCTGTTCTATGGTGTACACTGAACGGCGTTAGAGCAACATTACGTTCGCCTGTTAAATGAAAACAAGTTTTCTCTAAGAGAAACAGTTGCGTAACTATCGGAGTATGCATTTAAATGTGGAAATGTTTAGACCTTGAAACATTCTAGGATGTCGTACTGCGCCGTGGCGATTGTGCGACATGTATATGGGAGAAAGAGAGTAATGAGTTTACACAAACGTCTTTTATGTGCGTTTTTAAAATTTCGAGAAAGAAAATAATGTTTGATATCACGTTCACAACAGTGTCATTGAAAATCACACCCATGTTCATGTTCGTTTCGGCTAAGGAAAAAGTTCTTTGTGCTGCATGTAAATGACCACGCTGGTATACACTGGGTGTGATTTAGTGTCTCCATAGAAAGGTTAAAATCATGATGGCCGAACGGGGATTTGAAATCCTCTCTTTCGGAATACTACTCCTCTCTATTGCGCCTCCTCGCTCGGGTCATAAATTTACGACTAAGCCCTTACGTGATGCTAGACATCTTTCTCTTCACGGTAAATGATGACATCCAAAACAGTTGTAGGATAAAGATTTATTAAAATTCTTGACCACGGCTTCGGTATATCTAAATATACCTTCATCAGAAGTAAAATACTCTAAAATCGCATCCTGCAACGGAGATTCATAAAACAATTGTGCCAAAGGCGTCGTCAGTAGTTAAAACATCATCTCCATTTATACAGCATGACTATGGACAGAGGGCGATGCGAACACAGCTTAACATTAGTACTTCGCCTATGAACTATCGTCACGATACTGACGGCGCCTTTGGCACAATTGTATATATATATATATATATATATATATATATATATATATATAGGGTGTTACAAAAAGGTACGGCCAAACTTTCAGAAAACATTCCTCACACACAAAGAAAGAAAATATGTTATGTGGACATGTGTCCGGAAACGCTTAATTTCCATGTTAGACATCATTTTATTACTTCTCTTCAAATCTCATTAATCATGGAATGGAAACACACAGCAACAGAACGTACCAGCGTGACTTCAAACACTTTGCTGCAGGAAATGTTCTTAATGTCCTCCGTTAGCGAGGATACATGCATCCACCCTCCGTCGCATGGAATCCCTGATGCGCTGATGCAGCCCTGGAGAATGGCGTATTGTATCGCAGCCGTCCACAATAGGAGCACGAAGAGTCTCTACATTTGGTACCAGGGTTGCGTAGACGAGAGCTTTCAAATGCCCCCATAAATGAAAGTCAAGAGGGTTGAGGTCAGGAGAGCGTGGAGGCCATGGAATTGGTCCGCCTCCACCAATCCATCGGTCACCGAATCTGTTGTTGAGAAGCGTACGAACACTTCGACTGAAATGTGCAGGAGCTCCATCGTGCATGAACCATATGTGTCCTACTTGTAAAGGCACATGTTCTAGCAGCACAGGTTGAGTATCCCGTATGAAATCATGATAACGTGCTCCATTGAGCGTAGGTGGAAGAAACTAAAATGAGCTCTAGCATGGAAATTAAGCGTTTCCGGACACATGTCCACATAACATCTTTTCTTTATTTGTGTGTGAGGAATGTTTCCTGAAAGTTTGGCCGTACCTTTATGTAACACCCTATATATATATATATATATATATATATGCGGTTTCGGTGTGTATATATATACACCGAAACCGTGGTCAAGAATTTTAATAAATCTTTATCCTGCAACTGTTTTGGCTGTCATCATTTACCGTGAAGAATTTCAACAGTTGCTGTTTCAGCCATGTTTAAAATCTTAATATCTTTCTCTGCCATCTCGTGAGCATTCCTATTTCACAACCTCGCCAACGTCGCTTATACTGGACGGGAAATGTTCAACAGAAACGGAAGCAGCATCTAATACGTCGTAAGCAAACGTAGAAAGTGCTTCGTTATTCTCAATGTACATGATCCAGTCACATTGTGATCACCGCACGACGTCAACGTGCAATAACCACTCACAGACGGCAGGTTGCAGCACTAGCAATGTAGGGTATATAAAACATCTCGGGGCAACATGGAAAACAGTGCAGTCGTTGTCGGAAACGGAGCGATTTATCTGACGTCCGAGAGGCCATGATCAATGGCTTTCGGGCCAAGGGTGGAAGAATTCCCGAGACTTTCAAATAACTTCCGGGAATTCAGCCAGGTAACACTTTCAGCGACCGCCGATATTTCGGCGGGAGAACACCCCGCCATTTTCAAGGCAACTGTTCGAGTACTCGTTGAAGCCGGCCGGGGTGGCCGAGCGGTTCTAGGCGCTACAGTCTGGAACCTCGCGACCGCTACGGTCACAGGTTCGAATCCTGCCTCGGGTATGGGTGTGTGTGATGTCCTTAGGTTAGTTAGTTTTAAGTAGTTCTAAGTTATAGGGGACTGATGACCTCAGCAGTTAAGTCTCATAGTGGTCAGAGCCATTTGAACATTTTGAACTCGTTGACGGGTTCTCTTCAGCGCGATGCAGTAAATCCTCTTCAAATCCGGGCGTGCGGCGTTGCCGTGGAACGCAGCCCTACATCATCACGTTGAAGGTACTTGTTTCTCGGAACCGCTGTGTAACTCGGCCAGAAAGTTCGTGTGATGGTGTGCTACGTTGCGGAAAACGTTTGTGATACAGCCGACTAACGGCTTTTCCGTTAACTCTAGTTTCGCCATACACAAGGAGCATGTCTGTGTATTCCGAAAACGTGTACCGAACCGTGTTTACTGCATCGGAGACGCACAGGCACTGAATAGATCTCGCAGTAAGGCAGACGTTGTCATTGGGCGACCGTATGACATAACAAACGTCAACCTGTCTACACTATTGCAAACCAGGACAAGCAACTCTGAGACTTTTCTCTATCCCTCGACAGACGTGGACGCTTTGCACCTTTGAATTGAAACCGACGTAGAACGGAGACGGCACGTTTCCGGCTACGGTTTCCTATTCAAAATATTATGTACTCAGTCACCTGTACAAGTCATAGAAGTATGTAAGGAGAATTTCCGAACATCCTGTACTAGGGCTGTTCGGAAAGCAAGGTCCAGTCGGTCGCGAAATGGAAACCACTGTGAAAATCAAAAATGTTTTGTACCAACCGCTAGCTACACCTTCCAGATACTTCTCAACATAGGTGCCGCTCCAACCTCCGTTATAAGTGGTACGGGTGTACCTGTTGCTCATGCAGAACGTCCCAGACTATACTGTGACTAACACCACTGCACGCGCAACTGTTCGAGTACTCGTTGACGGGTTCCCTTCAGTGCGATGCAGTAAATCCTCTTCCTACGACGAGTGTCGTAGTATTAAGGTAGCCGCCTGTTCTTTTCGCCAATTCTCTACGCTGGTCCACAGTTCGTTGTCTTTGCCAAAAAGTTGTCTTCATAGCCATCGATTCAAGTTATCAGAGACGAAAATCAGAGAGCCCGCATCTCGTGGTCGTGCGGTAGCGTTCTCGCTTCCCACGCCCGGGTTCCCGGGTTCGATTCCCGGCGGGGTCAGGGATTTTCTCTGCCTCGTGATGGCTGGGTGTTGTGTGCTGTCCTTAGGTTAGTTAGGTTTAAGTAGTTCTAAGTTCTAGGGGACTGATGACCATAGATGTTAAGTCCCATAGTGCTCAGAGCCATTTGAACCATTTTTTTTGAAAATCAGAGAGCCACGTCCGGACTGTATGGTCAGTAACCAAACACTTTCCATCGAAAGCGCTGCGGAAGCATTCTCATTGCCTCTACAGTGTGCGGCCGAGAATTGTCATGAAGAAGGATATGCGTGACAGTTATGTTATGTGGGCTGCATGACATTAGGCGAAGTGTCTCTCAGGCCTACATACTTTGCGGGAAACATTACTTACCTAGGCATCTTTACGTGCTCACTGTGCACTCGGAACTGTAAAGAGCGACGAGACGCGATCGACAGGCGTACTAGAGACACTTTCCAACACATGCGTGCAAAACTTCGTCAGGTTTTCACTGTGGTTTCCTTTTCGCACCCGATCAGACCTTACTTTCTGAATAGCTCTCGTATGTTCTCACAGTTACACGTTGCTGGCGTGTTACTGAGGGTGCAGTGGTTAGCACACTGGACTCGCATTCAGTTCAAACCCGCGTCCAGCCTTCCTGATTTAGATTTTCCGTGATTTCCCAAAATCGCTCATGGCGAATGCCAGGATGGTTCCTGCGAAAGGGCGCAGTCGCTTTTCTTCTCCATCCTTCCCTAATCCAAGCTTGTGCTCCATCTCTAATGGCCTCATCGGACGTTCTACATCTACATCCATACTCCGCAAGCCACCTCACAGTGTGTGGCGGAGGGTACCTTCAGTACCTCTATAGGTTCTCCCGTCTATTCCAGTCTCGTATTGTTCGTGGAAAGAAAGATTGTCGGTATGCCTCTGTGTGGGCTCAAATCTCTCTGATTTTATCCTCACGGTCTCTTCGCCAGATATACGTAGGAGGGAGCAATATACTGCTTGACTCCTCGGTGAACGTATGTTGTCGAAACATCCACAGAAGCCCATACCGAGCTACTGAGCGTCTCTCTCGCAGAGTCTTCCACTGGAGTTTATCTATGATCTCCGTAACGTTTTCGCGATTACTAAATGATCCTGTAACTCCTCCTCCTGTCGTGTTGACAGCGCGATGAAGATCCTTACGTAACAACTGAAGCCCTGATGCCGTAGCTGTGATTTTTAAACGTAAGTTAACAAAGTAAAAATGCTATTGAAGAGACAGTGTATAGGATTTTATGATAAAGGTTAGCTATCGTTTGCCAGAGTTGCAGCTGAGAGGCCGGTCATCACGAGTGTTTGTAACGGTACGGGATGTGACATGGCTGAGTTGTTAACGTGCAGAGAGTGTAAACACGGATTTGGCCGTCCTGGCGCTCCTGGGTGGTCCGCGGCAGCTAGCGGTGACGTCTCCTTATGCACCGGCCTCCGTCTGCGAAGGTTAAATACCGCTGCGCACCACGCCCGTGCCTTACGTTCCGCAAATCTGGCCGCGCCGCTGATCTCACGCGTGCACTCAATGCCAGCCGCCATTACGTGTCCCGCCCGGCCTTTCGTTTACCGTGCTGCGCCTTTTATTTCTCCTTTGTGAAAGTTGTATAAATAGGGCACGTTTCTCACAGCGTGCGTAAAGTAGTCGCATTAATCACACTACATTTTCCTTTGCGTTGGTGTGACCCGAACGCCTCCGTTGTAGTCGTCCTGCCTTGTCACTCGAACGTCTAGTGCCGAGTATCTGGCTGTTTTTATTTGACAATCCATTTCGTGTCGACTTTAGAATTCTGGGAAAATTTCTCTTAAATTCAAAGTTGTGCGAAAACACACCGTAGCTTTGAAACGTTCTCTCATTTTCAGAGAACGAGCGTTGAAATAATAATTTTTTTACGTAACTATTCACTCACTGCACTGCCGCGTGTTGTTGAACATTTCATGTTGGACATGGCCGTACTTGCGTAAGATTTTCTAATAAATCACAACTATATGTCGTTTCCGCCAAACATGTTTCAGCAGAGACGTGGCGTCCTCAGTAGGCGTTACTTTATTTTCTCTTTAGATTACATTTCATTGCTCTCCGACTGTGTACCCACAGCAGCTATTCCATATTTTGTTGATCAAAACCTCTTAAATAAAAGCTCCCTAGGCTCTACACAGGTCCACTACAACAAAAGAATGCTGCTTTAATATAGAGCTATAGCTGAAATGTGTTGAGAGAAGCAGAAAAACGAAATTTAGTCTGAAGAGGAAGTAAATAACGATCCACTAAAGTTCCCACAGCTCTGCGTAAATACGTTTGGACAAACTCATATATATGTGTTCTGGTTCAGATGGCTTTGAGCACTATGGGACTTAACATCTGAGGTCATCAGTCCCCTAGAACGTAGAACTACTTAAACCTAACTAATCTAAGGACATCACACACATCCATGCCCGAGGCAGGATTTAAACCTGCGACCGTAGCGGTCGCGCGGTTCCGGACTGAAGCGCCCAGAACCGCTCGGCCACAGCGGCCGGCCTGCATGTCTGGATGATGAGACATTGTTGACAATAGGCAGTTACCCGATATTACTTCGGAATAAATTCGCTGACTGATAATCAATTCGGCTGCGTTGGGTATGGATGTATTACCTGCTAGTGACATACGAAAATTTGCGCCGGAGCGGGACTCAAACCCGTGTTTCGCGCTTATCTCCAGCGGTCGTCTTAACCAGTGATTCACTGGGAGCCTAATGGTTAAGGCTATCGCTCGCGATAAGCGGGATACCTGGGTTCGAATTCCGGTCCGGCACAAATTTTTTTGTCACCAACAGATAGTGAGTGTATCTGTACCTAACACAGCCGAAGCCGGTATATTCGCATTCAGCGAATTTGTTTCGAACAGACATATATCTGTGTTTTGGGAGGAGGCAGACCCTGTTAAATATTTCGATCAGTAATGGTTCAATACATTACTGAATCTCGTTTGCAAGACTGGAGCAGAGTCATTCGGAGTTAATTCAAACGAAATTTCTGTTTTAGACAATGTTTCCAATTTGTTTTTTCCTTGTCGTCGGTCGAGTACATGATTAACAATAGGGTCGGCAGGTGTGCATCAGAAATACCATTCACTGTCGACAGTGCCTTGTCGTCATTGTTGACAACACTTTTTCACCTTTTTAAAGATATAAGTACACTGATGACTTGTAAGTCAGATATTCGTTGATTACGTAGACTAAATCCATTTTTGCACTATATTCCTAAAAATTTTCTTCGTGTTTTCTCAGCAGGCCATAGTACTTAAGCACAGTGGCTGTGGACTCGATAAGTCAGTTAACTACACAGCGGTACACTACCCATCCTTCTTTATCTCACATTAAAGCGATTCAGACTTGCACGCTCCTTCAGGTGATTTAATTCAAATTTCTTTAGCTATACTGTTATTCCAAAAATATAATAAGTTACTAATTTAGAGACGTACTTACTTCGACGCTACGACTAAGAGTATTCAGTGCCACCTTTAAATGTGCAAATGTTCAAATGTGTGTGAAATCTTATGGGACTTAACTGCTAAGGTCATCAGTCCCTAAGCTTACACACTACTTAACCTAAATTATCCGAAGGACAAACACACACACACACACACATGCCCGAGGGAGGACTCGAACCTCCGCCGGGACCAGCCGCACAGTCCATGACTGCAGCGCCTTAGGCCGCTCGGCTAATCCCGCGCGGCCACCTTTAAATTCAACAGATTTTCTTGCCGTTAACCACTGTGCTAATGACTTGTATGAATACAACACCAAGTAAAAGTATGTCATTGGAATAACTGTATAGGTAGGGATGTTTGATAGAGTACAGCAAGAACATTCATAATGCAACCGAACAACAAGCAGTAGCAACATGACAGAATTATGTCATATTGTGGAAAGAGTCTTCATCCCTTATGGAGGCATGGATCACTAAAAAAGATCGCTGTTTGCGTCAGTTCATCAACTAATCATCTTGCAAGTTAACACAGTAATGTTATATGTGAGCGTCTTGTAAGTCCAAATCTGTTACTTCCATTAAGTGTTAGTGAATTGTTTAAATATTTGACAATACGTCGCAAATACTCCACTCAGACCCACCTGCCACGTCCAGTACTATCAACCCACAATTCGTCATAACGCACTTTGGCTTTCGAGGCTCTGCGTGAGAGATACATTAACCAAAGAAGTGACTTATCGGTAAAGTAATGGTAGAGCTCTGTTCTAGGTGCAGTGTGGCTGCCAAGCCACGAAACATGTGAGATGTAATAGATCATGCCTTACTGCCTGCCTATTATTTATTGAATATGTAAACTGGGACGATATAGAACGGTATTAGGCATAATAATGATCAGACTTCAACAAAACTTCTCGTCAAATTTTTGATTTCCCTTCAACGATATTTCCCTATTGTCACTGGTGGTTATTGATTTATAGCTGTGATATCAGGAATCTTAGCAAAATATTGTTTGCACATTCACAAAGTTGCCTCCTGTATTTCTCTTTTAGAGTTTTGTGACTCATTTCTAGATGGTAGCATCTATTGTCTGGGAAACATTTTTTTGTGTACTGTGCAGCTAGAATGTCGTTACACTGACAGGTTCTAGCAGTATAATTTTCCAAATTGTCTCATAACCGTGGTTTTCTCGTCTGTTCTGGTACACAATTGAATACTGCTCACTGTGAATAAATATGAAGATAAAGTAGGGACTTCTCTCTTGCTATTGGCCCATAAAATGAAACGGTACTCGATTATAAACAGAGCCGGACGTCACTTAAAGCCAGTGGCAGCTGCTTGAAGGCATCGCAAGACAATTTACATGACGCGACCTGGATGCTGCACTCCGAACGAATCAGGGCCGAAAGTCCTGCCAGCCAGACTGACCCCTTAACGAGCCATTCACAAACAGATTATTAGACTGAACAGTAAACAAGGAGCTTAATATGTGAATACAGTCGGAAGAAGTGTTGTTCGTTGAAGATGTATAGTATTCTTTTCGCTCATAAGTTTGAGTTCAACGATCGCTCGATGACGTTTCTCTCTTACGTCAGATAGGAGTGAAAGTAACCGCCGTGTCGTAATTGAAGCGATTAATTTAGACCTGCAAAGTAAATCGGGACAGCAATTAGATGCCACTGCGGTTTCTGGTCGTTCTGACGTAGGACGTCCACGTTTCCTCTAAATCATTCGTCGCCGCTATCGAATTCATTAACAAATGAAGTAACAAGGAGTTCAGCCAGCGTATTTATCAAAGTTGTACAGACGTACGCTGTCCGTAATTACCTTGTTGATGGAGTGCCTTTGACATTAAGAGGCGAAAGAGATACTAATTCTGTCCACATGACTGTCTTATTTTCCTAGGATTAAACTGAAGTGAGCTATGTAATTTCGCCGCTACTACTACGACATAATGAATGTTGTGGTTTTTTTTTGTGATTCGTAGCATCCGTCTTATTTACGCATATCTTCCGACTATGCGACGACGAAGTTGTACTTGGCTTTATTCATGTAGAGCGTATTCAGTGTTCGTGCCATTATGCGAAAGCAGCTTGTAAGCAGAAGTACACGACAATATTAACGAAGTTACAAAACTGTGGTGTGAAATGCACAAACATTAATAAATAGTGTATGTAATTATACGTGTTTAAATTCTTGCCAGAAACGAATTGCGACAGTACACGCATACAACAGATAAAGCGTTTCAGCCTTTATATGAATATCTGGGTAGGGTGGGGGGTCGCGAGACGTATAACCGCTCACATTCGAAAAATGGAGGGATCAAATGCCGTCTTTAATCATCCGTATGTAAGTTTTACACGGTTTCCTTTATCGCCTAAGCGGAAAAGGGGAATGCTAAAGTGGTTCCATGGCCGATTTTCTTCGCCATCTTTGTCCAGATTTCCCTCTACTTAACTCGGTATCGGTGAAATTTTATATTCTAACCAGTCTTCCATAATTACAAAAACACAATTAGGTTCTTTACTTATAAAAGAAGACTATATTATCCGTATCCTAGGTTCAAATTGCTCTGAGCACTATGGGACTTAACATCTGAGGTCATCAGTCCCCTAGAACTTAGAACTACTTAAACCTAACTAACCTAAGGACATCACACACATCCATGCCCGAGACAGGATTCGAACCTGCGTCCGTAGCGGTCGCGCGGTTCCGGGCGAGAAGCGCCTAAAACCGCTCGGCCACAGCGGCCGGCGTATCCTAGGTCAGAAGATAGTTACCTAGTAATAAGAGCAACCAACTGTACAATTCTTTTTATTTCTCGGAGACAGTACATGTTTGAAAGCGTGTTTAAAGAGTGGCTGGTTTCGTCCGTATAGTGGTTGTCTCTAGAAACCATTAGTATTAAACAACAAGTAGTGCATCCCCGACGTTAGTTGCTGAAGAGAAGTAAAGTCTGGCCAGAACCGGTCACAATAAAAAGAGTGTTACTGTGGTCCTACATACAAAGAATACAAATAATTGTGTAATGCATATCACTCACATTTCTCCATGCACAGAAAGTTTTCCATTTTTTTTCTTTCCAAGAGCAACCAACTACCGCGTTAGATTACACCGCGTGGAAAGAAATTGTGTGTTAATCCTTAATACTGTACTTTAATAGGAGCTGCTGTTCGGTTGACAGAAGGTCTTTATCAAAAACACAACTGTGCTGTGGGGATTTGTTGCCGCAATTTTCGTGTTTCTTTTAGAGAAGTTTGCGTTAGTTTTAACTGCATTCGAACTAAAATCCCAGCGCACTGTTTCAAGAGCGACGTTACTCATTATTGAAGAGCTATTCATATATTGCGTGAGGTAAATTACCCGCTTTGTGATAACTGTCATCGTTTCACAACTGCCGTAACTCTTTCACCCTAGGTACCATAAACAGCAGAACGCATGAATGTTAAAGTACCATTCCTTTAGAGAAGATATTTCCAAGCATAAGCGGAACGAGAGTTTGCCACATTCACGAAAAGATGAACAAATAGTTCCTCTTAAACGTTCGTCCATTCTTCTTTGAGAAGTGCGGATTTCACTGGCGAACGTTATCTTCCTTTTCGTTCAAAAGCGTGCAGTACACTGTTTATGACCGTAATGCCGTGCGTCCTCTCCCCCTCCTAAATATTGCCGAAATGTGAAATCGTTTCCTATCCGACGCCAGAGGGACATTGCAGTATATTTCGCTTCTAATAAGTTCTGTTATTTATAACCTCATAATTCACTGAGTAGCATATTAAAATTCATAGCGTTATTACTCTTCCTAAGAAACGAACGGACGAAACAAGGTGCGAAAGAGCCGTCAGCAGCGGCGGCGGCGGCGGCGGCAGCGGCGTGGGCGAAGACCGCAGCTCCAAGGTCACGCGCGCCACCGCGCGGCAAAAACTCGCCGCAGCCGACCCTCCGAGCTCTGAGCGCCGGCTGTCCGTCCCACTCCAACACGACACTCGGAGCTCGCCAATTCCGTATGGACGCCTCAGGACTCCAGAAGCCACCAACCGCGAGCTGCCCGAATCTGTGCCGAAATGAAAGGGAACGGTAACGTAAAGCCCTGTCGTGGGTAAGGCGGGCGGAATAGTTCGGTTCGTTCGTCTGATACTGGGAAGGTGAAGTCAACCTACACTAGTGGCCATTAAAATTGCTACACCACGAAGATAACGTGCTACAGACGCGAAATTTAACCGACAGGAAGAAGATGCTGTGATATGCAACTGATTTGCATTTCAGAGCATTAACACAACGTTGGCGCCAGTGGCGACACCTACAACGTGCTGACATGAGGAACGTTTCCAAACGATTTCTCACACACAAACAGCAGTTGACCGGCGTTGCCTGGTGAAACGTTGTTGTGATGCCTCGTGTAAGGAGGAGAAATGCGTACCATCACGTTTCCGACTTTGGTTAAGATCGGATTGTAGCCTATCGCGATTGCGGTTTATTGTATCACGACACTGCTGCTCGCATTGGTCGAGATCCAGTGACTGTTAGCAGAATACGGAATCGGTGGGTTCAGGAGGGTAATACGGAACGCCGTGCTGGATCCCAACGGCCTCGTATCACTAGCAGTCGAGATGAGAGGCATCTTATCCGCATGGCTGTAACGGATCGTGCAGCCACGTCTCGATTGCTGAGTCAACAGATGGGGACGTTTGCGAGACAGCAACCATCTGCACGAACAGTTCGACGAAGTTTGCAGCAGCATGGTCTATCAGCTCGGAGACCATGGTTGCGGTTACCCTTGACGCTGCATCACAGACAGGAGCGCCTGCGGTGGTGTACTCAACGACGAACCTGGGTGCACGAATGACAGAACGTCATTTTTTCGGATGAATCCAGGTTCTGTTTATAGCATCATGATGGTCGCATCTGTGTTTGTCGACACCGCGGTGAATACACATTAGAAGCGTGTATTCGTCATCGCCATACTGGCATATCACCCGGCGTGGTGGTATGGGGTGCCATTGCTTACATGTCTCGGTCACCTCTTGTTCGCATTGACGGCACTTTGAACAGTGGACGTTACATTTCAGATGTGTTACGACCCGTGGCTCTACCCTTCATTCGATCCCTACGAAACCCAACATTTCAGCAGGATAACGCACGTCCGCATGTTGCAGGTCTTGTACGGGCCTTTCTGTACACTTAAAATGTTCGACTGCTGCCCTGGCCAGCACATTCTCCAGATCTCTCACCAACTGAAAACGTCTGATCAATGGTGGCCGAGCAATTGGCTCGTCACAATACGCCAGTCACTACTCTTGGTGAACTGTGGTATCGTGTTGAAGCTGCATGGGCAGCTGTACCTATACACGCCATCCAAGCTCTGTTTGACTCAATGGCCAGGCGAGTCAAGACCGTTATTACGGCCAGAGGTGGTTGTTTTTGGTACTGACCTCTGAGGATCTATGCACCCAAACTGCGTGAAAATGTAATCACATATCAGTTCTAGTATAACATATTTGTCCAATGAATACCCGTTTATCATCTGCATTTCTTCTTAGTGAAGCAATTTTAATGGCCAGTAGTGTAGCTGTGCTTAGTAGTGTCGGGTAGTCACTATCTGTATGACCCCGCACCTATGCTAGTTACTGTTCTGTATATACATGCAGAGATAAGGAGCCTTATCCGAAAGGAAAAAAAAAGAAAGAAAGAAAGTGTGAAACGGCTGTAAGATTTTTAAGTTGGAAGAATATCTTGACCATCGAGGCATCGGTCACGAACAGCAACTGTTGTGATTTGCGGGCTTCTCATCAGATGAGAGTGCGGGCATCACTGTAATTTGGCGGCGAACAATAAATTCGAGAGGGCGAGGGGAGGGGGCGAGTTGCGAAATTGTGCGGTATCTGATCTGCTGCGATCGCGGTGCGAAGGTTACTGCGCGTAAAGAGGCACGGGTCCGTAACGACCACGGTAACGCAAAAGGCGTTAGTTCTCATCAGCCCAAACCGTTTTTGTAGCGTCGCCGCTGCGTCTGCGTCCGCGCATATTATTTCCTTTTGTTGTGTTCCTCTCGTATTGCGTATTTTACGAGTCATGCTTTAGGAGTTGTGAGACGGCTGCAGCCGAGCCGCGGGCGGGCAGTTAACAGGCGCACGCACTCACAAAGGCTGGCGATTTCATTTCGAGAAGCAATCACCACGTCTGCCGCTGCCACTATAACCCAGCCGCGTCCGGAATTGTCGTTACGCAAAGATACGACTAGACCGGAGCGCATCCTCCTACGGGAAACCCATTGCAGATCACTGACTCAGTGACAGCGGGGTTCTTGCGGTCTTAGACATCGGCATCCCCGACCGCGAGACTCTTTGTGCTCACCACACATCGCTAAGGGAGGGTCCATTGCACGTTGCTCGAGCTGCAGGAGAGGTCAAACGGGTCGTCGGGGGTCGAGACGGAGTAATATTCGGTTCGGTAATCGTGGCGAAGGAAGCGATCTTTCAAAGCGACCACTCTGGTCTTCGCTTGGTGGCCGGACGGTCAATGAAAGCCGTACACCTCTCGTTGGCTGCGAGGGCACAGTCGAAACATCCACAGCTGTAGGGTTCAAGCCCCAGTCGGTCCTGGCATTTACTCTGGCACGTACCAGTTCCACCTTCGATATTGCTATCTCAGTGGGGAAAATAATCTTGGCACCGTTGTTCGGATTCAACGTTAAACTATAGGTGTAATCCCCCCTCCCCCCCCTTCGCCATAGCTGCGTGCATAGGCCAGTTCTCAGAATTGACAAAGGAAAAGGGAAGAAGATGTAGAAGAAGATGAAATGGGAGATACGATACCGCGTGAAGAGTTTGACAGAGCACTGAAAGACCTAAGTCGAAACAAGGCCCCGGGAGTAGACAACATTCCACTGGAACTACTGACGGCCTTGGGAGAGCCAGTCCTGACAAAACTCTACCATCTGATGAGCAAGATGTATGAGACAGGCGAAATACCCTCAGACTTCAAGAAGAATATAATAATTCCAATCCCAATGAAAGCAGGTGTTGACAGATGTGAAAATTACGGAACTATCAGTTTAATAAGTCACAACTGCAAAATACTAACGCGTATTCTTTACAGACGAATGGAAAAACTGGTAGAAGCCCACCTCGGCGAAGATCAGTTTGGATTCCGCAGAAATGTTGGAACACGTGAGGCAATACTGACCCTACGACTTATCTTAGAAAATATATTAAGGAAAGGCAAACCTACATTTCTAGCATTTGTAGACTTAGAGAAAGCTTTTGACAATGTTGACTGGAATACTCCCTCTCAAATTCTAAAGGTGGCAGGGATAAAATACTGGGAGCGAAAGGCTATTTTCAATTTGTACAGAAACCAGATGGCAGTTATAGGAGTCGAGGGGCACGAAAGGGAAGCAGTGGTTGGGAAGAGAGTGAGACAGGGTTGTAGCCTATCCCCGATGTTATTCAATCTGTATATTGAGCAAGCAGTAAAGGAAACAAAAGAAAAATTCGGAGTGGGTATTAAAGTCCATGAAGAAGAAATAAAAACTTTGAGGTTCGCCGATGACATTGTAATTCTGTCAGAGACAGCAAAGGACTTGGAAGAGCAGTTGAACGGAATGGACAGTGTCTTGAAAGGAGGATATAAGATGAACATCAACAAAACCAAAACGAGGATAATGGAATGTAGTCAAATTAAGTCGGGTGATGCTGAGGGAATCAGATTAGGAAATGAGACGCTTAAAGTAGTAAAGGAGTTTTGCTTTTTAGGAAGCAAAATAACTGATGATGGTCGAAGTAGAGAGGCTATAAAATATAGCCTGCAATGGCAAGGAAAGCGTTTCTGAAGAAGAGAAATTTGTTAACATAGAGTATATATTTAAGTGTCTGGAAGTCGTTTCTGAAAGTATTTGTATGGAGTGTATGGAAGTGAAACATGGACGATAAATAGTTTGGACAAGAAGAGAATAGAAGCTTTCGAAATGTGGTGCTACAGAAGAATGTTGAAGATTAGATGGGTAGATCACATAACTAATGAGGAGGTATTGAATAGAATTGGAGAGAAGAGGAGTTTATGGCACAACTTGACAAGAAGAAGGGATCGGTTGGTAGGACATGTTCTGAGGCATCAAGGGATCACAAATTTAGCATTAGAGGGGAGCGTGGAGGGTAAAAATCGTGGAGGGAGACCAAGAGATGAATACACTAAGCAGATTCAGAAGGATGTAGGTTGCAGTAAGTACTGGGAAATGAAGAAGCTTGCACAGGATAGAGTAGCATGGAGAGCTGCATCAAACCAGTCTCAGGACTGAGAACAACAACAACAAGGCCATCTTATAATATGCAATACAAGCATAACTACGAGGGCTATTCGGAAGCTAAGGTCCGATCGGCGAATTGGAAACCACAGTGAAAATCCGATGAAGCTTTTCACAGATGCGGGCAACGGCCTTGCCGCAGACGATACACCGGTTCCCGTGAGATCACCGAAGTTAAACGCTGTCGGGCGTGGTCGGCACTTGGATGGGTGACCATCCGGGCCGCCAGGCGCTGTTGCCATTTTTCGGGGTGCACTCAGCCTCGTGATGCCAATTGAGGAGCTACTCGACCGAATAGTAGCGGCTTCGGTCAAGAATACCATCATAACGACCGGGAGAACGGTGTGCTGACCCCACGCACCTCCTGTCGGTATCCTACAATGGGGATGACACGGCGGTCGGATGGTCCCGGTAGGCCACTCGTGGCCTGAAGACGGAGTGCTTTTTTCACAGATGTGTTGGACAGTGTCTCTAGTATGCCCGTCGACCGTATCACGTCGCCCTTTCCAATTCCGAGCGCACAGTGAACAAGTAAAGATGCCTAGAAGTTAGTGTCTCCCACCAAGTATGAGGATCTGATAGCCTGGTGAGAGATTTCGCCTCATGTCATGCAGCCCACATAACGTAACTGTCATGCGTTTCCTTCTTCATGACAATTCTCTGCCGCACTTTGCAGAGGCAATGAAGATGCTCTTGCAATGTTTTCAAAAATGGTTCAAACGGCACTGAGCACTATGGGATCTATCTAAGGTCTTCAGTCCCCTAGAACGTAGAACTACTTAAACGCAACTAACCTAAGGACATCACACACATCCATGCCCGAGACGGGATTCGAACCTGCGACCGTAGCGGTCGTGCGGTTCCAGACTGAAGCGCCTAGAACCGCAACGTTTTCGATGGGAAGTGTTTGATCACCCATAACACAGCCCGTAATTAGCTCTCCCTGAGTTTCATCTCTTCTCGCATGAACTGCTGGTTATGAAGACAGCACTTTGGCACAGGCAACATCTGTAGACCAGCGTAGAGAATTGGCGGAAAGCACATGCGGCTGCCTTCTATGACAAGGGTACTGGAAACTTAGCACAACACTACGACAGATGTCTAGGTGGGAGCGGCGCCTGTGTAGAGAAGTAGCTGGAAGGTGTAGCAAATTGTTGGAAATAGAACGTTTTTTACTTTCACAGTTGTTTATATTTTGTGATCAATCAGACCTTACTTTCGAATAGCCCTCGTAGTAAAGGTCACTCGAATTTGTACGCCTAATTCACGTTTTATTGTGGCACGATACACATCTAGACAGTGGCCGGCCGCGGTGGTCTCGCGGTTCTAGGGGCGCAGTCCGGAACCGTGCGACTGCTACGGTCGCAGGTTCGAATCCTGCCTCGGGCATGGATGTGTGTGATGTCCTTAGGTTTGTTAGGTTTAAGTAGTTCTAAGTTCTAGGGGACTGATGACCACAGCAGTTGAGTCCCATAGTGCTCAGAGCCAAGCCATCTAGACAGTAATACTTTCAATAATCAAATACGCGTGTTGATGAGAGCCGTACTGCATATCCCTGGGCATGCAAACACGCCAATAACGTAGTCTTTGAACGGTGGCTCTCTGTACCAGGTACAAAGCTTTTAAATGGGTCTGACCTCGAAGTTATAACGGTTCCTTCACTCTCAATCACTTCACGGTAGAGAAGTCTCTGGAGCAGAATCTGAGGCAGATAGGAAAACAATTTAAGAAGGTTAGAGTTTAACGTCTTTTTAACAGAGAAGTCACATTGTTGCAGGAGAACACGAAACTGAACGAGAAGGGGAAAGAAAACGGGACTGGCATCTAGACTCATTAGAGCATTCATCTACGTGTGTTCGCGAAACTACGAAATACCTACATTAGGGCAGTCGGAAGGGAATTTGATCACCACTTCTCTATGCTAGGATTTCAGAGCCCTGCCCTTTTTACCGTTTGTCACGGTGGATATACAAGAATTTTAAAAGGAATCGACCATGGCCGTGTTCGAGAGAGTAGTTCGGCACTTGACAGAAATTAATTAATGGGAACTCTGAGGATGTAAATTAAGATGGCCGGTTCGTTGAATGCATGGTGTCCCTGAAAAAATGCTAAATGTTCAAAGGGCATAGTAAAGTAAACATAAGCTCTAAAACATATGTCTTAAAAGCTCTGAGTATTCCTTCATCTTCGATATTGTCAAACAAATCACTTCTACTGAAAGCTCTCTGCTTTCGATATTTTCGGCAATGGTCCTATGGACCAAAGCAAGAAAAAATATCCAGTAAACATGGGCTCTTCAGTAGAAAATATATGTTTCGCTATAGCGAAGATGAACAATTGCTCATACCTCCTAAGGTATGCATTTTAGAGCCTTTGTTTACTAGAATTTTTTGCTTCGAATGATCGTTCCTGTCATATCTATGAACACAACCTATGTACCGTGCGCCCCACCAATGCCAGGTCGTTCCTAAAGCGTTGCGCCACCTGCTTTGGTTATGTGTACAGAACACCGGGATTTACCCAACAGAGAAAGTACTGTTCCTGCCAAGTGCTAGAACGTACAAGCTCCTTCTAGTCGTAATTTGTAGCTCTACATGTCTGTGGAAGTAGTAGGGTAATCGTACAATTTCGAGGGCGTTCCATTATCTATGCCTCCCGCTTTCCGAAACAATATCCTTGCTCCTAAACGAACATACCAAGAGCGACTATTGCGTGTACTAACAGTTGATGGGAACGTCTATTCGTCTTTACTTTGACGACAGTCTGGCGAACACTGTAGAGCATCACAGCGGCAACACCTCCCCCTTGGGCCTGTGGGAGCGGCGCCAAAAGAATCGCCTCCTACTGTGTGAATACACTTTGCTGGCGCATAACATCGCTCGCTAGCTTTTCAACATCCAAGTCGCTTGACTAACTGGAAAACACAAACTCTCAAACTTCCGGATATCCGATTTTTTACTTCTACATTTCACAAACGGTGAAGTCACGTTCCGTTTCTAGCAGGAATAGCAAATAACGCTAGTGTAGACCGTCTCCTTTGCCGGCTGCTCCTGGACTATCAATATTATCGTGATTACGTGCAGAGGCACTGGAGGCACGACGCTAAGGGTCCGTAGTAGAAACCTCAATGAAGTGTCAACCCTTACCATGCTTTGACGCAGCCATAGGCGAAGAAATATTTGTGGGTTATCTATACCTATACTAATAATAAAAGTGCAAAACTGTCGTGTCTGTATATTAAAAACGCTAACCAAAAACTGTTTGCGGGTGATGTAGGAAAGAATATAGAATGTAATAGAGCTGTCTTTATGAAGGATGTTAGGCGGAGTCCGCAGCTCGTGGTCGTGCGGTAGCGTTCTCGCTTCCCGCGGCCGGGTTCTCGGGTTCGATTCCCGGCGGGGTCAGGGATTTTCTCTGCCTCGTGATGACTGGGTGTTGTGTGATGTCCTTAGGTTGGTTAGGTTTAAGTAGTTCTAAGTTCTAGGGGACTGATGACTATAGATGTTAAGTCCCATAGTGCTCAGAGCCATTTGAACAATTTTTTTTTTTTTTTTTTTTTTTTGTTGGGCGGAACTCCGCGTACAGCTGATAAAATTGTTGTTCATTCAAACACGACCGGTTTCGGAGCTTTAAGTCGCATCGTCAGGTAATCCTACTTGGTAAACAGCAAACTACTGTGTCACCACATTTTGTGGATATTAAAATTAGTTAAGGAATATCTAAAATATACTCACAACGTTAAAAGATCATAGGCATACACATCGCTCCTAGTAAAGATTTACTATTCAGAGAATATCGTCAATACTGTTGCGAGTGAATGGTAAAATAGAAGCGCCGCTGCTTTACCTTCGCCATAGTATTCACGACATACTCTGAATAGAATATTTTTACTAGGAGCGATGGATATGCCTATGATCTTTTAACGTTGTGAGTATATTTTAGACGTTCCTTAACCAATTTTAATATCCAGAAGCTGTTGTGACATTGACTTTGCTATTTACCACATAGGTTCACCTGATGATGCGGGTTAAAGCCGCGAAACCGGTCGTGTTTTAATAAACAACAATTTTACCAGCTGTAAGCGGGGTTCTTCCGAACATCTTCAACAAATGCGGTTGCCCTGAACATAAAATAGTTTTTATCTTTAAAAACTTTGTCTGTCTGTTTGAACACGCGAATGTCCAAAAGTACTAGACGAATTTTCATGGAGTTTTCACAGGCAATTTGAGCGTAGCTCGAGGCAACAGGTAGGTTTATTTCATCAAAATCTGATCACGGAAAAAAATATCTTAACTTAAATTTTTAGGAGTATACCCGGCTTAGTAGTTCGGATATTTACCTCAGTGCCGACCGGGGAGGCCGAGCGGTTCTAGGCGCTACAGTCTGGAACAAGGCGACCGATAAGGTCGCCGGTTCGAATCCTGTCTAGGGTATGGATGTGTGTGATGTCCTTATTTAGTTAGATTTAAGTAGTGCTAAGTTCTAGGGGACTGATGACCTCAGAAGTTAAGTCCCATAGTGCTCAGAGCCATTTGAACCATTTACCTCAATGACACAACCATTACGTTGCAGTACAACAAAGAATCAGTAGATGACACAATCAGTCTCGTAGTACGCGGAATAGATAGCACTATTTTTTACGTCCGTGACAAAAGTATTTTCGGGAATTAAGTCAGTGGCAGAATCAAGTGCCACAACTTTATCTTTACGAATACAAAGTAACATTGAACTTACTTGACTAGGATATAAGGATTTACTTGTTTCGCCGGTGTATTAAAACCTTAACGAAATTTCTTTGCTTCTCTCCATAGGTTTCATTTATAATGGTTCGAATGGCTCTGAGCACTATGGGACTTAACACCTGTGGTCATCAGTCCCCTAGAACTTAGAACTACTGAAACCTCGCTAACCTAAGGACATCACACACATCGATGCCCGAGGCAGAATTCGAACCTGCGTCCGTAGCAGTCGCGCGGTTCCGGACTGAGAGCAACCGCTCGGCCACCGCGGCCTGCGTTTCATTTATATTTGACTCCTAAAAGTGAGTTTATTGAGTTTACTGTGTGATTCAGGTACCCGCTGATCACATTTTGATTACAATTAAAAATCTGTAGATCATGGCCGAGTCTTATCAGTGCACTAGAACGGCTAAAAGACTATAGCGTCTCGAGAATCCAACGAATAGTGTGAGACGAGACTTGAAGCGGCTCGAGCACATCAGGATGTAACTCCTTCGGAAAGCTACACGCGACGTAACTCCGATCGAAAGCGTCATGCGTTTTCTCGCTCCTCACCACATGCTATAAACAAGTCGCGTGGCCATAGATACTGCGTTCCGTGCAGTGCGAAATTGGGGTGGTTCACCAGTCGTTAATACCTAGTCTTTCGAAACAGGTATTGAGATTAAACAACGTATGTCAGCACTGACTGAAATAAGCTCTACAGTGACTGCTTAGAATACTTCAAAAACCACGAATATTCGAATCTATCTCATAGGCAAATAACAGCTCGCATACAACCAATCGTTTTTCCCACATGCCATCTATGAATAGAACTAGAAAAAAAGTAATGCAAAGTGCAGTAAAAAGTACGCTCTCTCACTCGCTTCACAGTAAATCCCAGACGTAAATCTGGGTGACATCAGTTACGTCCCTTGGACACTGAAGCCTTTAGGGGGCGAGAGAACAGGTTTAATCAGATCGCTGGCCTCTGAGACCGAGCGGTTCTAGGCGCTTCAGCCCGGAACCCCGCTGATGCTACGGTCGCAGGTTCGAATCCTGCCTCGGGCATGGATGTGTGTGATGTCCTTAGGTTAGTTAGGTTTAAGTAGTTCTAAGTCTAGAGAACTAATGACCTCAGATGTTAAGTCCCATAGTACTCAGAGCCATTTGAACCAATTTTAATCAGATCTGTCGTAAGAGAGGTAATTCGTTTTGACACCATCTGTAAGTGAAACTTTTATGATCCATCGCCATGTGTAATTCACATTTCACGCATTTTCAGTGAACGGCCTGTATGCAAATTGCAAGATACTATGCTACTAATCGGTATGGAATGCCATAGGAAAGTGCGCGTCGGTGTGTGCTGGATTTGAAGCTGCTGAAGTAGAGCATTTCTCGCCTATAAGATGAGTGCACTGGGTGGACGCGCCTAAGCGGGCGAGTTTCGTCGTCTTTCGGTGCCGCCGCGGTCTCCCAATTTCCCTGGCAGCTAAGCGACAGTCTGCAGGAATTAGGTCAATAGCGCGGTCGGGTGACGTCACTCATAGCGGTTGTAGGTCTTCCTCTGCCGCCTCCAAACTTCTTCAACAGCCTTTAGATGTGTCTGGCACCAGTAACGGTTTCAGCATAAGATACAGTTCTGCAACGTTGCCTAGTAAACAAAAGGCGTGCTTCGTTAGTGCTGGAACAAGTATGCGATTGGATAGAAGGCTCACTTAACAAACATAAAGTACTACATCGTTGTTCGTTGTTAACGTGGAAACGATGTCATAAGTATTGCAATTTACTCTCCTCATTCCTCTCTCTCTCTCTCTCTCTCTCTCTCTCTCTCTCTCTCACACACACACACACACACACACACACACACACACACACACACATCTCGCGATTAACGCAGCCTCTTGTAACTGAATGGAGAACATGTCGAAATAATCAGGATCATATAGAAACCTTCTGAAGCAATAGCGCAGTCAGTTTAGATTGCAGCTTCAAACCACTCACGAAACTTGCAACAGGAAGGAAAAGCCGGAGTGATTCCACGACATATAAAGATTCTAACGGAATGCATGATTTAGTTACTATCAAGAATAAATTTGCCACAGTTAGAACTGACAATCCTTTATTATTAGAACATCTTTACACAGAAAAAGCGTGTAGTAAAAATTGGTTCAAATGGCTCTAAGCACTATGGACTTAACGTGTGAGGTCATCAGTCCCCTAGACTTAAAACTACTTAAACCTAACTAACCTAAGGACATCACATACATCCATTCCCGAGGCAGGATTCGAACCTGCCACCGTAGCAGCAGCGCGGTTCCTGACTGAAGCGTCTCTAGAACCGCTCGGCCATAACGGCCGGCAAAGCGTCTAGTAGCTGAAGTTACTTATTACGTTATTATGAAATAATGTCAAAAACAGTTGTTACATATAATAATGAGCCGGCCGAAGTGGCCGAGCGGTTCTAGGCGCTACAGTCTGGAACCGCGCGACCGCTACGGTCGCAGGTTCGAATCCTGCCTCGGGCATGGGTGTGTGTGACGTCCTTAGGTTAGTTAGGTTTAAGTAATTCTAAGTTCTAGGGGACTGATGACCTCAGAAGTTAAGTCCCATAGTGTTCAGAGCCATTTGAACCATTTATATTAATGATAGTTAACTATTAAAAGAGATTTATGTCGATTATTTGCTATTACATATTCAACATTCGAGTACTTGTTACGAATGTGACATTTAGTGAAGAGACGCTCTGGATGAAATCTTACAGTGCGAAAATCGGAACTACTATAGACTAGTTTTATAAGCGGTATTGACTGCTGTGTCGTTAGACTTACTGTGAATCTTGAATTCAGGAGAGAGAGAGAGAGCAAAGGATTCCGCAAAATGTCGTCATTGTTTTGTTAAGTCTCATTTCGCCTCTAGCAAAGTACATTCGGTCGCAGATTATACATAATCATCAACGTTCTCTGCGAGCTAGCATTAGAAACACAATGCAGCTGCATTTTCGAGACTCATCCTTGTCATCCGGCCCTGTACGATGCTAGCTAGCTAGAATTTGATTGAATAAAACAATTACCTCTTATCTGCTGCGCGTGTGTGGGGTGAACAGTGCCGGTGTGTATTTAGCGTCTTGTCGATATCGAGGTCAGAAGGGGCGGAGCGCTAGGACACTCGTCTGATGTAATTTAAGGAAACCGCGGTAAACATAAACAAAGATAGGCAGACAGGAATTGAAGTCCCGTTGGCTCACGATAGAAGCCCAGTGACTAAATCACTGCTACATTCTCTCAGCAGTGTGTGAGCGTGTGTGTGTGGGGGGGGGGGGGGGGGGGGGATTGGGGAAGAGGAGAGAGAGAGAGAGAGAGAGAGAGAGAGAGATATGATAACGTATGTGGTAACGATGAGGTGACTTTCTTGGTATGTGCTTTTAAAGCTGCAGTTTTAAAACAAGTCTGACAAAACATATCCGTATACTTCTCACGTAAGCTCGAAATTTAAGACTTCTTTCCGCGGCAAAGCGGACGCCTCAGCGCCTCAGGTGGTTAGCACGTCAGAGAGAAGTTGCCGTCTAGTGCAGCTGTTGTCATTACTTGTGACTTTCTTCACGCTGTAGTTGTTACCGAGCCGTTGCAATGTGTTAAGGCGGAGCGAGACGGGGATGGAGGGAGACCGCAGGCGCGAGGCTTTGGGGATTAGCGAAGTCCCCGTGCCTGCTGCGAGCAGGCGACAAGACAGCCCGAAGAAAGAAGACACACGCACGCGCCGTCGCATACTCGCTGGCTTAGCATATCGATCCCGCAACGTGGACGACGGGCTGCGTTTCTTGCGATTGCCATCCCGTGCTCGCAGCCGCGTGTCCAAGTAGCGCAGTTTACCTTTGCTGATACCATTACGTCGAGAGCACTACACGCCTCAGCTGTCATATGGCTGCGAGCCAATCGTGGCACGCGCTGGTAATTGTCTATCTCCCGGCACGTCCTTCACGACAATACAATATGCCCGCCCCTCTGCACAATTCTTGGATGGAGTAGCTTCTTCAGCTCCCCGCACGCCTTCGCCGGCGCCCGATGATGAAGCACTTCGTATCGTCGCCCCTCGCCTCCGTCATTATCAACGTGTTATATTTCTCTGTAATTCAGCTTCCTACGCCATATACCGCATAAACTGAATTTGTTTTGGTGTTTAATACATTCTGAAGGAGACTTTTGTTAAATAAAATCAGCCCTTTCGCGACTATATAATACCACAGAATGTAGATGAGCTACACGTCTTCTAAATTATCATTTCGAGGATGTTTACCTGAGAATGAGGTATGGTTCAAATGGCTCTGAGCACTATGGGACTCAACTTCTGAGGTCATTAGTCCCCTAGAACTTAGAACTAGTTAAACCTAACTAACCTAAGGACAGCACACACATCCATGCCCAAGGCAGGATTCGAACCTGCCACCGTAGCGGTCTCGCGGTTCCAGACTGCAGCGCCTAGAATCGCACGGTGAGAATGAGGTATGAAAGACTGAAGAGTTATATACCGGGTGATCAAAAAGTCAGTATAAATTTGAAAACTGAATAAATCTCGGAATAATGTACATAGAGAGGTACAAATTGACACACATGCTTGGAATGCCATGGGGTTTTATTAGAACCAAAAAAATACAAAAGTTCAAAAAATGTCCGACAGATGGCGCTTCATCTGATCAGAATAGCTCTAATTAGCATAACAAAGTAAGACAAAGCAAAGATGATGTTCTTTACAGGAAATGTTCAATATGTCCACCATCATTCCTCAACAATACCTGTAGTCGAGGAATAATGTTGTGAACAGCACTGTAAAGCAAGTCCGGAGTTATGGTGAGGCATTGGCGTCGGATTTTGTCTTTCAGCATCCCTAGAGATGTCGGTCGATCACGATACACTTGCGACTTCAGGTAACCCCAAAGCCAATAATCGCACGGACTGAGGTCTGGGGACCTGGGAGGCCAAGCATGACGAAAGTGGCGGCTGAGCACACGATCATCACCAAACGACGCGCGCAAGAGATATTTCACGCGTCTAGCAATATGGGGTGGAGCGCCATCCTGCATAAACATCGTACGTTCCTGCGGGTGTTTATTAGCCAGGCTGGGGATGATGCGATTCTGTAACATACGGTATCGGCGTACCTCTCATCCGTGACGGTAGCAGTTACAAAACCAGAATCACGCATTTCCTCGAAGAAAAAAGGCCCGATAACGGTAGATGTGGTAAATCCAACCCATACCGCGACTTTCTCGTCGTGCAATGGAGTTTCCACGACACTTCTAGGATTTTCGGTAGCCCTCGGAGCGTGAAATGAACTTCGTCGATCCACAACACAATGCTCAATCAATCGTCATCTTCCGCCATCTTTTGAAACTCCCACACCGCAAATGCCCTCCGCTTCACTAAATCGCCAGGTAACAGTTCATGATGCCGATGGATTTTGTACGGATAGCATCGAAGGGTACGCCTAAGTGCCAACCAAACAGTAGTGTATGGAATGCCGGTGCGACGTGCGACTGCACGAGCGCCGACTTCCCCGTCCATAGACGAACCCGCTACAGTCTCCATTTCTTCCTGAACTGTCTCAGCAGCATTACTCCTTGTGCTCGGTCGGCCACTACGGGGTCTATCGTCTAAACAACCCGTGGCTTCGAACTTCGAAATCATTCTCGCTACAGCTGCATTTGTCAACGGACCTTTACCCGTTCGAATCCCCTTCCTATGGCGATAGGATCGTAACGCTGAACTAGCACATTCCCCGTTCTGATAATACAGCTTCACTAAAAGTGCCTTTTCAGGTAACGTCAACATGCTGCGACTGCTGGCGTATCAGATTCTCCCTCTTCTTTTTTCTTTATTGTTATTTTAAATCTGTACAACAGGCAGGCTGTCAGCAGCATTCTACGCCGCTCTTCAGCCAGAGGATACACAAAGAAAAGAAACACTGAGAAGACACATAAGTTACAGAACGGTGAGCAATAAAACAGTAGACACATAAAGACAAACACGGAGCCGTTCACACGCGACGATAATCCACACTGCAAACTGTTGATACGACGCACAATCACTGAAGAAGACGATGGCACTGGTGAACGATGGAGTGTGACGGTGAACACTGAACACTAAACATGACGGCACACACGAAACACTGATGGCGGTGATCTCCGGCGCGCGAATGTCCACGTTGCGTGTGCGAGTCGATTCTCCCTCTCATTACAGCTCCTTTATACACGATTGTCATGCACTGTCACTGACGTTTTGCTGTCCAACGCCATCTGTCGTACATTTTGTGAACTTTGTCTTTTTTTTGGGTTCTAATAAAACCCCATGTCATTCCAAGTATGTGTGTCAGTTTTTACCTCTCTATCTACAATATTCCGTGGTTTATTAAGTTTTCAAATTTATACTGACTTTTTGATCACCCAGCATGAAGCCAATCCATTACACCATGACCGTTTGTGTGCAGTTTGTTAGTCTGTATGGTATCTGTTGTTTTTTTGCGTTATTTACATGTGCTATTAATGTTGAATTTGAAATATTTCCTACATACAGTTAGATCACTCACAGCCTGGTGACCTTTCAGGCTGGAACCGCGTGACCGTTACGGTCGCAGATTCGAATCCTGCCTCGGGCATGGATGTGTGTGCTGTCCTTAGGTTAGTTAGGTTTCACTAGTTCTAAGTTCTAGGGGACTGATGACCTCAGATGTTAAGTCCCATAGTGCTCAGAGCCATTTGACCTTTCAGGTTAATTGAATGTAGCAATCTATTTATGACTATAAATGGCAATACAGCACCATAAGTACTGTACATTATCCACTGTCAAGGTTCGCAAAATGTACACGGTAGAAAAAAGTTAACTTAATATCCTACACCACTGCATAACGGAAGGAACGTTGGTAGAATACCTGCTTATATACCACTATACGTCTAGCAAATAAACTAATAATTAAGTCAGTTGTGTTAATGACTTTGTATATTGTCAGATTCCACGGCGAAAACCTCTTGAAATGTTGTAAATAATTCTTCGATACCACGGACTCCCGTTGTGTAACACACTCGCTGGAAATGAACTATTAAGCAACGACATGTGCTCTTTTTCTGGCTATTAGGCTCCTACCCTTATCTACATCTAGATCCATACTCTGCAAGCCACCTGACGGTGTGTGGCGGAGGGTACCTTGAGTACCTCTATCGGTTCTCCCTTCTATTCCAGTCTCGTATTGTTCGTGGAAAGAATGATTGTCGGTATGCCTCTGTGTGGGCTCTAATCTCTCTGATTTTATCCTCATGGTCTCTTCGCGAGATATACGTAGGAGGGAGCAATATACTGCTTGACTCCTCGGTGAAGGTATGTTCTCGAAACTTCCACAAAAGCCCGTACCGAGCTACTGAGCTTCTCTCCTGCAGAGTCTTCCACTGGAGTTTATCTATGATCTCCGTAACGCTTTCGCGATTACTAAATGATCCTGTAACGAAGCGCGTTGCTCTCCGTTGGATCTTCTCTATCTCTTCTATCAACCCTATCTGGTACGGATCCTACACTGGTGAGCAATATTCAAGCAGTGGGCGAACAAGCGTACTGTAATGTACTTCCTTTGTTTTTATCCAGTTTGGTATAGGTCCCACACGCTTGAACTATGTTTTGAGTGCATCTCAGTAGCATGCCAATAAGTATTGTAGAATTCTTTGACATACAATCACGATAACAAAGCTCTCTATTCGTTTAAAGCGCTATAGGAACGCCATGATCATTCCATTTCATCTCGGTGTGGAACTAGCCGCAAGTACGAGTGCATCTGAGAGGAATCATTCCTCCACGGGGTAATAACACCACTAACGCAAGACTACCATGTTCTCTTGTGTTATTCTTAACTTAATACAAATCGATAAATCGTATATTAACCAGAGGGATTGTATTTAACTGCATGAAATGTAAGATACTGCAGCGGTTTCAAGATTTGTGACTCAATAATAGGATAATATTGTGCAAACACCTTGAGATAATGCATATTTTCATGAACGCTGCATGTGCAGCTGCTTACCGTTTGTTATTATCCATTACCATTTCCTTTTTCTTCTGTTGTCGCAGAAATTTTACGCCTTACATAAGGTTCACTGTGCCATTTAATACAGATGCTGGTATCGCCTTCAAACAAAACTTCCTTCGATGATGGGAAGTGTTACGGTGAACAGTGCCCGACACAGAGCACTGAGATACTCTATAAGTAATTTTCTAACACGTTAGAATGTAATATCCGTCCGTAGTACGTAGTTCTGCCCTCTGTTGCCTTCCAGAGATATTACACTAAAACCAGTTGCAGGCAACTCCGTGCATACTGTAACAGTATAACTTCAGATGCAAAACGTCGTGGCTGATTACTTGAAATTCATTAGGTAAATTCAGCAAAAGTCTACGGTTAAATTCGCGATATTTTACACTAGAGGTTTTCTTCAGGAAGTCATGTAGATACAAAATGTAGCTCTTTCAGTTGATCAGTTTTCCCCGTAATTTATTTGAGCATTCATTAATATTGTGTTCTTGCTTAAAAAGTTACGTAACCTTTATTACCTGAAACCGTCATAAAATCTGGAAGAGTAAAGAGCAGTAATTCCGTTAGTTTGCAGTTCCATATATCATATGTGTCATCCCGTTTAGCAGCTGGTGCCTGGGAAGTAACTAAAAAACAGAATTTTAACAGAAACATTGAATATAGCTCCGAATTCCGAAATGTTAAAATTGTATAAATAAACTGTAATGTTGGCTATCCCGCGGAAAGCTTTACGTGATTTTTGGCGGAGGAGAGAGACGATAAATTTTCTTAGCTGGGTGACTTCACCAGACACATGCCTCTGGGGACGACGGATTCAGCTTTGTGAAGGCATGCAGCAGAAATTATGTAGCGAGAGAACGGGGAATGTTGGTGGCTGGCCGAGAATAAGGAAAAAACATATAAAAGCAGAAAAAGTTAAAACGAAGGGCAGAATGTTGAAATTAGAGTAAGTAATAGCCCGTAGGTATGAGCAGAACGCAATAGAAGAGCCGGTGTGTTATCTAACACGTTGGAAGCTTCCACAGGAAAATTCCTCGTGCTCGAGATGCCCACTGTGAGAGCTTTCCTTTTGCGACCTAAACAAATAACGGATGATGGCATCGAGTGTCACCACCTAAATGGCCGTGAAGCCGACGACACATTAACAGTTTGTACAAGTTCATATTTCGAAAATAAACAGTGGGTTGGAGATGTTCAAACACAGCAACACCGCGAGTTTCTAAAAATCACAACGGTGCTATTAGTCCACTCAAGACACATTAACACCACAGAGGCAGGACAATAGTTCACAAATTTTGTAATGTCATTAATTAAAATGAAAGCTGACGCTCTAGCCCGAGAGGTGATGATCATCACGTTTTGTTGCTCAGTTTCTACCGAGCGAGGTGGTGCAATGAAAAGCACATTGTACTCGCATTTGGGAGGTCGCCGGTTCAAATACGCTTCCGGCCATTCAGATTTAGGTTTTCCATGATTTTCCTAAACCAATTCAGGCAAATGCTGGGACGGTTCCTTCGAAAGGATACTAAAAAATTTCTTCCCCACTCTTGAATCTTTCCGAGCTCGTGTTCCGTTTCTAATAATCTCGTCGACGACGGGACGTTAAACCGTAATCTACTTTCCTTCGTTCCACAACTCGATTCTCTAAGCCGTGACAGCAGTGTGCGATGTAGGTACACAATATCTGTCAGTCACCTTTTGAGATATTTTCCTTTTATGTTTTAATGTCAGTCTTCCTCTAATACATGTGTTGGAAAATACCTCAGCTGACTTCAACTCAGTTTGCAGAACAGATGCTCTGGTCCTGATCGGAACACACGTCTGCATTCATGGAGTATAGGTTACATCGCGAGCGTGTAAAATAAGCCGTGGCAAATGTGTAACGCCTTCATTCTCCTGTAATTGCCGTATGTTTTAATATGAATATAGGTGCTGGGAAAGGAGTGAGACAGGGTTGTAGCCTCTCCCCGATGTTATTCAATCTGTATATTGAGCAAGCAGTAAAGGAAACAAAAGAAAAATTCGGAGTAGGTATTAAAATTCATGGAGAAGAAGTAAAAACTTTGAGGTTCGCCGATGACATTGTAATTCTGTCAGAGACAGCAAAGGACTTGGAAGAGCAGTTGAACGGAATGGACAGTGTCTTGAAAGGAGGATATAAGATGAACAACAACAAAAGCAAAACGAGGATAATGGAACGTAGTCAAATTAAGTCGGGTGATGCTGAGGGAATTAGATTAGGAAATGAGACACTTAAAGTAGTAAAGGAGTTTTTCCATTTGAGGAGCAAAGTAATTGATGATGGTCGAAGTAGAGAGGATATAAAATGTAGACTGGCAATGGCAAGGACAGCGTTTCTGAAGAAGAGGAATTTGTTAACATCGAGCATAGATTTAAGTGTCAGGAAGTCGTTTCTGAAAGTAGTTGTATGGAGTGTAGCCATGTATGGAAGTGAAACGTGGACGATAAATAGTTTGGACAAGAAGAGAATAGAAGCTTTCCAAATGTGGTGCTACAGAATAATGCTGAAGATAAGGTGGGTAGATCACGTGACTAATGAGGAGGTATTGAATAGGATTGGGGAGAAGAGAAGTTTGTGGCACAACTTGACTAGAAGAAGGGATCGGTTGGTAGGACATGTTTTGAGGCATCAAGGGATCACAAATTTAGCATTGGAGGGCACCGTGGAGGGTAAAAATCGTAGAGGGAGACCAAAAGATCAATACACTAAGCAGATTCAGAAGGATGTAGGTTGCAGTAGGTACTGGGAGATGATGAAGCTTGCACAGGATAGAGTAGCATGGAGAGCTGCATCAAACCAGTCTCAGGACTGAAGACCACAACAACAACAACAAGGCTTTTTAGAATTTACTGCATTCAACTTAGTTTTTACATCAAATAAAAGTGTAACTCAAAAAATTTCTCTTATAAGTGTTAAGTCGCGCAGGTCAGCTGATAGCGGAGCCACATACGCATGATCATTTATGAATCCCCAAAGGTGAAAATCGCATGAACGTGGAGGCCATGTGAAACAAGTGTCATTCGGTCCCTTGCGGCCAGTGCAGCGGTTGGGTACAACGTCAACGCCGTTTAACCAGTCGCGTACTGATTTATGCCAGTGAGGCAGACGGTGCACTATCTTGCTGCCCAGTAGAGTTCTGTTTTTCAGCTACTTGCAGCTGAGGAAAGAGCAAGAGTTGTTACGCCTCAAGATAAGAAACGCCCGTTGCAGATGCGTCACCGAAAAGATGGGCCCATAAACTTTCCGCCGGGACACAAAAAAAAAATCCGGTTTAGGGGGGTCTCGTTGCAACTGGAATTTGCCGACCCCCATGTTAGCATATAATGTTTGTTCACATTTCCACTTAGATGCCGAGAATTCTTCCGGGTTGTATGGCCGTGGTCCATGGAACTCTTCTATCCCTGACGTTTCGTCCAAAGCTACGTTGGACATCTTCGGAGGTGCTCCTGGTTGAGCTGAGTCTGAGCCAAGACTCACCACAACCAGGAGCACCTCCGAAGATGTTCAACGTACCTTTGGACGAAACGTCAGGGATAGAAGAGTTCCATGGACCACGGCCATACAACCCGGAAGAATTCTCGGCAGCTGAAACATCCGGTCGTGAAAGCCTTCATTGTATGATTCCACTTAGATGAAATGTCCATTCCTCACTGAATACGACTCGATCCACAAAATCTTCATTTTCATTCCGCAACATTCCGTTTGTAAAACTGGCACGTCAACTGTAGTCTGTATGCTTTAGAGTTTGTACCAACCGCATACAAAACAGTTTGAGTTGCTCTTTCATTTTGATGTATCATTTATGATTTTTTTTAAGTTGAATGTAAAAAATGCTACAAAGCCTTTAGTCTCCGAGACTCGTTTCAAACCACCCGTGCTTTACACCCCAGTTGCCAAATAACGTCTTTCGAATACTGCGGCAACAGATTCTTCACGAATTGAAAGTACCGTACTCAGTTACGACAGCCGTGTCCAACAACTGAGCCAACGCTTTGGTCAGCAGTAATACCGCACCCGGCCTTGGTTGTGAAACGAAGCTGAAAATTCTTGTCCGTAGTAGTGTTGACATTTTCTTTCATTCATGTGTAATTTACGCGCTCAAGTGGCAAGTACGACAAACGCCGTGAGTTTCATATATGGTGCTGGCCATTAAAATCATAAATACCGAAATTATGTTACATTCCATGGGAATGATAGTGCCGCACGACTGCGATGTAATTCAGGACAGAAAGAAGGTCAACATTTTCATCCGGAGAGGCAGTTCGTTGAAGGTTGTTAGACAGAGAGCAGAAAAGGTAAAAATATTAGGGCGCAAGATCAGGTGAATAAGATGGGTGCGGAATAACCTCCCAACTCAACCCCTGTATTCTGTTTTTTATCAGTCTAGCAGAATGCGGGCGGCCATTATCGCGTAGTAGGATCACTTCACGCAGTCTTCCTGGTCGTTGTTCTTGGATTCCGTCTGCAAGACGTCTCAGTTGTTGACGATAAATGTCAGCAATGATGGTTACACCTCCGAGAAGCAATTCGTCGCACATCACATCGTCGCTGTTCCACCAGATGCATAATATTTTCGTTTGAGGAAGCGCGTAGAATTTTTACGGGAAGTTGCTATTTTGTTTGGGCCAAACCATTCCTTTCTTTTCCTTATGTTAGCATAAAGACACCGCCTGCCGTTGTGGCCGAGCGGTTCTAGGTGCTGTAGTTCGGAACCGAGCTGCTGCTACGGTCGCAGGTTCGAATCCTGCCTCGGGCATGGATGTGTGTGCTGTCCTTAGTTTAGTTAGGTTTAAGTAGTTGTAAGTCTAGGGGACTGATGACCTCAGATGTTAGGTTCCATAGTGCTCAGAGCCATTTGAACCATAAAGACGTCATTTCTCGTCACCAGTAACGATACAGGATAGGAATCGTTGGTGTTGTTCACGAGCCAATTGAGACGAGCAAGCAGAGGTGCACATACGGTTATCCGCTTATTTTTGTGATTTTGGCTTAGAGCATGCGGTACCTATACATTAGGTTTCTGAAGCTGCCCCATTGCGTGCAAATGTCACACCATGATGGAATGATCACAGTTCATGAAATATGCCAGTTGTCGAGTAAACTGACGAGGATTATTGTGGATTAATGCGTTTAATCGATTTTCGGGTGGTTGGTTGGTTTGTGGGGGTTGAAGGGACCAGACTACAAAGGCCATCGGTCCCAATCGAACTTCATGTTCTATAGCTACATCTACATCTACATTGATACTCCGCAAGCCACCCTCTGTGGCGGAGGGCACTTTACGTGCCACTGTCATTACCTCCCTTTCCTGTTACAGTCGCGTGTGGTTCGCGGGAAGAACGACTGCCGGAAAGCCTCCGTGCGCGCTTGAATCTTTCTAATTTTACATTCGTGATCTGCTCTGGAGGTAAGTAGGGGGAAGCAATATATTCGATACCTCATCCAGAAACGCATCCTCTCGAAACTTGGACAGCAAGCTACACCGCGATGCAGAGCGCCTCTCTTGCAGAGTCTGCCACTTTAGTTTGCTAAACATCTCCGTAACGCTATCACGCTTACCAAATAACCCTGTGACGAAACGCGCCGCTCTTCTTTGGATCTTCTCTATCTCCTCTGTCAACCCGACCTGGTAAGGATCCCACTCTGATGAGCAATACTCAAGTATAGGTCGAACGACTGTTTTGTAAGCCATCTCCATTGTTGGTAGACTGCATTTTCTAAGAACTCCGCCAATGAATGTCAACCTGGCACCCGCCTTACCAACAATTAATTTTATATGATCATTCCACTTCAAATCGTTCCGTACGTATACTCCCAGATATTTTACAGAAGTAACTGCTACCAGTGTTTGTTCCGCTATCATATAATTATACAAACAAAGGATCCCTGTTTCTATGTATTCGCAATACATTACATTTGTCTATGTTTAGGGTCAGTTGCCACTCCCTGCACCAAGTGCCTATTCGCTGCAGATCTTCCTGCATTTCGCTGCAATTGTCTAATGCTGCAACTTCCCTGTACACTATAGCATCATCCGCGAAAAGCCGCATGGAACTTCCGACACCATCTACTAGGTCATTTATATATATTGTGAAAAGCAATGCTCCCATAACACTAAAAAAAAAAAAAAAAAAATGGCTCTGAGCACTATGGGACTCAACTGCTGAGGTCATTAGGCCCCTAGAACTTAGAACTAGTTAAACCTAACTAACCTAAGGACATCACAAACATCCATGCCCGAGGCAGTATTCGAACCTGCGACCGTAGCGGTCTTGCGGTTCCAGGCTGCAGCGCCTTTAACCGCACGGCCACTTCGGCCGGCCATAACACTCCCCTGTGACACGCCAGAGGGTACTTTAACGTCTGTAGACGTCTCTCCATTGAGAACAACATGCTGTGTTCTGTTTGCTAAAAACTCTTCAATCCAGCCACACAGCTGGTCTGATATTCCGTAGGCTCTTACTTCGTTTATCAGGCGACTGTGCGGAACTGTATCGACCGCCTTCCGGAAGTCAAGGAAAATGGCATCTACCTGTGAGCCTGTATCTAGTATTTTCTGGGTCTCGTGTTCCTGAAGATGTTCCTGGAAGTGGAAATTCACTAAAGCCAAACAATCCTCCTTAAAACAAGAAAATCATTTTCTTACCGAAACCTGTCCAGCGCTGGCCGGTTTGGCCGAGCGGTTCTAGGCGCTTCAGTCCGGAACCGCGCTGCTGCTACGGTCGCAGGTTCGAATCCTGCCTCGGGCATGGATGTGTGTGATGTCCTTAGGTTTAAGTAGTTCTAAGTCTAGGAGACTGATGACCTCAGATGTTAATTCCCATAGTGCTCAGAGCCATTTGAACCATCTATCCAGTGGCATTGTCCCCATTCACCGCGCAAATGTTTCTGGCTGCCTCCGCTGCTATCAAGCCGAATACTGAAGATAAGCAGAAGAATGTGTCGGAAATGTTCCGATTTCTCCACTTGACTCCACTTTTTAGCGTCCACAACCCTACGCACTGCCTTCAAACGACAGTATGCAACCTCAAATACCAACGGTGAACTACAAATAAATAATGACAGTCGATAAATAAACTGGAGGCAACCGGAATGGCGACGTGCAAACAAAAACGCAACGAACTGACAAACCGACATTATATATGACCTGACAGGGTACATGCCCCCGTAATATCACAGTAGCGACTTTTCTTGCAGCGTCATCTCTGAACATTACAAGAACAGTCGCATCACACATTCCTCAAGGGCCCCCATGTTAGGCGCGTCGGTGATAACGTATTTGGTCTAGACATCGACATGACCGATTCCAACAAACCGTCCTTCGGAAGCTCGTAAAACGCGGGCGCGCACTTGCGTTTATTTACTTTTTGCAGGGGAGATAGATAAGCAAACGGGCAGCTGTCGCGGCGCATCTCCCGGTCTGTGGCATTTCCCTTTTTCTCGGCGCGTTATTTATCCCCAACACGAAAGAAGCGGCGGGTGATGGTGGCCAGCTGCAAGTTTGGCGCAGATAAGGCACGGCCGAGAAATAAACAGCCGGCCCGCCGTTATGACTGACAGGCGACTATTTCACGGCGGCGCGCCCATTTGCATACGGATGGCCGTCGCAGTCTCCGTGTGGGTCCCGACGCTTAATTGCGTGTACGAGTCGCGCCGAGCATTCCACAAAGAAATGTGCGCACTAGCGCTCGGACAAAAGCGTGAAAATACGACGTATTCGTCGATCGTCGTATCCGCTAGCAGAGGGTATTACAGTCCCGGCAGGGAGCATGTGCAGACAGCGTTTCCTACTCAGAGTCGGACAAGGGTCAGACACGGGAGATTCGTGTCGTACATGAAACTGCTGGCCACGTTCTTTAGGTTAAGCGACGGCATTCGCACGATTCAGCAACTTTGGCTCAAAAATGGCTCTGAGCACTATGGGACTTGACTTCTGAGGTCATCAGTCCCCTAGGCCGGCCGAAGTGGCCGTGCGGTTAAAGGCGCTGCAGTCTGGAACCGCAAGACCGCTACGGTCGCAGGTTCGAATCCTGCCTCGCGCATGGATGTTTGTGATGTCCTTAGGTTAGTTAGGTTTAACTGGATCTAAGTTCTAGGGGACTAATGACCTTAGCAGTTGAGTCCCATAGTGCTCAGAGCCATTTGAACCATCAGTCCCCTAGAACTTGGAACTACGTAAACCTAAGGACATCACAAACATCCATGCCCGAGGCAGGATTCGAACCTGGGTCCTTAGCGGTCGTGCGGTTCCAGACTGAAGCGCCTAGAACCGATCGACCTCAACGGCCGGCTCCTTGGCTCGTGGCCACATCGGTTGGACCCTAGACAACTGGAAAAACGTGGTCTGGTTAGATGAGTCCCGATTTCAGTTGGTAAGAGCTGACGGTAGCGTTCGAGCGTGCCAGATACCTCATGTAGCCATGGACCCAGGTTGTCAACATGGCACTGTGCAAGCTGGTGGTGCCTCCATAATGGTGTGGGCTGTTCAAATAGCTCTGAGCGCTATGGGACTTAACATCTATGGTAATCAGTCCCCTAGAACTTAGAACTACTTAAACCTAACTAACCTAAGGACATCACACAACACCCAGTCATCACGAGGTGTGGGCTATGTTTACATGGAATGGACCGGATCTTTGGTCCAAATGAACCGATTACTGACTGGAAATGTGTATGTCCTGCTACTTGGAGACCATTAGCAGCATTCATGGACTTCATGTTCCCAAAAAACGATGGAATTTTGATGGGCGACGATGCGCCATGTCACCGGGCCACAATTGTTCGCGATTGGTTTGAAGACCATTCTGGACAATGATGTGGCCAGCCTGATCGCCCGAACTGAATCGTATCGGACATAAGCGAGAGGCCAATTCGTGCGCAAAATCCTGCACCACCGACACTTTCGCAATTACGGACGGCTACAGCGGCAGCACGGCCCCATATTTCTGCGTGGGTCTTCGACATGATATTAGGAGGTATCACCTGACTTTTGTCAGCTCAAAAATGGCTCTGAACACTATGGGACTTGACTGCTGAGGTCATCTGTCCCCTAGAACTTAGAACTACTTAAACCTAACTAACCTAAGGATATCACACACACCCATGCCCGAGGCAGGATTCGAACCAGCGACCGTAGCGGTCGCGCGGTTGCAGACTGTAGCGCCTAGAACCGCTCGGCTACCCCGGCCGGCTCAGAGGTAATAAAACTAATAAAATCCTGCATTCACTGACAATGTGGTGAACAGTCTGGTATGGAGCCCCGCAGTCACGAGCTGAATCAGGCAGATTCTTCCACTTAAAGAGAGCAGGGATGCTCTCTTTAAGTGGAAGAAGCTGCCTGATCCAGCTCGTGACTGCGGGGCTCCATACCAGACTGTTCACCACATTGTCAGTGAATGCAGGATTCGAGCCTATCACGGCGCCACAGAGGACTTCCTGCTAGCAACTCCAGATGCAGTGCGCTGGATTGAAGGACTGGATATTCAGTTGTAAAGACAAACTGAAATTTCTTGTGTGTCAATATGTACATATGTATATGTAATTTCATGATATGTCTGTATTAGCCATACGCTAAATAAAAATAAGTAGCGATAATTTTAATATGTGGTCTTGAGTGTTCGATTACCCAAGTTTAGTATTTAATGCGGGAAGATGACGAATTCTCTGTCACGAAAATGTCAAACGCCATTCACAGGCATACACTTAATATGACGAATTCTCTGTCACGAAAATGTCAAACGCCATTCACAGGCATACAGTTAATATATTAAACGTTCATTCTTCCAGAATAACAGTAGAACGCCATAATGTCACTGGGAGCGCGACGCTTTCAACCGACCCAGTTATTAACGTTCAATATGAGGCAAAACCGCAATGTTAAAGAACGTAGCTGCACCAAAAGGTAATGAGGCCGTAAAATTTGAGGAGTGAGGTACAGTTAATCCCTTTGTAGTGGGATCGCTTTGTGCGTGCAACTCCGAGACGTCCAGCCGGCGCGGGGACAATGTTCGCCGTGCGGCGGATGGATGAGACTTCGTTACCGCTCTCCGCTCCGCATTAATATTCATGCCGCACTGCCATTCCCACTGGAATATAGCCTAGCTCACTTCCTGGCTTTCCTTTGCCATCAGCTCTATCGCGATCGCAACTATTACAATTAACTACCCGTTACACCCTTCCGTTGTGGAGCCTGGAGTGACTTGACCTAACTCAAGTTCGCATAGCGGACAATGACAGGTATCCGCTGTTCTGTCAGAACAGAATTCTACCACGTAGTTTCCGCACGGCTGGTAGACAGACAGGGAAATGTTAGGAACAGAGTCAGGATGGTTATTAGTTAGCGTATCATCGTCACTGCGGTCAGTTAGCTGGTTGGTTAGGAAGCTCTCAGTCAGGCAAGGGTACGCAGACAGCAGACTACATCCTAGTCAATGAAACTATCACGGCATTTGCCATTATCATTATAGGGAAACAATGTGGAAGATATAAGAGATTGGACTGAACACCGATCTACTTGAATACGCGGCCAGTGTCAACCACAGCACCGCTTCACCAGGTACCAGGTGTACCGGTATGAAATGAGTGTTTTTTTGTGAAAATGAAACACTATTTTTGAACTGAAAAGTAAAAACATTTTATTTAAAGTACTGCCCATTGCTTTCTATACATTTTGGCCACCTTTCTGGCAATTTGTGGACACCACGCCAATAGAAACGTTCGTCTTTTGAAGCAAACCAATCAGAAACCCAATTTTCGACTTCTTCCTCAGCCAATGCGTGTCTCATTGATAAAAACAAATGGTAGTCGGAAGGGGCGAAGTCTGGTGAATATGGCGGGTGGGGTAGCAGCTCCCACCCAAGTGTTTTGACTATATCCTGAACCAGTATTGCTTTGTGTGGAGATGTATTGTCGTGTAAAAAAATTACTTTGCCATGTCTTCTGGCCCATTCTTGTCTTTTTTCGATCAGTGAGTAGTTCAAATTGATCATTTGTTGTCTGTAGCGGTTAGTATTCACAGCTTCACCGGGTTTTAGAAGCTCATGATACACCACACCTTTCTGATCCCACTAAACACAGAGCATTGTCTTCTTGCCGAATCGATCTGGTTTTGCAGTCGATGTTATGGTTGTTCCGGATTACACATGATTTTTCCCGTTTAGGATCCTTAAAATAAATCCATTTTTCATCGCCAGTAACAATTCGATGCAAAATTGATGTCTTTGAAGCAAAATTTGACAAATGGTTTTTCGGTTTTCCATCTGTCTTTCATTCAATTCATGTGACACCCATTTCCCACACATTTGGATCTTTCCCATAGCTTGCAAACGGTTATAAATTGTTTGTTGCGCAACATTTAGCATTGCTGCCATTTGCTTCTGACTCAAAGTATCATCTTCATCCAATATTGCTTGCAATTCGGCGTCTTCGAACTTTTTTGGTGATCTTCCACGTTCTTCATTTCTTACATCAAAATCATTATTTCGGAACCGTTGAAACCATCTTTTGCATGTTGCTTCTGATAGAACATGATCACCATATGCCTCGGCAAGCATTCGATGCGACTCTGCAGTACTTTTTTTCAAATGAAAACAAAAAATTGATGCTTTCCGCAAATCATCACTTTCTGGTACAAAATTCGACATTGTTAACACGATGAAGACATATGATGTTGTTTGTTCCGTGACTTGATGTATACTAAATATCTTTTACAGATGTCGTACCAACCAAACAAAAAAAATTACGGCTCGTTCACAACAAATGTTCCCTATCGACACATTTGTATCTTAACACTCATTTCATACCGGTACACCTGGTACATACAGTACAGTTACAGTGGGATGACAAAAGCCATGGGATACCTCCTAATAGTGTGTCGGACCTTCTTTTGCCTGACGTAGTGCAGCAAGTCGACGTGGCAAGAACTCAAAAAGTAGTTGAAAATCCCTTGGATAAATATTGGACCACGCTGCCTGTTTAGCCGCCCACAATTGAGAAAGTGATGCCAGTGCAGAATTTCGTGAGTAAACTGAACAGCCGGCGGCTGTGGCCGAGCAGTTCTAGGCACTTCAGTCCGGAACCACGCTGCTGCTACGGTCGCAGGTTCGAATCCTGCCTCGGGCATGGATGTGTGTGATGTCCTTAGGTTAGTTAGGTTTAAGTAGTTCTACGTCTAGGGGACTGACGACCTCAGATGTTAAGTCCCATAGTGCTTAGAGGCATTTGAACCATTTGAACAGCAAACACCGGTATGGAGCCACCTCCGACTTGCACAGCGCCTTGTTGACAACCTGGCTCCATGGCTTCGCGGAGTATGCGCCACTCTCGAACATCACCATCATCTCTTACCAACTGAGATTTGGATTCATCTGACCAGGCCACGATTTTCCAGTCGTCTAGGGTACAAGAGGTGTGATCACGAGCTCAGGATAGGTGCTACAGGCGATATCGTGCTGTTATGGCACTCGCGTCAGTCGTGCCGGCCTCTGTGGCCGAGCGGTTCTAGGCGCTTCAGTCCGGAACCGCACTGCTGCTACGGTCACAGGTTCGAATCCTGCCTCGGGCATGGATGTGTGTGATGTCCTTAGGTTAGTTACGTTTAAGTAGTTCTGTCTAGGGGACTGATAATCTCAGATTAAAAGTCCCATAGCGCTTAGAGCCATTTGAACCATTTTGAACGTTGGTCGTCTGCTGCCATAGCCCATTAGCGCCGAATTTCGCCGCACTGTCCTAACGGTTACGTTCGTCGTACGTCCCACATTGATCTGTGGTTATTTCATGCAGTGTTGCTTGTTTGTTAGCACTGACATGTCTACGCAAACGCTACTGCTCTCGGTCGTTAAGTGAAGGCAGTCGACCACTGCATTGTCCACTGTGAGAGCTAATGTCTGAAATCTGATATTCTCGCACACACTTGACAATGAAGATCTCGGAATATTGAATTTCCTATTGATTTCCGAAATGGAATGTCCCATGCGGCTAGCTCCAACTACCATTCAGTGTTCAATGTGTGTTAATTCCCGCCGTGCGGCGATGCCTTTCACATGAATCACCAGAGTACAAATGATAGATCGGCCAATGCACTGCCCTTTTATTCCTTGTGTACGCTATATTGCCGCCATCCGCATATGTGCATATCGCTAGCCCATCTCTCTTGTCATACCAGTATATTATGTTGTTTTAATATAAATTCAGCGCAGTGTAGGGATCTTGTTAACTTATGAATGATTTCTACTTCAGGATACTTATTGTAAAGGAACAGCACCATAGTAGTCGCTGTTTTAACTATTTGTAGCTAGTCAAATAAAACAATGTCCTAGCATTAAACTTCTGTGACTTAATTAAAAGCGACATTGTTCAAGATACAGAACTTCACCTGCAGAGGGTTGTGATTTTACAAAGCTTGGCCTTCTTGCCAATACCAGCAGTAGGTTAAGCTGGTGGAAAGCTAATCGTAGATATAGTTTTGGTTTACGTTAGGTTAGTGAAACCACCCCGCCTCCCGGTGATAGGCGGATGTGATGTCCATAGTAGGTGCTAGAAGAGGTCGACAAAGTAAAGAGACGATTCTGTGTTTGACGGCCATTCTAGCTCTGCAAAGCTCTGGAATAAAGGAACATTAGTGTCACTAAGACTGTAGCTTGACCAGTCACAATTAATAATTGTACCATCATGTATTTGAAACTAAGTGCCACTTTTATTTTTAAAAAAATGTGGGCATATCAGCATCACACGGTAATTGAAATTTTGTGCACACACATGCTCTGGCATATAGTATCTTTGTAACAACTGTCACTGATATGTAATGACTTCCCATTGTTGTTGCCGGCCGGAGTGGCCGTGCGGTTCTAGGCGCTACAGTCTGGAACCGAGCGACCGCTACGGTCGCAGGTTCGAATCTTGCCTCGGCCATGGATGTGTGTGATGGCCTTAGGTTAGTTAGGTTTAATTAGTTCTAAGTTCTAGGTGACTGATGACCTGAGAAGTTTAGTCGCATAGTGCTCAGAGCCATTTGAACCATTGTTGTTATGGAAAAGGAAATTCATCTTTACTACCCAAGCGCCTGAATTACCTATTTGTACGCACAATTAGCCAGACATAGATGATATAAAATGAGGAACCTCTCTGATTTTCAAAACAACAAATAATTGTTTCGTGCTTAGAAGGAGCAAGTTTATCGCAGATTTCCAGTGTCAGGGCTATCGTCAGCATCATTATCCAATCTGATCACAGCAAGCGATACTTGCACCAATACTGGATGAGATGGCGCAGTGGTTGGCACCAGGGTTCGCATTCGGAGGGGCTGGTATTCAAATCCCCGTCTGGCCACCCAGATCCAGGTTTTCCGTAGTTTCCCTAAAATATTTTGGAAAAGAAAACATATTTCCATCGTTATTCATTTCTAACGACGCCGTCGTCGACAAGTTCAAAAAATGGTTCAAATGGCTCTAAGCACTATGGGACTTAACATCTGAGGTCATCAGTCCCCTAGACTTAGAATTACTGAAACCTAACTAACCTAAGGACATCACACAGATCCATGCGCGAGGCAGGATTCGAACCTGCGACCGTAGCAGCAGCGCGGTTCAGGACTGAAGCGCCTAGAACCGCTCGGTCACAGCGGTCGGCGACAAGTCTTTTATCCTAACCACACTTCTTCTCTCCGTTGAAACATATAATAATAGTGGGCGAATACCAATTCCAACTGTTCCTGTTGTCAAACAAAAGGTCATAGCAGTGCGGCGTGAAAGTCAGAACTCGATATGCAGTCGCAGTCCGACGGAAAACGCACAAGCGTAGCGACCGCGATCTAGTGACGATCTCAGGAGGCAAAGGTTGGCGAGACCATGCAACGTTTCGCTGGAAGCACCTCCATGATGCTGTTGGTGCAGCCTCGTAGTATTCAGTCGGTTCTCTACTCTTCAAAGACCAATTGTGGCTTAGGATTAAGCAGAGGTTTCATGTTATCGGACGCATTCGCTGTTGTAGAATTCCTTCCCTCACAAAGGACTTTTTTTTTCACCCTTATCGCTGACGAAACTATGCCCTGTGTTACACAGTAGATATCTTGGAATAATTCATCTATTGTACCTCTCCTTTCTGTGGCCATTCGCATAAGTCGTGTGTACCAAAAGGCATTAAATTAAAATAAAACTTCAGTAAGGCTTAGGGAGAGGGATGCAATAGAATTTACGTATACTTAAGATTTTACATGGGGCTAACGTATATTAAACGAAAATCAGATAAGATGTTGAGACATTCCGTAGCTTTTGTTATGAAATAAAAGCTGCATTTTTTATTTGATTTACTACGTCATTTCAGCTTATTTGTCCACACGAAACGAAAACTATTTACTATACCTTTTCTAAGTATACTATTGATGATGAACAAAGGTAGAAGTCAACGCGAACTTGACCTATACAGTCCGCTGAGGTTGTGTTGAAGTATCAGCTCCACCATTAGCTGCATGTTAGTTGAACTAGGACGAATGAGTCTGGAAGCTTTGTGTCGCGTAGGGGTCGGCCAGAGTGCAGCACATATTCTTTTCGTGAGAGAATGAACGGGAAGTCGTTGCTGAATGAGTACAAGTTCTGAGTAAGTGGATCTGCTATTCTTAACTTCAACCACTTCCTCCCGGCATAGGCCAACTGCGGCTCTCCAGCACTTACACAGTCGGCTTGTGCGGTAAGCTACCACTTCGATAGCTACGAGCGTCGATCTCGTTAATAAGTAAGCCTGGCAGTTATTTAATATGAGAGAAACACACATGGAAATTCAGTATTTACATCTTTCTAATCTGTATGGACAATTCACGCGTTACTAACAAAACTGGGAATACCAACGCTATGTCTATAAAAATTTACACTCTTCAGTTCTTATATCCTGAATTAGCAACATACCAACGGTCCCTTCAGTTATTACTGATGTGTGTCAAATTTTGTTGGTTGAAGGATCACACTTGGACACCGTACGTTTGTACGACGTACTGTGGTCTTACCATAGCAAATAGTTGAATTGACTTCTCATTTGTATTGCATATATTTTAGAATACCTTTCAGTACCACTATACTTCAGGACGTAACTCTTTATTTCCTTAGTAATTTAGTCACTACTAGTTCCTAGGTTAAAGTCTGATTATCAGCTGCTTATGCTCGATAAAATCAAATATGAGCTATCACTGTATTTTCTGTGGATGTTCGGTGGGATGGTGCCCCTTAGAAGATATTACTTTCAAATTGCATATTCTGAAACAAATATTTAAAAAAAAATTGTTGGGTTGAATAATTGTAAAAACTAAAAAAGTTTTTGTGTGACCATATGAAATCTTTCTTTGTGAAGACTGCCGTGTACCAGCTGAATTAAACGATAAGGTCTAATCAAGGAATACTAATAGCACTGAAGTTATGTTGACAAAAACTGATAGAGAGGTCATGCGTAGGGATCAGTTGATATATTCGTGGAACACAATGAATTAACTATGAAGTGCGGCACAGATACCATATGGAACTAACGGCGATTGATAATCCCTGTTTCAGAGTACACTGTAATGACTTCTTGATGACATAAAATATTGAGTAGCTGGGCCCTAGTTTTACCATAAAAAGTCACCTGAATTTGTAACCAGACCCACAACTTACGAATTTTTCAGTAATTTTGGGGTATAGAGAAGAGTAAATACACATCATTTTCATGTATCTAATAACGGATCGGTCCCCGCGCATATCGTTTGTGCATTATAGTCGAATATATGTTTTTCGTCGCATCACTACTGCTTGTAGAACAAAACGTATAAGGCATTCTGTATTCCGACATTTCATGGGTTGTTCTGAGATCTAGCGTAATTCACTTGACCAACTTCTTTAACTTTTCCACTTCATTTCCAGTGAAAGGAAACGGTGAAACAACACAGCACATACCACACGCACGCACGCGCGCGCGCACACACACACACACACACACACACACACACACACACACACACAAATCATTGCCATTCCTTGCTCACGTTTTAGGTACGTATATCGAGATCACCTTCCATGTCACTATTGACTGTAACATCATTATGATGTAACTTGGGTCCAATGTGATACTGGCCTACCTTCTCCCAAGAATTTACTTTGTTAACGTGCCCTACATGTTCTCCCGTTAATAATGATCGAGAAACGAGACTGATTTGTCTTTCTCATCTTCGTCAAATGGAACTGGAAAACTAATTAAGACGTCGAGAATACCTTTCATTCTCCATGACCCTAAACACACCCACCACACTCTGCTAGTTTGCAGTTTTTCCCCTTAAATTTGAATGGCCCACAAAATTCAGTGACACTATTGGAAGTTCTACTGCTATCACGAGATGGTGGTTCAAAAAAATGGCTCGGAGCACTATGGGACTTAACTTCTGAGGTCATCAGTCCCCTAGAACTTAGAAACTACTTAAACCTAACTAACCTAAGGGCATCACACACATCCATGCCCGAGGCAGGATTCGAACCTGCGACCGTAGCGGTCGCGCGGTTTCAGACTGTAGCGCCTAGAAACGCTCGGCCATCCCGGCTGGCTCACGAGATGGTGGGGTTGAGGAATATCTCTCCATCAACATCCTGAAATGTGTCATTCCATGTGATATAGCCAAATATTTCGATATTATACTAGCGATATATGATTCTATTGTGCGTTTTTTCTGGGCGATATTTAAAGGAAAAATGTTATTGGCACGCTTGCCGTGTCAGATTTGGACAGGAAATGAAAGTTGTCAGTTTTAGTCATTTCAGTGAATGGAAATGAACATTTAAGAACTTTTTGAAAGGCATTAAACGTTGCGCGGCAAAGAAAAGAAAGCTGCTGTCGAGGGTCGATTTAGGTAATAGACGGTTCATGGAAAACTGACATGTGATTTGCGTATGGCTTGCACCCCATAACAGTTGTTACTGTGTCAGCGTTTCCATCTTCAGAAACATTCTTCAGCGCCGGAGGCTGCTTTGGAAATAAAGAAACACCGATAGCCACTTTACTTTTTTCGTGTATCGTGGAAACAAGAGAAACCTCTCTCCCGGAGCGTCTTGCTAGTCAGGAATTGAGCGTCCGTTAAGTTATGTCTCATTGTCTGTCACGATTCTTTCTAGCTGAGGCTTCCCTCCTACAGTCATGGAGCTCCGACATCAGTCCGTAACTGAAAGTGTGCAACATTGTGCTAGCGTAGCTCTCACCGCTACGCGCTCTGCAGAAGAAGTGTCATAACTCTACGCTCCTACTTGACTTCCTTTCATATAAATAATGAATTTATTAACTGTAGTAGATATGTGAAACATGACCGGACAGTCATGTTTCGAGTCAAATACATTTATGTAGAGAAGATTCATTCACAGGAATGCCGAGACCAACCAGCATCGTCACCATTTTTTCTTACTGTTCTTTTTTTATTCGCGTCGCCTCTGGAAAAGTACAATGGCTTCACCTGACCCTGCGTCCTCTCCGCGGTTGTAAACGTCGATGATATTGACGATAAAAGCCAGACAAAGATACTGCTGCTTTGTGCTCACGCTTTCAGTTTAACGACCTGTCTGCATCACTGTCAATGCGTATGCCTCACCACAAATCAGCCACATACAACAGGATACAGAGACGGCGTAATTTGCCCAGGAAGAAATATGGAAATTTGTGGTAAGGTCTTATGGGACCAAACTGCTGAGGTCATCGGTCCCTAAGCTTACACACTATTTAATCTAACTTAAACTAACGTACGCTAAGGACGACACACACACACACACACACCCATGTCCAAGGGAGGATTCGAACCTCCGATGGGGTGAGGGGGGGGGGGGGGGGAGGGAGCCGCGCGGACCGTGGTAAGACGCCGTAGACTGGCCCAGTAAGAGTTTATTATGCCATTCTGTGTTCTTTTTGTGACAGAATCTGTAAAATTTTCCAGCATTTTTGTCGGAGAACAGAACAAAAGCATTGTCGAGGGTGGATGGGCTGCTACACACTTCGTGCAAACCACATATTTGAAATGTCTCATTTTGTCTTCTAAAGTAAAAGAAAAGTAGTGCGTCAATACTGCGCTGAAGTTGTAGGTGTAGTCCTATTCTCAGATCATGCCACTTTTTTTTTTTTTTTTTTTTTTTTTTTTTTTTTTTTTTTTTTTTACATCGCTCTTATAGCGAAGTCATTAGAAGCGATTCAGACTCAGACAAAGTCTGGTGAACGTGTCGACAGATGCCTTGCCTTGTTCATGGAACTGAGGTTGCCTGTCAACATAAGACGTAATTTAGCAAGAACATTTCAAAACAAAGTTAGGATTTCACACACTTGGATGTACTATTAATTATCAAATTTTCAACTGCCTTTACTTTGGTCAAACTACAGACATTTTACTACTAAAGTTCAAAACCATTGTTGGTTTCGTTTAAAACAATGACAGGAAATCCACCGTCGCTCATATTTTTTTCTGAATCACATCACACCATTAATTATGCCAAGTCTAATTTAGAAATCACACAAATCAAAAGGAATCGAATTTGAAGTACATGAATTATACCTAAAATACGCACAATAATAACTTTCATTTATTTATATGTGAAGCACTACATCTGCTTCGAATACTGAGATCGTCTCCTTCTTCTTTATCGTTATTTACCACTAAAATGGATCGCACCTTTCTTATTACTGTTAACGCTATACTCTTCGCTAATTGTTCTACTCCTTTCAAATCCCACAAATACCTTTATTAGGATCAGTATTCATTCATCAAACACATTCATTTAAAAGAGAGGAATCATCAGTTAGCTAACAAATAATTGCCTTAGATTTGAAAACGGCTGAGTCAAACAATTACCCATAACGTAATGTACTTGAGGAGTTTGCCACAAAGAATAATATTATATCTCTTGTTCTTTTACATTGCATTTCATAATGTTGTGATTCAACGTTCTGCAGTTAGCTGAGTGAAGTACAGAATTTAAAACCTCTTCATATGCTTGTTTTCAGATTTTGTCTTCCATTTGCTTCTCGAAATATTAGTGCGAGCTATCGTAGGCTACAATGGAACAGCCGTTCACCGCAGCACGTGAAACGCGAGATGAATCGCTGCCAGCGAACGATAAGCGAGGAACTGTTTCGAATACGATTCACGTCCGAACTGCTGACGCGGCCGCACTAAATGCTCTCCCCGGTACCGTTAAAAATTGTGAGCTTTCTTTATCTGCTCTCGCGAAAGTAATTTCCGCATTTTTATTTCGGTTTTTCACATTAGAACTTATCATACATCACGGTTACGGCAAGTCGCGAGGATAATTTATTCTGATACGTGAACTGCTTGGCTGAAGAAACAGTACGTGCGAAGATAACGTAATTCACTGTAACGCCGAGAAGAGGAAGAAAAAAAAACGAATTACGAGCGCAAAATTTTGGCAAGGTGAAGGTTTAAGATAGTTATCTCACTTGTAAAGGGTCCAGATATCAACGACCTACTCGCGATTCGCACGTGGACAAGCAATGCTGCTCATTCGATTCAAAAACTGAAAAACAAAATGTTTATAATTTTTTGATCTTGTGTGTAACTTAAGAAGCTCACTTTTATTCAGCAGCATTTACTAGCAAGGCACGTTTCGGCAGCATGCCGCTATCAGGTGCTTAACAGGTACACGTACATTAATGTTTGATTGAAGATTCCTTTGACGTATGAAGAAGTCTCTGTGCTTGGTGTGCTAGTGAGCTTATGTACCGAAATTAGTCTAAATACATGTGACTGAAGCTGAAAAAAATTAAATTTTTTTTATAAATACAGGGCTATTACAAATGATTGAAGCGATTTCATAAATTCACTGTAGCTCCATTCATTGACATATGGTCACGACACACTACATATACGTAGAAAAACTCATGAAGTTTTGCTCGGCTGAAGCCGCACTTCAGGTTTCTGCAGCCAGACCGCTCGAGAGCGCAGTGAGACAAAATGGCGACAGGAGCCGAGAAAGCGTATGTCGTGCTTGAAATGCACTCACATCAGTCAGTCATAACAGTGCAACGACACTTGAGGACGAAGACGAAGTTCAACAAAGATCCACCAACTGCTAACTCCATTCGGCGATTGTATGCGCAGTTTAGAGCTTCTGGATGCCTCTGTAAGGGGAAATCAACGGGTCGGCCTGCAGTGAGCGAAGAAACGGTTGAACGCGTGCGGGCAAGTTTCACGCGTAGCCCGCGGAAGTCGACGAATAAAGCAAGCAGGGAGCTAAACGTACCACAGCCGACGGTTTGGAAAATCTTACGGAAAAGGCTAAAGCAGAAGCCTTACCGTTTACAATTGCTACAAGCCCTGACGCCCGATGACAAAGTCAAACGCTTTGAATTTTCGGCGCGGTTGCAACAGCTCGTGGAAGAGGATGCGTTCAGTGCGAAACTTGTTTTCAGTGATGAAGCAACATTTTTTCTTAATGGTGAAGTGAACAGACACAATGTGCGAATCTGGGCGGTAGAGAATCCTCACGCATTCGTGCAGCAAATTCGCAATTCACCAAAAGTTAACGTGTTTTGTGCAATCTCACGGTTTAAAGTTTACGGTCCCTTTTTCTTCTGCGAAAAAACGTTACAGGACACGTGTATCTGGACATGCTGGAAAATTGGCTCATGCCACAACTGGAGACCGACAGCGCCGACTTCATCTTTCAACAGGATGGTGCTCCACCGCACTTCCATCATGATGTTCGGCATTTCTTAAACAGGAGATTGGAAAACCGATGGATCGATCGTGGTGGAGATCATGATCAGCAATTCATGTCATGGCCTCCACGCTCTCCCGACTTAACCCCATGCGATTTCTTTCTGTGGGGTTATGTGAAAGATTCAGTGTTTAAACCTCCTCTACCAAGAAACGTGCCAGAACTGCGAGCTCGCATCAACGATGCTTTCGAACTCATTGATGGGGACATGCTGCGCCGAGTGTGGGAGGAACTGGATTATCGGCTTGATGTCTGCCGAATCACTAAAGGGGCACATATCGAACATTTGTGAATGCCTTAAAAAACTTTTTGAGTTTTTGTATGTGTGTGCAAAGCATTGTGAAAATATCTCAAATAATAAAGTTATTGTAGAGCTGTGAAATCGCTTAAATCATTTGTAATAACCCTGTATTGTAGTATCAGACCTGAACAAATTTCATATAAATATAAGTTTAACTACAGAAAGGCTTCGTACAGTTCAGAATGTATCATGTCAATCGGTATTTAACATTTGAGCGTGTATTTAAGTGCCACAATGTTTTTTACTTGACAATTAGAGGAAGTTAAGGGTAGTGGAATAAATCTGATGAATATGGTGATTATTCCAATACTTCATACTGTGGATCCCTCAGTTTCCCCACTGCAAAAATTTCCTCTGAAATCTGCATCACTTCTCCTGCATTTTTCCGTTCAGTTGAACCAGGGTCTTTGCTCAAATTTTTGCCGATTATCATTTCACACTTTACAGCGCAATCAGTACGATGAATCCGCTTTAACCTCCCAGATCGCGATGACCATAAGCTTTGCGGAATATGAAACAGCCTTCACTTCGTCTGATGCAGGCCGACTGACTTCACTGGTTTTTTTGATGTTTCCTTCTTGGACCAACATCCCATCCGTAGAAACAAATTAGTGCAGAAAGTAATAGCATTCTTTTATTTAAAAAAAATCTGTACTTTCGTTTCCAGATTCGATTTTGGTCAGCGTACATCAAAAGGGACCGATCTTACATAAAGCTTTCTCGCTATTAATTCTTATCTAACATGGACAGTACAGTTTCTTCTGATGTACCTATGACGACGACTGTATCATACACCTTTAATCTGCAACCGACACACATCATATTTCTCACCTTTTCGGTATATTCGTTGCACTCTGGGGTTACATTTGTGGCTCATCCTTCGTATGGGTCGTCGTCAAGAGAAGTGCAGCATGCGTTTGGATAAAGTAACACATTTCTTGACATAAATCTTGTCAGCTTTGGAGGAATTCCTCCATTAACAATTACTCGTCCAACACAAACAAACATTATGACGGTTTATCTGTTAGAGCAAAAAATAAAAAGTAATAAATGAAGATAATGTCCGATAGGGACTCGAATCGTGGCTTTTTACGTATAGAAGTCCAACGCCTTAGCGCAGAATCACGTCATTAGTTGGATGATTTATGAGTAGAACAGTGTCAAGAAATTGTGTCTTTCTTTAGCCTGGATACAGGGCGATTTTGATTCTGAGCACAGATGATTACGAATATGCATTGCCTAACCAGGACTACATGGGACAGATGCTGTCAGAAATTGGAGGTATTTGTAAAATATTTTAACCTCAGGTCGATACCAAGATAAAATCCATCGACTATGGTTCCCGTTTTCTTTCTGTTACTTTCCCGAAGAGGGCTCTAATTCCTAAGTTTTTCTGAATTTTAAAAAATATTTCTAATAATTAATATTATCTCCCTATAATGGCTAATAAGTTTCTGTAGACGAATAGGAATCTGTACATTAATTTATTGGAGAAACTTAAGCCGGCCTGGGTGGCCGAGCGGTTCTAGGCGCTATAGTCTGGAACTGCGCGACCGCTGCGGTCGCAGGTTCGAATCCTGCCTCGGGCATGGGTGTGTGTGATGTCCCTAGGTTAGTAACGTTTAAGTAGTTCTGAGTTCTAGGGGACTAATGACCACAGATGTTAAGTCCCATAGTGTTCAGAGCCATTTGAACCGTTTGAGAAATTAATTTATACACCAGTGTGCAATGGGGAAAAGTTGTTATAGACGGCATTTATTGTTGTTTTATTTCTTGTTGCTCAAGGGGCGTGCAATGCTGTTTCACGTTACACTATTTCGGCGGCTTCACAAATGCCTCAAATGTTACATTCTTTAGGATACGTGCATGTAACGCTAGTGTAATGTCGTAGTTGTTTTGTTGGTGATACGGAAAATAGAAGATGAAACGCGGTGCCACACCTTTCCAATAACCCCCTGATATTGACGTAAACAACCGACAGTTGCAGACTCTACAGCCTGGAGTTGGAGGAAACTTGTAAGAAATGACACCAGCACACGCCAAGAGCGCCATAACAATACAAATGAGACCGTCTGTGACAACCGATTCGCAACCCTTCAGACTGGTGGTGTAGCGCAAAATCGTTTTGACTAAGAAGCAAATTGCTACATGTTTTCGCAAATTCCGAAGCAAACTTGAGGCAGGGAACAAGACGAGATAAACCGATTAAGTGCTTTTAATAAACGGAAATAATCGTTTAATCTGGTGTTTGTGATCGCCAGAAACTGAATTCGACTGCTGTCTCTCAGAGCGTCTCGCATATTCCAGCGGCGGGCGTAGCGGCGCGCCTAACTAAATTTCTTAAATTCGTAAACTGGCGCAAGTTGGCGCGTCGGGAAAGTTTGGGGCGGAGCGTCCCACCGTTCCGGTAATTGTGAGAGGAAATTCGCGTCACGGCACTGAGTGCCGGTCGCAGGGCCACGGGAGACGGGGGAGCGACGGGCGCAGCTTCTATTAAATGATGGAAGACGTCACCAGCTGAGAGGGGGGAGGGGAGGGGAGTAGGTGGCGTCGTGGTGGGGGGCGGCGCCGGCTGGGGTTGCCTGGCGCGGCGCGTGTTAAAACTGCCACTACGCCTTCACGAAGCTGCACAAATTTTTAATCACTCCGTGGGGACAGGTTTTCATGTGGAGTGGCTGGGGCGGCCGCCATGTGTGGATGCCCTTTCTCTCGTGAATGGGATCTGATTCAAAGCGCCATTGTTGACTCACGCTCAGCCGTGGGGCTCAAGTTGCTGCTGGTTATTACTGGGAGTGCGCGCGCCTCGCGCGGCGTCTGCGCGCGTCGGCATCGCGACGGCCGGCGCTGCGGCGCCCCGCGTCAAATCTAATTTGGCGGATAGGAAACGGCCCGCACGTTTTCTCTGCCCGTCCCCGCCGCGGCGGAAGTAATTAGTGTCGCCAGACATCGATCAGTTATTCAGCCTCGGCGGCTCGCCGTGGAAGTCATTAGCGCCGCGAACGTCTCGAGCTGAAAAAGAAAAGAGTCCGCGCTTTATGAAGGTAGCGGCCTTGCCCTTTTGTATATGGTCAAGTTCACGGATTTGACCCCACAAGGAAAGCAGGATCTTCGGCCGTAAGCTCATCTATGATGTACTGGCCACTTCGCTGACGAGAGGGGGGAGGTGGAGGGAATCACTGCCGACAGTTTGGTTATAAATGGAGGACATGCTCCTTATTACGGCATTCTTTTAATTAATTACACTTCTAGGTAATTCTCAGATACTCTTCGTGCTTCACACGCCACTTACCGGATTCGTCCATGGGTAATTACACCAACTGAAACTCTCAGATGTAGACGGTACTGAACGACTTCCTTTGGAGTTCGCTATGACACGCATTTGTGAACTTCATTTGGGACGTAGTTTTCCCTTTACGAGAAGAGATTCTAGAAGAATCAGTCAATTTTAAGATGGGACTGTGTGACACTTTTTTGCTGCCCCCAATTCTGTCATTGTTGCGCCGGCCGGGGTGGCCGAGCGGTTCTAGGCGCTGCAGTCTGGAACCGCGCGACCGCCACGGTCACAGGTTCGAATCCTGCCTCGGGCATAGATGTGTATGATGTCCTCAGGTTAGTTAGGTTTAGGTAGTTCTAAGTTCTAGGGGAATAATGACCTCAGCAGTTAAGTCCCATAGCGCTCAAAGCCATTTGAACCATTTTTTCATTATTGCGTTATCCTGGTGCTACGTGCGTTAAAATCTAGAATAGTGCGGCTCGAGGAGAGCGAATCCGTGAGTGTCCTGAAGGGCTAGTATTAACACGATTGGGCGTTAAGTTAGTTACACCGTAATTTTATACTTTTCATGACTTGTAACTTTCTCTCCCTGTCGTCGTTCAGGTTTGGAACCATTAACCTTCAAGTTATTTCCATCTCAGAAATTGTAGCGGAACGGCATACAAACGGCGCATTTTATAGATTCTATCGATAGTCGATTTTTCACTTGAATTGAGGACACCTTGTATTTGCTTCTAGACACCTGGAAAACGTTGTTAAGATTCATTGTGAAAGACAACGGCCAATACCATCGCCAGACCTAGGCTATGTGAGCTGTTGACACATTCTCTTGCACAGACGTATTGGAGAACTTGTACTAATATAGTGTAAGGTGTTAATATTCATCAGATATGCAAACAAAAGACTACCTAGATTTTGATGAAATGATAAACACAAACTTTCTTCTCTTGATTGTATGTAATCAGTTTTTCATGTTGAAAATTATTTTCGCTCGACCTATATATCGTGTTGAACCACATCCTAACACAGATGAACAACTCGTAACAAATGGTTCAAATGGCTCTAAGCACTATGGGACTTAACATCTGAAGTCATCAGTTCCCTAGACTTACAATTACTCAAACCTAACTAACCTAAGGACATCACACACATCCATGCCCGAGGCAGGATTCGAACCTGCGACCGTAGCAGTAGCGCGATTCCAAACTGAATCGCCTAGAACCGCTCGGCCACAGCGGTCGGCAACTCGTAACATTTGGGAGCTATTTGTCGTGGTGTGGTAGCTGGAGGCCGCGTTTCTACATTGAAAAGTTTCTTCGTCCTGTGACTAGTTTCAGCGAAGTCGATCCGCGTAGCAGCGGTGGACGAGCAGTTTGCTACAAACGTGTTCCAGCGCTCGCTCGAGGGCGGAAGTGGGGTAACTCCTACACAGCCTACCGGTAAGTGAAATGCAGAAAAGTACTGAGAAGAGGCACGAACTAATGCTTACGTTTGTGGATCCAAACATCAATAAAGAATTTACTGAAACTCGCATGATACATTTTTCCGGTGGAGCATAAGAATGCATCTGTAGTAAACCGCCAATAAATTGCCACTATGTACATCGATTTAAGTGAAATTTGTCACAGCGTAAGAACTCAGTGGTCGAAAAACAGTCTCACGTTAACACGCCGCGACAAGTATTTCCTGAGGAGTGCGACCAGTCTTGTTCGTAATGTGTCAAGCTAATAAACCAGATTAACGCTACGTTTACGTTTAGGTCATTATAGGAGGGCCAGTAGCTCAGCAGGATGGGAAGTAATATACCAAATCCACGAGAAAATTAAATATGGTATTGATATCTCCTTAGGGTATAAATTCCGTTTCTGCTGTATGTTTATTAGTTTGCCCATCGCGTTTCTCTTCTTTTGTTTTCCAAGCTCGTGCAGTAGTCTATAATACATACTTTGTTTCTTATTGTATTTTTATATTACATATGTGATGGAATAATTCTGTGCTTAGTGAAGCCTGACATTGTCAGGGAGGAGATGGCGGTCTTAATGTAGTTTATTAAATAAAAAATTTTTAAAGTAAAAGCATTTAATGCCTAGCGGCAATTTTGCCATTACAATTAAATGGTTCAAATGGCCCTGGGCACTATGGGACTTAACATCTGAGGTCATCAGTCCCCTAGAATTTAGAACTACTTAAACCTAACTAACCTAAGGACACCACTACATCCATGCCCGAGACAGAATTCGAACCTGCGACCGTAGCGGTCGCAAGGTTCCAGACTGAAGCGCCTAGAACCGCTCGGCCACTTCGGCCGCAGGCGGGATTCGAACATACAACCGTAGCAGCAGCGCGGTTCCGGACTGGAGCGTTTAGAACCGCACGGCCAACGCGGCCAGCTATTACAATTAAAGTACGAACTTTAGTTGTAATAGGAAAATAGCGGTCTAGGCATTAAAAGTTCTTTACCTTAAAAACTTTTGTTTAATAAAATTCTGAGTTTGTTTCTATATTAGTTTTTTAACTATTTTTAGGCTAAAAACTACTTCTTGGCGTACACGTTATTTAGGTTTTTAGCAGATTTTATGTGGTTCTGTTCACGTATGTGACGCAATGCAAATGTGTTTGATTTTTCTATACAGTCCAGGTTGTCCTTTTATTGGCATGTGCGTACATATTTCGCGATTTTCATACTGTTTGTTGTTTGTAGTGTTCAACTTCCGAGGTTCATGTCGTATTATATTTGTTCTGTGGTGCTGTACGCAGATTAGTTTTCCGTTGCTTCTTTTTACGGTAACAACATCACACACACACACACACACACACACACACACACACACACACACACACACACACACACGGGTGCGTGCGCACAAATACGACGCACACAGAGAAGGAGTTTATATTCTGAAAAGGTACAACGATTTCATTTCGCGACTAAGGGCTGACAGAACACATAAAATGTTGAATTCCAATTTTAACGGCCTGATGGCAGTTACAACCACGCTCCTTCCGAATGGTAGTGAAGTGTACGTTGTGCTACATCGCTCGAAGTTTTCAGCGATTCCACTACTTCTGGCAAACATACATACGCCAAAATATATTTTTAGTGCTCCTACAAACGCGTCAGGTGTCTAAATACTGAGAAACCGTACACATTATGTGTGTAATGAAAGGTAATTGTTATGGTTAAGCGATTGTAAGCATGCGGCAAAGATGATAAGCACGAGGCCGTCCGCTGCTCGCCGCGGGACAGTCTCCCTGAATCCTGTTTCCACTCATAATCGGGAAGAAGATCCTTTCCCGGTGACGGCATTCCTATGTGATTACGACGTATCCTGGCCGTCGGCTCGAAAATCGGAGGCTCCAGGTAGAATGTAATCAAAATCCGTGAGAAAGGAAGGTGACCACAATGGAGCGAGTAACGGTGCTGGCTGCAGGCCGCTCGGACGACGCGCGTTTCCCCTACCTGCCGACAAGCGGTAAACTGCTTTGGCCGAAATGGACGAAAATTGCTCCTCCCGCGAGAGCGACAGGTTTCTCTCAAAAATCAGCATCGTGTGAAACACGTCCCACGCTCAAGGCACAGCTTGGAATGCAGATTCCGTCTCCTTACATATTCTTCGCGGCTGTGGTACAACAATCCCAAGAATGAAGAACGCCCAAGAATGAATTCTTAGGTGATATGGTAAAGAGCCTCATACTTTTGCAAATTGTCGGTTGGACAGACTATTTAAAGACAAATAAGTTTGTCAAAGTATTGTTAAATCAGCAGCAAAAATCTTGTAAAGTTTGTAACTGCTTAATGTACTCCTGTTTTTATGAATTACCAAATTTCGTATACAGAAGTGAAATACAGAATGCAGCAAGGCAGAAAAATAATAGGGTGTACGAATTATGTTCGCTGGGACAAAAACATTACTAACAACAATAAAAAAAGTTGGTAGGCTAATAGTTGAATCTTTCCTATGCTATGGATAAGAAAAACGGGTTTTTTAAATGTTGATATCAAAGGACGACTAATAACTATGAAAATGCGTTATTTACGAAGGAGCGCCAGAAAATCAAGAATCGAGAAAAATACTAAAAATGAAGCAAGAGCTACAATGGAGGCAAATGAAACAGTGATAGAACTGAAAGAAAATCATTAAAGTGTTATTGACATTTGTTGATAATGCCAGATCATCAAGGACCAAAAAATGGTTCAAATGGCTCTGAGCACTATGGGACTTAACATCTGACACTGGACTCGCATTCGGGAGGACGACGGTTCACTCCCGTCTCCGGCCATCCTGATTTAGGTTTTCCGTGATTTCCCTACATCGTTTCAGGCAAATGCCGGGATGGTTCCATTGAAAGGGCACGGCCGATTTCCTTCCTAATCCTTCCCTAACCCGAGCTTGGGCTCCGTCTCTAATGACCTCGTTGTCGACGGGACGTTAAACACTAACCACCACCACCACCACTTAACATCTGAGGTCATCAGTCCCCTAGAACTTAGAACTACTTAAACCTAACTAACCTAAGGACAACACACACATCCATGCCCGAGGCAGGATTCGAGCCTGCGACCGTGGCAGTCTCGCGGTCCCGGACTGAAGCGCCTAGAACCGTTCGGCCACCGCGGCCGACCATCAAGGACCAAAAAGAAAAAAAAATTTAATGTAAACAGCCACGGACCACAGTGTTCTAAAGAGACATCATCAGCGAAATGATGGAGCATCGCGCTGTATGCAAGGCGAATGCCCTGAAGAGACAGGCTTGACAGAAGATAACGGGGTTATAGCAAAATGTTGTCATTAATTGATCTTTGTATTAATTAATCGCTTAATATAGTTCAATCAAAATTCGTTATAAAAGTAAATCGCTCATGTCTACATGAAACGAAAACGTAAATCATTCCAGATACTTTTCTCTTTGCTGTCTGACACTTCTCTGAAGCCTTATTTCGATCGATATCTCTGCAGTTCTGAAGATGTTGGACGTTAACATCCTGAGTACTTCAATATTTTTTTTAAAAAAAAGAATTTGACATTGTTTAAAGTCGTTCAGTAAAACTTAGTAATTTGAATATGAGTAACTATTGCATCGTTCTCTGCCGTACTTATAGCCGACATCTTGTCCACGGAAGAACGTTTTGAAGTTTCTGGCGCTTAAATACAGACATACAAATTGACGAATTTGGTTGGAGGGACATATTGTTGCCACTCCCAGTTAGTTGCTGGAATGCGAAAATTGTTCCGCTGGTTTGGCGAGTCACTGTTTCAAGTGTAATATGAAACAATGTTTCAATGGTTCAAATGGCTCCAAGCGCTATGGGACTTGACATCTGAGGTCATCAGTCCCCTAGAACTTAGACCTACTTAACCTAACTAACCTAAGGACATCGCCCACAGCCATACCCGAGGCAGGATCCTACCTGCGACCGTAGCGGTCGCGCAGTTCCAGACTGAAGCGCCTAGAACCGCTCGGCCACTCTGGCCGGCGCCTCTTGAAACACCACACACTTTTCCCAGTCTTTGAATTCACGTAACTCTGAGTCACATGAAATACACTACTGGCCATTAAAAAGCCATACCACAAAGATGACGTGCTACAGACGCGAAATTTGACCGACAGGAAGAAGATGCTGTGATATGCAAATGATTAGCTTTTCAGAGCATTCGCACAAGGTTGGCTCCGGTGGCGACACCTACAACGTGCTGACATGAGGAAAGTTTCCAACCGATTTCTCATACACAAACAGCAGTTGACCGGCGTTGCCTGGTGAAACGTTGTTGTGATGTGTCGTGTAAGGAGGAGAAATGCGTACCATCACGTTTCCGACTTTCATAAAGGTCGGATTGTAGCCTATCGCGATTGCGGTTTATTGTATCGCGACATTGCTGCTCGCGTTGGTCGAGATCCAATGACTGTTGGGTCCCAACGGCCTCGTATTACTAGCAGTCGAGATAACAGGCATCTTTTCCGCATGGCTGTAATGGATCGTGCAGCCACGTCTCGATCCCTGAGTCAACAGATGGGGACGTTTGCAAGACAACAACCATCTGCACGAACAGTTCGACGACGTTTGCAGCAGCATGGACTATCAGCTCGGAGACCGTGGCTGCGGTTATCCTTGGCGCTGCATCACAGACAGGAGTGCGTGCGATTGTGTACTCAACGACGAACCTGGGTGCACAAATGGCAAAACGTCATTTTTTCGGATGAATCCAGGTTCTGTTTACAGCATCATGATGGTCGCATCCGTGTTTGGCGACATCGCTGTGAACGCACGTTGGAAGCGTGTATTCGTCATCGCCATACTGGCGTATCACCCGGCGTGATGGTATGGGGTGCCATTGGTTACACGTCTTGGTCACCTCTTGTTCGCATTGACGGCACTTCGAACAGTGGACGTTACATTTCAGATGTGTTACGACCCGTGGCTCTACCCTTCATTCGATCCCTGCGAAACCCTACATTTCAGCAGGATCATGCACGACTGCGTGCTGCAGGTCCTGTACGGGCCTTTCTGGATACAGAAAATATTCTCCAGATCTCTCACCAATTGAAAACGTGTGGTCAGTGGTGGCCGAGCAACTGGCTCGTCACAATACGCCAGTCACTACTCTTGATGAACTGTGGTATCGTGTTGAAGCTGCATGGGCAGCTGTACCTGTACACGCCATCCAAGCTGTGTTTTACTCAATGCCCAGGCGTTTCAAGGCCGCTATTACGGCCAGAGGTGGTTCTTCTGGGTACTGATTTCTCAGTATCTATGCACCCAAATTGCGTGAAAATGTATTCACATGTCAGTTCTAGTATAATATATTTGTCCAATGAATACCCGTTTATCATCTGCATTTCTTCTTGGTGTAGCAATTTTAATGTCCAGTAAGTACGTGATGAGCAATACTTGTCTGGTTTGACTCCACCTACACGCTGCAAAAACAAAATTTCAAATACCTACCGAAACACCAGGGACAATGCGACTGCCGGAGAGACACTCTGTGTAGGCACATACCGTTTTCTCTACCGCCCCATGCGAGAATGAGGGGTATCAATAGTGGTGCGAAGCAGGCTGGGCTTTGTAAAGAGCAGTGGCTGGCGGACAGTATGTGTAGCTGTGTGGCTTGGCAAATGGCGAGGACTGCGAGATTTCGGCGTCTTTTGTGGCTCAGGGAGCAGCCGGAAAGCCACCTCCTGAGCGGTAACTACTCGTCCCCCTGCCCCCTGGCCAGGCACTTCGCTATCAGCTGCCCGCTTTCTGCCGCCGACGCTTTCAGTTCCCCTACTCCGCGAAATTTCGAGCCCGCTCGCTTAGAATTTCGTCCCGCCGTAAAATTGGCTGTGAACAGGAATGACAAGAACTCTGAAAGCGAATTTTTACAGCCTCTCCAGACAGTTAGACGTGAGAAAGAGACGCCTTTTGACGGAATTTTTCCTTATTAGTCGCGCACGGGCGTCGCTTTTAAGGAGACGGATGTCGGGCTACATATTCTAGCACCGAATATTTTCAGACGGCAGCGGGAGAAGTTCAACAATCGCTGGAAACTCGTAATGTTGAGTATTGTTGTACGAGTGGTCATCAGTCCGACGACTGTTCTGATGAAGTTCTCCACGCTAGTCTATCTTTTCGAGCCTTTTCGTATCTGCGTAACTACTGCACCGTATATCCAGTTGAGTCTGCCTTGGTCTCCCTCTGCAGTTTTTACCTCTACAGCTACCTCCATTACAATTCCTTAGTGCCTCAGGATGAGCCCTATCAAGCCATGCTATCTTATTGTGCTATGAACCTCATTTCTCTCTAATTAGATTCCGTACCCTATTCGGTAGTTATCCGGTCCAGATATATTAATTTTCAACATTCTTCTGCATTACCAAATTTCAAAAATTGCTGAAGTTGATCTCAGTGACGATCCAGGCCAAAAAATTTCGTGAAATGTCGGAAAAATTGAAACAAGCAGAGAATATGGCAGAAGTAGAGGGTTACTCAAAAGTCCATTTGAAAATCCAATACTTCACGGTATAACGTAAGATGAGAGGCAAAAATTGACACACATTCTTGTAATGACATGGGGTTTCATTGAAACCAAAAAAGTATATAAAATGACCAACAGGTTTCGCTTCATATGATACAAAAGCAATAATTAGCATAACAGTTGATTTTTTAGTCGAGATGACGTTCTTTATAACAAATGCTCAACATGTCGGCCGTCATTCGTCGACAATAACTGTAGTCGAGGGACAGTACTGTGAACAGCACTGTACAGCCTGTCTGTGGTTATGGTGAGAAATTGCCGTCGATTGTTTTCTTTTAGCACCCCTAATGAGGACGGACGATCGCGGTAACCTTGCGACTCCAGATGACCTGACAACCAATAATCACACGGATTGAGGTGTTGAGACCTGTGGAGCCAAGCATGATGGTCGTGGCGGCTCAACACGGGATCCTTACCAAACGATGTCCGCAAGAGATCTTCCACAGGTGTAGCAATATTGGGTGGAGCGCCATCCTACATAAAAGTCGTACCTTCCAGCAGGTGTTTATCACACAGGCTACGGATGATCGGACTCCCTTTCTCAATACAGCTCATTTTATACACGATTCTCTTGCGGCATTGACGGGCTGATGTCGAACGCCATCTGTTCTTCAGTTTTTTTCACTCGTTTCTGGTTTCAATAAAACTGCATTTTATTTCACGCATGGCTGTCAATTTTTACCTCTCTGCCTTCATTATTTCCTGAAATAGAACAAGCCGGCCGCTGTGGCCGAGTGGTTCTAGGCGCTTCAGTCTGGAACCGCGCGATCGCTACGGTCGCTGGTTCGAATCCTGCCTCGGGCATGGATGTGTGTGATGTCCTTAGGTTAGTTAGGTTTAAGTAGTTCTAAGATCTAGGGGACTGATGACCATAGATGTTAAGTCCAATAGTGCTTAGAGCCATTTGAACTATTTGAAATAGAGCATATTCACATGTTACGGACTTTCGGCTCACCCTGTACTTAACATAATTTTAATAATACTGATGTTACCGAATACCGTATACCATAGATTGCGCACGTACTCTGCATATTGTAATGTTAAGATACTAACAAGGGAACCTCCCCATCGCACCCCCCTCAGATTTAGTTATAAGTTGGCACAGGGATAGGCCTTGAAAAACTGAACACAGATCAATCGAGAAAACAGGAAGACGTTGTGTGGAACTATGAAAAAAATAAACAAAATATACAAACTGAGTAGTCCATGTGCAAGGTAGGCAACATCAAGGAACGTCTGAGCTTACGAGCGCCGTGGTCCCGTGGTTAGCGTGAGCAGCTGCGGAATGAGAGGTCCTAGGTTCAGATCTTCTCTCAAGTGAAAAGTTTAGTTTTTTATTTTCAGACAATTATCAAAGTTCAGGCACTCACACATAATCAACTTCGCTCTCCAAAATTCCAGGACATGTTCAGATTTGCTTGGACATATACAGGATTTGACGGTCTACACACGGAAACATTTGAAAACGTAAAAAACATATGTTTTGACGGAGCACAGGGAAAACTGTGCGACTGTGAAACTGTTTCATTCATTTGTTGCAGTTTATGTGACAAACTCTTATGTTTTCATCACTTTTTTGGGAGTGATTATCACATCCACAAGAAAACCTAAATCGGGCAAGGTAGAAGAATCATTTACCCATTCGCCAAGTGTGCAAGTTAGATGGGTCGACAACATATTCCTGTCATGTGACGCACATGCCGTCACCAGTGTCGTATACAATATATCAGACGTGTTTTCCTGTAGAGGAATCGTTTGACCTATAACCTTGCGATCAAATGTTTTCGGTTCCTATTGGAGAGGCACGTCCTTTCGTCTACTAATCGCACGGTTTTGCGGTGCGGCCGCAAAACACAGACACTAAACTTATTACAGTGAACAGAGACATGAATGAATGAACGGACAGATAGTAACTTTGCGAAAATAAAGAAAGTAAAATTTTCACTCGAGGGAAGACTCGAACCAATGACCTCTCGTTCCACAGCTGCTCACTCTAACCACGGGACCACGGCGATCCTGTGCTCACATTGTCCTTGATGTTGCCTATGTTCGGCATGGACTACTCAGTTTGTATATTTTGGTTATTTTTTTCATAGTTCCACATAACTTCTTCCTGTTTTCTCGAGTGATCTGTGTTCAGTTTTTCAAGGCCTATGCCTGTGCCAACTTACAACTAAATCTGAGGGGGGTGCGATGGGGAGTTTCCCTTGTAAGAATATTTTGTTTTTCGTATGACATGAAAGCGCTGATCTTGCGAAGTGAAATAAATGGACAGATAAATAAAGAGTGTGTGGGTGAAACTTATGTGACTGAATGTCAATGCTACGCCATTCTCATTTACAGTGCAGCGCAGATGAATCGTGAAACAAAGTACCACTATCCCTTGTCGGCGCTGTATCTGCGGGTGGCTGAGTTCGAACGTGACAACGATCGATGTGCAGGAAATGGCTTTGGCTTACTGTTAACGTTGTGGTTGGTACAGGGCAGGCTGCCTCGACCGTAGAAGTACGACCGTAATGGCCCGTGCAGCTCTGTGAGGGTGTTCGATGGATGCTGGAGAACTGCAACGTGTGTGGAACTCGCGTCGTCGGATCGACTCCGTCTGCTGTCGTCTATATGCTCCACAACAGTGGGAATCTGAATGCACCGCTGACATCTTGACTGGCACAAAGTAGCATTTTCGAACGACTCCTATTTCAGACTATTTCACCGTGATGAAAGCATGCGGGTTAGACGCATTTTGATGGTAATCCGGCAGCCGACACTGATCAGTGTCGTACCAAAAAACACCAAGGGTTTGGTTTGCTATTATACAGGGTGGTCCATTGATAGTGACCGGGCCAAATATCTCACGAAATAAGCATCAAACGAAAAAACTACAAAGAACGAAAATCGTCTAGCTTGAAAGCGAAAATCAGATGGCACTATAGTTGGCCCGCTAGATGGCGCTGCCATAGGTCAAACGATATCAACTGCGTTTTTTAAAATAGAAACCCCCATTTTATTAGATATTCGTGTAGTACGTAAAGCGAAAAATGTGGTCCAACTAAAACATTCATATTTCTTTACGTACTACACGAATATGTAATAAAAATGGGGGTTCCTATTTAAAAAAAACACTGTTGATATCCGTTTGACCTATGGCAGCACCATTTAGCGGGCCAACCATAGCGCCATCTGGTTTCCCCCTTCAAGCTGGACGAGTTTCGTTCTGTGTAGTTCTTTCGTTTGACGCTTATTTCGTGAGATATTTGGCCCGGTCACTATCAATGGACCACCCTGTATACAACATGCCATCCCGACTCATATTTGTTGAGGGCAGTGTTTTTTAGAGCCGTAGTACTGCCTCTCCTTTAGTCATATTTCGGTAGGGTAACGCTCTGCCTCGTGTGGCAAGGTATTCAAGGAATTTGTAAGAGTTGTCGAAGAAGAACAGTGGACCACCATTACTGTCTTGAAGTGCGAGCGCTATGCTTGGTCAGCAACTTGTTACTTAACACTTTGTAAACTCGAATGTAAACTGTCTGAGATTTCTCAGATACATAACCAGGCCTTCTTTTATTTCCTGCCCAGACGTTTAGAGACTCGGTTTACAACACGTGATGGATTCACACGATATTGAATTCAGAGATGGTTCTCTGTCATGAAATCTTGATCATATACAGAGTGGTCAGAAACAGTCTAAATAACTTCTAAGGGTGTTGCAGGGTGGTTGGGCTGTGAAAGAATGTTAAGTAAAAAATTTGATATGCTGCGCCTTTTCCGAATCAATTAGCACAGAAGTTAGCTAATCAGGCCGTTGCGCGCACAAATTCAGACTGCTCCCCATATACATTTTGTATCAGTTGTTTACATAGCGTAGATGATAGTACACGAGGCTGGTCAGTCTTTGGCTCGGGTTCGATCGTTACTGATGTCCCACGTCCAATTTTTGTATCGCTCGGGTTTGTAATCCGAAGGTCGCCGGATCGAATCTCGCACCAGCCAAATTTTTTTTAGTGTTTGTTTTTTGTAATTCAAATATATATATATATATATATATATATATATATATATATATATATATATAAAATTCCCGGCAATCAGTTGCAACAATTATGCATATAATAAGTTGTTGAAAGTCGTTTGTCGTGGAAAAACTGGCGACTTCGAACATGATTATGTTTTCCGCAAACAAAGTTGTATTTCACAAATGTTATTAATTGTCTTCATAATGTTTACACGTGTAGTTAACGGAAGACGTAGAAACGATATTCCGAAACGAATACGTATAGTGTAAGTCAAGCGTTCGAATTAGAGTAGAGACCCCACCATATATATATATATATTTGAATTACAAAAAACAAATACTAAAAAAAAAAAGAGGGTTGCGTGGCGCGAGATTCGATCCGGCGACCTTCAGATTACTAAGCCGAGCGCTTACCGCTGCTCCACGATGCTGTAGGAAATCAGACATCGTAGAGAGTATTTCACCGCAACGGTTTCTTTTAACTGTCGATTTTCTCGACAACGGCTGAGAAGTGCATCTTGGTGCTTTGCCACATTACACCTCTGGCCATGAGCTTTTATTATGCGCAGTATGAATCTAATCTGAGTTTCACAATTGGCGGCCTCCCCTTGTAAGTCGGGTCGGCGACTATGTAGATAAGCAGCTGAAGGTTGTAGCTAACTGTTGCAAATAAAATATTTTTCATTTTCACAGTGGTCTCCATTTCGCGCCTAATCGGACCTTACTTTCCGAATACCCCTCGTAGTTACGTGTTTCCGTCTTGGTACTGCAGCTTCCCGCACATTATACTAGGGCTGTTCGGAAAGTAAAGTCCGATCGGTAGCGAAATACAAACCACAGAGAAAATCAGAATAAACTGTCTCTAGTATGCCCGTTGAACGCGTTATGTCGCTCTTTTCATTTCTGAGCGCGCGGTGAGCACGTAAAGATGCCTAAATAATAGTGCCTCGCTCCAAATATGAGTGCCTGTGAGAGATTTCGCCTGATTTCATGCAACCCACACAACATAACTGGCATGCATTTCCTGCTTCATGACAACTTTTGGCCTCACACTGCAGGGGCAATGGGGACGCATCTGCTGCACTTTCGATGGGAAGTGTTTGATCACCCACAATGCAGCCCAGACTTGCGTCCCTCTGATTTTCATCTCTGCTCATGCGAATCGCTGGCTATGGAGAAAACATTTTGGCACAGAGAACAAGCTGCAGATCAGCGTAGAGAATTGGCAGAAAGCACTGGCGGCTTCCTTCCATGACGAGGATATTGGAAAGTTAGCACAATGCTTCCGCAGATGTCCCAGTCGGAGCTGCGACTATGTAAAGAAGTAGCTGGGAGGTGTAGCTAACAGTTGTAAATAAAATATTTCTGATTTTCACTGTGGTTTCCAATTCGCGACCGATCTCACCTTACTTCGCATTCTACGTTCCCTTTCTTGTGGCTGGAGTACAAGACTTTTCAACCTCCTGCCTCCCACAATATCTCGTTACGTATATATTTATTTGCATGATCCATGTTTAGCGCCCTGTAAAGATCAGAATCGTCATAAGTAATCTACATAATATATTGCAGCTTTTTTTAGAAGAAGCTCAAGAAAAAATGAGCGTTAAATTTCTAATGCTCCGTCGACGTCATGTGGTTAGCTCGAATTACATAAACAATAAAGATGAGCAGCCTCATACTTGTTAAAAGAACAATTTTGACATTAGCGTTCTGTGCTTCAGAAAATACACGGAATAGTTTTATTAGGATGTCAGGAGGTACGTGTGTGTTCTTCGTTTTCCAAAAGGACCGGTCTGTCGCGAAACGGAAACCATAGATAAAATAAGAAATGTTTCATTTGCAACATTTAGCTACTCCTTCCCGCTATTTCTGTACATTGTCGCCACTCGTACTATGACACTATACCCTCGTTTTAGAAGGCAAACGCATATGCTTTCAGTCTATTCTCTACGCTCGTCTGCAGCTCGCTGTCTGTGCCAAAATGCTGTCATCATAGCGAAGAAATGAAAATCAGAGGGAGCCAAGTCCGGGCTGTATGTTGAGCGATCAAACGCTTTCCTTCGAAAATGCTGCAGGATCGTTTTTGTTGCAGCTGCAATGTGCGGCCGAGCATTATCATACAGAAGGACTATGCCTGGTGACAAAATTACTCTTCGCGTTTTCTGAATTGCCCTTCGTTACATGATTTTCTCGATCATCGGTACGTACTGCTTCAAAGTTCCTGCACCGTTGCTGCACTTCCTTGTCACTCAGGCGGAACCCTTTAACGTGAAGAAATCGAATGACTGCACGCACTTCACACTTTGCTGCAGACACTATTGTTCTAGGCATATCTACATGCTCAATGTGCACTCAGAACCGATAAGCGGGACGTGACGCGATCGACTGGCATACAAGAGACGCTGTGCAACACGTTTGTGCAAAGCTTCATTGAATTTTCAATGTGGTTTTTATTTCGCTACCGATCGGGTTTTAGAAAAAAAAAAAATAGCCCGCGTATATGTAAAAACGACCCTTCCTGAAAAAAAGTTAAATGTCCCAGCCACTGCTACAACTCGCTAAGTTTGCTGGCCCAAAACTTTGTGCAACCCTATGTCAGTGAAAACTCTGATGAACTGATAGTAACGTATGTGACGATATGTCGTTTCATCAACAAGATATCGGCTTTGTCGTGTTTGGTCTAGTTTGGAGCTCATCGTCAACAGAAGGTGACCAAACGTTGTTTGAGAATGTCGCTGTTACCCAATAATACCAGAATATTTTATCAGTGAAATTTGCCGAGAAATCGCTCGTCCACAAGTAGTACCCTATGTAATTACGGCTTTGGGAAAGCTCTGTTGCACATGGAAAACCGAACATTGCCCAGCTTAGAAGCATTTTATCAGTCTCTAAAACCGATTAAATCCACATCTCAAAATATCAGACAGGACGTATGTATAGGTAAGCGGCCATGATTGTGCACGAACACAAAATTTTTCTATCTTGACCACACTTTACTGTTTCTTATTTTGATTACGCACTTAGGCTAATTGCCATCTCCCATCGGATCAGATACTTTAAAACGTCAATACAATGTATATCGTCAAATAGTACCGTGTGGTTATTATTAATGTGCAGCTACTAAAGGATGTGTGCGCTGTAATTATCGTACGACAAGGAAACTAGAGCAGATATAATAATGCATTAATGCGGAACGATTTACGCTGGAAAAAAATTAGTTCCAATTTTGGCCACCATATCTGGCGGTGTACAGTATCCTGTCGACTTCCCCTCTGGTTATATTGAATAATTTATTTATTCGGCGGTTGATAATAAAATCTTTCTCAATTTTTTGATCTCTTCTGCCCACATTCAGGTTCTACTCCATTACATATGGAAACATTTCTATATGTCTTTCACGCATTCACAGCGCCAGATTTGCACCTGGTGGCCAAAATTGAGACTAATTTTGTTCCGGCATAAATCATTCCCCCATTAACGCACCATATTTCGCTGCCATACGATAATTACCGCCCAAACTGGACCTCTATGAGTAGCTGCTCTTTAATTACAGCCACCCGCTACATAGCCGTACGCGATGTAGATGTAGATGCGGGTGTTGATGTAGGTGAGTATGCACCTACGCCTTATACGAGTGTATACTGTTTGACTTTATACACTGTACTGATGTTTTAAAGTATTAAATCCATATCTCCTGAACCCGGGAACAAAGTCTCATGTTGTTTGTAGATTATCGAATTTATGCTTTGGTTTGGTTACATCGGTCACCTAGGCATGCCCTCTGTCAGTGTTCACGCTCGGTTTGGATTCGATGGTAGGCAGTAAAGCCTCCGAGATTCATTAAACTCGCAGATTTGAATTAAAAAGTGGTTATATCGAATCGTAGGCGACGGAATGTATCTGAGAATATTTGTGCGCCAGTGCGACGAGCAGGGAGGGCTGCACGAGCGGCTGTGGGCAGACCCGCCAACCTCCCTCGACACAAAGAGGAAGCATTCGGCTCAGCTGCCTGCAGCTTTTACCTGCGGCTTTGTCCTCTCCGAGTGTCGCCGCCAAACCTCTCAGCCGTCTCGGGGGTATACATTGGCTCTTCTCGCGTGCCGCCACTGCGGGCTACTCCGCTGCTTTCTGGCATTAGTGAATCGTGGAAACGTGGCGTGCGCAGAGCCTCCGTCGCACGTGAAACGAACGAAAGCGCGTTCATTTCCTCACGGACACACGAGAATTTCGTCAGTTGCTTTATTTTCGTAAGTGAAACAAGTTGAAAGGCAACACGCCTGCAGTTTTTAGTTTAACTGCATTCAGCAACACAGGAAAGGAACAGCTACACAGTATAACACCCAGGAACTGCCACTAATCAATTTAAGAGACTGCCTACAGTACATCTGTCCGTCCTATGTCAGAGTATTGCTGTGCGGTCTGTGATCCTTACCTAGGGGTGCCCGGTCCAAAAATAGAAAAAGTCGGACTCGGAGTTAAATTTAGCCGAACTTTTTGCCCTGAAAGCGGGAATAGATATTTTAAATAGAAATCGTCAGTTGACTATTTTCAATCGTTTATTAGTAATCAATTACAGTCTTTTTTGCGACATACACGTTAAAAGTGCGTCAGCTAAAAAAACAATCAGTAACCAACCTTATAATTCTGCAGTTATGATAGCATATAAGTGCTCAGTCGTCTTAATTGCTCTGTTTTCTTGCTAAGATAATCGTATGTCAGAATAAACAAAATAAACAAGTATCTGTTATTCTGGGACGAAAAGCGAAAAGATATTCAGTAACTTTAGTAGTCATTCCAATTAGATTTACAAAGAAACAATAATCGGTAGTCGACTATTAATATTTCTCATTTGAACCCACTTTATTAACAACATTATTTTTCATGCAGATAATTTCGTAGAAGATTTTAAAATACGCAACAACAACAATATCGCCTTTTTGACTGAGTCGGTATGCAGTTTATTGCGTTCCTTTGTCCATTAAGAGTTTATGAAAGAGAACATCCTTTCGCCGTTGACATTATGGGGTGAAATTGAAAAGTAATATTTTGCCAATTTCAGTAATTCCGAATACAATTCTTCATTATGACGTGATTTGAAGTAAGATACCCACTTTTTATCAGCCAAAAGCTTTTTAAAGACAGAGTCGTCGGTTTCTGTTTCATTACATTCTTGAAATTTTGTCACTCAAAGGATGTACTGTCGTCCAGCTTTGCGTTTTTCGTAGAATATCACAGGTTAGTATATATCTGTGAGGGCGTGCTGAAACGTAATACCACCGAATTTTGCGTGTGAAAACTCTTAAAGCTTTTTAAAATAAAACAAGCGTTATTAACATTGTACATCTTTATTCTACATGACTACAGATTTACAGCACTCTGGCGCGAGAGGGCCTCGAATTGCAGCGTGTAACATGGATATGTGTAACGTAACTACGTCGGTGTGTGAAAGATTGTGCTGTAATGGAGTTTCGAATTCGAAAAGTTCGTCCACACATGTAACACCTTCGCCTTCAGCCTTACAATGCCAGAACACACACAAGCTCTGCGACATCTGTGAGAATCCGACGCCTTAGGTTCACTATTATCGACCTTTCACCATGCAGTCTCCACTTGGACCCATCCGGTTTCATTCTTTTTCCAAAACTGAAAAGGACATGTGTGAGAACTTCACTTTGACAGTGGTGAGGCGGTGCAAGCGGAAGTGAGGTTGTGGCTCCGACAACAACATCAAACATTCTACAGTGACGGTATCAACAAACTGGTCTGTGGTTGAGTGAAATGTGTTCCTCACTAGGGTGATTATGTTGAGAAGGAAATATGTACATATAAAGAATAGAGATGCAGAATGTTAATAACGTTTGTTCTACATAAATAGTTTTAAGACTTTTCATATAAAGAATATGAAGGCACTATTTTTTAGCACGCCCTAGTATATATTCTTATGGTATATATTCGTATGGTATATCTCCTTATTCTTCCATATAGCATACTTATTCCTCGCGCTGGTGTTGTTACCTTGGTACGGACCTTGATTGTATATTCCCTAATTCATCGCTAAAACGCGTAGCAAAAGCTGGACTATCCGGACCGTATATATTTGTCCGTGTACGATTGTAAAAATCTAGACTCCAGCCAACCCTATCCCATCAGATAAGATTGACGGAGAACAGCTATAAAGTTCAGAGAAGGGCAGCGCGTTTTGTATTAGCGTGAAATAGGCGAGAGCATTTCACGGTTATGATACGCGAGTTGAGGTGGCAATCTTTAAAACAAAGACGTATTTTGTTGTGACGAGATGTTTTCACTAAATTAAAATCATCAAATTTCTCCTTCGAATGGAAAAAACATTTTATTGTCTACCCTGTGCATAGGAACAGATGACAATTGTGATGAAATAGGACAAGTCAGAGCTCACACGGAAAGATATAGGTGTTTATTTTTCCCACCAGATATTCGAGAGTGGAACGGGCGAGAAATAGTCTGAAACTGACTCTATTATAGCTCTGGTAAGCGCTAAAGTGTGAATCGCGGAATAATGATCTAGACGTAAAAACGCGTAGCAAAATCTGGACTATCCGGACCGAACATATTTGTCCGTGTACGATTGTAATAAGCTAGACACCTACCAACCCTATCCTCATCAGATAATATTGACGGAGAACAGCGATAAAGTTCAGAGAAGGGCAGCGTGTTTTGTATTAGCGTGACACAAGCGAGAGCGCTTCACGGTTATGATACGCGAGTTGAGGTGGCAATAATTTTAAACAAAGACGTATTTCGTTGTGAGGAGATGTTTTCACTAAATTAAAATCACCAATTTCGCCTTCAAATCGAAAAACATTTGTCTCCCCTGTGCATAGGAACAAATGACAATTATGATGAAATAGGACAAGTCAGAGCTCACACGGAAGGGGTGTTTATTTTTCCCACCAGCTATTCGAGAGTGGAACGGGCGCGAAATAGTCTGAAACTGACTCTATTATAGTTCTGGTAAGGGCTAAAGTGTGAATCGCAGAGTAATAATCTAGACGTAGAGATGACAAATTCCGATAACTGTCTTAAAAATTCCATGTTTGCTAATTAATCGCCAGTGCGTATTTATCCATTTTTGAATGGGTATATTTACATGTTTTGTTGTAAAATTCATCTTTACCCCACACATTAAGTTGAGATGACTACGCTGTTCCCAAACCAGTAACCTGAGGCCCCGCACCCTTAAGCTGTGTTGCAAAAAGTACACCGGCGATAAACAAGTATAACTCAGTTTTTAAAACAGCCGGCGGAATTTGTAATTTAATATCACGAGAGAAATAGTATTTCATTGTAGTGCAGCATGTACAAGTGAGTTTATTCCAAAAATGGGAACGCGTAACTTGTTTCAGTAGGGCCAAGAGTTCTTGCACGGATGCCATTTTTGCCTTTGAAGTTATTTAGATGAGCGCGATGCGGAAGTTGAGTGAGTAGGGCCGGCCGCCAGATAAGGCGGGCAGAAATCTTGAGTGTCAGCGGGGAGCACCTCTGTGAGCTCCGCCTGACGACAGATGTTCCTCTTCAAAGTGGCCGAACCGGAAACTGCGCTCCGCTTCCTGGAAAGACCTTTGCTGTCTCTCACCGGCGGCGGGGACGCCACGCACCAACCCAACCCCGCCGTGCCACTGAGCTGGCCACGCGAGCGGAAGTCTTTGTTCCGCCCTGCAATTCAACTGCAGTATATTTCATTTTGTAGAATCACATCGACGCTAACTAAAGAAAATACACTCCTGGAAATTGAAATAAGAACACCGTGAATTCATTGTCCCAGGAAGGGGAAACTTTATTGACACATTCCTGGGGTCAGATACATCACATGATCACACTGACAGAACCACAGGCACATAGACACAGGCAACAGAGCATGCACAATGTCGGCACTAGTACAGTGTATATCCACCTTTCGCAGCACTGCAGGCTGCTATTCTCCCATGGAGACGATCGCAGAGATGCTGGATGTAGTCCTGTGGAACGGCTTGCCATGCCATTTCCACCTGGCGCCTCAATTGGACCAGCGTTCGTGCTGGACGTGCAGACCGCGTGAGACGACGCTTCATCCACTCCCAAACACGCTCAATGGGGGACAGATCCGGAGATCTTGCTAGCCAGGGTAGTTGACTTACACCTTCTAGAGCACGTTGGGTGGCACGGGATACATGTCCTGTTGGAACAGCAAGTTCCCTTGTCGGTCTAGGAATGGTAGAACGATGGGTTCGATGACGGTTTGGATGTACCGTGCACTATTCAGTGTCCCCTCGACGATCACCAGTGGTGTACGGCCAGTGTAGGAGATCGCTCCCCACACCATGATGCCGGGTGTTGGCCCTGTGTGCCTCGGTCGTATGCAGTCCTGATTGTGGCGCTCACCTGCACGGCGCCAAACACGCATACGACCATCATTGGCACCAAGGCAGAAGCGACTCTCATCGCTGAAGACGACACGTCTCCATTAGTCCCTCCATTCACGCCTGTCGCGACACCACTGGAGGCGGGCTGCACGATGTTGGGGCGTGAGCGGAAGACGGCCTAACGGTGTGCGGGACCGTAGCCCAGCTTCATGGAGACGGTTGCGAATGGTCCTCGCCGATACCCCAGGAGCAACAGTGTCCCTAATTTGCTGGGAAGTGGCGGTGCGGTCCCCTACGGCACTGCGTAGGATCCTACGGTCTTGGCGTGCATCCGTGCGTCGCTGCGGTCCGGTCCCAGGTCGACGGGCACGTGCACCTTCCGCCGACCACTGGCGACAACATCGATGTACTGTGGAGACCTCACGCCCCACGTGTTGAGCAATTCGCCGGTACGTCCACCCGGCCTCCCGCATGCCCACTATACGCCCTCCCTCAAAGTCCGTCAACTGCACATACGGTTCACGTCCACGCTGTCGCGGCATGCTACCAGTGTTAAAGACTGCGATGGAGCTCCGTATGCCACGGCAAACTGGCTGACACTGACGGCGGCGGTGCACAAATGCTGCGCAGCTAGCGCCATTCGACGGCCAACACCGCGGTTCCTGGTGTGTCCGCTGTGCCGTGCGTGTGATCATTGCTTGTACAGCCCTCTCGCAGTGTCCGGAGCAAGTATGGTGGGTCTGACACACCGGTGTCAATGTGTTCTTTTTTCCATTTCCAGGAGTGTATGTTCATATGACACGAGAAATTCCTGGCTCTGTATATTTGTGAACTGGGAATAATTCCAGTCATGCTGGCGTGCTCTTCTCGCCACGTCACACTTTCCTTAAATACCCACTCACTCCTGTCCCAGCGTAATTTCAAACGCCTTCTCCTCCAAATCATAATATTGCATACGGGATCTATCCGCCCTGTCGATTATAATCTGCTAAACGCCTTCCATTCCAGACGGTGGCTTCAACCCATACATTCCTGTGTAGCTGCAATTAGGGTTGCCAGGTCCAAAAATAAAAAAGCTATAGTCGGTGTTATTTTTAGCCTGACATTTTACCCTAAAAGCTGGGCAACTATTTTGGACCGAAATAGATTCTTCTGGGACGGGAAACGGAAATATCCTCATTAGATTTGGCCGTCTCAGTTCGACTTACTTAATGTAGGATACAGACAGAAGAACAACGATATATATAGGGTGATTCAAAAAGAATACCACAACTTTAGGAATTTAAAACTCTGCAACGATAAAAGGCAGAGCTAAGCACTATCTGTCGGCGAATTAAGGGAGCTATAAAGTTTCATTTAGTTGTACATTTGTTTGCTTGAGGCGCTGTTGACTAGGCGTCAGTGTCACCTTTCTTCGAAGGTGCTACTGTAACTGGACTACAGTATCTGGAGATGTTAGAGAATTGGCTGTTCCCTCAGCTCGAACAAGAAGCACAACAATTCATATTTCAGCAGGATGGAGCGCCACCACATTGGCACTTATCTGTCCGTAACTACCTGAACGTCAACTACCCGAGGCGATGGATCGGCCGCCAGGCAGCCCGTGACAGTGCACTTCATCACTGGCCTCCAAGAAACCCTGATCTTACCCGCTGCGATTTTTTCTTATGGGGGTATGTTAAGGATATGGTGTTTCGGCCACCTCTCCCAGCCATCATTGATGATTTGAAACGAGAAATAACAGCAGCTATCCAAACTGTTACGCCTGATATGCTACAGAGAGTGTGGAACGAGTTGGAGTATCGGGTTGATATTGCTCGAGTGTCTGGAGGGGGCCATATTGAACATCTCTGAACTTGTTTTTGGGTGAAAAAAAACCTTTTTAAATACTCTTTGTAATGATGTGTAACAGAAGGTTATATTATGTTTCTTTCATTAAATACACATTTTTAAAGTTGTGGTATTCTTTTTGAATCACCCTATATATATATATATATATATATATATATATATATATATATATATATATATATATATATATATCCTCCTTATCGTATTTCTCCTTACACTTAATCCTCGCACTTACGTCATTAGCTTGGAACGGGCATTAGTTTGTTATCTCTACTTCATCGCTAAAAAGCTGTAATATCTCTTTGTATTCTACTAATTATCCCTGCACAATTCTATGAGTGAATTACGTTTCCTACTTGACCATCTATATACTCGCAGAATCGATGCGCAAAGTAGTGCAGTACTGTTACTATTCCATGAGCGCACAATTACTCTTTGTAATATTCTCTCTGGTGTGTGTTAGGAGGACTTCTAAGATCTTCTCCGTGCCGAATAGCCGTATTGAATAATTGTAATTTTGCTATCAAGATTACTGGAAGAAAGAAATTGAAAATATATTGTACGCTGATCAAGAGAATATATACTGAGCATTTACATCAAAGGTCTGTAAGGAATTTCATTATATATGTATTCTCTAATTAGAAATCTGCACGGAGGTGTCGTTTCGTTGGTAATCAGAAGGGAACTTCCGATGAATTGGAAACGAACCTGCAGTTATTAGATCCAAGAACTCCATTATTTCATGGGATAATTAAACTCATCAAAGCAAAGTTTCCCCTTGATCTGAGGTTTCGCGACTGACTACGCAACGCAAGAAAACCAAGACATTTTATTTACACAGGATTGCAGATCGCTGCGGACAAGGAGAGTCATCGTCCGATTCTGATTAAGCAAGTAAAGCTTAATTATAACTTTCTTGAGCGACTGTGATGACTGTGATATGGCTGTTTATGAATGATATCATTAAAAAATACTAATAACTAACTTTCCTCCTCACCAGCAACCAGTATAAACACAATATTAATTAAAATTATAAAGCCTTAGGCTGGACTTGCACATAATTATTTGGTAGGCCACGACCGTAAAAAGCGGCCAGTACGGGCTAAGCCAGACGGCGGTGTGGAACATTCTCCATGACAATTGTTACTACCCTTATCAATTACAGCGTGTGCAGGGACAGCGACAGACTTTCCACATCGGGAACAGTTTTGTCATTGGTTTCTTCACAAGGTAACCAAAATTCTGGGGTGTGTGTCGTCCATCCTATTGAAAGATGAGGCCACCTTTACGCGGAGTGGTATCTTCAACTTCCACAACAGTTATCTGTGACATAGTATGTGGAGTCCACACGGTACGGTGACAGCGAATCATGAGCATCGGTGCAACCAGAACGCGTGGGCCGGAATAATTGGTGATGGTGTTTTAAGACGAGTCTTCCTTCCGCGTCGCCTAACAGATCGGAACTATCGGCGTTTCTTGTGGGTGATTTTGCCTCCCCTTCTGGAAGAAGTGCTATTGATTATTCGAAGGATTATGTGGCTGCTACATGATGGTGCTCCAGTCCACTTCGCCGTTAACGTCCGCACGCATCTCAATCGTGTCTTCCCTGGTCGATGGATCGGACGAGGTAGGTCCAGTTGCATGGCCTGCTCGTTCACCGGATCTCAACCCGTGCGATTTCTGGTTATGAGGCCATTTCAAAAGTACCGTGTATGCAGATCCCATTCCAGATGTGGAGACACTGGGGATCGTATTCACGCTGCCTTTGACACTGTTCGGATGCAGCCTGGCCGACCTGAACGTGTGAGACAGAACATGCTACGGCGCGTACACGCATGCGTTGAGGCATATGGAAACTATTTTCAACACGTACTGTAAATGTGGCTGCATGGTACGGCGCGCGTATTAGACCGCAGTCTGTGTAAAAATGTATTATTGTATTGGCCCAAATGGTCTCTAGCATTGAACCATGCATTTCCGAACATAGTTCATTAGACCTTTTTTGTCCCGTTTCCTCTCATGGATCAATCCCTTGAGTTTGTACACGGTGAAAAAATCACACGCCCCCTTCGTACTGGGCGAATGTTGGTGATGAAAATTGACTTCTTTTAAAGACTTCCAATCATCAGTGTCATCTGAAATAATTTTCTGGGGCAACTGCGTATTAGGCACAAAATATTCGTTGCATCTAAACGTGTTGTAAGAATAACCTGTGGTGTCCCACCATCGAATGTCACGCAATTGTCGAAAAAAATTAAACATATTGACAACAGATTCAGTATAAATTTACTCTCGTATGAAGTCTGTTGTACATGCCCTGTCACAATTTCAAAAGAATACTAGAATTCGAAAAAATAATATTGGAATCAAAACTGTCCTCCACGGTACATTACATCAAAAATTAACTTCCACTACTCACTACTTAACCAAATTCTTGTGTAGAAGGAAGCAAAGTATGCAGTCACATACATGAATGACCACTGCCTTATGAACTTTGTTGTAAAAATCCAGTTGTGTAAACCATGCTCATCTAGTCACATTTAGACAGGGAAATTGTATAATACTTGTGAATCTGTTGGCGCGTGCAAATATGATTCACGAAACATGTAAAGTAACTGAACTGACAGATCTAGAATCTTCTGCGCACACAAAAGTGAGACGGGGTCAGTTGGAAAAACAAAATACTGTAACCAGCCACATATTTCACACGACACGTTTCGAAGTATTATACCTTCATCATCAGGTGGATTTAAGACAATTAATACTTATGTACGACTTTGTATAACCTGTGGCACTGTCTTTCAGTGTTCACAGCCTACTTTGCCAGTAGTATTTTCACCGTATGCACTTTCTACAAACTGAGTTATGCAAAGATGTTGCTTAAAATTCAGTGTGTAGAAAGTGTTTATGCTGAAAAAAGATTTGAGAAACAGCCACTAAAAGATAGCGTCACAGGTTACCCAAAGTGAGTGCCTATCACGTTTTTTTCCTTGTCTTGTCTACACTAGTACTTTTAAGTTCGGAGGGGAACTTCCGTGGATGTTGGACACTTTCCCTACACTGTCACTGGTGGTTTGTTTCCTTTTCCCCGGTCAGCTTGCTTCACATCTAATGAGCTAGACGTCGAAGAGGCGTAAAACTCCCACACCAACTGCACGACCGGTTTCCGGACCGTAGCAGATCACCTGGAAACAAACTGATTACGGATTAATGGACTCCTCGCCGGCAGACATGGAACGGCGGGAAGGTCGGGCCGGGTTTACGCGTTAAGCGAAGCCGACAGTAGTGTCATGTAGACAAAGTCACGCGGGCATAAAATTGTCAGAATTTAGCGCCTGGGAATTAGGACCGAAGCGGGTGCGCGCGGGCTTGTGTTGGAGGCTATAAACCCGCAAGGATCGAACAAGCTGTTATACGACGCCAAAAAATCTTTCGAGGACGAATTTCCGGTAGCAGATCCTGGACGAAGAATCAATAGCCATTAGCGGAGACCGCGTTCGCAGCAATTGACACTTGACTACGGAGCCTCTAAATGGAAAAGTTCGCTCCCAGGGTACTCTTTTTACCACAGCACATTACGAACCTGTATCAGGTGGCGAGATCGGGCATCTGGGAGAAAAGTTTGATGAAAATATTTGAGAAATAGGCAACCACCTCCCCTTTTCCCAGCATAGCCTCCCATTTTGCTCGTCGCACATATGTGTTCGTTGATTGTAGTAGGTACTGTTCAGCAGCTAGACGTTCTGCAGTTACTGCCAGACATCAGCGGTCTCGAATAAACGCCCAGGACCAGCGGCCAAACGACATGTATCCTAGCCTCTACTCTGAGCCGTCGTCAGATGGACGTAAAGAGAGGCACGTGATTAACACACTGCTCTCCAGAAGACAAAAATAACCGTCCGAAGAGACCAAAAGTAAAATGACTACATAAAACTAGCCGTATGACAAGAGGATTCTAGGCTGAGATTCGTTGCAAGAATCCTAAGGAAATATACAGGGGGTGGACAAAAATTTGGAAACACCAGAAACACAACTTATTGCCGTGCCTGATAAGGTATAGGAAAAACGTTGGCATTCAAAACAGCTTCCAGCCTCCCCGGAATGAGTAAATACAGCTCCTGTTTAGTTTTCGAGGGGATCTTATATACCAGAATTTTTGCAAAATATTGGCAAGCTCAGGTTACTATGCCGGCCGCTGTGGCCGAGTAGTTCTAGGAGCTTCAGTCAGGAACCGCGCTGCTGCTACGGTTTCAGGTTCGAATCCTGCCTTGGGCATGGATGTGTGCTGATGACCTCAGATGTTAAGTCCCATAGTGCTTAGAACCATTTGAACCAGGTTACTATGATGGAGGTGGATTGCCTTCAAAGAAGGCCCCAAAGGCCCAGTATTAGTGAGATCTGGTGACCGTGCAGCTCACATAACCAGCCCTGGACGACGCGAGCTCTGTGAAAAGCGGCCCCGTCCTCTTGGAACACAGCGCCACCTTTGGGGAACAAATATTGTGTCATGGGATGGACCTGATCAGCCAGAATGGTCATGTAATCCTTAGGAGTAATGGGACGGTGCAGAGTAATTATGGAGCCCATGAAATACGACGATTAGGCTGCCCAAATCATCACCGAACCCCCGCCATGCTTCACTCTCTGGGACGTAATCTCGGCCAGAAGTTGGCAACAGTGTGAAACAAGACTCATCCGAACAAATTATTTCTACCATTGGTTTTTATAGCTTCGGCATCACATTTGCCTGTTATGGTCAATTGCGTCACTGATGTATGGTTTTGGAATTCCAGCTTGCCCTGCAAATCCCTCTTCTGGAGCGCCCTCCGTGTTGTTGTATTGCTGGCAGGGTTCGCGAGTGCGATAGGCAGTTCTGCAGTGATCAGTGATTTTTGCGGCAGTCGTCCTCTTATATTTCGCAACAATACTCTTTTTTTCTGCTTTCCTTATATGTGGTTTAAATCTTTGAAACGATGCCTCTTGAAACACCACACATTTTTCCCAATCTTCGAATTCAAGTAACTCCGACATAATGCACTTACAGCCACACAGAACACCGTTCTGACCATGACTGACACTTGCACCATAGTGAGGTCATTGCACAGGTGCCGTTTGTGGTCAAATACAACGGCGCCACTTGCAGACTCGTTAGCATCTGCGTTGATGTTCAGGCATGCGTTTCTCGCTTTGTTTGCATATTTTTGTCCAAACCCAATACTCCATCTTCGAAAGAAGTGGAGTACAAAGCACTCGTTCGACCTGTTCTTGACTATTGCTCACCAACATTGATAGAACAGATAGAGAAGATACAAAGCAGAGCGGGTCGTTTCCTCACGTGTTCATTTTCTGAACACGAGAGCATTTACGGAAACGCTTCACAACCTCCAGCCAAAGAGGCAGCTGAGGCGTTGGGTACGACGGTGAACTTTGCTGTTAATGTAGTAGAGTCTTGTACCAGGGAAGCAAGGGTGAGGATGTTATTACGGGTTTTAACTTTTAATAGAGTCCATGTGTTGTGGTACAAGCTCTCCATAATAATCTTCTTGCAGACATTATCGGTAATCTTGCTGTTACAAACTTTAGTCTTGCTGCTAGTCTCGATCTGGTCGCTAAGCACTATCGTAGCCTGAGTGAGTCAGTGACAGTGAGTTCGTGAGGCCTCCGATCAGCGGCGACGGCCTAAATACTGGCTGTCGAGAGGGCATTGGCGGCTTGCTTGCGAGTGTGTCTGTGGCCTCTCTCGTGATAGGCGCGGTCGATCCAGCGTCTACTATCGATCTTCGCGCAACATCTTTGCCGACCGGTATGCTGGCGACATCTTACGCCAGCACAGTTAAAATTTTAACACAGCGTAGCAAGGAGAGTCGGCAACATTTCACTCCCTCCCTCATATCTCGAGGAATGGCAACGGCGAGAAAATCAGAGAGTTCGTGTGACAGTCTTTCATACCACACAGCATTTGCGAATGGCAGAGGGAGGGCGCGAAGCAATAATGGTACCAGAAGTACGTTCACCACATTCCATAAACTGGTTTGCAGAGTATACATATCGATGTACAAAATAAGAATTATGGTCCTGACGACGACCAGCCGATTGCAGGCACACAAATTGAGATTGGGGAAGGATGCGAAAGAAAATCGGTCTTGCTGTTGTCAAACGAACCATTCCCGGTTTTGCCCAAGGGATTTAAGTAACCCACGGAAAACCTAAAACAGGTTGACCACCCTCTCAAATACAACTCCAGCGTGTTTGTTACCACTGCACAGCACTATCCGGCCCATTATGTTCCCTTTCCAAACTGGAGCCTCTGTTTGTCTTTCAGTTGTCCTTGCGAGTCTGAGCTCCAGTATTACCACCGACCAATACTTCTTGGAAATATGGCGTATTAGATGTGGGTTCTCAGTGTTCAGATTAACTGACTGACCGCAACTACGAAGTTAAATCTTGCGATGTCAAGGACTGTTCACAAATGTCGCAGCTTTGTTGTCGGTTGGACATCACATGTACATGGTGAGGTTATTATTTTGCCGGTCGCTGTGGCCGAGCGGTTCTAGGCGCTTCAGTCCGGAACCGCGCTGCTGCTACGCTCACAGGTTCGAATCCTGCCTCAGGCATGGATGTGTGTGATGTCCTTAGGTTAGTTAGGTTTAAGTAGTTCTAAGTCTAGGGGACTCAGATGTTCCGCCCCATAGTGCTTAGAGCAATTTGAACCATTTTTGATATTATTTTCTTTGTTGAAGACAGGTGTCTTAGAGGTATTACAGCAATATGTGTGACGTATCTGTAAGAAGTTTAAGACTGCATCACATGTTGGTCTACGGTAATTGAAGACATATTAAACGTTTTTTGTTTACTGTAATGAAAAAAGCAGCGCAGAGTTCAGGAGCAGTTCCGGTTAGAACCTATTCGTACTCTTGGATCTAGGTTTCTATCGTTATCAATAACATGGTTTCTGCAGTTACCTAACGGCTGTGCCCTCTCTAGTTTACATTTAAGTGTCTGTCAAAGTGAATGCAATTTTCACTGTACAGTGTGTGCCAGGTACTTTCGTTATTGATCATTGGCATAAACCTATTTAATAGCTATTGACAAAGCGACAGCGTCTTTTTTTTCGGTCTCCTGCATTGTTCGTGAATATCGCGCCTAAAAAATACAAGCTAGATGCTCACTGAAGAAACATTCCTCTTTTATAATAACTGCTACCAGTCACAGTTTGTCGCTACCTTGGTTAAATTTGTATTAATAACAACCAGAGCAAAATATTAACAAACTGTGATTGGTAGCCGTTAGTATAAAATCGTAGCCTAGTTGCCCTCCAAACAGATTATGTGGTTATAGTAAATATATTTATGAACTAGCAACCCACACCGGCTTCGCACGGGCAGCATTAAGTATCTATGGCCGCACGCCTTGTTTACAATTTGTAGTGAGGAGCCAGAAAATGCATGACTCTCTCGATCAGTGTTACCAAGTGCCTCGCTTTCGGAAGGTGTTTTCAAAGAGGGAGTTAAAGTCTGATATTCTCAGTTTTTTAGCCATCCTCGTGTATTGGGGACCCAACTCTTTTGTAGGCATTTTTGATTCGTAAACAAAACGAAATCAAAATATAATAAGTAAGCACCAAAATAACTAAAGTAACTCAATAAATTCGTTTTTCCTAGCCAAAAAGTCAATTATAAATAAAACCTATCAAAAGAAGCAAAGCAATTTCGTTAATATTTAATAAGAAAAGCGAAATAAATAAATCTGCATGTCCTAGCCAAATAAATTCAGTGTAAATACACTCCTGGAAATGGAAAAAAGAACACATTGACACCGGTGTGTCAGACCCACCATACTTGCTCCGGACACTGCGAGAGGGCTGTACAAGCAATGATCACACGCACGGCACAGCGGACACACCAGGAACCGCGGTGTTGGCCGTCGAATGGCGCTAGCTGCGCAGCATTTGTGCACCGCCGCCGTCAGTGTCAGCCAGTTTGCCGTGGCATACGGAGCTCCATCGCAGTCTTTAACACTGGTAGCATGCCGCGACAGCGTGGACGTGAACCGTATGTGCAGTTGACGCACTTTGAGCGAGGGCGTATAGTGGGCATGCGGGAGGCCGCGTGGACGTACCGCCGAATTGCTCAACACGTGGGGCGTGAGGTCTCCACAGAACATCGATGTTGTCGCCAGTGGTCGGCAGAAGGTGCACGTGCCCGTCGACCTGGGACCGGACCGCAGCGACGCACGGATGCACGCCAAGACCGTAGGATCCTACGCAGTGCCGTAGGGGACCGCACTGCCACTTAGGGACACTGTTGCTCCTGGGGTATCGGCGAGGACCATTCGCAACCGTCTCCATGAAGCTGGGCTACGGTCCCGCACACCGTTAGGCCGTCTTCCGCTCACGCCCCAACATCGTGCAGCCCGCCTCCAGTGGTGTCGCGACAGGCGAGAATGGAAGGACGAATGGAGACGTGTCGTCTTCAGCGATGAGAGTCGCTTCTGCCTTGGTGCCAATGATGGTCGTATGCGTGTTTGGCGCCGTGCAGGTGAGCGCCACAATCAGGACTGCATACGACCGAGGCACACAGGGCCAACACCCGGCATCATGGTGTGGGGAGCGATCTCCTACACTGGCCGTACACCACTGGTGATCGTCGAGGGGACACTGAATAGTGCACGTTACATCCAAACCGTCATCGAACCCATCGTTCTACCATTCCTAGACCGGCAAGGGAACTTGCTGTTCCAACAGGACAATGCACGTCCGCATGTATCCCGTGCCACTCAACGTGCTCTAGAAGGTGTAAGTCAACTACCCTGGCCAGCAAGATCTCCGGATCTGTCCCCCATTGAGCATGTTTGGGACTGGATGAAGCGTCGTCTCACGCGGTCTGCACGTCCAGCACGAACGCTGGTCCAACTGAGGCGCCAGGTGGAAATGGCATGGCAATCCGTTCCACAGGACTACATCCAGCATCTCTACGATCGTCTCCGTGGGAGAATAGCAGCCTGCATTGCTGCGAAAGGTGGATATACACTGTACTAGTGCCGACATTGTGCATGCTCTGTTGCCTGTGTCTATGTGCCTGTGGTTCTGTCAGTGTGATCATGTGATGTATCTGACCCCAGGAATGTGTCAATGAAGTTTCCCCTTCCTGGGACAATGAATTCACGGTGTTCTTATTTCAATTTCCAGGAGTGTATATTCGTGAAGATGAAATGACAGTTTCAGAGACTTTACTGGTCTCGTGCAGATAAGATTTTATTTATATAGACTGACGCGGCGAGTGAAAATTTGTACTAAGGCCGGGAATTAAACCAGGGTCCCTTGCTTACTGGGCAGGCGCGTAAGCCACTAAGCCACGTTGGCACAGCAGTTGAGACAACTGCACGGATTACCCTGGTACGCCTCCCTCCTCCGTCCAAATTGTCCCTTACACACGAACAGAATTACTGAGGCTCTCCATGCTCTGGAATAGCACCTCAGCATCGAACTGAAATGGGTAATACTGCGTGAAACTCAGGACCAGGTAGTGATACAAATGAAATGACACAGCTTCAGAGATTTTACTGCTCTCGTACAGATATGATTTTATGTATATAGACTGAAGCGGCGAGTGGAAATTTGTAGCAAGGCCGGGAATCCAAGCCGGGTCCCACCTTCGCACAGCAGTTGACAGAACTGCACAGATTACCCTCCCTCCTGGATCCTGTTCGTGTGTAAGGGGGAATTTCAAGTGGACTGGGGCCGCAGTGAGAATTTGAATCGAGAAGGGAGGCGTGGCAGCGCAATCGGTGCAGTGCTTTGCCGAGGTGGCTTAGTGGATAACGCACCTGCTTGTCAGCAGGAGACCAGGGTTCGATTCTCGCCCTTGCTACAAACTTTCACTCGCCGCTTCAGTCCATATCCATAACATCTGAACTAATAAGCTGGAAGACACTTTAAATTATAGTTTTTCATGATCCGATTCTGATGAAATAAAGAGTATCCTTTGCACCAAGGTAAGCTAAAGTTATCTGTGAAAACTCCATGGAAATTCGTCTAGTGGTTTTGGAGATCAGGGTGTTCAAACAAACAAACATACCAAGTTTTTTTTAGAAAATGTCTTATTGTATTCTGTTACACTATCTACATCACCCACAATCAGTTTTTGGCAAGTATTTTCAGTGTACAGACTCGACAGTTTTGCAGTTTGATTATTGGTATAGAAGATACAGATTAATTAATTATAACAAAGTCATAGCAGGAAAAAAAACAGCCACTATTGTTATAGATTTCTTCTCAGCTGGGGTTAGTACAACAGATTTCAAATCCACGTGATTGATATCGGATGAGTATTCTTCTTCCATGTTGTACTTCGTGTGTTGTACTGCATTCTTCTAAGCAACAGTAACTGATGTACATTTTTCTGTGCTTTCTTGTATTGACTGCATAAATACCCTGTTGTTCCAACCAGATAGTCAACTTGCAGTCCTATTCGTGCAACGGGAAACGTATCCATTTGTTTATTTACGAGATAAATTTGAGCCTAGAGGGCGATAAAGGTAGATATGAAGCGTCTCTCGGCCGTGCGCCGTTGCACATTTGGCAGCTGTATGATGTATCACAAAAAGTCCCTGTATACGAGGTCAGCGCGCCAGTCGTGGGATTTAGTGAGCGTTTATACGGAGGGAAACACTGCACCGGCGAGAGTGAGGATCTATTCCGATGATTTCCCAGTGCCCCACCTAAGCAAATGCACGTCTTCTCTGCTTCATGATACGAATAACACGATTAACTTCTCAGCAAAGCTTATACCTTTCTCCAATAGATAATGCAACCATTACTTTTCACACCTGATTGTGTTTTCTTCCTATTAAGACCGTATTGCTTGTTGATGACCATGTAATAGTAAGTGACAATAAGGCTGCCTGCTGTAAGTCCCATATGGATTTAAGCAGATAGTTACAATGCACAAGCTGGAAATCTCCGTTATCATAATTAAATCTCCGGCTTCAGAGTGTTGTTCTCCTGTCAGGCGCATATTAATAGTAAATGAGTATGCCGTCTAATATACGTTCCTCGGATGTGTCTTCCCGAGCGAGACCGCACTGGGTAACCGGGCGGTGTGAGGCGCCTTGCCACGGATCGTGAGCGGCTCCCCGCGTCGGAGGTTCGAGTCCTCCCTCGGGCATGGGTATGTGTGTTGTCCTTGGCGCAAGTTAGTTTAAATTAGATTAAGTAGTATGTAAGCCTAGCGACCGATGATCTCAGTAGTTTGGTCCCATAGGAACTTACCACCAGCCCTCTTCCTGGGCGAGGTGGCGCTGTAGTGAAAACAATGAATCCCTGTTCGGAAGAACGGGGTTCAAAGCTACTCTAGCCATCAGTTTAAGCTTTCCGTTGTTTCCCCACATCATCGTATGCAAATTTACGTCATGTTTTAGATATGTGTCGTTCACATTCTAAATATTGCCCAAACAAAGAACCAAACAAACAGGAATAGGTACTGAAGGATTGGAAAATAGATTTAGAGCAATAATAAGGGTACAGAAGACTAGAGGCATAAGCTATAGCGTTGTGATTTCCTGCGTGGTACTGGATACTGATACTGGACGCAATGATTCACTACTGCGTGCATGCGTTAGCAGGCAGATTCTATTACAGTGGAGCCAAGCAAACAGTAGGATCTTGTGCTTCAACCACGGAGGCAGCGGGATTCACATCCCACTACAGTCAACGCAGTTGAAGGTTTCGTTGTTTCCTTGAATCGGTTAGGGGGAATACCGGGATGGCTTCTTCGAAAAGGCCACGTCCGATATCCTCTCCGTCCTTGACGTATTCCAGCTTATGTTCTGTCTCTAATGTCAACGACATCGACGGCATGTTCAACCTCGATCCTTGCCTTCCTCCCTTTCTTCAAATAGTAACAGTGAAGGAAGGAAGACAAGTTAAAGTGAATATACACTGAAGAGCCAAAGAAACTGGGACACCTGCCTAATATCGCTTGGGGCCCCCGCAAACACGCAGAAGTGCTACAGCACGACGTGGCATGCACTCGACTAATGTGTGAAGTAGTGCTGGAGGGAACTGACGATGAATCTTGAAGGCCTTTCCATAAATGCGTAAGAGTAAGAGGGGGTGTTGATCTCGTCTGAACAGCACGTTGCAAGGCATCCAAAGTATGCTCAATAATGTTCATGTCTGGGGAGCTTTCGGCCAGCGGAAGTGTTTAAACACAGTGTTCCTGGAGCCACTGTGCAGCAATTCTGGACGTGTGGCGTGTCGCATTGTCCTGCTGGAATTGCTCACGTCCGTCGGAATGCACAATAGACGTGGATGGATGTAGATGGTCAGACAGGATGCCTGTCAGAGTCGTGTGTGGACGTATGATGTGTCCCATATCACTTCAGTTACACGTGCCCCGCACCATTACAGGTCCTCCACCAGCTTGAACAGTCCCCTGCTGACATACAGGGTCCATGGATTCATGATGTTGTCTGCATACCGTACACGTCTATCCGCTCGATAAAATTTGAAACGAGACTCGTCCGACCAGGCAACATGTTTCCAGTCACCAACAGTCCACTGTTATTGTTGATCGGCCCAGGCCAGGCGTAAAGCTTTATGTCGTGCAGTCATCGAGGGTACGCGAGTGTGCCTTCGGCTCCGAAAGCCCATATCGACGATATTTCGTTCAATGGTTCGCACGTTGGCACTTGTTAATGGCCCAACATTGAAATCTGCAGCCAGTTTGCAGAAGGATTGCACTTCTGTTGCGTTGAACGATTCCCTTCAATTGTCGTTGGTCCCGTTCTTGGAGTATCTTTCTCCGGCCACAGCGATGTCGGAGATTTGATATTTTACCGGATTCCTGACGACGGTTCAATCCCGCGTCCGGCCATCCTGATTTAGGTTTTCCGTGATTTCCCTAAATCGTTCCAGGCAAATGCCGGGACGGTTTCTTTGAAAGGGCACGGCTGACTTGCTTCCCCGTCCTTCCCTAATCCAATGAGACCGATGACCTCGCTGTCTGGTCTCCTTCCCCAAACAACCCAACCCCCAACCCCTGATTCCTGATATTCACGATACACACGTGAAATGGTCGAACGGGAAAATCCCCACTTCATCGCTACCTCGGAGATGCTGTGTCCCATCGCTCGTGCGCCGACTATAACACCACGTTCAAACCCACTTAAATCGTGATAACCTGCCATTGTAGCCTCAGTAACCGATCGAACAACTGCTCCAGACACTTGCTGTATTACATAGGCGTTGCCGACCGCAACGCCATATTCTACTTGTTTACATATATCTGAATACGCATTTCTTTGGTGCTTCAGTGTATGTATACTCAAGAAAGATCTTGTATATTTATTCGAATTAAAGTTTTCGACATTTGTTACAGGCTATCATCAAATACAATATTTAGTAAGAAAGAGAAAGCTATAAGAGAGTACGAAGTTGATGTGACTAAAACACTCAGTGCCAGTATACTATACTTATGCTAAGAACAACACGCGCACACACACACACACACACACACACACACACACACACACACACACACACACACACATACGCCCGAGGGAGGACTCGAACCTCCGACGGGAGGGCAGGTTAACTTCAATTACAATATTTAGTAAGAAAGAGAAAGGTATAAGAGAGTACGAAGTTGATCTTGATGTGACTAAAACACTCAGTGCCAGTGTACGAGTAAAATATAAAAAGTCGTAAGCAATTCGTACTTAATCACTGGGAATCTGAGTTCGTCAGGAGGGAAATGATTCAGTTAAAACTACGGATGTTGTGCAAATTGAATTATAACGAAAGTTAAGGGGCTCCGGAACGCCCTATACTTGCAATGTTAAAATAACGCTTATAAATTACATCTTTCCTCACAAAGTGTTTGAGGTAGGAAGTTGAACTTTTTACAGATTATTTATTGGAATATGGGCTACAACTTAACACAGGGATTTTACAAAATTTTAGTTCAGTTATTAAAGATGATTTTTTTTCAATTGTAATGAAAATTCACAACATTTTTTTTGCAATTTTTTATTTATATATTCAAAAATATACAGTTTTTTGGAAAAAGGCTGTGTTAAATTATGCAGAAGATACTGTGTAACATTTACTGAAAGTTTGAAACAAATATGTTTGGAAGATCCTTAGAAAACATGTAATTAGTATGAGAAAATAAAAGTTTTGGGAATCGAGCGACCAAGATTGGATTAACTTTTTAGTGCATTCCAGGTCCATAGGATGGATTATCTTCATCCTCTGCAAACTCCTCCTCCAGCTTCCTCTTGTTCCTCCTCCTGTTTACTCTTGCTTGTATTTCTAGACTCTTTACAGCCCTGTCTGCAGCCCGAAGGCGTTCCTTGTCTAAAGCAAGCATCGATCGTTGTTGTGTTCATAGATTTTGCTACCATTTTCTTCAGTTGCAGTTACTGCAACACTGTTCCAAAAGGTGGTCATGTATGAACACTTATCACATTTCAGTTGTATTTCAGTAGCAAGTCCTACGTGCTTTATTATGGAGAGTTCCAGACCAACTTCACTACAATGAATACATCTTACACAGTTTGAAAAAATTCCTTTGAGAACCGACATATCAAATATTTCATTCACATCCGATTCGCCCATAAAACATTCATAGTTTTCAGTCATTAAACCAAGCTTCTTCTGTGAAGTATTTTCTTTCCCACTTTGACTGCTATGGGCAGGTGTACTTGAGAGGTTAGGTTCACTCACTTGGTTATCGTCTTTATTGTTTACAGTAATAACACATACCTTTGGCTTTCCAACATTTCTCCTTTACTTAAAAGCCTTCAGAGGATTTCTAATAACTTTACTTTTACTCATTATTATACTTCAACAAAACAGAGACTCAAGAAACAGAATTAATTACGAATATTTTCGAGATAACGACAGAGTAAATAAACATGAAACAATCGACAATCACACCAGCGATATATATTGAACCATCACAGGTTAGCCACAACACATATTTTATCTCACATCACTAAAATGTACCCTGATGAACACGGACGTTAATAATAACACCATTTGACAGCAGTTTAACAGCGCCACAGTGGGTCACGCCCATGTAGAACACATTTCAAAAAAAATTTTAAAATAGTTGTAGTCTTCGGAATTGAATAAATTATATATCTATTAAAAGGTAATAGTCTGCAGATTCAGAAAACGAAAAAAAGTAAAAATTGAACTTTTCATGATTTTGAGCCTTTCCGGAGCCCCTTAAGCACATTGCATTGTGGCTGACATCCCCCAGTGTCCTCTTCTTTATGTTAAAATCGCACACGGCCTGCTCACGTCATATCTTCAGATATGAAGCGTTGTGTATTCTCTCTCACCGTGTTCCTTGTACGTCCTATGATCTCTAATAAGAGTTCGAAAAAAACATTCTATTACATAAATAGCTTCCGTCGACTGGCATAGCGGTCTGTGTCGCTGGTGAGAGCCATACGAGTTTAGCTGAACGTGTGTCCAGACTGTGGAACGGCGGCTGAGAGGCTTGCAGGGGTGCAGCTGCCGCTTCGCCCGTGGGGAGGGCAGCCCACCCCGTCTGCAGGTGGCTCCACTCCAAGTATCGAGGACCTGAAATCCCCAACACGAGAGGGGCGCGGGCCAAGTCTGCCAAAAGGTCTACTCTTCATTATCGAGTGTTCGCGTAAAAGAATCACCCGAAAGCAAGATCAGTGAACCAAAAAATAAATTAATTTTCAACTACTTTTAGTAGAATTGTTTTTAAGCTTGTATTTCTTAAGAATATAATTAATCGAGGTATGCACTGTCCGTCAGAAAAGTTCCGAGAGTCATTTTATTCCTGGGATACATGCGACGTCAGCGCAGTAACTACAGTGCCAGCTTGAACAAACAACTGTAAACAACAGATGTGCATTCGACCAGTCGACTGTGACCAGGCAGTGTTAAGCCATCGACGCACGAGTTAGCTAACGTTAACGTGGCGCTCTGTGAGTTTTGTGACGTCACTCCCTGCTACTCCACGATGAGGAGCCATTTCGTCGCATGAAACTGAAAATAAGTTCTGCGATATTTCGGCAACGTCCCACATAAAGTAAAACCAATAGGAAGCAAGAACGCTCCCTACGTCATAAGCAGAAATGAAGACGCCGTACTGTATTTGTAGTGTTCGGTAGACACCCATATTCGGTGTATTTTTAAAGTTCGTTAGACCCTATGAATATATGCTGTTTTTAAGAACCAGCAGATTGACTGTCTCGAGAACGAATCGTTGTTTGTACTATTTGTTGTAATAAAATGAAGGGAAACGTCATATTTGTGGTTGAAGAATTTTCGTATTTATTTTTGCGTGTTACTAGAGTAAGCCATTTTAAGGCTGAAATGGCTCTGAGTACTATGGGACTTAACATCTGAGGTCATCAGTCCCCTACAACATAGAATTACTTAAACCTTTAAACTAACCTGAGAATATCACACACATCCATGCCCGAGGCAGGATTCGAACCTGCGACCGTAACGGGCCCGAGGTTCCAGACTGAAGCGCCTAGAAAGGCTCGGCCACAGCTGCCGGCCCATTTTAAGGCAACGGCGCATTGAAGACTCATGAAAACGTGTCTTTTTTGTTGGAATTTGTTATAATTAAATGTCAATCAATAACATTTCGCCGATTCTGGTCTTTAGGAGACTGTAATATAAAATACGGAGCTCTTAGTAGCAAAGTTTCAGCATAGCGTGGTTGCCTGAGACTCCACGTTGCGGAACTCAGAGTAAATCACTAAAGGATTTGTGTTCTGCTGAATGCAAATCTTTTTTTTTTCACACCTTTGCGTTTTCTAAAAAATTGTAGGACCTACCTATGAAATTCTGTAATGTTTGATGTTATGTAAATATAAGTGCGAGCTCTGTCAAAAGTGTTAGATTTGATGAAATTTTATGAGCTGTTGTCTTTACAGAGTGGACGTATTCCACCTTCACGGATATCGAAGTTTTTATTTGAGTACGCCACAGTGAGAACAAATGGTTCAAATGGCTCTGAGCACTATTGGACTTAACATCTGTGGTCATCCGTTCCCTAGAACTTAGAACTACTTAAACCTAACTAACCTAAGGGCATCACACACATCCATGCCCGAGGCAGGATTCGAACCTGCGACCGTAGCAGTCGCGCGGTTCCGGACTGAGCGCCTAGAACCGCTAGACCACCGCGGCCGGCACAGTGAGAACATGACTAGCATATGGGCAAAAGAGGAAATGTGCGTTTTAATAGAGCTAACACAGGAATTCTGCGCGCATTCATTTTTGTGAACAAACTGTGTGGTTTGCGAACCAAATAAAGCCACCTGCCGCTGGAGAGTGCGGAGAGCGCAAAATCACATTAACCAGCTGGCGCCGTGTGCCGTCGGCGCTGTCTCTCGTGACGTTGGATATGTCGTCTGCGTGCACCGCAACCTTAGCTGCATCGTCCCGTATGCCGATGGCTTGCCACTGTAATGGGTCAGCGTTGTAGTGTCACAGATCTTAACAGAGCAGCATCTCTAACTCAAGCGTTCGAGAAATTCTCCGGAATGTTTTAAAGAAGTGAAAAGTTTGTGATTCCGTGCACCTTGACTCCTGAACGAATCAACGACGTGTGAACGCCTGCCGCGACTTGATTGAAATGCAAAACGCAGACAATTCTTATCTGGAAATAGTCATCACAGGCTTCGAGACTAGTTGTTATCAATACTAACTTACCACAAAATGACAAAGCACAGAAATTCACACGATGGGTCAACGCTTTGACGACATAACCACCAACATTCGAGCCAATGTGATGCGGGAGTTGAACAGCACAAAGGACTGCTCTGATAGTTTCACACGATTCTCTGCGTTGAATTCAATTGGGGGAAGGTTATGTAGAACAGCTGATATTAAAACCGCCATCTTAACCTTTCTCTATGTGTTACTAATCCAGTTTCGAAACTTTTATGGGCTAGCGGGATATGATGTAGCTTTTAAAGCGATCAGCGGAACTGTACTTTTGAAGGAAACGACGGTTAAGCATGCGCCACTGTCGTCCCCAATGTGATATCTCGCACTGATAATTTATGCTGTTTCTCTGCTGCGGAATTAATTTGCTTTTATAGTCTGTCGACAAACTCAATAGCGGCAGCACAAATTTCCCCTCTCCTTACCTATTTACGCCACAATGAGTGTGAATTGGCTGCTTCGCATTTTTTTCCCCTTAATTTTGCGTTTGATATTTAATACACCACACCATAATTCCCGTTTATAGCCCGTCATTAAACAAAATCATCACACAATACAATAATCACCTTGGAGGGAAGAAAACCTGATAATTAGGTCAGAGCTGGGTAGAGACCATCGAATCCAGCAAACGTTTTCCAAATAACCACTGGTTGTTCACAGTACAGATTCTGAACAGATAAGATGCGTGAGAGCTGCTTTGACTGAATCAGTTATTGTTAGACTTGTGACAAGACATCCGCTGTACGTCTGATAATCTCCTGATCGTTAACATTCTCAAGCTGCTTTTCACAATTAGTTCACGATCACACAGTTGATTGAGTATATTTCGGAGGATTCCTGTGGTTCAAATATCGTATTCCTGTGGTTGGAACATCGTTTGCCAAATAGTTAACAAGCACATTAAAAAAGTTATTCCCGTATAAGTTTATATCCACAAAAGTTAGATGTTATTCCTCTACAATTATTTCCAGTGTCTCATGACGATGTGTTTATAGATGTGTAAATTTCTATAAAGTTTGGAGCTCCGTCTTGGATTCAGTCCATCACTTGATGATTCCAATTGCGAGTGTCTTGTAGTTTGAAGTAGGACCACTTCTCTGTTTAATTTGTATCTGCATAGCGCCCCGAAAACAGTTCATACTGCGAAGTTCTTAAATCATGGCGACGCAGTTTTCGGAGAAAGAAAGACGTCTGTGGAGTATATTTATATTTCAGTAAATGCGTTAATAGTTTACCCACGTTTCATAGAAAAAGAAAAACCTTTTTGCCTTACTGTTTTTATTTTGTAATTCATCTGAACTTTTTGCAGAGTCAGTCAATACATGAATCTTCCTCGTTTTTCGCGTAGTGTCGTGTGCAGAGCATATTTCTACCACGGAAAATTAGTCCTTATTGCATAACATGGCCGGCCGCGGTGGTCTCGCGGTTCTAGGCGCGCAGTCCGGAACCGTGCGACTGCTACGGTCGCAGGTTCGAATCCTGCCTCGGGCATGGGTGTGTGTGATGTCCTTAGGTTAGTTAGGTTTAAGTAGTTCTAAGTTCTAGGGGACTGATGACCACAGCAGTTGAGTCCCATAGTGCTCAGAGCCATTTTTTTGCATAACATGAAGTAGTTTACGTGATGTTGACTTCTGATTTGTCGGAACTATATTCAACGGTTTCGCTCCGAAGAGTTTTCTGTGCTACTTGTGGTACGGGATAATTTTTATAGCATGTTTGTGCGGCAGTTTTAGTGGTCTGCCGATTATGCTCTCTTACCGCAGGGAGAGTGCTTTCATTTGCAGAATACGGATATCGATTGCTTATAGCTGTTGTAAAAAAGAATTTTCAACATCTTGTTGAAAAGTATCGTTTCATGTCGCTGAAATGAATGATACTTCGCCCAATATACCCTCCAGTACTGATATCCTTCTGGCAGGTCAGAATAATTTGCTCGCTATACCTTCAAACATGCACATCGTGATACCAGCTTGTGCCGTTGTTGCTGGCCAGCTGTTGTGTGACGTAGGTTGCTGATGATTAAAGATTCTACTCCGTGTCTTCGTTTACGTCGTCGCTCTTGGCGAGTGGGAGAGCCTCTTTCTGGCACCGACTCACACGGAAACCGTTAGCCTCTCACGGAGGTGTGGGACTCCAGATGGCCGGAATGACGGCAGGCCTATGCGAAGCGGCGGCTTCCAACTGGTGCAGATTTGTGGTGTTGGCACGCCTGACTGACGTTTCTCCAAGCCGTCTACGCCAGATGTGCGGAGTGCTAGCTGGCACAGCTTTGCCACGCTGCCAAGCAGAAAACATTGGTACAAGGTTAATGTCCTCCATTCACGTCGTTATTGAAACAGGCAAGTGCGACACTTGTGACAACTTTGCTTCGGTGGTATACTTGTTACAGTATGTCAGACTACCAGGTGATTTGTTTTAGTTTATCGCCAAATGGGCGCTTTCGGAACGGTTTTAGACTCCAATGTTGGAATTTCGTCACCAAAAATTGTTTCTCGCGGCGGAATTTGTTATTATTTCGGCGAATTTGATGTACAATTACGTTAAAAGTAGAAACACCTATGAATTTCCTGCTCTGCCTCCTAGAAAGGCGTATATGTTGCAAACATAGAGTTCCCTAGCGAGAGACACTGTCCCATAACAGGAGAACGAAACGAAAGAGATCTGTTTCGTCTAAAGTTCGACACAAGTTGCAAATTTTTACTTTAGTGAATATTTAAGGTGTGTTGTCAGACAAGCTGACAAGATAGATAGAGCTCGTTTTATGTTTCTCCGTTTCTTGAAATTCAGATCCTGTGAAATGAAATTCCATAGTGAGCAGCATATACTTTTTTTTCATTTTATTACTAGTTTCACCACGCACTTCTCATCCTGTTCTTATGGTCGTGGACTCCCTCTTATTTCGAAAGTATGTGCTACATATTTTAATCAAACCCTAGAGTTGCAATGCATGTGTCGCTACCGGGTACCTAGAACGCAACCTTAACAGATATATGCAATAAAATGCGAAATTGCTCTACTGGCCGGCCGAAGTGGCCGTGCGGTTAAAGGCGCTGCAGTCTGGAACCGCAAGACCGCTACGGTCGCAGGTTCGAATCCTTCCTCGGGCATGGATGTTTGTGATGTCCTTAGGTTAGTTAGATTTAACTAGTTCTAAGTTCTAGGGGACTAATGACCTCAGCAGTTGAGTCCCATAGTGCTCAGAGCCATTTGAACCATTTTTGCTCTACTGTACCGATAAACATTCATCCAGAAAGTTTCAGGGGAAGTGTTCGTTAGGAGTGTACCGGTGAACTTGCTAACTAGCACACAAGACCAGAAGAAAATCGATAAACAGCATTCACTGTAACCAAAGTACCTCACAACCAGAAGGAATAGTACGAAACATGTCCTGCTGTATTTAATCTCACCATTTCCGTTTTTCAAAACAAAACGGACGTTGATTGGCAGCTGAAAAACTGGATGTATTGAACACTACATCGATACTGGAAGGAAGTCTGTAGCTATTGCAGCACTGAGTTCAATGAACTAAATTAGTGGTAGAGAAGAAGGAGGAAAAAAGCTGTTTGACGTGACTGGTCGCCCGAAAGATTGGAAGGAAACGCTGGGCGCATAAGTGTCACGCAATGCCGTCTCAGTGGTGCGTCACCAAGGATACCCAACGTGTTTCGTATCGTAGATGATTTCGTTGCGTGTCAGCTAATGTGTATGGGCTCGAGACGCACTATCATCTTACTCATTCCGGAAGTATTGGCCTCAAATTCTGTAGCACCCTTTCTACATTGTTTCGTCAAGCGTTTCGAAGAGTGCGGTGTTCCATCATACAGTATCAACTATGATGAAGCTCGGCAGTGGAGACATTGCGGAGTATTTATTAACGACAGGGAAATCAGAATTTTGCAGCTGACATTCGCATGTAAATTCGTATAATGTTTTTACGTTCGGCACCTCCGGGAATTAATTTAGAGTCAGTATAACGTATTTCGGGACTCGTCCGCAGCTCGTGGTCGTGCGGTAGCGTTCTCGCTTCCCACGCCCGGGTTCCCGGGTTCGATTCCCGGCGGGGTCAGGGATTTTCTCTGCCTCGTGATGGCTGGGTGTTGTGTGCTGTCCTTAGGTTAGTTAGGTTTAAGTAGTTCTAAGTTCTAGGGGACTGATGACCACAGCAGTTGAGTCCCATAGTGCTCAGAGCCATTTGAACCATTTGAACCATAGATGTTAAGTCCCATAGTGCTCAGAGCCATTTCGGGACTTCTCACCTTTGAGTATGCAGTTTGTCGTGCCTAGAACTGTTCTTTAGCGGTATTCATCGGAGCTACAATTTTCGCTCTTCTGGTCCTACTTTGCCTCTCACAGTGTCAGACTTGGGTACTACTACTGACGAATATAACGTATGGGAGACACCGAAATTCAATCCAGCTGATTAAATCATCGTACACTGAGAATAACTCGAATTGTATGATCGCGGATAGATACGACAACTGATCAGAGATTCTTTTTAGATTTATGATATCGGTTTGTAGGAAAGTAATGAATGAAATACCTCATATGAAGATCATGGTACAAAACGGAAGTTAGCACGAATCTTTTTTTCATTTTTGCAGTAAATTAATGTTACTGTCTTTAAAGCGGTTTGTGTAACATAAATGAAAACAGCTTTTACTTTGCCATATACACGGTGAAACCTTGCTTCTACAGCTTACATTTAGTGTTTCAGCTAAGAAATGTGTTTGTGCTGTGTGCGATTTTTCGGATACGTCATCCAAATGTTTAATTGCAGTTTAGATCGAACCTGATGGTGTGATTTTCGACAGTGGTTACGTACATTTTTCCTTCCATATCATGTGGTCGATATTACACGGTAGGTAACATGCTGGACAGAAAGAATAGCGTTCTCAGACATTTGTACCCTTTGAGTCGGTCAGTTTGTATCACCATTTACAGCCCTGAACGGTAAGTTCGACGGTGCGAAATGCCACCATTCTGTAATCGAATGTAAATTGCATAACGTTAACTTCCTCCACCCGGTGTGACTGTGAGGGGGATAACCGGTGAACAAATTTTGCTAGAGCGGGTGGCGCGAAATGACCTCTGGCTATTCGTTAATTTGATTTAATCCTATTCGCTAGCGGATATTAACGTCGCAGTTTTATTTCGGTGGAGAAGCTGGAGGGTCAGAAACACAATCAAGGTGGCGGTGGTCACGGAGAGAGGCAAACTAATATCTGTGGCGAAACGTCCTGCGTGCCAACGGTCGCTGTACGCTCAAACAACAGCGCCATATTTATAATTCCGAGGAGTCCCCGCTGTTAATGGCAGGGCTTTCGACAAGTGATTTATCCATTTGTTTATGAATGCTGTTGCCGTTAGAGGCGCGTGTTGCTTTTGGCCTGTTGTCCAGCTCCGCTCCATATCCGCCTGTCGAGCAGTCCCGGTTCCTACTTGTGTACGGGCATCTTTCAGATTTATTAATAACTTAGCGCTTACAACTTTCGTGGGCTGGCCCGCACTCTTTCTCTCAGGCCATTCCCACTCTACATCTTCCTCGACATTTACATCTGGATTCTTGCGCTCACGTTGAACTTAACGATGAGTACAAGCCTCAAGACTTTATTTCCTTCTGCTCTCTCGCTTTTTTGCCCAGTTTTGCTCATTTTTGTGAAGTAGCCTGACCTTTGAGATCGTGGTAGCTTTACCGTTGATAAAAGGACTGTCTGTCTTTTCCGTGCTACAGCATCTGCAAGCCAAGATCATTCGTTCATCGTGGATTGGCAATGGGTTTTTGTGGCCAGATTCCATTTCTCACATACTGCTGACGCTGATTTAGTGTTTAAGGAGACCAAACAGTGGAGGTCATCGGTCTCCTATTCACCTCCTGACAGAAGCGGTGTACTGTGTCTGTCTGCGTTTAGAGTAAATTCTGTGTACATGTGTGAGAAAGCGTTCTAAATGTTTGCGTGGCATGTATCTGAGGCGGAATATACCAGGCCGTTCACACCTAGTGGGATGTGGGAAACAGCCTAAAAACCACATCCAAGATGCCAGACACACCGCCCCCTCATCGTTAATCCGCCTGGCGGATTCGGTCCGAGGACGGCACACCTCCCCGTCCCAGAAGAGGTCGTGTTTATACGCACGGCAACCCGTGCGGGTGACATTTCTCTTCACAAGTTCACCTTAGATGGAGAGAAATTTATAGGCGCTATCGGACTGCGTGTACTCTGTTTTATGCGTTTTCGTACAGTGAGCGGTTTACGTGCCGTGTAAATCAGGCGCAAACGAGGAAACAATGCAGCATTTGGCTAAACGACTGTGGAAAACCGTGCTTCTTCCCAAGGTTTCTATATCCGTGAAACTTTAGTGTAACTTCGTCAAGGTTTGATTTCTTCTCTGGTGTTAGAATAAGGCAAGAGAATTTATACACACGTGATCGTTTACACTCTGCCAGTCACTGTTGTATCTTCGTTTATTGGAAGGCACACCGGATAGAAAGGTCAACTCTACACAGGTACAAATCCCATGTGTGAAACTAACAGCTATGGCGCAGTTTGTTAACTGTTGCACCAGAAATTCTCTGGTTTTAGTGTTCTTATTTGTTTGTTTGTCTTTTGTTGAAGTTTTGTAGGTAACTGTCTGTGATATCTTCTGAGGATAAATTGTACAGCCGGCCTCGGTGGCCGAGCGGTTCTAGGCGCTACAGTCTGGAACCGCGTGACCGCTACGGTCGCAGGTTCGAACGCTGCCTCGGGCATGGATGTTTGTGATGTCCTTAGGTTAGTTAGGTTTAAGTGGTTCTAAGTTCTAGGGGACTGATGACCTCAGAAGTTAAGTCCCATAGTGCTCAGAGCCATTTGAACCAAATTATACTGTTTCAAATAGGGCCGCGAAAAGCGCGTCTGAACTACCTGAACTGAATATAAAAACTTTCCTCTTTGTCATCCTTTCCGAAACCAGATTTACATCTTTTGTCTTAAGCTTTGGAGAAATACCGGTTCCCGTGAGATCATCGAAGTTAAGCGCTGTTGGGCGTGGCCGGCACTTAGATGGGTGACCATCCAGCCGCCATGCGCTGTTGCTATTTTTCGGGGTGCACTGAGCCTCGTGATGCCAATTGAGGAGCTACTCGACCGAATAGTAGCGGCTCCGGTCAAAGAAAACCATCATAACGATTGGGAGAGCGGCGTGCTGACCACATGTCCCTCCTATCTGCATCCTCAACTGAGGATGACACGGCGGTCGGATGGTCCCGATGGGCCACGTGTGGCCTGAAGACGGAGTGCTTGCTTAGTGCTTGTTTGGAGAAATAAACCCCAGATTGCATTCTGCAAAGTAGTACCAGTAGTTATGCTGGAAGAATTAAGCAAAGCTATAACAGAGTTTTGGATGGTTTCTTCAGTCATTTACTTTGTAGACTCATTTTTTAGTAATATTTCTTAACATTAAAAGACGAGTGCTAGTAGATCTGCGTCAGCAGGAATTGTCGTAAAGTTCATTGTTGATAAAAGTATGGAGTACTATTTTTCTGACTACTCTCAGTATCTTTGTTATTGTTTACGTGCAGGTTACTTGCACTCCTCATTACTTAATTGTAATCTTCATTTAAACATTTCGACTTTACTTTGACTTTCGCTGAGATCGTGTTCCGAGCTGCCTCACACGCGGTACAAGTGTGCACCATAGCTGAATAGTTCACTGAAGCAGAGCCGTGTTATAACCAGTGAAGCCTACACAAAAGGACATTCGGCGTCCACGAGCACCGCTGATTAATTAATCGAATGGCCGCATGTGACCTGTCATCTGGCTTGAAAGCCACCTTGTTCTGCATCCATTGTAGCGCCAATGCGTGTGATTGTCTTAGCGAGTACGGAGTGAAGAATGCTGATGGGACAGTCATTCCTTACATGAAGAATGTGGCCTGTCTTGCGGGCCAGCGTCATTACAGCTTTGGTTCTGGATGACGAGACATATTTCCTCTTTAAGCACGCAGTGCGCATTTTAGGCGCACGCCTCGAACAGTCAGCTCCGTGGCTTGTACTAAGTACATAACTAATGTACGATATTAACTCTGTCGTCCAGTAAATTCCCTGATTAAGTTCAGAAAAGGAAGACGGAAAAAAAAAATGATGGGAATATGTAGAGACGTGGAAAAGTTAGAGAGAATTCAGCGATTTGGCTTACGCTTGAAAGATGACAGCATCTGAAACCACGAAATGTAGCCCTTTAGAATATTCAGCATTGACTTGAAAATTTTCTAAAGTGATATGAGAGGTAGCAGTCGTTTTGAATTTTTGCTGTTTCTCACAAGATACAGTAGGGTCACTTGTGACTTAGGGGAATGAGGATGTGAAATGTTCCGCCCAGCGAAGTAAAATGGAAGATGACAGCGGAGTTTAGTAAAATTATGAACACAATGCTGATGAGCCGGATAGTTTATAGAATTCTTAGTTTACATCGCCGAACGCGCTGTATATCTCTCTCTTACAATCACCTCCTCTCCTCTGTAAACTAATAAATCCTCTGCGCTCTGTACCTCCGTTTTCTCTTTCACCTGTAGTGCATTGCCTACTATTCCCATAATTTTACGTTATCAATATCCAACTCATATAGCCGTGTGATGATTCAAGCCGCTGCTTCCATAACCTCTGTGCGTGGTATTTGCTCAGTGCTTCGACTGCAATGCCGAATTTTTTATTATTCTGTTCACTTTAACTCGTAAGTATTTTTTTTCGATTTCCTCACAAAGTTCATACATTACCGAACAGAAGAGAATATTCAGTTGATACTGTTACCATACGTATATTCTCAGTTACTCATTTTCATTGTAGCCTCAATGAATTATGATTTAGATATCCTACAGCCTTTCCCCTCCTGTTAACTCAATGTTTTCGAACAGTGTTCTATCTGTGCATTCGCTATCAGAGACAAATTCGAATACAGTACTCAAATTTCTCTTACGTTAATTAATCTTTTCCGATCGATTTCGAATATATCTACATGTACGATGAGATATTCCAATTTCAAAATATAATCTCTGGAGCCTGATTTCAACCCTCTTATCCAATCTCTAACGTAATGTGATGAGATTTTCTAGTAAAGTTTATAGATTACATAACTTACAAATCGTTACAAATCTTCTGGGAATGGGGCAGGAAGCAAGCTGCATCTCCTAGCGACTTCTCGGAGCCATCATTTCGCTTTCTTCCGAATTTTTGAGATTTTTTCAGGAGTTTCTTTACTTTATTGTATGTATCTCCTATAATTTTCTAGTTTTTGATGTTTAGTAACCACGTCCGTGAATTTTATCCACTGCATGCTGCCATTATCTTTTTTTTTTGATTGCTGGTTCTTGGAACCCATTGACTGTAATATTCTGAGAGTGAGATACTGGAGCGAGACACGTTAGTGTAATAATTTCCGTTTTCCTTTTTTATCTTTGTAACTCGTTTGTGTATCGTTCTCACCTTTCAAGTGATCGCTTTTGCGTCTGCAGTCATCAGTCGGCCCGTTGGTTTGCACATAGCAGTGCTTTACTAGGCGTGGCCCTGTTGGAGGTTGTATGTGCTTTCCTTCCTCTGACTGACCCAGCGAATTATACTCTGCGGGGACTCACAGTTTAATGTGGGCTCTGAATCACTGAGCAACACAATCATTCACGGAAGTGTAGGAAGCACCAAGTGACAAATATCCCAGGAACGACTTTACTCTTTGTGACTCGGTAGCTCAGTAGTTAAATGTCAATGCCTGACGTGTCAGATTCTATTCTTGGACAGGAGAGGAAAATTATACATCATTTTCCCAAAAAATAGTCTTTTACTTATAATATTCTTAATAACTAAGGTCAAGTATGGGTTACTTTTTTAACGTGTTAAGGAACAAGAATTGTTATGCTTTTTATCCATCCTACAGCTGGCTCGATCCTTGCTTTTTTATTACGTAATTTTGTTACCGATGGGCGAAATTATTAACGTTTATTTGTGTTTTGTATTCATATACGTTATTAGTCCAATTTCCACGGCCGGGATTGTTCCGAATTTTATTTGACAATAGCTAATCGCCACCAGTACATATGTCAATACGTTTCTTCCATTGGGTTATGAATTCAAGCTCTGCCGCCAGATCACTGAAATCTTAGAAAAAGAGTAAGGCGGGCAGTGTAGAAATGATCAGGACTAACGGATATGATGAAGTTTTTTTTCTTAGTATCCTATGAATCTCACTGAAGACGACAGATAGTTATAGTATAAAATCGTACACTAGTAAAAATCCTACTTATTTTATAATCTGAAAAATATGGCGGAACCATCATTGCTTACAAACGTGTTCCAGTAAGAAACGATTCTTAGTATGAAGCAGAGACATAGCAGGCTGAACATGAACGCAGCTGGAGGTTGCAGGAGTCATAAAAATCCTATTTATTTTAGAATCTGAAAAATATGAGGGAGCATGTTCTGAGTGAGGGCTACAGCTAATAGCTACAGTCTTATGTTGTTCGCTTAGCAATCACAGACCCAAAACTCAACCTGTCAGAAGCCTTGGTAATCAACAAACATCTGGCCCACCGTCCAGATTTAATAGTGAAAGACCAGACACAGCTTAATACTTGCCCTCTTCTAAACTTCTTTTAATCCTCTCAGTTCTCCATTACTTTCCACACTGTCTGTTCCTTTCTATTCCTCCGTTTTGCTGTACTTATTTACCTTTATTTTAATGTGATTACTAATGTGCTCCATCCATTCTGCTGTTATAATTTTCATTTCTATCTTTTACTCTGGTCCTCTATCATTTTCCATATGTGACACCTCTTCAAGTTATTCATTAGTAATTTGTCAAGCACTAATTTATTTTATCGAGATTGTTGGTGTAATGTAAATTGTTATACAGGCGCTGTTTTTCGACTTTCCAGGGTTGCTCCCTTTATATTTATTTATTGTTCAAATTTCTGCCTTTTTAATTGCATTACCACTTCACTGTCAAAGATGATGTTTACTGCGTGTTCGTGCCTCTACCTAGATTTGTTAACATATTTTCCAATGTTGTCTACAAATATTGTGACTATCGTGACAAAAATAGTCAGTCAAGGCCTAATGATAACCTTGTAAGCCGAAAACCGGTTAACTAAATCAATTAATTGATCCCGTAGACCATATATATATAATATTGTACTTTTAATTTATTCTTATGTCGTTCTATAAAGAAGTGACGGAAGACTTAGTTGACATGTTGATTTCACAACATGGATTTAAAAAGCAATGTGGTAATGCCACCACCAAGCCACCATCTGTGTTGCCCCACGTCGCTTGACCGACACGGCCGTTGAGACTGCGAAGAGAGAAAAGATTGCTTCGCGAAATTTCGTTGCTTACCCCAGGTGAGAAGATCTCCATTAGCATGTGTGACGCACCTATGCCGCAGGAACCTCTACAGGCATGCGTCAGCATCCGTCAGGGAAATCCTTATACTTTTTCTTGTCGTTCGCTTCTTTTTACCTGCCAGCTCAGAACAAGCTAAATTGCAGCCGGCATACTTGTTTCACGTTTAAGAACGGCCATTGTATCCCTAAGTTTCAGGTGTTGTGTTTTTAAGGTTTGCTCCAGTATCAAGAGGTTGCAATATATGTTTTTGTTTTTTAGCTCGTGCCTTGCCATCATTTCGACACTAAAGTTTCGTGGGAAGCAGGAAGGAAATGTCGCGTCACTTTGTTGTAAAGCGAACGCTCTGGAGCGTTGCGCCCGAAGTGTAATAAGAGAATTGAGAGCACATACAGGATGTGCTAGAGGTGATTGTTGGTGGTGCCGTTGGTAGGTGCCCGTTGCTATACGATACCTGGTGATTTGCAGTCTGCGGACATAGATGCAAAATATACATAACCACCTCCTATTTTACCAAGCGAAAGTTTGGCAGATGATGAAATGAGGGACATTACAGTTCACAGTACCGTGTTTATCCTCTCACATTTCTCGCGGGATTAAAGAGAGTAATGGAAGGAAACGGCTCTGGAGCCGCTACAAGGCGGATGCTGCTGTGGATGCGCGGATACCGACGCCTACGGAGACGTTTCCTTCTCGGGTAGGCTCACAATAGCTGCTTTTACATAAGATGTCACCTCTAGGAATGTAAAACATAACAATTGTTTAATTTTTTGTTTGTTTATTTCCAGATAGTGCATATTTCAGACGTATTTGAATGTAACGCAAGTAAATCGAAGCAGTGCCTCTATGTTATAATCATAATCAGCTATTTGACGCTGCTAAAGAGTCCTCTCTAGACTTTTCCATGCATTACGGCCTTCATCTATTCGCATTCATGTTGTTCCTGCATGTTTTGTAGTGTAATCTACCCACCTTCCATTAGATTGTCGTTTCAGTCTCTCCTTATGTCGTGGAATCCAGCAAAGAATTTCGTTACTCCATCCCCCATCAATTCCCCTAGATACATGTCTACTCATATCCATTTCATTTTCACGACAGTTATAATTAAATCTTCCGCTCCAGTCTGTACCTAGATCCAGTTATTTTGTTTTTCCGTCATTTCCAGTAATGCAACAGCGTATCCAGTATCTGAGCGGGGAGGCTGCCTTTATTAGTTTCGCTGTGGAAGAGGAAACGGTTTTTAAATTTCACGACACGGTTCTGGATACACTTACTAGCCGCCAGTATCCATTACATGTTCCGCCCTTTTTGACACTGAAGCTGAACAGATACTTTAGTCTGTGCCGGCCATTGTGGCCGAGCGGTTCTAGGCGCTTCAGTCTAGAACCGCGCGACCGCTACGGTCGCAGGTTCGAATCTTGCCTCGGGCATGGATGTGTGTGATGTCCTTAGGTTAATTAGGTTCAAGTACTTCTAGGGGACTGGTGACCTCAGGTGTTAAGTCCCATAGTGCTCAGAGTCATTTGAACCACTTTAGTCTGTGTGCCAGGCAGGATACGTCTTTGGTGTGAAAATAATGTTTTTCTAAGGGAAGTGGGGGCAGATCAGATGTCTCTGCACCCCCTCCCACCCTCCCCATCCCACCCCTAACCCTACTAGGACATCTGTGACAACATGTATTCATTGAGTGCTCGCTGACCGTCTCTCAGGCTTTGAATGACAGTAAAAACTGCACAGGAATTTTCCAATGAATGACACGTAGGGTTACCATATTTCCAAATGAAAAAAACCGGGGGGCTATTACAAACTATCTTTATGTGAACCACAGTGGTTTAGCTTTTTTTTTCCTGCAAATGTATGTTTCTCTCTTCGTCGAACTTTCTCTGTAGTTATAACTGACAACCAACAAATTCTTTACACATTGTACAGAAAGTATATTTCTTTCATCAGTCCAATTTTTAACCTATTTAATAAGGAAAATATTATTTACACAGCTGCTTTGTGTGCATGGATTGTAAAAAAAAAAAAGGTATTGCACAACTTTCAAAAGCTGTGAATATTCATCCCCAGAACGATTGTTCATGAAATCACACCATCTAACACATACAATTTTCTCTAAAAATGTCGATCTGGTTTCCAATCTCAGCTGTTCACTTAGAAACATTTTTAGGCGATATATAATTTGCGTGCGCATCAAGCTTTCTGCCTTATGTACGGTTCTCCCTTCTAGTAGAAATGGAAATTAATTCATGTAATTTTCCCTTAATTTGCATTTACAATTATCGTTAGGCGTATTCGAAACGTTGTCTTCAGTCACGATAGCTAATCTCAATGACGAAGCCGCCGACTCGGTGCGCCGTACTCTAGTCTAGAGGCGCGAAGCCGAATATAAAGTCGCCGTGCCACGACAGTCGACGATGCCAACCTGCTTTACTTTCTCCCAGTTTACGTCCAGCTTCAGTTTTAGTCCGCCAGGTGACACTCGACATCACAGAACAATAGAGAGCCTGTATAAAGAGAGAGTGGCCATAGGTGAAGTAGCCCGTGATTGGTTGATTAGCTTTGGCGCCATTTTTCTGCCAAACGTCTCTCGCACTTTCTATGTTCGCCGTGCTTTTGAGTTGAAGTTCAGAGGACTTTTGGAAACGATTAAAAGGTATTTGAATTATTGAGAGACTTTTTATGCGTTGTGCATGCATGTTCGATTTAGTTGTATATCGTTTTTAGTACGTAATTAGCGTTTGCATGCATAGTGGTAGCATCACAAGCTTTTCTGAAGCCAATATCTGACAGTCCTTGCTGGAAACGGAAAGTTCCTGTAATTGTTGTGCCATGCTCATTCGAGTTTATAGCGTCAAACTTTATTTCGTTCCGAATCAGAACACTAGACATTATTTTGTTTCAGTATTATTGCCTGACTGCTGACGCAGTCAAGTTGTAAGCACGTTTTTCCCAGTAGTCGTGGTTGCAGAAACATTATTCGTAGTAAATAATTGTAGGTACTCTTGAAGACAGTTTTTAATAGGCCTACTTACTGTGGGGTAGAAGGGATACGGTAGTTTTCTTATTATATTTGGTCTTTATTACAGTAGCCTACATTTAACATTACCTGATTTTTGTAATCTTTTTCGTTTGTTAGCCACGAGAGGTATTCAGTATATATATATGAAAGAAAGTCGTAAGCAGTTGTTTACTTGTGACATGCAAAACGTTTGAAGAAGTGACTAGAAATACTAATACGTCTCACACTTTTTGCATGTCACAAGTAAACCACTGCTTACGACTTTCATTCATTTGGCGTAATACAGGTACGTTAAATCTTTAGCGTTATGCACTTCCGATACAAAACAAATGCTATACACTATATTTTTTTTATTTACGTTACTTTCATTGCAATATGTCTAGTAAACGAACTTTAAAGGAAATAAATGCAAGTCACGACTAATTTTTACAGCCACTGTATCAAATTTCCTGTGCTGTACGTAGTAGGCTACTATGAGTATATTATAGCTGTAAAGAAAGGCATTTAACGAATGATTCCGCCATATTGTCTTGTGCTTTTGATTCGGCGAGTGTGTACTCCACTGCTCCACTACTGGCCATTCAAAAGTCCCGCCCGCAGTTTGGCAGAAAAATGGCCGCCGTATCGGCCGGTTTGGCCACTCTCTCCCTGTAAAGGCTCTCTACAGAACAACCTGACATGGAAGTACAAAACTCGATTTTTTTTTTACTGTTTTATAAATTTGCAACCGAGAGTTGAAATAGAGCATTAAAAACCTAATTGAATCCGGATTGCTAACCCAAATGACACACCACGGGCACACAATGTAAGCTACGTGGTCGGCCAACTGAAGCGCGATTATTGCATCACTAACACGCCGTTTGGAAACCAAGTCCGAATGTACAGCAGTCGACTGTATTTAACATTTTGGACTCTGTTGTTAAGAAATACGAAACGAGAGTCCCGTTCTCGGCGGCTGCCACGTCGAGTAATTTCGTCTGAGGGCGAGAATAGGTCGTGGTATTTGCTGGGAGAACTATCCCGCCGTTGGGTGCAGAAAGCGAGGGAAAAGCTGAACCGGAATGGCTAGGCAGAGCGGCGGCTCATCACGGTAGGAGCCATTGTCTTAGACCGCGGCACCTCGCTTTGTGCCTCCCAACAAAGAAGTGCAGCCCGCTGCTCAAAGCCAGACAGCCCGCTGCATTCCGCAGATACCGCCCCGGGACCTCTCCTCTTATTTTACTTCATTTCCTGCATGCTTTATTCGCCGCAGATTCAACTTACGCTCCCATCTGTGATTGTCTGCAATGACTCCTCGCGTCGCATCGAGGAATGCTGTACAGCGATTGTTCATTTACACAACTTTTTGTGTGCCGCGCTTGTTACCTGAACTCTCCGTGCCTCAGCAAAACACAGCTCGTAGCGGCTGGATCGTTTCATTGGGAGATAAATGAAAGATGATTTAATTGAGAGTTGATTTAACTTGTTTACTGCGAAGGGTGGTGATCAGACGAGGACTTTTGTAGGAACCATCCCGGTATACGCCTCAAGTGATGAAGAAAAAATACGAAACGCCAAATAAGGATGATCGGTCGAGGCTGGCTAACACCGCTGGTCTGGAATGCGAATCTAGCGCGACAGCGATGGAAATACTATCGACGACAGTGCTGCAAAAGCAGAGTTACTAAAAACAGCCTTCCGAAATTCGTTTACCAAAGAAGACGAAGTAAATATTTCAGAATTCGAATCAAGAACAGCTGCCAAATTGAGTAACGTAGAAGTAGAGATCCTCGGAGTAGTGAAGCAATTTAAATCACTTAACAAAGCTAGTCTTCCGGTCCAGAATGTATACCAGATAGGTTCCTTTCAGAAATGCTGATACCCAGGGGTGATCAAAAAGTCAGTATAAATTTGAAAACTGAATAAATCACGGAATATTGTAGATGGAGAGGTACAAATTGACACACATGCTTAGAATGACATGGGGTTTTATTAGAACCAAAAAATAAATCAAAGGTTCAAAAAATGTACGACAGATGGCGCTTCATCTGATCAGAATAGCAATAAATAGCATAACAGAGTAAGACAAAGCACAGATGATGTTCTTTACAGGAAATGCTCAATATGTCCACCATCATTCCTCAAAAATAGCTGAAGTCGAGGAATCATGTGAACAGCACTGTAAAGCATGTCCGGAGTTGTGGTGAGGCATTGGCGTCGGATGTTGTCTTTCAGCACCCCTAGAGATGTCGGTCGATCACGATACACTTGCGACTTCATGTAACACCAAAACCAATAATCGCACGAACTGAGGTCTGGGGACCTGGGAGGCCAAGCATGACGAAAGTGGCGGCTGAGCACACGATTATCACCAAACGACGCGCGCAAGAGATCTTTCACGTGTCTAGCAAGACTTTTTTTTTTTGTTCTAATAAAACCCCATGTCATTCCAAGCATGTGTGTCAATTTTTACCTCTCTATCTACATTATGCCGTGGTTTATTTTCAAATTTATACTGACTTTTTTGATCATCCGGTATATAAGAGATATAACAGCTCGATCACATACAACTGTTCGCTCAACGAAAGATCCATACCCACAGACTGGAAAGTTGCACAGGTCACACCAATATCCAAGAAAGGTAGTGGGAGTAATCCACTAAATTACAGGTCCATATAGTTAACGTCGATATGCAGCAGATTCTGGAACATATTTTGTGTTCGAACATTAGGAATTAACTCGAAGGAAACGGTCTACTGACACACAGTCAACACGGATTTAGAAAACATCGTTGTCGTGCATGCTTTACTCACACGAAGTGATGAGAGCTGTTGACAAGAGATTTCAAATTGATTCCGTATTTCTAGATTTCCAGAAGGCTTTTGACACTGTACCACACAAGCGGCTTGTAGTGAAATTGCGGCTTATGGAGTATCGTCTCAGTTATGTGACTGGATTCGTGATTTCCTGTCAGAGAGGCCACAGGTCGTAGTAATTCACGGATAGTCATCGAGTAAAACAGAAGTGATTTCTGACATTCCCCAAGATAGTGTTATAGGCCCTTTGCTTTTCCTCATCTATATAAACGATTTGGGAGAAAATCTGAGCAGCCGTCTCAGGTTGTTTTCAGATGACGCTGTCGTTTCAAATGGTTCAAATGGCTCTGAGCACTATGGGACTTAACTGCTGTGGTCATCAGTCCCCTAGAACTTAGAACTACTTAAACCTAACTAACCTAAGGACGTCACACACATCCATGCCCGAGGCAGGATTCGAACCTGCGACCGTAGCGGTCACGCAGTTCCAGACTGTAGCGCCTAGAAACGCACGGCCACTCCGGCCGGCCGACGCTGTCGTTTATCGACTAGTAAAGTCATCAGAAGATCGAAGCGAATTGCAAAACGGTTGCCGGCCGCGGTAGCCAAGCGGTTCTAGGCGCTTCAGTCGGGAACCGCGCGACTGCTACGGTCGCAGGTTCGAATCCTGCCTCGGGCATGGATGTGTGTGATGTCCTTAGGTTAGTTAGGTTTAAGTACTTCTAAGTTCTAGGGGACTGATGAACTCAGATGTTAAGTCCCATAGTGCTTAGAGCCATTTGAACCATTTATTTGCAAAACGATTTAGAAAAGATACCGGAATGGTGCGAAAATTGGCAATTGACCCTAAATAACGAAAAGTGTGAGCTCATCCACATGAGTACTAAAATATATCCGTTAAACTTCTGTTACACGAGAAATCAGTCAAATCTAAGGGCCGTAAATTCAACTAAATACTTTGGAATTACAATTAGGAATAACTTAAATTGGAAGGAACACGTAGAAAATGTTGTGGGGAAGGCAAACCAAAGACTCCGTTTTATTGACAGGACGCTTATAAAATGTAACAGATCTACTAAAGAGACTGGCTACACCACGCTTGTACGCCCATTTTTAGAATACTACTGCGCGGTGTGGGATCCTCTCCAGACAGGATTGACGAAGTACATCGAGAAATTTCAAAGAATGGCAGCATGGTTTGTATTATCGCGAAATAGGGGAGAGAGTGTCACTGAAATGATACAGGATTTGGGGTGAACATAATTAAAACAAAGGCGTTTTTCGTTGCTGCGAAATCTCCTCACGAAGTTTGTCACCAACTTTCTCCTACGAGTGCGAAAATATTTTGTTGACGCCGGCCTACATAGGGAGAAATGACCACCATAATAAAATAAGGGAAATCAGAGCTTGCACCGAAAGATATACGTGTTTGTTTTTTCAGCGTGCTGTACGAGATTGGAACAGTAGAGAATTATTGTGAAGATGGTTCAATGAATCCTCTGCCATGCACTTACATGTGATCTGCAGAGTATCCATGTAGATGTAGATGCGGTGTTTTAGGTAGTACGCCACCTCGCTACGTCAGAATGCAGACGCCGTATAATTTCAGAAAAATTAACAATAGGATTTTTCCCCACACGATACTATGCGTGTTAGCGCAACTTCCCGTCTCCTTGCCTGCCGGCATGCGTCAGGCGATGAGGTTGTACAGCGTGCTGAGTATACTAATCCTAGAACATTCCAATACCCGCGGAGAAAAGGTCTTTCAGTAAGTTGAGCAGGTTACTTCGAAATGGACAGCGCCTTTACAGGGATGACGCTGTTGGAGATTATCTCGTTCTGACCAGCCAGCGAAGTCCGCCTGATGTAGAAGCACATGCAGCAAAATGTGAAATTCGCGCCACGCGGTAGGTTGGCATTTCTCTCTGGCACAAAACATTGAGAAAAGGTCAAAGTGATCTCGAGAGCCAAAGAAATTATCAGGACCGGCCAGGGATCGAACGCCGAACTTCTGTATTTTAGTCTGCACTTGCTGCCGGATTATTTTTACCACAGCTGGTTGAAAATGGACAGTTTCTTTAAGTGGGTAACAAATTACGAGAAAGAGGAAAAAGATTACAGGATAAATACCTTAAGGCGATGAAACCCTGCTTGGAAACTAAACGTGTTGTTTTATATTACAAAGACAACACAAACTGTGAAGATGACACCAATGAAACTTACAGATCACATGTTGATTTATGTGTTGGCTTATTCTATAAGTCTTAGATGAATAAGTGCTTACTAGTACTTAGACACAATATATGTACGATATCAAAACACGGAGGTTATTATCACAGAACATCTGCAGCATCTGTTCAACAGGCATCGATTATGAGAACGAAGTCTTCCGCGACGGCACTTATATGTAAAACATTCTCGGTTTTCCCTGCCACGTCAATTCGGGATAAAATTGTCTACCAATCAGAAGCCGTCTGCGGGTTATATAAAGCCACTGCAGCAGCAGTGAAGACAGTCAGTTGCTCCGGACGATGACGATGGAGGCTATTGTCGGAAGCTTGAGATTTTATACCGAATTGACGCGGCAAGAAAACCGAGAGTGTTTTACATATAAGCAGCGTTTACTTAGAAATTCTGTCACTGGTGGTGAAATCAGAGCACACTCACGAAAGCTCTCGTCTAGCTACTTCTTAAGTTTGCAGCGCTTGATCGTTTATTAAAATTTTATTTGATTTCTGTCTTTGTCAGATGCTAGCGAAATCACTGTACTTTTCGTGATCGCAAACTGACATGTCTGAGTTTCACTTTTATTGTTCCAAACTATTCCCCTGAACATACCAGCAACAAGTTACTGTAGTCACATTTTATTTCTGCGCTCATCACGTATGTCGAGTGCCATGGCATCGGTATTAGGTAGTGGTGGTGGTGGTGGTGGTGGTGATACGAACGTCAGAATACGTAAGGAAAGAAAATATTGACGCAGAAAACTGTTGTTAAGTTCTGCATTACTGATCTGATGCAGCCCTTGACAAATACCGGTAGCTGTTAGCTATTGTATTGTATTTAAAGGACTGATGTGTTGTTTTTGACACAGAAGAACCTTGACAATTCTGAAATTCTTCAAGAAAGTAGAGAAAAGATTGCCAGATGAAAACTCTGAAGACACCTGTCAGCTGCGTATCAGTGCACAAGAAACAAAAACGTTAAGCTCACGTGATTTCCCACACGATACCCTACAGATCTAACGAAACGCTGTTACATTTATTTTCCTTTAAGTATTGTTTACCATGCAATCCATCATAAGCAAGCAATATCTACTGTTGAAGATGCCATAATGGGAAATGAATTACTTATTTGATTTATGTAATGTATTGCTTGCTATCTTATCTGGTATCCATGTCGTCGTGGCAGGATAAACTGTCTGCTGTAACCTTACAGGGAACTGTTAATTCTCATCCTGCAGCAGGTCCCGTTTGTATTTGTGGAAGAGCCAAGCTCAAACACATCTCTAACTCTGGTCAGCTTTTTCAAATTTTTCCGCTGCCAGTTCCTTCTGCCTTCAGCCAACTGAGCTGATTCTTTGCCCCGAATGACTTTATTGTCCAAAGAACGTTTAACAGCATCAACGAGAACTTCATGTAGAATGTCTGTAAATCGTTTTCGGTTGTTCTGATAGGTTCTCGGGCACAGTATTTCAACAAGGCTGTTGCTTTTAATTGTCAGATTCGAAGGATGACGTGCATTTAAATATTATTTAGTTTCCACGATAGCTCATTTGACCCTACTACGTCCAAGAACCTTCGAATCAGTTATTACGTCGGCAAAGCCTCAAATGGCGATGATTGTTTACACCGAACCACTAATTGCACTGCAGTAAATGTTTTCGTAAGCAGTGTTTGTTAAGGTTCAAATCCAACCTTGAATCGGTTAATTGGTACTTACAATCTCGTCCAATAACTTTCCAATGGCATGATGCATAATCCTTTTCTGAAAGGACCACTTGGGGTGAATGTTTATTTTGACCCGCCATTTAGTTTCCTAAACTGAGCAGCAGTATGTCAAATTTGCCTACAATAACTACCCACAGTTCATTGTTAGCAGTCAGACTTGTTGTAGTGGATTCTATAGCTTCTTAAATAAAGCTGGACTAAATACATCTAGAAGAACAACAAGCGAAGATTTGTAGGCTACTGGCCTATGAAATGAAATAAATTATCGCCATAGGATAAGAAAATAAAGAAAATGTAACAAGCACCAAAACGGAGCATTGTTCTTTTCCTTTTAGGTGGGAGCGATTTCCTTCTTAGCCGAGCTGACATAATTAACGTCCATCCGCAGAGTCGCCAGAATTTATTGCTTTATCTTTCCCAACATCGCACGGCCTCTCCGGCGGAAATTATTCAGTCTCGTAAAGCAGAGACTGTTTTATGTTATTCTTTTGGCACGTTCGCGTGTTTGAGGTCACTCAGCGGGGAAGCAGCACGTATGTGACTGGAGAGACGATATCGTCTACGGGTCGGCCGTTTCGGAGGTAAAATGTGTGAGCCGGTGGGAAGCTGGCGCGTCCCACGCCACGAATCGAACCGGCTGCCCCTGGGCTAAGCGTTAGTTCCCTGTTCGATGTAAGTACGTGTCCAGGAGTTGTCATTTTTGTTGGGCCTGTAGCAGGTGTAGCCGTGAGATTCGTCCGGCGCGCTACTCGGGCAGGTGAGAAGTAGTTTTTTGTCAAGCGTGGCAGCTGGCCACTCCTCGAAGTCACGCCGCGCAGGGGTGTCCGGAGCCGGCGCCGGCGCGCCGGTGTGGCGTTTGCGAGTCGGCCGCCACAAAAAAAAAGACAACGCAGCCGCCTCGCCGGGGCTCCATACAGTGTCCAGAACAGCCCGCCCCGTTTTTATCTGAGCCCGGCGCGATAAATTTCTCCCTTAACGAATGTAAGCGCTACAGAAACCCACTGCGGCAGCTATCGAAGTCACCCTAACGTCCACTGTAATACGAATAAAAAACGTGCGGGGGAAATATTCGGAACACCCACAACAGATCACAAAATTTCCACCTTAAAGGATCAGGTGCCAAGAATATAGCTGTAGTCGGCAGAATAACGCACACTTAAGTGGAAGTAGCCCATTTCCGTGTGTACTGAGGAATATTTTCCCATAATCATTTCACCGCAAATGTCGTTTCACATATAAGTCTGCCACTAATGAAGAAATTCCACAAATATAGTATACAAGATTAAATATGCTTCGAGATGTATGCAGTTACATTTGTTGGCTGATTAGCTGAGGTGAACGAACACCTCTGACTGAAATAATGTCTTGGTTATGTGTGACGTCTTTTCTAGCTGCAACAAGTTTTTATTTCGACATTTACTTCGACAAAGTGCGTTCCGTTTTATAGCGTTCTGTGGCTGCGATAAGACCACAAAAACGAACTCGTTTAGGACGAAAATGCTTGCGTATTTCTACATTTTTCACATAGCTTCCTGGTGCTGACGCCACCCTAAAAGCGGGGGCTTCTCTTCTCAGACGGCACACTCCTTTCCAGGTGCACCCAATCTGAGTTGGGCTGCCCTCTTTTTTGTTTAGCGTTCCGTCAACAGCGATGTCTTTACAGAGATCATTACAGGAGGGGAAGTCTTCTGTGGTTCCTTCAAACCACTCCCAAAGCTCGCCGGCACGGTTTGTTAAACAAGGTAAACATCGATTCCTTCCCGAGTTCTTGACAAATCTGTGTATCGGTGCCTTGCCTCCAATGACATCGGCGCCGGTCTGAAATTAAGTGAGCAAACACACACACACACACACACACACACACGATATGTAAACACCAAAAGCGGGTTAGTAGGACAAAATATGACGCACAAAACCCATTTGAGATACTTGAATGAAGGATGTTTGATCTTACCCTATATGATTTTTGTCTGTTTCGTAGATTTTTAAAAATACGCGACTCACACCGAAGCTCAAACTAGGAAAATAGTACAAAATTTTATAAATAAATAAATAAATAAATAAAGCACAGGCACGAAAGTAAGTGACAGCACTAATAAAGAAAGACGAAAGTGCCCCTTTGACTTTCAGATTCGAAAGCAAAGTTGTTCTTTTCTGGGACCAAAGAGTCAAGGAGAGGAAAGGAAAAGATAAGTCTGGGAAAACCGAAAGAAAGAAAGCAGCAAGTTGCAGAACATCCCATACGAAAAATTAGGGACTGATGGCCATATAGTTTCGTCCGTTTCTCCCCAAACCAAGCAACCAACCTACGAAAAATGACAGAACACAGTTTCATCGATCTCGAACTCATCTTTCAGCACCTCCAGACGTTTTCAGCAGTAAGTTCATCTTTGATTTGTCGTTTATGGTTTTCTATACTGTTCTCATTCACTCTTCTTTCTCTTTTCCTATAGAAAACGGAACTCTTTTAAGTTCAAACTCCTGTAAAGATTCTCGCGTTAACGTTATGAAAATTTTTTGTTAAGCAGCTAACTTACGCATCCAGTTACACGCATATGAACTTCCAGTCCCGCCAATTCCGAAATTTCAGGTGCGATTGAAATGACACGAAGAAAGTGATTGCGTACATGGAAGCAGATGATTACATCAGAGCCAGAAATGACTTCCGTGATTTAGTACCCAATCTGCCGATATGTCTTGTACAAGACGTAGTGTGAGTGTCAGCAGCGATATTAGTCTCCCCCTGCCCATGGTTGGTAGCAAGCCCGCCATGGAAAATATCGTGATATTGCTGTAACGAACACCAAAGCACATTCAAAAGACGCGCTACGTAAAATAGGCACTAAACATCGAAACATGTACAGAGTGGTGAGTCGCTGGGACTCTCGTTCTCAGAGAACCGACGAAGAAATCGTGGAAAGAACAATTTTGTTAAACCGATATAGGGAAACTTAGGTCGTCCAGGCAGATAGTGGATTATTTTCTTTGCCATTTGCCATCGATGCCCCACAATGCCCAATGCCAAGTTTAACATTCTGCTCAACATACAAAGCGTTCGTCAGGCGCAGTCTGTGCGTTCATATCACACTGGTGGCTAATGGGTTGCATAACGGAAAGGCTACCAAAGGAACTCTGAAGAGGTTTCGGCACAACCGTTCTTCCAGAGTAACGAATCTGTGTATTTCAGAACTGGGACTCCCTCTTCCAAAATGACCAGATTGCAGTCGTGCACAACATACTATATATATATATATATATATATATATATATATATATATATATATATATATATATATATATAGGGTTATCACAAATGATTGAAGCGATTTCACAGCTCTACAATAACTTTATTATTTGAGATATTTTCACAATGCTTTGCACACACATACAAAAACTCAAAAAGTTTTTTTAGGCATTCACAAATGTTCGATATGTGCCCCTTTAGTGATTCGACAGACATCAAGCCGATAATCAAGTTCCTCCCACACTCGGCGCAGCATGTCCCCATCAATGAGTTCGAAAGCATCGTTGATGCGAGCTCGCAGTTCTGGCACTGGCACGTTTCTTGGTAGAGGAGGTTTAAACACTGAATCTTTCACATAACCCCACAGAAAGAAATCGCATGGGGTTAAGTCGGGAGAGCGTGGAGGCCATGACATGAATTGCTGATCATGATCTCCACCACGACCGATCCATTGGTTTTCCATCGGGTGTCAGGGCTTGTAGCAATTGTAAACGGTAAGGCTTCTGCTTTAGCCTTTTCCGTAAGATTTTCCAAACCGTCGGCTGTGGTACGTTTAGCTCCCTGCTTGCTTTATTCGTCGACTTCCGCGGGCTACGCGTGAAACTTGCCCGCACGCGTTCAACCGTTTCTTCGCTCACTGCAGGCCGACCCGTTGATTTCCCCTTACAGAGGCATCCAGAAGCTTTAAACTGCGCATACCATCGCCTAATGGAGTTAGCAGTTGGTCGATCTTTGTTGAACTTCGTCCTCAAGTGTCGTTGCACTGTTATGACTGACTGATGTGAGTGCATTTCAAGCACGACATACGCTTTCTCGGCTCCTGTCGCCATTTTGTCTCACTGCGCTCTCGAGCGCTCTGGCGGCAGAAACCTGAAGTGCGGCTTCAGCCGAACAAAACTTTATGAGTTTTTCTACGTATCTGTAGTGTGTCGTGACCATATGTCAATAAATGGAGCTACAGTGAATTTATGAAATCGCTTCAATCATTTGTAATAGCCCTGTATATACTTGGCAAAAATAGTGAAGCGCCCAGAAGGAGGAAACCAAGTGAAACTTTTTGGGTTGACAAGGCATGTGTTGTTATTACAGAGATTACAAAATCGAATCAAATTTACAAAAAACTTTCCGGTATGAAACCACATATCAGTTTGACGTTGCATCCCCTCTGGCTTGGTTGTATGCAATCATTCGGAACGTTGTCATAAATAAAGTCGTTGTATGTTCTCCTGAGACAAGATGGCCCACAGCTGTTGTACCTTATGCTTGATATCTTGGCCATTGCTACTGGGACGGTGTACTTCATCATCACGCAGACAGGTCACCAAGACGCGTGTCGTGTGTGCACGAGCATTGTCCTGTTGAAAAATGACACCACGATACTGTCGTGTGGGAGGTAACATATGAGGACGCAGGAAGACTGTGACCTACCGTTGTACCGTCAGTGTTCCCTCAATCATTACTAGCCGTGACCTGAAGTCATACCCGATGGCTCCCCGTACCATGACACCGGAAGTAGCACGGCTGTGCCTTTCCAAAACATTGGAAGAACAGGGCCCTTGCCCAGGTTGCCAGCACGCTCGGCGATGGTGGTCACCAGGGGTAATGCGGAACCACGAGTTATTACTGAGCGCAGTGCGACGCCATTGATGAGGAGTCCATGCTTCCCGGTCACGGTAGCGCTTCAAAAGCAGTGGTTTTTATTGTGGTGGTACCGCCAGACTACGCACGGGATTGTGGTTCCCCAGTCCGGTTGCCTCTAGTCTCCGACCAAAGACGCGTGATTTCAGAGAATGTTGCAGAGAGTCCATTATTGGTTCTCGGATGACAAGCACAGATGTGAAGGGGTTATGATGTGCTTGGTGCACGATATGCCTATCCTCCCTTGTGGTAGTCAAACGTGGTCGACTGTAACCCGGACGAGGAGAGTGCCTACCTCATGTTCCCATAGCGAATGCCCCACAAACCTGAATATTGCACGATCCGAACAGCTGACCAAATGGAGACCCACAATAAGGCCTATTTCAAAGTGTTTAATGCGTTGATAATGTGTAATGTTACACGTGTACACGGGATCCTTCACAGTGATCACTCAACGTGGTAATAACACCAAACACGAACAACACTCATGCACTCTGGTGGGCATTCTTCTTGTCACAGAGAATTACATCTCTTAATCATTTACATACCCCCAATGGTGTGTACGTGTTCGAGGTTACATTGACGTTCGGCCACTTGTGAGTGTTTCGCTTCTTTTGACAGGAAGTATACTGTTTGCCTTCTGTTACCTTCACCTTCATCGTTTCATCTGTCATTTTTTACCTCTTTCACTTCTGGCAATATTTTTAATGTGAATAATATTGTGTTGCACAGTAATTTGGAGCTATTTTTAAGCTGTGGGCGCCCCTGTTACTAGTTAGGTAAGTCAGTTCAAAGGTCGAAGGATTACAACGGTATACCACCTCCGTTAGACGAATGCCTAGTAAAGTACTGTGGTTTTCAAACTAGGCTTTGCGTTGCGTCGGTAGCTGTAAAAACTGCGCACTGTTTGTACAGGGCAGCCGTTCGTCATCTTCAGGTGCAACTATGGGTGGCTGTTGTCACTGCACCTGCAGCTAGCTGCATTGTAGAAAAGTTGTGCAGATCCCACAGCACCATCCGATGCAATGTCCGAAAACCTTTCAGACAGTTATTACGTTGGAGAATGTTCCAGCATAACCACAAACGACGGCACGAAGGTGAAAACGCAAGAGCAGAGAAGGCTGTGAGACGACGAGAGCCAATAGCCCGTCGACAAGGACCGCACCACGACAGAAGCGGCCTCTGTACGAAGAGAATATAAGCGCCGCTCCTGCCAACAACGGTCGGACAGTAGGCGACGGAAGCTAGTAGACCCGGCCTAGAAGACAGCACTACGATAGCCGTTATTAGTGATCATATGGACTGTGTGACAAACTTGCATTGACATTGTATATAGTGAAGGACATTGACTGTTTGCCTGTCGCCAATCGCTTGCGACACGTTCTTGTAAACCAAAGTTAAGTATAGTCAATCGACTTTATTGTAATAAAAACCTTTACAATGAAATGAATACCTTTAGCTGCATACAGGCGTTGATGTAAGTCAACGGGGATAGTTGAAAATGTGTGCCTCGACCGGGACTCGAAGCCGGGATCTCCTGCTTACATGGCAGACGCTCTGTCCATCTGAGCCAAAGAGGACATAGAGGATAGTGCGACTGCAGGGATTTATCTCTGGCACGTCTCCCGTAAGACCCACATTCCCAACTTATTGTCCCGCACTATATTCATTGTGCCCCTGCCCATTATACTCATTACTCGCGGCTTTTTATATATATAAAAACCATTAATGTGATTTGCTTGAATTGTTGTTGTTGTGTACATACTTCCGCGTAGTCAGCGCGTACACAACTTTCCCATTAGAGTGCGCCCCGCTAAGCACAACAGCGCAGGCGCAATGCTCGTCCGTCTCCGCACTACGAGATGGCGCTGCCATAGGGACGGAACAAATTCTGCTTCCGCCGATCCGCGTATTAATATGTAACGCAGCCAATGAGATTGCTGCTAACGTAGAACCTTCTCTCCTCGCGGATCACACTCGCGCAGTGATACATTAACGCGCGAGGAATTATAACGAGTGTACAGACCTCCTATTAGTCAGTCTGCATTTGTCTGTAACAGTCTGTACTAGTCTATAGTCAAGTTTCAGTCTGCGCCCGATAAGATTACCATAGTCCTGTACGTAGCCATGAAGATAAATGTATAGACACTTTTGTCAAGTATCAGAGATATGTGTGAGAATAAGATTAGCGTACCAATACCAAAGGAACCTCAGATTGTCAATTTTGGTCACCGTCAATCTGCTACTCTAAGCGTGCAAGTGGCATTTCTATCGTCTGACCTAACGACAGAAGATAAACACTCCACGATAAGACCACGAGACAGATTGTTGACACTCGCCTATTTCGTTAGAGCGACAAGTCAAACAATCTGATGGTGTGTGTACTGAAGGTCTTACAGTACGCACACCACAGTTGTATAGGTATCCGAGAAGGCAGCCTCCTTTAGGCACTCTTGTAAGAGACGAGTGGGCAGGAGCCCACAGGGAATGTCTCAAACAGCACAACCTTTGGCTTGATAACACCTTTGCCTTTTTACCTTCGCTGTATCCTCTGGGCATCCTCTGTTTCCCTTTCCCTGTTTAACTTTGGGAGAAGTAACTTCACGAAACGTAATTTGGATGGCCCAAGTCACCAGACTGCCGTCTTTAGTGAAGGTTCGTAAGACATTTTGTATGTTGGGGGGAAAAAGCGAAGATAGCAGGATGTGGAGGTGTTGGAAAAATAGTAGAATGGAGAAGATTTTTTTTCCCCGTACGAATGGATTCACACGAAATTGTGTGTGCCGAAAAGTGTGTCCAGCGCGATGGTGAGTCAGCTGGGCGGCAGAGGGAGGGCGAACAAAGGGAGGCGAGTGAAGGAAAGCAGGGCCTGGAATTTCCTGCGCGGCGACAGGAAACACGATGAGCCGGAACGTGTCGTAGCTCATTCACGCCCGCCGTCGCACACGCGCTTATGTTTATTCATCACGCGCAGGTTCGCACACGTGTACTGCTCCTCTGCCCGGCCACTCGCTCACCGACTAATTGGTAATTATGCGCTTTATCCGACCTAATGCATCGAGAAATAACAATCTGTGTAGCTTAACTATCTTTATTAAATGGCTGTTTGTACTTATCTTGTAATTACATGGCTCGTTCCTAGTCTGTGTCATGTCGGCGTCGCCGCTGCCAACAGAATAGGTCCATGAAACTGCAAGTACCCATCGGAACACGGAATATCAGATATCTATAACCAGACATATTATTTTGTGGATGGGTGTTTCGGAGAATTTTACAAGGCTACTGGCCATGTCGTGATATTACAAGTTAAGGACAACAGAATAACGTAATTCATATATACTCGCATACTACACACGTACAAGTCTAGGTAGTCAGCCGTTGACTTAAAGTAGGAAGCATCCAGGCATTTGCGTGAAGTAATTTAGGGAAATCACGGAAAACCTAAAGGAGGATAGCGGGATGCAGACTGTAGCCGGAATACAAGGACAGTCTGTTTAAGATGGTGCTACCTCATACTGTTTGTCCCCAGTCAATAGTACAGTTTTGCAAAGAAATTACTTAATAATGTAAAAGGGTAGTGCTACACTGTTCATTTATTTATCACTCCCAGACACTGCACACACTATACATACTTTTAGCTGACACCAGGACTATAGTGACGATGTTTTGTTTCCATTGTGTGTGCCCCAAATTCCTATTGCCTAGTCTGAAAAACAGAGCCAGCATCTCCCAGTAACGAGTGAGATGCCGAGCTCAGATAGAGGATAATGTGTTTATATACATTGCATTTCTGGGAGAGTAAGTTTTCCAGAAAAGAAAAAAGGAAGAAAACCGTACTGTGGAAGTCTTATTATGTACTTGTGTTACATATTCTACCAAATCCCTTCTATGTGTTATATAAGTAATTCGTCATTGTATAGAATGTATTGTGTAACAAGTGTTTTTTAAGTGCCTTATTGCATAAGTTCGTTCTAGTAATCTCTTGAATCTCCTCGCACAATTTATTTTACAGTTTATTCCTAGGTTTAAAATGTTGTTTTGAGTTTTATGGTTCAAATGGCTCTGAGCACTATGGGACTTAACTGCTGAGGTCATCAGTCCCCTAGAACTTAGAGCTACATAAACCTAACCAACCTAAGGACATCACACACATCCATGCCCGAGGGTAGCGACCGTAGCGGTCGCGCGGTTCCAGCCTGTAGCGCCTAGAACCGCTCGACCACCCCGGCCGGCTTGAGTTTTATGTTTGTTCTTTCTTGGTATATCTAAGTTCAGTCTAAATCTGTTCCGTGGTGATGGACATAGCTGTTTGTGCAGTTATTGTAACTGTTATTTTAGATGCGCACAAAAGTACTCTCATGGTGTGGTTAAAATCTACGTTTGAACATATATTTTCACTGAGCTCTACCACTAATTTTGGTTGTAATTATTTTGCCCCTTTTCTGTTGTTTGAAAACTGGAGCTGTAGACAACGTTACAAACACTGATTGTTCTTTGTGGTTTTGTGTAACCATAAATAAATGATTTTGGACTGCCTATCGCATCATCCTAATATGACCCAGACCTATCAGTTGAGAACACAGAATTTTGTTGGTGTGTGGGGAAAGAACGTTTTCCGTTGTCCACGGAGGTTGTATGAAACGTGGCACAAGCAGTCGTTGGTTGGACTGACTTCACCAACACATCTAAAACAAAAAAAAACTTTAAAATTCGAGAGAAGTGGAACCTGACGATTCCTAGGAGTAAAAAGCATACGGAGTAAGATAACCTAGAGATGTGGCGCAGTGAGATGCCGAGCCCAGATAAGAGGATAATGTGTTAATATTATATTCGGGAGGACGATGGTTCAAACCTGTGTCCGACAATCCTGATTTTAAAGGCAAAGGTCCCGAGTTCGATTCTCGGTCGGGCACACAGTTTTAATCTGCCAGGAAGTTTCATATCAGCGCACACTCCGCTGCAGAGTGAAAATCTCATTCTGGAATCCTGATTTTAGTTTTCCATGATTTCTCTAAATCGCTACAGGCAAGTGCTGGGATGGTTCTTTTCAAATGGCACGGCCGATTTCCTTCCCGAATCCGAGCCTGTGCTCCGTCTCTAAGCACCTCTTTGCCGACGGGAGGTTAAACGCAAATTTCATCCTCGTCCTCCTTCTCCGAGTAAGGTAGCTCTGTGGTAGAATTTTATTTGTTAAATGGCTCTGAGCACTATGGGACTTAACATCTATGGTCATCAGTCCCCTAGAACTTAGAACTACTTAAACCTAACTAACCTAAGGACAGCACACAACACCCAGCCATCACGAGGCAGAGAAAATCCCTGACCCCGCCGGGAATCGAACCCGGGAACCCGGGCGTGGGAAGCGAGAACGCTACCGCACGACCACGAGATACGGGCTAGAATTTTATTCATAATGACTGAAAAACTCTGCAGTTATCTAGAATGACAACAAGGGAAAACGTTGTAACCAGACACAGTTTCCTCGAATCAACATTTCATTTAGTCGTAACTAATTCCGGACGCCAAACTGATTTTCATTAGCTCTCTTTTGTAAAATAATTGTGAGTACAGAATAGATTCTGAACAACTCCTCTACAAGCAAGAGAAGCTAAGGGAAATATTGTGGGAGTATTGTATGCTGCAATCTGAAGACGGGCGTAGAGCCGGACTAGCTTCGGATAACTAAATAGTTCATTCGGCAAAAATTTTAGCGGTTGCAGCAATAGTTCGAAAACGGGCACGGCCGCTCTTGGTTTTGATATTCACGACTATATAAACTCTCAGGTGCTGTAACACTGTAGAGCGATACCTGTTTGATCTTCTGCTCAAGATATTCAGGACAACTTTATTGGACAGGCGTATGATCAGTACACTGTTCTCGTGGTTGTTGTCACTTCTCTCCGTATTCGTGTTGCTCCTGTGGAAGATGCCTGAATCCCTTTGTTCTGTCACCACCAGAACTCGTACCAGACGTCCACTATGGAATAGTTGGGGTACTCCACCGATAGTACTTGCTGATTATATTCCAAATTTGAGATCTCCAACGCTAAGATGAATCCGAAGAAATAAAACTGTAGGACACTCAGCTCCCATTGTATAGGCGTTTATATCAAATCTAGGGCAATTGCCAATGGCTTCATCTTAGATAGTGCCACTAAAACATTCAAACGCCAGGGTGGTTCCTTCAAGAAATCCGTAACTGACTCCTCCTTTCCGTTTTGTACAGCTGAGCGAGCGCTCCTTATTTAAATTAATTCGACGTCGTCGGAGAGTTAAGTCCCATGTCGAAGAAAGCAGAAAGAACGTGATGAAATGAGAAAATTCTCGAAAACTACATCCCGTTCCATAAATTTCTTGTACTCCATGACCATTTTCTTAATGCAGGTCCAACATTATACAACGCTTTCATTCATGAAATTTTTGACAGCGTAAGAGTTTACATCGCGGTATTTTGACAGCTGCTAATGTTTTTAAAAGGTGGTTGTGACTCGTTGCTGTTTGTAACATTACCGTAGGAAAAAAAATCATAGGGTTAACAACTATCCTAGATACATTGATTTTATGACCGTAATGGACGAATACAGACAATGGCGGAGGACTTCAGATAGAAACCATAGCAGGATCTGACATCTACATCTACGTCGTTACTCTGCAATTCACACTCAAAGTGCCTGGCAGAGGGTTCATCGAACCATTTTCATACTACTTCTCTACCACTCCACTCTCGAATGGCGCGTGGGAAGAAGGAATACCTAAATCTTTCCATTCGAGCTCTAATTTCTCTTATTTTAGTATGATGATCATTTCTCCCTACGTAGGTGGGAGTCAACAAAATATTTTCGCACTCGGAAGAGAAAGTTGGTGATTGAAATTTCGTAAATAGATCTCGCCGCAAAGAAAACCGTCGCGTATCATATCAGTGACACTCTCACCCCTATTGCGCGATAACACGAAACGAGCTGCCCTTGTTTGCACTTTTTCGATGTCCTCCGTCAATCCTACCTGATAAGGATCCCACACCACGCAGCAATATTCCAGCAGAGGATAGATAACTGTAATGTAGCCTGTGTCTTTAGTGGGTTTGTCGCATCTTCCAAGTGTTCTGCCAACAAAGCGCAGTCTTTGTTTCGTCTTCCCCACAATATTATCTATGTGGTCTTTACAATTTAAGTTACTCGTAATTGTAATTCCTAGGTATTTAGTCGAATTGACAGCCCTTAGATTTGTGCGATTTATCGTATACCCAAAATTTATCGGATTTCTTTTAGTACCCATGTGGATGACCTCGCACTTTTCATTGTTTAGTGCCAATTGCCACTTTTCGCACCATGCAGAAATTGTCTCTAGATCATTTTGTAATTGGAGTTGATTGTCTGATACTTTTTAAGATTCTGGGTTCGTATTCTAGAGGAGCCCCAATCTGGCCACAATGACTCAGGTTTTCAGTGGTTTTTCTAAAGTGTTTAAAGTGATTACCGTGAGGCACCATTTTACATCGCCAGAGTCAATACTTCCTAATATATTTGTTCATTTTAGATTTGTGCCACATTTATAATGCCACGCCGTCGATGGGACATTGTACTCTAACTCACTTCCTTTTCTTGCACCTGGATGATCCGATGCTTATTGAGTTTTTAACAGTTTTTGGTACTTCCACATCATCTTTCTTGTAGTACTATATAACAGACGGAAATCATTGGATTGCGTACGTCATTCTTAACAACTAGCTTTAAAACATGGATGTTCGGAAGAACTCCACTTATGGCTTCTAAAATTGTTGTTTATTAAAAGAAACCGGTTTCACCGCTTAAAGCCGCACCATCAGGTGCAACAACGTTAAAAGATCCTATGCATACCCATCGCGCCTAGTCGAAATTTACTATTCAGAGAATAACATCAGTACTTTGGAGAGCAAAAGGTAAAGAAGACGTGCTCCATTCTTTAACCATCAATGTGACAGCAGGGCAAGGAAAAGGCGGCCCGCACTTACGACAAAGAATCGCTTTTGCTTTGCTGTGCAGCGAGCTGCCCCGCTGTCGCACAGATGCAGGCAAATTTTAAAGAATGAAGCACGTCTTCTTTATCTTTGGCTCGCCACAGTATTGACGATATTCTCTGAATAGTAAGTTTTGACTAGGAGCAATTGGTATGCCTGCGATATTTTAAGGCTGTTGCACCCAGTAATGCGGCTTTAAGCCGCGAAATCGGTTGTGTTTTAATAAACAACAATTTGACTAGCTGTAAGGACAGTTCTTCTTTACATCATGCCTTTCAACAGCTGGGGTTTGTAAGGGGTCCGTAGGCCCTTACTATAACTTTGCACTCGGCAAAGGTCGATAGGGTGAAGAATCGATTGTGACGTGTTGCCAGAGCGAGTGTCGAGATGCGCCAGAGTGGTTGGCGGGAATGGTATGTGTGTGTGTGTGTGTGGAGGCCATTATTGGAATACAGGGTTTTTAACCGAGAAGGGTGTCACCATCGCCGTGGTTAGACCCCTAAATAATAAATAAATACTGGGAAAGTGATGAAGTATCTTTATAAAAGTGATCAGTGACGTTACTAGTGCCGATATTTAGTTTCGCGTCTACCGCGCCGGCCTAACTTTGGATCGCAGTGTTGGATGCAGTGATGGATTAGCGTGTGACGATAATGGCAAATGAAGAAAGCCTGTGCTGAGATTAGCCGTAATTAGATATGTATGACGAAGGCAGTGGCTGTCTCCTTTTTGTGTTTTGAGAAGAATATAAGTTCGTAATTAGTAAAACTGTGTTGGTGTTCCTTATTACCATACATTCAGTATTATAGTATTGAACAGGACGAACTGGAAAGTAACAACTTCCGTAGGAGTCAATTCCGATTACCAGCCCCATCAGGTTCACGGTCATGTTAATAATAAATATTGGGCTGCTATTCGATCAGATCAGGTCGGGATAAAAACGGAGGTGTTACAGGTTGCCCGGAATAGTTTGGCTTTAAAAATATCAAAAACGTTACTGGCTGCTTCTAAGGCTGTAGCTACTACAGAACAGTTGAAAATAATTGTGTTGCTTACGTCATTTTTAAAAACTGGCTTTAAAAATATCAAAAACACTACTGGCTACTTCCAAGGCTGGGGAAAAATGACTCTTACTTATTACTTTTAGCGAATTCACAAATAGACAGATGAAAGCCTTCGTGTTAATTCGCGGCTTATTTGTCAAATGCAAGCGTTTCGATCACGGCTCAAACGTTGCTTGCGTAACACAATTTTTCTGGTATAAATTGCTTTTTCCGGCAAAGTAACAGATTTTTCTTTTTTTTTTTTGTCGGCGCTCTCTTCGATTAGGGTGGCAGTTGCCCATCAGTCTTCTTTTGAGGATCTCATTAATCTTTCTACAGGAAAAGCAAACGGTAGAGTGAGCCGCTACCATATTGACAATGGACGGCGCGTGTTGACCGTAACAATCAATTCGAAAATCAGCTTCGGGCCGTGGTTTTTCGGTGTAGGAATAAAATATCTCGTTTGGAGCGAGTGCGTGCGTGAGCTCGCGACGGTCTCGTCCGCGGCCATAAACAGAGCGGGCTGACTCAGCGCGGTATTAAGTTGGCTCCAGCCGTGATTTGGGGTTTCCTTACCGTAAATTCTCGCCCGTCGTGACAACGGCTTACCGGTCGCTCCTCGCCCTCTGTAGCTGCTAATTGGTAAGAATCCTTTTTGATTACACGGCTAAGAACGCCCGTGCAAGGCTCTTCAGCCAAATTCTATGAATTTGGGACCTTTTTTCCTGCCTGTTTACATGCAGTGACGGCACCTTTTTAAGATTAGGGGCATTACCATTCCGTCTCGTCGCCTGCGTGGCGTTGCTCCGCGGCTAACGCATTTTATTCCTGTTTTACAGAGGCCGTCCTCCCGCTTTCGTTTTTTCTTCCGGTGTGGTTTTTGCCTTTTGAGCACGACAGCGGCGCGGGGTTCGCGTTTAGTGAGACACATTCGTGACTGTTCTGATGTGATTGGTTTCGTTCCTCCCCGGCCAGATCGACATGCCGAGCGAGGTAACGCAGTGCTGAGACACTGCGCTCGTATTCCGGAGGACGCTGCTCCAATTTCACGTCTCCCCGTCCAGGATTAGGTTTTCCGTGGTTTCTCTAACCAGTTAGGAGAAATTTTAGGATGCATCTTCCTTCGAGCACTGAAAGACCTAAGTCGAAACAAGGCCCCGGGAGTAGACAACATTCCATTAGAACTACTGATAGCCTTGGGAGAGCCTGCCCTGACAAAACTCTACTATCTGGTGAGCAAGATGTATGAGACAGGCGAAATACCCTCAGACTTCAAGAAGAATATAATAATTCAAATCCCAAAGAAAGCAGGTGTTGACAGATGTGAAAAGTACCGAACTATCAGTTTAATAAGCCACGGCTGCAAAATACTAACACGAATTCTTTACAGACGAATGGAAAAACTCGTAGAAGCCGACCTCAGGAAAGATCAGTTTGGATTCCGTAGAAATGTTGGAACACGTGAGGCGATACTGACCCTATGACTTATCTTAGAAAATAGGTTAAGGAAAGGCAAACCTACGTTTCTAGCATTTGCAGACTTAGAGAAAGATTTTGACAATGTTGACTGGGCTACTCTCTTTCAGATTCTGAAGGTGGCGGGGGTAAAATACAGGGAGCGAAAGGCTATTTACAATTTGTACAGAAAACAGATGGCAGTTATAAGAGTCGAGGGGCATGAAAGGGAAGCAGTGGTTGGGAAGGGAGTGAGACAGGGTTGTAGCTTATCCCCAATGTTATTCAGTCTGTATATTGAGCAAGTAGTAAAGGAAACAAAAGAAAAATTCGGAGTAGGAATTAAAATCCATGGAGAAGTAATAAAAACTTTGAGGTTCGCCGATGGCATTGTAATTCTCTCAGAGACAGCAAAGGACCTGAAGAGCAGCTGAACGGAATGGACAGTGTCTTGAAAGGAGGATATAAGATGAACATCAACAAAAGCAAAACGAGGATAATGGAATGTAGTCGAATTAAATCAGGTGATGTTGCGGGACTTAGATTGGGAAATGAGACGCTTAAAGTAGTAAGCGAGTTTTGCTATTTGGGGCACAAAATAACTGATGATGGTCGAAGTAGAGAAGATATAAAATGTAGACTGGCAGTGGCAAGGAAAGCGTTTCTGAAGAAGAGAAATTTGTTAACATCGAGTATAGATTTAAGTGTTTCCAGTTTCCATAGTCCAATGTCGGCGTTGACGGTCCCAGGCGAGGCGTAAAGCTTTGTGTCGGGCAGTCATCAAGGATACACGAGTGGGCCTTCGGCTCCGAAAGGTCATATCGCACGCCGGCACTTGTTGATGGCCCAGCATTGTAATCTGCAGCAATTTGCGGAAGGATTGCACTTCTGTCACGTTGAACGATTATCTTCAGTCGTCGTTGGTCCTGTTCTTGCAGGATTTTTTTCCGGCCGCAGCGATGTCGGAGACCTGACGTTTTACACGTTTCCTGTTATTGACGGTACACTGGTGAAATGGTTATATGGGAAAATCCCCACTTCATCGCTACCTCGGAGAGGCTGTTTACCGTCACTCGTGCGCCGACTGTAACACCAAGTTCCAACTCATTTAAATCTTGATAACCTGCCATTGTAACAACAGTAACCGATCTAACAACTGCGCCAGACACTTGCTGTCTTATACAGGCGTTGCCACCCTCAGAGCCGTATTCTGCCTGTTTACATATCTTCGTATTTGGATGGGCATGCATATACCAATTTCTTTGGCGCTTCAGTGTGAATATAGGTAAAACATCAACACTGCAACGAGCCAGTGGATATCAGGGGTATCGTGTACCAAATACTGAGAACAACTTCCGAAATTTTGTCGAAGTAGTTCCACTTCAACCTCTACTACTTCAGCGTATCTCACGCAGGAGATGGTCGTTGGTTGTGCGTCCTGTCGTAAAGATTTCCTGACAGCGACCCTGAAACGCGATTCGCGAGCATTCCCTACGTACGGAGCTTACTGCCCCTTCTCCAGCCTGCTGGCTATCGAGTGGATGTTAAGTACGGAACTCCACGGCGTCGACACCACGATTGGTCAGTCATAATCTGGTGTGATACACGACAGCTGAAAAGCGCTCAGTCGTTACATGCTCCCGGATGCTTAATGCAAGAGACCGATACGTTACGGCGTAGCTGCCCTTGTAGCCAATTGAGCAGCACGCCGTGGACACGATGGCCGTGACTCGGCTGTCTGGTCCGCGAAGAACCGCTGCCTCCGGTGCCCGTCTCGGGCCAGTACAAATGTCTCTAGCAGCCGGTTATCAGCCTTTCATTGGAAACCGACGCATCTTCTGTGCGCGCCTCATCTTCTCTCGGGCTGACGAATGTGCGATTTCACTTCCCGACTCTTCCGTCTTAATTCGTCTTTGACACATTCCGCAAAGCGCTGCAAATGAACTCTATGGTGCTCTATCGAGATCACAACGTTCTCCTTCCCAGAATCTTTTTTTCTCCTATCCGAGCAGACATGCGCCGTCTCTAATGATCTCCCTGCCAACAGGACAGGTGAAGTCGACTTTTATAGCGTTACTATACACTCAATAGGTGAACTTCCCATCTTCTTATCTCCCCTTCCTCTTTGTATGCGATCTGATACCGGTTGGTGTATTGCCAGTCCCGCTCTCAAGAGAATGTGCGCATTGGAAATAACTTTCGTTACATTTTGTTGTCTTTTGGCCTCCTCGTGCAGAATAACGCGCTAGCTTGCGAAACAGGTGTGATTTTTAGGTGTTTCTTCACGCTCGTATATGCAAATGCTGGGGTGGTAACCAATATACGCTCCAGAAAATTCGGTACACAGTAACACTTAAAATACGTTAACAGAAAAAACGAAGTTTCCACGTTTCGCAGACAGATAACACACGACTTCTCTTGCGTAATACATCTGTCAAATCGTGAAAAACAGCAGACCGTGTACGACAGGATAAACACTAGGAGAGAAAGAGATAGTTTCATCGTAATTTATTTTGTACATGTCGTACTTTACCTGGAAGTATGTGGTGGTGAAGAAACTATGCAGATACACTGATAAGAAAATTCCGGACAACCACTATTTAGTTCGTCAGTTGTGGAATGGCCTTTACTTGCTCTTCGAGAACCACATAAGGAAAAAGCTCCGTCCGAAGAGGCCTCGGAAGACCCAGTGGTAACCGGCCGGAGTGGCCAAGTGGTTCTAGGCGCTTCAGTCTGGAGCTGCGCGACCGCTACGATCGCAGGTTCGAATCCTGCCTCGGGCGTGGATGTGTGTGTCGTCCTTAGGTTAGTTAGGTTTAAGTAGTTCTAAGTTCTAGGGGACTGATGACCTCAGATGTTGAGTCCCATAGTGCTCAGAGCCATTTGAACCATTTTTGAACCCAGTGGTACCAACCAACCGCCGTGTTATCCCCAAAGGCGTCATCGGATGAGGTGGTGGAGGGGCGCAAAACGCTACGAGAGGTAGCGACTAATGCGTTTGTAAGAATTACATGTTGTTCAGATGTGTATAGTGGGGAATGTTGGTCAGATGTGTGGAATCAATTTCAACAAAACGGGAAAAGGCAACAATCGTATGCGTAAGACAACAGAGATAGTCATAGACTTACTTTATATATGTAATCACGGCAAAGAAAAAAATTCAAATAACCGTAATAGTAAACCTGTCAATGAAGATGTTTATTATTTCTCAAAAATCAACTTTCGAAATTTCAAGAACCGGTTTTCAATAAGAATTTATGAAATATCCTGCTGCCTTCTGTATCCCGCTTCTATGGGCATCGCCGAGCGGTTATAGGCGCTTCAGTCTGGAACCGCGCGGCCGCTGCGGTTGCAGGTTCGAATCCTGCCTCGGGCATGGATGTGTGTGTCGTCCTTAGGTTAGTTAGGTTTAAGTAGTTCTAAGTTCTAGGGGACTGATGACCTCAGATGTTGAGTCCCATAGTGCTCAGAGCCATTTTTCTATGGGCATCGTAAAAATGCTCTTGGGTTAATTATAATTCTCACAAAGGCATACAAACAATTTTTCTTTCTGTATTGCGTCCATAAATGAAAAAAACATTGATTATTTTGTGTGTGTGTGTGACTTAACCTAAATTATTCTAAGGACAAACACGCACACCCATGTCCCAGGGAGAACTCGAACCTCCGCGGGGACCAGCCACACAGTCCATGACTGTAGCGCCTTAAACCGCTCGGCTAATCCCGCGCGGCTGATTATTTTAGAATGAAGAATACCAAACAATAAAAATACAAAAACAACAGAAGCGCACAAGCGATTTGCTGTGTGAGCCTTTAGTATACAGTCTCACAGATCCAAACCCACCTAACGCCTGACAAATTCACGAGATAGAATATTAGAAATGGGACACCTCGAAGCGACCAGTGTTCGACATCCCAGTATTATTCCTACCCTGTGGACTCTTTAACTGAACACGTTAAAGTATACCATAACTCTATCTAAAAATAGTGAAGGGAGATGGTACTAGTTTTCTGCCTCATGCTGTTTTCCAGGCGCTTGGTTCTTTCATTATTCTCGTAGACAGCGACAGTAAATTAAGTCTCAGAACGATGTCGCTCCATTAACTGCTACTTTGCGCATTTTTACAAATGAGCTGCAGTTTCTAGAGCAGGTGATAGAAACGCAAGTAGGCTTTTTGTCTGCACTACGTCATTATTTTTATAACTGATTACCAGCTAATTATGTTCCACTTTTGCCCTACGTTAACGCCGGAAGTGAAGCAGTTAACCCGTTTTGACGTTGATGACCAAATGATTCATCCGCAGAATTTCGTCATGGATGGTACAGGAAAGGTACGGAAAAAATTAATGGTGTCTGGGATTTAGAAACTCAGTCCTTCCGATTTCAAGCCCACTGCTTCCATCTGGTACAAATATAGATTATCCAAACTGTTGAGACGTTGCTCCGTACTGCCTATAGATCACTTACATGAATCCTTCAGTAATGTTCCCAGACATCTATCTGTATGATAGTTGTAGCACCGATCCGTAATTCCACCAGAGAGCACAGGAAGATTTGGAGAGCACGTCTAAAACTTATAACAATAATAAAAAATCTACGAGATTTTCGTGTTCGTGGCAGGTTTGGAAAAAAACCCGAGTGCATTACAGCTTGCAGTTCCAGACATAAACATCAAACCTGCCGGAAAATATATCAGTCTGCGGCTTGTTCACATAGCTGTTTAATGAAATCCGTACTCACTACGTATTTTTTATTAGTGTAAGAGGCATAGATAGATTTCTTGGTCTCGATTGTTTTTTATTATTTTTGGTGATTAACGCTGACACGACTCATTCATATGAGGGATGAAGATACTCATCTCTTTTTCCTCCGTGCAGTTTTAATGAAAAATGTTCATGTCTCCCTTTACAATGGCTTCAATTTATGCCTTGTCATTCATTAATATCTTGTCTAAAGGGTTTAATTTTTTGTGTTGTAATCTCAGATTATGTAATTTTCTTTTTTCTCCTCCCTGACGCGAGAGCCTACAACTGTGCAGAAACGCTGTGTCATATTTTGCATTACACTTGACAATATGTTGTCACTCTGCGTAAATCACAGATTCATAGATTTTTACGTCTTCATGTCTCACAGTATGCTGAATATATGGATCCTTTTTCAAAGGTGTGGGCAGCTTTGGGGAATACATTTTGTTAGTGAGAACGAATAGCATATGTAGCAGTCAGTCATATGGTTATTAAAATTATGCACCTTAAGTCGGTACATTGTAAAGGAGGTGAAACGTAACATCAAGTGAGACGTTCCTTGATCTAATAATAGTAATTTCGTGTCTCTCAGCGGCCAAGTGCAAGTCTTCCAATTGGATGCCAATTCGGCGACTTTTGTGTCTCTAACTTACCCCAGTAATCCTACTGGGGAAAGAGGACGTACAGTGTTACGTGTAACCCGAACCACGTATCGCTCATAGTGAATCTTAGCATTGCTGAGAAGTGAAGGCTAGGTTAAAGGCTGACTGAAAAATTTCCGTGGCTCGACCGAGATTCGATCCCGAGCCTCTCAGTTTCCAGTCACATTTTTCTCCGATCCTTTTTATTGTCGTCTAACATTTTCGTCGCATGAAATCTTTCAAATTCTAACGATGAAAACTTTACTCGGTTATTTAATACGGAGGGTTGCCAAGTCCCTGAACGGACGCGCTGAGTTGCAGCGGCGGCACCGCAAGATAACCATACCCGACTGTTTATCTTGTAGACTGCTGCAACTGTCCCATCGATTCCGTACTAAGCGATGTGGTTCGCTACTGTTGTATCACCTTAATGTATTGGCACTGCTCTAGCAGAAACTTGTCAGACAATAATACGGACCTAGAAATATTCTACGAGACTGAAAAGTAATACATCCATGTTTTAAAAATGAAAAGTGCTTTTTAAACAAAACAAAAACGTTATTAAAATTCTACATCTTTATTCTTCACGTTTACATATTCATTTCTCAATATAGTCACCCTGTCGCCGATCAAATTTCTCCCAACGAGAGACCAGTTTGTTGATATCGTCATCGCAGAATGTTTGACTTTATGGAAGGGGCTACAAACTTACCTCTGCTTCACAGCTTCATGGCTATCAAAGTGAAGTCCTCGAACGTATTCTTTAAGTTTTGGAGACGGATGAAAATCGGATGGGGCCAAGTCGGGACTTCATGGAGGATAGTCGATGACAGTAAACCCAAGGCGTCGGATTGTTGCAGATGTCGCAGCGAACGTGTGTGGTCTGGCATTTCCATGCTGAAAGAAAGGGTACGCCATGTGTGGACGGACTCTTCGAATTCGAAACTCGAATGAAGAAAGTTTAAAGAAGGGCAGCTCGTTTTGTATTATCGCGAAATAAGGGAGATAGTGCCACAGACATGATACGTGAATTGGAGTGGCAATCATTAAAACTAAGGCGTTTTTCGTTGCGACGGGTTCTTCTCATGAAATTTCATTCACCAATTTTCGCCTCCGATTACGAAAACATTTTTGGCACCCACCTACATAGGGAGAAATGATCATCATGATAAAATAAGAGAAACACGGCTCGCACAGAAAAATTAAAGTGCTCGTTTTTCGCGCACCGTTCGAGAATGGAACGGTAGAGAGACAGCTTGAAGGTGGTTCATTGAACCCTGTGCCAGGCACTTTATTGTGAACAGCAGAGTAATCACATAGATGTAGATGTTTCTCTCGCAGCGACATAGTTACAATTTGGAGCCCTCTAGCGGCAGAGGACTGCAAATTTGTAGACGTGAAGATTTAAGATGTAGAATGTCAATAACGTTTGTTTTACTTAAAAAGGTTTAAGAGTTTTCACATAAAAAATCCGGAGGCATCACTTTTCAGCACGTCCTCGTATAGGGTTGTATTACTGTATAATCGCAACATTTACAATTTTCTGCAGTCTGTCGATGCGCAAAGATTTTTCTTCTGACTGTTGCATCTTACTGATTTTAATAATTGTGGAAGTATGCGCTAGTTGTAAAATTAGTAATCGCAGGTGCCAGCACTTTTGATCAACAAATCCTGTCACATTCGAGTGCAATCTGTAGAAATATACAAATGGCGAAATAATAAGACCGCGCCCGTACAGGATCAGCGCAGAAAAAGAAGAAAATAAAACTTAAAGCATCGTACGCTAGTTCGTGTTTAACTGTCTGTTTATTACTATTTATTATTATTTACTATAAGCTAATTATAGACAAAAGAGTAAGCAGTCAGTTTGTTTTCACTGATGTCGGCAATTTCAGCTCAAAGAACATAGAGAAAAAGGTCATATCTGTAACGTGGAATAGCTTTGGTTACTTTCCTCAGTTTTAGCCGGACTGTTGCTATTAAGAGCTCGTGATCTCATCGGCAGTCAACTCCAGGTCTTATTGTAGTTGACTGAATAGCAGTCTTACTCCTCTGTTTTAAAAATATATAGTCACTTTTATTCCTGTATTTTCCAGCCAAGTCAAGTTATAGAAGAGTTGTTTGGGTGGCTGGAACATTGGATTAGAAACAGCCAACGAATTGTCTTGGCAGAATTCTAGGATTTGCTTTACCTTCAATGATATACAGCGCATTTTACTGGCAGTGTGAGAAGTAGTAATAGTATCTCATCAAACCTGACGCAGGGAATTTATGAAGAAACTTAAAAGCAACTGGTCGCTGATTTCCAAATGAATTGACGACTTTTAGTGTCTAATTGTCACTTACACTACTCTTTCTTTGTACTTTACAGATTTTTACTGTGTCCATTTCCTGAAATCCGAACACTTGTTAACATTCGTGAGATCTTTCGCAGGGGAGAAATTTATGACAGTGGTACAGAAACTGGTAGACGTGGAGGAAATTTTAGAAATCTTATATTTTAGAAGCGGAATTAGCCCGAGGTGTGGGATAACGATGGTGATGGTTTCAGGGCTACCAACGGTGTTGTTACCAGAGCCCTTGTTGATTATGAATCAACACATTTAATGAGATGAATAAAATCTTTCCTCACAAGCAATCATCTTGAGACAGTTGGCCCTTGTGACGCATATTAGAGATTTGAAAGACTGTTTGGCAATGACAACATACATAACAGTTCTTATCAGTACACCATATTAGACCAAAAAAAAGCTCGCACGAGTTTTTACGTGTCTGCATGCACGTTCTTGCACCGTTCCGCACACCTTAATAAAACTAAAATATAGCAATGACGTAAAATACGAAGTAAGACGAGAATTACCTGAAAGTTTTGCCCCAAGCACTTGTAGCTGACTGAACACTAATGTTTAAAAATGTGGGAAAGAGCCAGCCGCTCTCAGAACAAGTAAAAGTAGTTTAACATGGACGTTAAAATTGCTCAAATAAAAACCTGACTCGCCTAGTACTTGATATCCTCCCCACTGACTTGATGCTGCAGTTTCAGAGTTTTTGTGTGGTCCACAAACAAATCCTTAGTTGCAACAAGATGATGTTGCAGTAGCTGCTAAAACGCATTGATTATAACAAATTTTGCAGATCTTAGTTTGAGATGCCAGTAAATTTTCTCTTCACTGTACCTTTCCAATAAACTTTCGCGTACATATATTGCATGGTTTATAGTATAGACATTTCCAACATTTCCTTTGTTGTCTTCATGTAAGGAGGCATTTCAGTCAGGATATTTCACTCATTTCTTTGCATAATCCAGCATAAAAAGCCGTTATTATAGGTTTCTATTCCAACAGTGCTGTCGGAGACTTTTCGTTCGGTGGTCTCCGCTGCAAGAGTTAAACTCTTAACTTCTTTCTTGTGTCTTTCATTCCTTGCTAGACAGCTTCACATTCACGTGTAGCATACACATTCTCGGCGGTAACCATGTTCTCCCATAGGAAATAATCGTATTCCTTTGTTCGCCTGCTGCGTTGTATGTATGCAATAGCCTCCGTACGTCGTCTCTTCTGCCTGTGTTTTACTGCCACAAATGTTACTGCTTCGCCGTAAGCGCTACACAAGACCGTAGCTGCGACACTGCAGCGAACATAACGCGGAGACAAGAGTTTTGCATCTGCCGAGTAGAGTCGATTGCTTCCCACCGAGCCATTATGCGTGAGAAAACAATGAGGCGCACGCAGCCAATGGTAGACGAGCCTGCCATGAAAGTGGGCGGGTCCACTTCACACTAGCACCGCCTGCCGGTACATGCGGGAGTTAAGAGGTAGAGAGAGGGTCAAGGCTGGCGCGGTGCCGGTCCGCAGCCTTCTAACACCTCGGCCACAGCCTTCTAGCACCTCTGCCGCTGCAACCACACGCGTTTCTCGTAGCAGTCGCCGCAGATTCGCTAGCTTCGAGCGCGTAAGCGAATACTTACGGTGCAACAACGTTCTGTCTCGGGAACATCCCTGAACGTACCACTAAGTAGTTAAAAGGAGGTATATATTTGTTTTCACATGAAGTGAAGTGCTTCGTTCGAGTCAAAGATCTTCCATATGTGTATTTCCATTTGTAATTCTCGGGCTCCTTTGCGTACGTAGTTATATCGCGCTAATTCCTTAGCGTGAATTCAGTGTCATCAGTATTGAAGTCCTAGCAGTTACCTCTTGTATGTGAATTCCAATGGAAACACTGACAGCCATGTTTACCATGTCCACATACATTTTCCCACTTTTGTCTTTTCTTTTTTCTCCTCTTGATGGCTATAATAAACGCCTTAGTGAAAACATTGGTTACGACTCAAGCAGTAACGAAAATGTACGTTCAGAATGACGAGAAAGAAAAAAATGACAACCGCCAAACGGACACAAACTAGAATAGTTTGTGGTAAGTCAAACTGTTACTATGGCTAACGAGCATTATATTTTGCATGACACGGAACATGGCGTCTGTTCATTCTCTTTACAAACACTTTTTTTACTCTCGCACAAAATATAGGAGAGAAATTTAAGTGTCTGATTAAGGTCAATAATTTACATCTTCACTCAATTGAACTGCAGAGCATGCAGCATTCAGTTTCTTAGATTAGCCGTGTTAATTAGAAAGATTTAAAAATCGGCCGGCCGGAGTGGCTGAGCGGTGCTAGGCGCTTCAGTCTGGGACCGCGCGACCGCTACCGTCGCAGGTTCGAATCCTGCCCCGGGCATGGATGTGTGTGATGGCCTTAGGTTAGTTAGGTTTGAGTAGTTCTAAGTTCTAGGGGACTGATGACCTCCGATGTTGACTCCCATAGTGCTCAGAGCCATTTGAACTACTTAAAATCGGCTAATAAACATACAATGATTTGCATGCTGACGTTATTCCAACCGCTAATGTGAGTGTGTTTCTCAGTTAATATTATAATTAGTCAATTCGTAGGCAATAAAGCTGACGAAGAGCAGTGCTGGATCACTTGTTTAACCGTTTCCCAGAAAGAGCGTACCATTGTCCATTTTCAAATTAAATGTAATAAACCAAAATCCTAGTAGACACGCTTATTTGTACTACTCAATGTATTCTTTACGAAAGACATTCACATTCAATTCGGGCATTTCGTTGCATTGTATTGTTCGTCCACATATACTGTCCCGAACATCTTGTTTCACGAGTTTGTTTTTGATCAGCCTGCTGTGAACAATGTGTTTTGAGGTATTTTCCATGGCCGAGTAGCTTGGGCTAAATGGCCTATAAGATTTTCATTCCTTTTGGATACCTGTTAAGGTAATAGCATGAATACTTATACTTAGATACATAATCTGCTCTGCTATTTCATTCTCTAAATTACTGATACCTGGCAACACTTTGACGCTCCACTACATATGGCATTATTTAAAATAATTCTTACACATCTATCTGTAGCACAGAGATTCTCAGACTGAGGTCAACGTTCACAGTTTCCTGTCTCTCGTATTAGAAATCCAACTCATTTACGCAGAATTAAATCACGGTTTACTGTTTCAGTGGTGTCAGTATCTAAGCTGTCTAGTAGCATTTTGCTCAAATGGCAGATATCTTATTAAAACAGCAACAGATTTGTCATAAAACCTCCATTTCCAGACCTGAGAAACGCAAAATCCAACCAGTTGTAATTCAGTGAAGAGATGAAGTTCATATTTTAAAAAGATAGATATTCGGCCAGGATTGAAGTAACACAAAGAAATCATGAAGAACATAAATTCAGATGGCTGTCTGGGATTTGAAGTGTATTTTTCCTTTCTTGCATGCAGTACATGTATGGATTTTTGTGCACTTGTGCGGAAGTAAATTTCTGCTTGTCCGCCCGGAACGACGCTCTGCAAACTTTACACAGTTACACATGTCACAAACGATGCGCAAGGGGCAGGAGAGCAACGGTGGTTAGCTTTCGTTGAAATTCAGTCCAGGCTGAGACAGCGACTTTATTAGCGATTCAGGAAAAGAAGCCGACTGTTGTCCTGAGTGAAAATATCGACCTTATGGAGCTGCAGTGGCTCGATGAAAGCGTTAGTAAAATCAAGCAAGCTGACATGGCTAGGTTTCGAAACACTGATCTCCTTAATATACGCCTGCGATTGGTCTTGCTGACCATCTAGAAAGTAAAACTAACGGCAAACGCTAGCAGTGGCTGCAAGACCCGCAGGCATTGGCCACGCGGCCCACTGTGACGTTTTTGTCGCATAATAGCTTACTTCTTTATCATTGTGTCTCGTCTGACTTAGTGTCCTGTCGACATTGTTGTGTTAGAGGCAGAGGGCCAGCTCAGGTAACAATGGAAACGAAACAGGTAATCTGGGGTAATGCAGGGAAAGCGCGGAGGTGTAAATGAAGGTGGACGGTCCAACATTGAAAAGTCCCTCCTTCCAAGGCGAAACTGGTTTAAAACTTCCTGGCAGATTACGAGGTGCATTCAATTTCTAAGGCCTCCGATTATTTTTCTAATTAACTACTCACCCGAAATCGATGAAACTGGCGTTACTTCTCGACGTAATCGCGCTGCAGACGTACACATTTTTCACAACGCTGACGCTATGATTCCATGGCAGCGGCGAAGGCTTCTTTAGGAGTCTGTTTTGACCACTGGAAAATCGCTGAGGCAATAGCAGCACGGCTGGTGAATCTGCGGCCACGGAGAGTGTCTTTCATTGTTGGAAAAAGCCAAAAGTCACTAGGAGCCAGGTCAGGTGAGTAGGGAGCATGAGGAATCACTTCAAAGTTGTTATCACGAAGAAACTGTTGCGTAACGTTAGCTCGATGCGCGGGTGCGTTGTCTTGGTGAAACAGCACACGCGCAGCCCTTCCCGGACGTTTTTGTTGCAGTGCAGGAAGGAATTTGTTCTTCAAAACATTTTCGTAGGATGCACCTGTTACCGTAGTGCCCTTTGGAACGCAATGGGTAAGGATTACGCCCTCACTGTCCCAGAACATGGACACCATCATTTTTTCAGCACTGGCGGTTACCCGAAATTGTTTTGGTGGCGGTGAATCTGTGTGCTTCCATTGAGCTGACTGGCGCTTTGTTTCTGGATTGAAAAATGGCATCCACGTCTCATTCATTGTCACAACCAACGAAAAGAAAGTCCCATTCATGCTGTCGTTGCGCGTCAACATTGCTTGGCAACATGCCACACGGACAGCCGTGTGGTCGTCCGTCAGCATTCGTGGCACCCACCTGGATGACACTTTTCGCATTTTCAGGTCGTCATGCAGGATTGTGTGCACAGAACCCACAGAAATGCCAACTCTGGAGGCGATCTGTTCAACAGCCATTCGGCGATCCCCCAAAACAATTCTCTCCACTTTCTCGATCATGTCGTCAGACCGGCTTGTGCGAGCCCGAGGTTGTTTCGGTTTTGTTGTCACACGATGTTCTACCTTCATTAAACTGTCGTACCCACGAACGCACTTTCGACACATCCATAACTCCATCACCATATGTCTCCTTCAACTGTCGATGAATTTCAATTGGTTTCACACCACGCAAATTCAGAAAACGAATGATTGCACGCTGTTCAAGTAAGGAAAACGTCGCCATTTTAAGTATTTAAAATAGTTCTCATTCTCGCCGCTGGCGGTAAAATTCCATCTGCCGTATGGTGCTGCCATCTCTGGGACGTATTGACAATGAACGTGGCCTCATTTTAAAACAATGCGCATGTTTCTATCTCTTTCCAGTCCGGAGAAAAAAAATCGAAGGCCTTAGAACTTGAATGCACCTCGTAAAACTGTGCCAGACCGAGACTCGAACTCAGGACCTTTGCCTTTCGCGGGCAAGTGCTTTACCAACTGATCTACCCAAGCACGACTCACGCTCCGTCCTCACAGCTGTACTTCTGCCACTACCTCGTCTGCTAGCTTCCACACTTAACAGAAGGTCTCCTGCGAACCTTGCAGAACTAGCACTCCTGAAAGAAAGGATATTGCGGAGACTTGGCTTAGCCACAGCCTGGGGAATGTTTCCAAAATGGTTTCATAACCACAGTGCACGCCATTTGAGAAAAGTGGGGTGAATGGAATATCCTTCCTGATAAAGGGAAACACTGAAATTTAGCAATATAGTTTAGGATCGGAATGGAAATTTTGCAAGGATTGGCGTAGATCTGGTTCAGACCGAGATAGCTAGAGACCTTTTGGCTTCTACCCTAACACTGGAACCGTTGCATTGCCATTCTCAGCATCCCAGGTCTCTTGTTATCAGTGTAACGTAAGTTATATCCGCTTTAGAGTGATCCTGGTTTCGGCATCCAGCAGGATTAACAAGTGAAGAGTCAAATCGACTTCAGTGGAGACAATGTTGCGCTCATACATGGCTTTTCTGAGATCAAAAGCAGAGTTCGGGACTGCAGAAGGTACTAATGAAGCCAGGGAAAACAATTTTCCGTCGAGTTACAGGTATTTCGGATGTGTTGGGGAACGTAGCGGGTAATGCAGAACTCAGCGATCGCTTCAACATGCGAGTACGTCGCCGTGGAAATCCATTTAAGTAGCCCACTAAACGTTGGTCGGCACTATGTAACCAATGAATCGGTACCGGCTACTCTGTCTCTCCCCTCCCCAATATACGAGAGCGTGCGGAAAAGTAATGCCTCCAAATTTTGCACGTAAAAACTCTTAAAGCCAATTACATAAAATAAACGTTATTAACATTCTACACTTTTATTCTATATGTCCACATATTTATTTTTGAGTGTAGTCGCCCGGGCGACGGACACATTTCTCCTAACGAAAGACCAGTTTGTTGATACTGTCACTGTTAGAATGTTTGACGTTATTGATGGAGCCACAACCGCACCGCCTCGTCAGTATCAAAGTGAAGTCCTCGAAGGTGTTTTTTTAAATTATGAAAACAGATGTAAACTGGGTTGGGTTAAGTCGGGGCTGTATGGAGAGTAATTGAAGACAGTGAACACAAGGCGTCGGATGGTTGCGGATGTCACAGCATTCGTGTGTCGTTCGGCATTGTCATGCTGAAGGAAAGTGTTCTCCATATGTGAACGAACTCATCTGCGGTTAGAAACTCGATTACAGCAAGCTGACCGACCGAGGTGGCCGAGCGGTTCTAGGCGCTACAATCTGGAACCGCGCGACCGCTACGGTCGCAGGTTCGAATCCTGCCTCGGGCATGGATGTGTGTGATCTCCTTAGGTTAATTAGGTTTAAGTAGTTCTAAGTTCTAGGGGACTGATGACCTCAGAAGTTATGTCCCATAGTGCTCATAGCCACAGCAAGCTGTAGGAGCCCTGTAGCGGCAGAAGGCTGCAAATATGCGTGCATGTAGAATAAAGATGTAGAATTTTAATAACGTCTGTGTCATTTAAAAAGCTTTAGAGTTTTCACATAATTATTCGGAGGCATTACTTTTCAGCACGCCCTCGTATAGACACTGACGGTGGTGTTCGAGAAGAGAATTTATAACATCCCTGCCCCACCATGAAGATTTATATTTTCCGCGTTTTCCCTAAACAGATTACGGCGATTGTCGGGACGGTTCTTCGTATTCGTCTGAGGTGACTTAGTAATAGCACATAAATGGTAACTGAGAATGGCCGGACAAACATTAAAATGTCGCTCCTCTCGAAGACGAAACCGGTTCCTCTGCCATTGCGAACTTCTGTCACTCGCAATGGCAGAGATTCACGCCACTCTTATGTAAAGCAGATTAACTAGGACATTCGACCTAGAAAATAGGATACGACCCACTGAAATTTACCGGTATGGTCCTCAGCCTTATTTTTTCCGTCCTAAGGTTTCTTGATTTGAGCGCGGCACGTGGTAAAGTTGTGTATCTGACCTTCAAAAATATCTGCATTAGCAACGTTGTATCCGTCTGTTGGGAATTGTTCTCCACGAAACATATGGCAGCCTCCTTCCTGTTAACGTGCTACGTCCCACGAAACGTGTAAAGAGTTACAAAAGATAAAAAAAGTATCTTGCTACCTGTTTGAAGGCTACGGCCCGTTTATAATCGACACGTTCGTGCAACAAAGCCGCGTATGCTGTTGCCATCTGTTGTTGCTAGCCAGACTACAACAGAACAGGAAGGATTCATTATGCAAACGATGTAAAGCTACTTGGAGAAAGGAATGTGAACATGTCGGTTAGATTACCTCGCAGTATGATGAGTTAGACATTTGGAATGTATCAAGTACAAACCAAGGTTTGTAAAACAAAACATCTGCCGAGGTATCACTTCAGGGAATATCAGAGGAGGAGGAGGGTCACGGCTATCGATACTTGAAATGATGTCGTAATGAAGAGATGTGGCCTTTTCGGTTTTTGTTAATCTGCAACGTTGTGGCAGAAAGTGTGGCTGGAGCGATGTACTTGTGACCGCAAGTGTTTACCGGAGTCGGTGCGGCCAGGGTCAAGGTAACGGTCTCTCAGCCTCTGCCGTCGCTGTTCGCAGCCGCCAAACCGCTCACACATATCCTTCTCTTTTCCCTTTCCCACCGGCGCACATTATCCAGAAATGTTGCACATCGAGGACGTTGCGCAAAAGTGGTCGCACAGCACAGGAAAGGGTCGCAGCTTACGAGATACGTCGTTGGGCAACGTAAGACGCTCAGTTATCATACTTGCTTGTGCATTGTGACCATGAATTTAGCTTTTCATCGGCGTAGCGTTTCTAGCGACGCTTGCGGTGCCCTTACTTACAAGGGAACCTCCCCATCGCACCCCCTTCAGATTTAGTTACAAGTTGGCACAGTGGACAGGCCTTGAAAAACTGAACACAGATCAATCGAGAAAACAGGAAGAAGTTGTGTGGAACTATGAAAAAAATAAGCAAAATATACGAACTGAGTAGTCCATGTGCAAGATAGGCAACATCAAGGTTATTGTGAACTCACGAGCGTCGTGGGCTCGTGGTTAGCGTGAGCAGCTGCGGAACGAGAGGTCCTTGGTTCAAGTCTTCCCTCGAGTGAAAAGTTCAATTTTTTATTATCTGTCCGTCCGTCCGTCCGATGCGATCACTTTTTTGGGAGTGATTATCACATCCACAAGAAAACCTAAATTCGGCAAGGTAGAATAATCTTTTTACCCATTCGCCAAGTGTAAAAGTTAGGTGGGTCGACGACATATTCATGTCATGTGACGCACATGCCGTCACCAGTGTCGTATAGAATATATCAGACGTGTTTTCCTGTGGAGGAATCGGTTGACCTATGACCTTGCGATCAAATGTTTTCGGTTCCCATTGGAGAGGCACGTCCTTTCGTCTACTAATCGCACGGTTTTGCGGTGCGGTCGCAAAACAGAGACACTAAACTTATCACAGTGAACAGAGACGTCAATGAACGAACGGACAGATCATAACTTTGCGAAAATAAACTTTTCTCTCTAGGGAAGACTTGAACCAAGGTCCTTTCGTACTGCAGCTGCTCACGCTAACCACGAGACCACGGCGCTCCTGAGCTTAGACTCTCCTTTATGTTGCCTATCTTGCGCATGGACTACTCAGTTTGTATATTTTTTCCATTGTTCCACACAACTTCTTCCTGTTTTCTCGATTGATCTGTGTTCAGTTTTCCAAGGCCTATCCACTGTTCCAACTTACAACTAAGTCTGAGGGGGCTGCGATGGGGAGGTTCCCTTGTTAGTAGGGGTTTAACGACTCAGCGGCTTCGTGATCGTTACAGACGAAGAACTTAGCACTGTCGGACAAAGCCGGGGAGGAAGTTCGGCGTGGTCTAGTGTAAGAAATCACCTCGCTATTCCACAGAAAGCCTCGGGATTCAACCCTCAACTCCTTCGAAACACGAGATCAGTGCCGAACCACTGCTCCCCAACCTTCGACAGCACTGAATAGAAAATACGGCAGTTGGAAGTAGTGTCAGTACGATGCCTAGCGTCTTGCACGTGTATTAGGGTACTGAAAGTCTTGTCGACAGCATAATAATGCACATTTGAAAGGGTGTGAAAGGCATTCGGTTGTTACTGTACATAAGAAATCTTTTTAATGCCTGTCTGTAATGTGCTGTGGGTATTATTCGACGTTTAAAGTATGACAACCGATATAGGAGTCCGACAAAAATTTGCTCGATCATGAATCCTGTTCTCCTCTTCTTCCTCATTATATCTCCGTTATTGGCAGTCGTTTTCATTGCTTCTGCCCCCTCCCGTTTTTTTCATAGAAAACAATCTCGTGAGAAACGGATCTCTTTCGCTTGGGTAAATGAGATCCTAGAATCGTAGTATGAAATCCCAAATCTGTATTTAAGTGCTATGTAAGACTACAACGGAATACTCACGCCATGCCTGTGTAGGAGATAAATGACTCACTTTTTTCATTAGATAATTTATTTGCCTTTCTGTCCGCCCCTTAGCTGAGTGGTCAGAGCGTCTGACTCCCATGCAGCAGGCGCGGGTTCGATTTCCGACATGGTCGGAGATTTTCTCCTCTCGGAGACTCTGAGTTGTGTTGTCCTCATCATCATTCCATCATCATCGACACGCAAGTCGCCCAGTGTGGCGTCAACTGAAAAGACTTTCAGCTCGGCGGCCGAACTTCCCCAGGTGGGGACCCACAGCCATCAATGCCATACGATCATTTCTACATCTACATCTACATTCATACTCCGCAAGCCATCTGACAGTGTGTGGCGGAGGTTACCTTGAGTACCTCTATCGGTTCTCCCTTCTATTCCAGTCTCCTATTGTTCGTGGAAAGAAGGATTGTCGGTATGCCTCTGTGTGGGCTCTAATCTCTCTGATTTTATCCTCATGGTCTCTTCGCGAGATATACGTAGGAGGGAGCAATATACTGCTTGACTCCTCGGTGAAGGTATGTTTTCGAAGCTTCAACAAGAATCCGTACCGAGCTACTGAGCGTCTCGCCTGCAGAGTCTTCCACTGCAGTTTATCTATCATCTCCGTAACGCTTTCGCGATTACTAAATGATCTTGTAACGAAGCGCACTGCTCTCCGTTGGATCCCCTCTATCTCTTCTATGAACCGTATCTGGTACGGATCCCACACTGCTGAGCAGTATTCAAGCAGTTGGCGAACAAGCGTACTGTAAGCTACTTTCTTTGTTTTCGGATTGCATTTCCTTAGGACTCTTCCAATGAGTCTGTCTGGCATCTGCTTTAGCGATGATCAACTTTATATGATCATTCCATTTTAAATTACTCCTAATGCGTACTCCCAGATAATTTATGGAATTAACTGCTTCCAGTTGCTGGCCTGCTATATTGTAGCTAAATGATAAGGGATCTTTCAAATGGCTCTGAGCACTATGGGACTTAACTACTGAGGTCATCAGTCCCCTAGAACTTAGAACTACTTAAACCTAACTAACCTAAGGACATCACACACACCCATGCCCGAGGCAGGATTCGAACCTGCGACCGTAGCGGTAACGCGGTTCCAAACTGACGCGCTTAGAACCACACGGCCACGCCGGCCGGCTAAGGGATCTTTCTTTCTATGTATTCGCAGCACATTACACTTGTCTACATTGAGATTCAATTGCCATTCCCTGCACCATGCGTCAATTCGCTGCAGATCCTCCTGCATTTCAGTACAATTTTCCATTGTTACAACCTCTCGATATACCACAGCATCATCCGCAAAAAGCCTCAGTGAACTTCCGATGTCATCCACAAGGTCATTTATGTATATTGTGAATAGCAACGGTCCTACGACATTCCACTGCGGCACACCTGAAATCACTCTTACTTCGGAATACTTTTCTCCATTGAGAATGACATGCTGCGTTCTGTTATCTAGGAACTCTTCAATCCAATCACACAATTGGTCTCATAGTCCATATGCTCTTACTTTGTTCATTAAACGACTGTGGGGAACTGTATCGAACGCCTTGCGGAAGTCAAGAAACACGGCGTCTACCTGGGAACCCGTGTCTATGGCCCTCTGAGTCTCGTGGACGAACAGCGCGAGCTGGGTTTCACACAATCGTCTTTTTCGAAATCCATTTTCATTTGCCTTTCACCCATCCATCTATCTACCTGTCGCTCACCGAGTAAGGTAGTGCATTAGTTAAGACACTGGCCTTGCATTTAGTACGACGGTGGTTCAAATACCATTCCAGCAGTCACTATTTTTTTTTTTGTTTTGTCACTTAAGGCAAAGGCAGCGACAGTTCCTTCGAAAAGGAGTAGACTGATTTCTAGCGCCAGCCATATTCATTCCGAACTTGTACTCCGTCTCTAATGACCATCGTCAACGAATCGTTAAATCCCAATCTCCCTACCTTTCATTTGGTCCAGCTGACTTCGCTCTGTATTGGTGCGGCTTATGGCTGCTGCGTTACGTCATTTTCTGTCACCCTCTGTAAACAGTATATGTATCAGTGCACGGCCTCTCCTTTTTCGCAAACCCATCTCCTCCACTGATATCTTGAGACTGAATAGATCTCTCTGCAAACTTCGCGACACAGTAAAAATTTCGGAAGGTTACTTAGAGTAAAGTAGTTTTTTTAGTAGCCAGGGTTTTACTGGAGGAGGGAATTTATTTTGTAGTAGTCTGTCTCATCTTTAGCATTACTGTGAGTGGCCTCCGTACTTTCGTTGCCAATATTTGGCCGGCATAAGGGAGGAGAGACGGAAGTACGACCACTATGGACTGTGCGCAATAATCCCGAGCTTATTTGTACAGTGAGATGTGAGACTGCAGATGGTGATCAGAGACGTTAAACCCGGCGCTCCCCCTGGTGCTATTTAAGAAGTAGAAGTTCTGTCACCCGATTTCGCTCACTCCCTTGTGCTCGCAATGATTAAAATGAAAACTTAAATGTTTACGTTGAGTATCTGTACGCTATTTGTTAAACCATGTGCATCTTGTGTTTTCCACTTTTTTGAGTCACCAGCCTTCTAACTGGTTGGATGTGGCCCGCCACGAACTGCTCCCCTATGCCAGCCTCTTCATCTCACAGTAGCATATTCAACCTACGTCCTCAATTATTTGCTGGTTGTATTCCAATCTCTTGTCTTCCTCTACAGTTTTTATCCTCTACAGACCCTCTGGTATCATGGAAGTTATTCCCTGTCAGAAACGTCACAGTTCATGGTAAAGTAGCCCTCTTAGGTTGTTTGCAGATGATGCTGTTACTTACCGTCTTGTAAAATTATCAGATGATCAAAACCAATTGCAAAATATGTATAACTGAACCACCGTTGCCAGTGTTGGTTTGCTGTCTATTCTGATGAGAAGAACTGTATCACTGAACTGTTCACAGTAATACACTCAGTACAAAATATAAAACTCCTGTAAAGACCTGCAATGAGCAACCGGTTGTAGTTTTCTTACAAATCATCTGCCATCTTAGTCACAGTCATTGTTCCGAGGCCCGCCCGGTTGGCCGTGCGGTCTAACGCACGGCTTTCCGGGCGGGAAGGAGCGCCTGGTCCCCGGCACACATCCGCCCGGCGGATGTGTGTCGAGGTCCGGTGAACCGGCCAGCCTGTGGATGGTTTTTAGGCGGTTTTCCATCTGCCTCGGCGAATACGGGCTGGTTCCCCTTATTCCCACTTAGTTACACTATGTCGGCGATTGCTTCGCAAACAAGTTCTCCACGAACGCGTGCACCACCATTACTCTACCACGCAAACAGGAGTTACACGCGTCTGGTGTGAGACGTTCCCTGGGGGTTCCACCGGGGGCCGAACCGCACAATAACCCTGGGTTCGGTGTGGGGCGGCGGAGGGATGAAGTGGACTGCGGTAGCCGTCGTGGGGTTGTGGACCACTGCGGCTGCGGCGGGGACGGAGCCTCTCCGTCGTTTCTAGGTTTCCGGTTAACATACAATACATTGTTCCGAACCCAAAATTTTAAACACTTCTTAATTATATGAAGGCAACGGCCTTGCCGCAGTGGATACGCCGGTTCTCGTGAGATCACCGAAGTTAAACGCTGTCGGGCGTGGTGGGCACTTGGATGGGTGTCCATCCAGGCCGCCATGCGCTGTTGACATTTTTCGGGGTGCACTCAGCCTCGTGATGCAAATTGAGGAGCTACTCGACCGAATAACAGCGGCTTCGGTCAATAATACCATCATAACGATCGGGAGAGCGGTTTGCTGACCCCACGCCCCTCCTATCCGCATCCTCAACTGAGGATGACACGGCGGTCGGATGGTCCCGGTAGGCCACTCGTAGCTTGACGACAGAGTGTTTTTTTTTCATAATTATATGAAATCCAGGCGTAGCTCCACGGCTAAGTGATTAACTGTTCAACAAGTCCAAAGGTATCGGGTTCGAGCCCAGGTTGGTCCAATGATTTTTGTCATTTACCACTTCTTTCACCTCTCTGATTCTTTAAAGAAAAAAAGTGAAATTCCGCGTCCTGGTCCTGGATGAACCAATCGTGCCCGATGGACCACCGTGCCATCCTCTGCCAGTGGAGTCATTGAACGCGGTATGGACGGGCATGTGGTCAGCACACCGCTCTCCCGAGTTTCTTGACCTTGGAACCGGTACTAATAGTTGGTTTCATAAGGCCGAGTGCACCGCGTACCAGTTCTCACACCAACGAAAAATTCCAGGCTGTATCGGGAATCGAACCCGGATACACTGCGCGGACCACTCTGCAGAGGCAGACTTTTGGATTGTTTGTTAATGTGAGACATGCCGAGTTCCAGCGTGGTTCAAAGTCCACGTTAAACCGTAGGTTCCCCTATAACTGGCAGGGCAAGTCTGTTCAGCGGTCGGAGGAAGGCAACGTACCGTCTCCAATAGGACCGTGCCTAGTGAAGCACTGTAGTGTTCAAAGCAACCTTCCGGTTGCCGACAGCTTTACCTCGGGCAAACAGCGACTTCACGAAATAAGCCACAGCAGGAAAGATGCCGTCAGCCAGCATTGGTTGAGGCTGCCGTGTCCGCACATACACGCAGGACCTGACCGGCTGGCTACCGGCTGGCTACCTGGCCCCGCCGACACAAAAAGGGACTGCCAGCTCATCACTCACCAACGCCACCTCCAGCTTATTTCCACTTTCTGGAGCCGCACATTTTTCTCCGCATCTCGCCACAAATAACCAACAGCCACTAACTCTCCGCTCTTGTCGTTGGCTTACTACTACCATTCCTAAACCAGTTCTTTACCCCGTCACCGTGCTGCTATTCGCACAGCCCTGTTGCCCTACACATTTTCGCTTATTTACGATTTGTTTCGAAATCTTCATCCACACTTTCTTGTCGCGGAACTGATTTACGTTAATTCCTGTCTGATTTTGCAAGTTTTTATCCTTTGTTCACAAAACAACTTCAGTTTACTGTCCGAATGAGCTTCATCTCGAAATATTTGTCTGTTTCTTTCTCGAATCTTACCATCCCAGCCAAACAATATTTATTTTAGTTGCTTTCGAAATTAACCCGTGTATCTGTCGTACCACTGAGTGAAATTTTCGTGCTCGGGCTCACAACCGTATTAAATTTCTTGAAGTAAGTTATTCTACATCTACATTTATACTCCGCAAGCCACCCAACGGTGTGTGGCGGAGGGCACCTTACGTGCCACTGTCATGACCTCCCTTTCCTGTTCCAGTCGCGTATGCTTCGCGGGAAGAACGACTGCCGGAAAGCTTCCGTGCGCGCTCAAGTCTCTCTAATTTTACATTCGTGATCTTCTCGGGAGATATAAGTAGGAGGAAGCAATATATTCGATACCTCATGCAGAAACGCACCCTCTCGAAACCTGGACTGCAAGATATACCGCGATGCAGAGCGCCTCTCTTGCAGAGTCTGCCACTTGAGTGTTCTAAACATCTCCGTAACGCTATCACGCTTACCAAATAACCCTGTGACGAAACGCGCCGCTCTTCTTTGGATCTTCTCTATCTCCTCCGTCAACCCGACCTGGTACGGATCCTGTGGCACTGTTGCCTTGTATAGGAAATAAGCTCTTTATTCCGTTGACGATTAGCTGATTTCGCTCAGTTAGACATTATCAGCGTCATACCAAAAATATGTACCGTTCTTAGACTTGTCACCATGCCATGATCAACAGGGCGGTTTGCAAAGATAAACTCGTAATGGTACTACAGATTCTCGTCGAATGGCGTAATATCTTACGACCACTGACGTGAGGTTCTGTAAGTAGAACGAAAAAGTACAAAGTTCCAGCACACTCAAATAGGTCAGCATACATATTTAAATAAATTAAACATGACATAATCAACGTCTTAATATCAAATAGCATGTACGTCTACGAGTTCAGGAATGGAACCATATTGATACTTCCGCTTTGCTATGTGTATTATGAGCCGGCCGGAGTGGCCGAGTGGTTTTAGACGCTACGGTCAAGAACCGCGCGACCGCTACGGTCGCAGGTTCGAATCCTGCCTCGGGCATCGATGTATGCGATGTCCTTAGGTTAGTTAGGTTTAAGTAGTTCTAAGTTCTAGGGGACTGATGACCTCAGATGTTAAGTCCCGTAGTACTCAGATCCATTTGAACCATTTTTGTGTGCTATGATATGCGGACAAATGGAAGCACATAACGTACCACTTTTGTCTGATGTTGCTTGGTAGTGCCCAAGGGGGCGCAATTAGCTAATTACCCGTGAAATAAGGAGATTATTTCGAATTTATAACAGCCTCAAGCAGGAAAATGATTTATTTTAAGAAATTTTAACATTAGTTCTATTATTCTTTAGTTTGTTTGTAACATTGCAAAATGATACTGCTTTACAGCTGTTTCCAAGTTTCATAATGTTGTTGACACACCTGAGCTAATATCACACGTAAGACAATGACAAAAAGGAGAATAAGACAACATAATCAAGCTCACGGTGTTGTGGCCTTATTCAGAATGCAATATGTATTAATTATATTACTTGTAAAGTTGTTACATAATTCTTTTTATCAGCTCTTAGAGATCATTGCAGGCAAAACCGGAGGAGAGGCTGCAAATAACGTTTTAAGATATTTCAGGTCTCAGTAAGAGAAAACTTCACTGATAATAACATCGTACCCGCCAGAATGACGAACAAAAAAAAGGCTCTGAGGACTATGGGACTTAACTGCTGTGGTCATCAGTCTCCTAGAACTTAGAACTACTTAAACCTAACTAAACTAAGGACATCACACACATCCATGCCCGAGGCAGGATTCGAACCTGCGACCCTAGCGGTCGCGCGGTTCCAAACTGTAAATGACGAACACAGCGAGAATGTTGGCGCTCTGAAATTTTTATTTCTGTCACGGCTTTATTTTCCAGTACAAATCATATCTATTCAAAAGTTTAAACTATGTACGGGCCAAGATACTTACACAGACGACTTTGCCTCACTTACTCCACATTTTTCTGACAAACTTTGTTTCTATCAATCCTGAATTATTAAAATGACAATCGGCTCTGTTCTTTCTACGAGTATTTGAGCTCGCTTATGCTATTGATTTTGCTGTAATGCAAGCTCAACCACAGCATTTATTCTCACAGAAATTTTTATCCCACTGACCGAACTCGCTAAGACTTAATCACCATTCACACGTTTTTCGTTCCGTTTTAGTGTAATTACCTTAACATAAAGTGTTCCTTGTCTAGAATTTTTCCTGCTCCATCTACTTCAGTAACGTTTTGTCTGAATATGTTCTCAATAGGAACGGTTGTGATCTGTATTTTTTTCCAGTCATGCTTATGTTGGTTTACTATGGCGTCACAAAGCTACTGCAGGCAAATGCCACAATTTTTCTTCAGTTTTTTCTGTCCTTTCGAAGCAAATGGTCCTTCTCTGTTGAAAATAACTGACAACGGCAAGTGTACTCCAACTAAGACGCATTAAAAATTCCAACTGAAATAGATATTGTAAATAGCGTAGGGGCAACACTATTAAAATTATCAAAACTACTTTTTACAAATATTGGGAAGCTACTTTGACATCAAATGATGACGCATGGCTAACTATTCCTGGGGAGCAGAATCAGTCTCTTTCGTGAGTAGTACAACATTGATTTCCTTCTATATTAAACATATATGTTGTACCAACCCCTTCAAGTCACAAATGTTCGTAATTAAATGTTTATGGGAAACATGGCGATAGTGCACAACTTTAGAATCGAAGAGGGAAGAGTTCGTTGATCCTTTAAATCTTTCCAGATATCCTCTTTCTCGTGATTTGCGAAATCTCAAACCATGAGAACTTCACCTTGACTAGACTCCCGCTTCCTCCAGAATAAAGTATGTGCGGCCTGCCGTTCGATACACGCAATTCTTATGGTATTCCCTCTAGAGTTGCTCTTCCTGCCGTCCGTTTGCCTTGTCGTTGCGAAGCCGCTTACTGTTAATTCATTGGAGATTTGAAACTTCGCCTATGAACCCTGGGATTGGTGTATACCAGCGTCTGCTCCCACTTGTACGTAACGACGACAAAACGTAGAAAACAAGATTAAAGTTTATCGTCCCGTCGACATCGAGGTCATTAGAGACGGAGCACTAGCCTAGATTGGCACTATGTGGCGCAGCGTGGTCATCAGATGCGAGTGATTCGTCTGAATTACTTGTGTTTTAAGGAAACAGAAAACTTCAGTTATTTCGACGAATAAAAGATGTAGTTTAAGTGATTTATTTAGGTCTGAATGCGTTAGGAAAATGAGCACAGAAATCGCATGATGACTGTTGCCGATTATATAAGTCATTGTTACACATTCCTAGAAAACAGTGTACGAGTAAATGGCCGAGATGTTGCAAGAATTTTCTTTTTTAGCGCTTTAAGCGATTTTACCTCCGGAAGTGGTCGATACATGAGAAAAATAGCTCGGTGAGACAGTTCACTGTTTTGGAAGAGGGCGGAGGCATATCACCTGTGGCAGGATGAAGGCATACTGAAGCACTGAGGTGTTATACGTAGAAATATTTTTGTGGCTGACGTTTCAGCAATTCGAGTGGTAGAGGCCAACCGTCAACCGTACATTCAAAGCATGACTGACCACACTCCAGCAACACTGCACTCTGTCTATAACAAAGTTAATTAACTATAACCATAAAGAAAAACCTCGAGTTTGAAATATGTTTTATTTTGTTGGGAAACTGCAGTAAGGTTAACGCAAAAAAATTGAGGTTTGTCTTTCTTTTAAGTCAATTCACACCGTACGTGAACGGAACAGAATGCGAGGGAAAGTCGTCGCCAAATGGAGGTGTGTCCACAATACACGGAATGTCACTTCACTTATCCCACTACTGAACGGTCAAAGTGAGGTTATCAGATACTATCCGTTATACAAAAAATCGAAATATGTATGGCTGGTCCCGACGGAGGTTCGATTCCTCCCTCGGGCATGGGTGTGTGTGTTTGTCCTTGGGATAATTTAGGTTAAGTAGTGTGTAAGCTTAGGGACTGATGACCTTAGCAGTTAAGTCCCATAAGATTTCACACACATTTGAACATTTTTGAAATGTTGTTGTTGTTGTTGTGGTCTTCAGTCCTGAGACTGGTTTGATGCAGCTCTCCATGCTACTCTATCCTGTGCAAGCTTCTTCATCTCCCAGTACCTACTGCAACCTACATCCTTCTGAATCTGCTTAGTGTATTCATCTCTTGGTCTCCCTCTACGATTTTTACCCTCCACGCTGCCCTCCAATACTAAATTGGTGATCCCTTGATGCCTCAGAACATGTCCTACCAACCGATCCCTTCTTCTGGTCAAGTTGTGCCACAAACTTCTCTTCTCCCCAATCCTATTCAATACTTCCTCATTAGTTATGTGATCTACCCATCTAATCTTCAGCATTCTTCTGTAGCACCACATTTCGAAAGCTTCTATTCTCTTCTTGTCCAAACTATTTATCGTCCATGTTTCACTTCCATACATGGCTACACTCCATACGAATACTTTCAGAAATGACTTCCTGACACTTAAATCTATACTGGATGTTAACAAATTTTTGAAATATGTATCAAAATTAAGGGTACCGGAAAAAGTAATATACTGGGTGTAAATGATTACTGTTTACAACGTACTACAGTGATGTGAGTGTCTGTTCCAGGATGATTTTAACGAAAATCTCGCGCGGCGCAGATGTGCTGTAGCGTAAGTGTTTTTTGTAGACCAATTCGAGTTTGTTTCCCAGCTTGAATGACCGCAAGTGCCCTATTTTATCCATTGTCTTGTTTTCTTTCTAAATGCCAAATTACGTCAAAATCACCGTCTTTTTGTTCGTCGATTTATATGTCCACTGTTGCGAAAGGTCTTGTTAATGCAAATTGTTTTACCTATGTATGGTATTATGTACACACAGTGATAGCTTTTTCGTTATGCAGCGATTATTAAACCAACCATTTTTCGCTTTCATATATTTGGCAAATTTTGTGTAAGGGTACTGATAGAAAAAATATCCAAGTCCTCATACAACCTTCAAAATGTTCAAATGTGTGTGAATTCCAAAGGAACCAAACCGCTGAGGTCATCGGTCCCTAGACTGATACACTACTTAAATTAACTTAAACTAACTGATGCTAAGAACAACACACGCACCCATGCCCGAGGGAGGACTCGAACCTTCGGCGGGAGGGGCCGCGCAGTCCGTGATAGGACGCCTCAAATCAAGCGGACACACTTTCGAAATGTGCAACAGAAACAAATCAAGCAGTAAATATTAAGAAGACACAAAATAGACCACTGTAACATGCATGAACACGGTGAGATTGGGCTAAATTCCGATGCTAGATAAGGACGCTCCAGCCGTAGTCCTCCATTCACCCCCATTTTCAACGCAACGTCAAAGTTTCTCACCGAGAATTCTTGACGATGTCATTCCGTTCCGTTAGCAGTTTGTGAGAATGCCACCATTTGAAATGGACGGTGGAAAATATTTACATTCCGTTCCATAACATCTAGTGAATCTGCTTAAACGTTTTCGTCGCGGTTCTTGTATGTTGAATGATGTCTGTAGCCTTTAGTAACGCACAATTTCAAGGTAAATTGTTGCTATGGCAGAAAATTTCCTGCCGTATGTTTTCAGATGCGGACTACTATGCATGATCTGTTCTATCTTTCGATAACTTCGTCTCTTTTTTATTTTTTTGTGCCACCTCCACATGAACGCGTTCGGGACAGCATACTTACTCAGAACAGAAATAGACCGTGGAAAGAAACCGGTGTACCTTTAAAGGAAATTCGCCCGATATTCTTCTAAATCAGTTAAGAGAAAACACGGTAAAACTAAGCGGGAATTGCCAGATCGTTATTCGCAGCACGATCGCGAGGAGTACGAGGCCATGCCGTTTCGCCAGTCCGTGCGAAAGGACGTGCCAAGCGCAATGATGTGAGAGGCGACGCAACGCACTGCCCTCGAGTGCGTTGCCGCCTTGCAGAAGCATTGGATCAATCCAGCCTTCACCGCGCCACGGACACGCAAGCGAAGCTTAGCTGCCGACGCCAATCAAATAGCACTTGCGTTATCGCCGTGCAGCGCTTTCAGTTAGCAGAGTGGGCGGCGGGGGAGGCTGAGCGATAATTTAGTACGCAAATTAGTAAACTCTGGCCGTCATGTCAGCCAGCGTGCAGATAATACTCTTTATTAGCCGCTAACCATTAGGCGTACACGCACGGTAAACTGAACTGTAGGTCATGGCATTCGACATTCCTCTGAAGCTGCCGGCAACGTTGCTCACGAAAGGCCCGTCTGTACGAAAGCACAAAATGTAACGTTTCCACGCTGTACGCGATTTACATCGCCGTGCTCGTCAATAACATCTCATAAAATACAGGGTGGTCAGAAAATTTAAGAGCTAGAGGCGGTGTCGCCAAACGTGTTCTTCGTTCGATTCCCTAAAACAGACAAAAGAGCGATACAAAAATTGGACATGGGACGGTAGTAAGGATCGAAACCGAGCCAAAAGCTGAGCAGTCTCGTTCGTTGTCCTCTGTTCGATAAGAACAACTGATAGAAATTATACCTGGTGGGGCGCTTGAATTTGCGCGCTCAATGGAGAGACGTCTACAGACGTTAAAGTAACCTCTGGCGTGCCACAGGGGAGTGTAATAGGATATAGTAGATATTGTCGGAAATTCCATGCGGCTTTTCGCGGATGATGCTGTAGTGTACAGAGAAGTTGCAGCATTAGAAAATTGCAGCGAAATGCAGGAAGATCTGCAGCGGATAGGCACTTGGTGCAGGGAGTGGAAACTGACCCTTAACATAGACAAATGTAATGTATTGCGAATACGTAGAAAGAAGGATCCTTTATTTTATGATTATATCATAGCGGAAAAAAACACTGGTAGCAGTTACTTCTGTAAAATATCTGGGAGCATGCGTACAGAACGATTAGAAGTGGAATGATCACATAAAATTAATTGCTGGTAAGGCGGGTGCCAGGTTGAGATTCATTGGAAGAGTCCTTAGAAAATGTAGTAGATCAACATAGGAGGTGGCTTACAAAACACTCGTTCGACCTATACTTGAGTATTGCTCATCAGTGTGGGATCCGTACCAGATCGGGTTGGCAGAGGAGATAGAGAAGATCCAAAGAAGAGCGGCGCGTTTCGTCTCAGAGCTATTTGGGAAGCGTGATAGCGTTACGGAGATGTTTAGCAAACTCAAGTGGAAGACTCTGCAAGAGAGGCGCTCTGCATCGCGGTGTAGTTTGCTGTCCAGGTTTCGAGAGGGTGCGTTTCTGGATGAGGTATCGAATATATTGCTTCCCCCTACTTATATCTCCCGAGAAGATCACGGATGTAAAATTAGAGAGACTTGAGCGCGCACGGAAGCTTTCCGGCAGTCGTTCTTCCCGCGAAGCATACGCGACTGGAACAGGAAAGGGAGGTCATGCAGTGGCACGTAAAGTGCCCTCCGCCACACACCGTTGGGTGGCTTGCGGAGTATAAATGTAGATGTAGATGAACGGTCTGATTGGCTAACTTCAGTGTTAATTAACTCCGAAACTGCGCAACGCATGGAGTTTTTAACAATTATTTCTCAGCACAACCTGCCCTGCAGCATCCTTGCAAGCTTTTCATACTGTTTCGTACTACCGTTTAGAATGAAAAGGGCTCTTTCCCAAACAAACACCCTTCGCTTTGTTGGCACGATTAGTTCGGAAATTAAAATACGTAAAACGCTTTAGTAACATCTTCGTGGAAATATAATTTCACATTGATATGTCTACATATATTTTCCAGGGACCACGTTGTGGTGTGTAGCAGAGAGTACTTTGTGTACGAAAATCATTTCCCTCTTTTCCTGTTCCAGTAGCGAATGGTGCGTGGTAAGAAAGATCGTTGGTAGACCCCCGTGCGAGCTCGGATCTCCCTGATTTTATCTTCGTGTTCTCTTCCTGAAATATATGTAACAGGAAGTAAATTAGATATTACATCGGATATACAAGCCGCCGCAGACCTGGCGTTACGAAGCTTCGCCTTCGATTTCGGAAGGTCTCAATTTCCGACTTAAACTGCACCTCCGCCTCCGACTGCCGATAGATTTGAAACTGAGGTTTCACCGAAGTTGATGGTTCATAGTTTGAACATCAGATTTCAAACACCCAAACTTGGAATAGCAGCAACAGTGTTGCCAGCCGCACAGCCCAGGTGGTCATGGGACGCTGATCCCTCTCGAGCTGCCTCGGCCCACCACAAAGAACTACCGCTGCATACAAATCGCCTTAGGTATTCCCGCTTTGGGGCGGATTAGGAGAACCTTCTGTAGAAAAGAAGAGTATTCGGAAAGCGGAAACTGGAAATCTCCTACACATGGATGGCTTTCAGGTCGCTGGTGGAGGCCCGAATAGTCTTCAACACTTTCGAGACGGGTCTCAGTCATCGTGGTTGGGGCAGCTGGACGGCTGTTTTTAACACTTTTCCGACGATCATAGCATTGTAACTATAAATACAGTCAATTCGTGTGATATGCCACCTGAAACGACGAAATTTGCTTTAAGTATTCGTAAAAGCTGGGTTACAGGTATGACATAGTAAAATTAACAAATGTACATTTTTACTGAGCCAAGTTTTTATTTCGAAAAATAATTTATATTACGATTTGGGCACCACCAGCACGTTTCTTTTCGGTACGTTTTTGTCTTGTGGCCCTTACTGACAGACAAAAGTAGTATGGACGCAGCACAGCAGCAACATACAAGGCGCTGTATTCGATGACAGACAGGTCAGAATTCGAACACTACGCGCTAGGACAATTCGGATGTCCTTTCTTGTGCTGTCTACGTGCTTACCGATAGAGGAAGGGATGCGCAATGACAGCTACGAAATTTTACGCTCAGCACGAGCAAGACACGGGCGGCGTCCGCTTGAGTAACTACCGTAGCATGAGTCCTACTCGGGTTCCGTAGCGAAACTGTTAAGCCTCTCGTTAAGTGCAGTCAGTCGTGTACTGTTCATTTAATCCCTGTGTGATGCAGCGTGCATTTGTCAGCCACATCTAAGCCTGAAAAGTAATCTTAATGAAGCCCCCGAGAAGTGAGAGTTGGAATTACTTCAGCGAAGTCGGCGCGGAAATTTTTTTTTCAAGAAAATCACTTCTCTAAAGGGATAGTTAAAATCCTCAGACATCGTTAATACAGGGTGGGGCAAATAAAAGTGGTCCGGGGAACAGAGTTCCAGGGTGCAAAGAAACACAGGAGAGGAAAGGAAATACAGAGCTAACCTGACTATAGCAGATGTTGAAAGTGACCACCATCTCTTAGCACGTTTGGGCCTCGATCAACAAGTTGCTGATGGCGGATCGAAACTGGACTGCTGGAATTTCTGCAGTCTCATCCTAAATGTTCTGATGCAGTTCTTGAAGACTATGAGGGTTGTTGCGATACACCTTAGACTTGAGGGCTCCCCACACAAAGTAATCGCGCACTGACAGATCAGGTGACCTGGGTAGCCTTCTAGGGCCGCGACCAGACTGAAATCTGCTAACGACTCTGTCCGGCGTGCAGAATGTATAAATAGGCTCCAAGTGTGGTGTCACCGCCAGACACCACACTTGCTACGTGGCAGCTTTAAATCGGCCGCGGTCCATTAGTACACGTCGGACCCGCGTGTCGCCACTGTGTGATCGCAGACCGAGCGCCACCACAAGGCAGGTCTAGAGATACGGAATAGCACTCGCCCCAGTTGTACGGACGACGTAGCTAGCGATGCACACTGACGAAGCCTCGCTCATTTGCAGAGCAGATAGTTAGAATAGCCTTCAGCTAAGTCAATGGCTACGACCTAGCAAGGCGCCATTAGTAACATTGCATGTATCTAAAGAGTCTCACTTGTATCGCCACAATCTCCAGATGTACCAAAAGGATGGATTAAAGTTAAGTATTCCAGAAGCTACGTACTTTTCTTTATAGCATTCATTACGTATCCTGTTTCAGACCTCACGCCATCCTGCTTTAGCTTTGCGCGTGCCTTTCGGCTTCCTCTCATTGTGTCTAGGCTGTCTTGTCTAGACACAACACCAAGGTTCGGCCGGACCTATGGGAGTTGCTCCATCCTGTTGCAAGTAACTGCATATCTTTTCTTCCTCCGTTAATGCTACCACAAATGGTTTCAACATGTTGGCAGTGTAACGCGCCGAAGTCGGCGCCTGATGAAAGATGGGACCAATAATAAAGCGGCGTGTAGACACTGCACACCAATCACGAGCCTTCTGATCGTGCCATGGTGTTTTGTGGTAGTTATGCGGATCCTCCGTTGTCCGGAAACTGTGGCTCTTTGAGATGACAGAACCAGTCAGATGAAACCAGGCTTCATCGGACATAAAGAACAGATCCATGCCCAAGCCATTCTCAGTGAACAGCCACTCACAAAACAGGAGGACTCTGAGGAGCATCTGCTAGGTTTAGTGCACAAACACCAGAAACTCGGTAGAGATGCACGTGCAGGTCCAAGGAGTATTCGTTCGCATGATCGACGTGATATGCCGATCTCTTGCGACAGGCGTCTAGTTGATTTGGTAGGACTCTCAAGCATTTTCTGGTGAACTGTAGCCAGTTTTCTGGTGTGCGGGCAAATTTCGGAATGTTTTTTGACATGTTCAAAACAGATCCTGTCTGACACCATTTTAGGACTAAGCGTTACATGGCACTCTCTGCTAGCACGTTGACACCTTTTAACTCCTCAGCAAACAACTGACCACACCGTTTCCACGAACACCCGCTGCTCCGCTGTGAGTACCAATGTCCCCCTTGCACTGCTCCACGCAAACTGACACAGTCATCACTTCGCTCTGAACCGCTGCGGCTCACGTGGCGAGCGTACACGTGGTGTGCACGGGTCACGGTGTGTCGCTACATGCATACATTCACGTCCAGTCGTATCCACTCGTCCGGTCCACGTTTGTTTGCCCCACCCTGTATTAACACGGCAAGAATCTCCATAAGAAAGAAGTGTCTGTCCCACCATCACCCACTTATTCCATGCTACAGCAAATTAAGAACGGGTGACCATGGAAGTTACAACTAAAAATCTTTGATAACTTATCGAAAATGGAATACGTCGAGCGCCAAGTCAAAAGCAATTGAAAAAATGATGTATAAAATGATTTCTCTCCAAAACTTCTCGTTTATTTCGTGGATGGTCTTGGTTTTCAACGTCGAGTACAGTTTCTCTTGCCAGACCATATAAGTGACGACGTTACTTTTAATTTTCATTAGACGTATTACAGTATTTCCGTCATGTCTTGTAATCGTTAATTAGATGTTGTGACCAGGCGAAATAGCTTTCGTCTGGCCAAAATCTGTGGGTTCATTCATTGCGCTGGGAGAACGCAAATCAAACTAGAATACATGAAATATTCGTTAACTGCATTACATACGTGAATAAAAGATTTTCTTAACTTGGTCACAGTTCCTTGCCATAGGATTGCTGTGTAATTTACAACTGTCACTGACTAGCAAAGCACTTTTTAACAAACTGTTCTCTTGAAGTACAAAGTGCAACACATACAAAAGTACATTTCATCTGAAACAACTGTTGACTGATGTAGCTGAGGTGACGAGCTGAAATGAGCTCTATATTGAGGGCGTTTCTTCTGAAGTGTCTCCCACTGATTGTTGTGAGCCCTCGTTAATGTCTGTGCTGTCGATTCGCGCTGCCTAATTTAGTGTGGTACTACGATCTATGGATGATACCACATTATTTTTGTTATTCAGATGTATAAACTGATTATTTTGCGGATTAATGTTCGTATTCAGAAATGATAATTACGTAAATACGGCCTCCGACTACGACAAACCAATTGCACACCCGGCGAATCTTGGGTCTATTTCGGATAAAACAACTTCCGTTACATTCCTGCACTAAACCGTCCTGTTATTTATCTTTGCGTTCAAAAAAATGGTTCAAATGGCTCTGAGCACTATGGGACTCAACTGCTGAGGTCATTAGTCCCCTAGAACTTAGAACTAGTTAAACCTAACTAACCTAAGGACATCACAAACATCCATGCCCGAGGCAGGATTCGAACCTGCGACCGTAGCGGTCCTGCGGTTCCAGACTGCAGCGCCTTTAACCGCACGGCCACGTCGGCCGGCTTTGCGTTCACTGACGGTACTTATGGGGGAAAGATTTAATATCACGTCAATAACTGGGTCATTAGGGCAGGAGAACTAGCTTAGCTGGAGATGGATGTATGAAGGGATCGACCTCCTTGGTGAAAGAACTATACTGACATTCGCATTACTTGATTTGGAGAAACTACGGAAAATCACGATGGACTGAGGAGCATCAGAAAGCCCCCCTTTTCCTATTAGGAGTCGAGTGCCTACAACCGAATGCCTGCCAGATCTCGCTTATTCTGAGGAAAGAAAACTTGTGCTCATCTGTAGCTTAAAGTCAAAACAAAACTACTAGAATAGCACAGGGGGTAAAACAGCAGAGAAGTTCGGCCTCTGTAACATCAGTTTCGGCACTCTGTCGAAGATATTACGGATACGTGTTCTCGTGCTCTTCCACTGAACTGAAGAAAAGGAAAAACAAACTGACAGTTGTAATTTAAACATGGCAGCTGCAGACGTGACGTAATCGTATCGCTTTGGTGAGATATGGTACCCATCGAGGGGAGCGATACACTCCGATAAACTGCGATGTAGCTGTATTTTATTTTTGGTCTTTAAGAGTTCGACAGGCCCAGCGTCAGCTATTTTTAATACAGCATTTGATAAATTTTGAAAGAAGGTGCCTCTGGCATTGATTTAACAGAGACAGCTCGGCCGGGTATTAAAAGGAAACACTTGAAAAGGCTGGCCGAGTCGTTTGTTTTACGGGGTTTGATCAATGCGGCGAATTAACGCAGAAGGCAGTTGAATGGGCAGCGCGGCCGACGAGTCAAGGAGCGTCGACTAGAGATGGGATGATAAAGATTTGAGGGGCTCGCCTTATCGTTGTTTGACGAGTGCTCGCAGAAAGCTGTTCGCTCCACAAAGCCGTCTGCTTTCCTTTCAGGACCTTATCTGGCCGAGCACGATTTGAATGAAGATACAAAACAGTTACAAAGAGACTTCAGCGTTTTGTGGACAGGCGGATGACAAAAGCCATAACGGCTCCGGCAGGCCAAACAGAGTGCAATGAAAGCGGCTCCAAGTAGCGGCTTTTCATTCGCGGAGGCATTTTCCCAGAATCTGTTGGCCGCGCGGATCGTTTACCACGGTTTCGCTCTTCCGATTGCAGCTATGTATCGAGTCCTTTTGAGTCCAGAAGTCTTTAAAACGCAAAAATCTCGTTTCTCGTCTTCAACATAGATTTTTTTAAAAATGGACGTAATCTCTCAGCCTTCAAATTTGGCCGAGAAACGCTCGTTAGAGCAGGATTTCTCCAGATCTATGTCAACAGGTGATGAATCTGAAATTGAAAAACAGCATAGAAATATTTTTTTTTTTTTTGTAAGGTCGTAATAATACTCAACCTCCTGTGGCAACTTACATACTGCGTTATGCAAAATGTTACGGGATAATTGTCGATTTGTGTAACAGAATTGTAATTTTTTTTGCCAAAATACTTCGTGTCATTGAGGAAATAATTATTTAAGAGTGTAGCAGGTATAATCTAATTGCCGAGCGGTTCTAGGCGCTACAGTCTGGAACCGCGCGACAGATACGGTCGCAGGTTCGAATCCTGCCACGGGCATGGATGTGTGTGATGTCCTTAGATTAGTTAGGTTTAAGTAGTTCTAAGTTATAGGGGACTGATGACCTCAGAAGTTAAGTCCCATAGTGCTCAGAGCCATTTGAACCATTTTTTGTATAATCTACTAGGCTCCTAATCGGGAGAGCGGTGTTAAATACCTAGTTCGTGCATCATTATTTAAGTTTTCTATGGTGCCCTAAACCACGTCGTACTGCCTTTTGATCAAGGCCACAAAAGCTGCACATCGGCAGTAGCAGACAACGCACGGAGATCAGGGAACCACAAAATTCGTTTCTACGATTCTTGAGTTTTATCAGGATCCAATTATTTCTACGTTCGGGTATACAGAGAGGCCAAAGAAATTTGAAAGCACAAAAACAACTTTGACACAAAAAGGGAGGATTGAAATTCGACAATTTGTGGGAATTAGTGCTAAATAAAACAAACAGCGCCAACCCTTTCCTACTGCAAGCCATAATGTAACACGTCGGCGCAACTCTGCGAGCTAGGCTGCGATTTGACGCTATCACTAACCGACGCCTTATTGTACTGATATCTGAGATTCTAAAGCCTCTAATGGTGCCTTCTGCATTGGAAGACGAAATGTGAGGCTAATCCCATAATAGAAAAATCAAATATCTGAACTTTCCGCCTGTATTCACTTTTCACATCACAGTATCATATAATAAAGCGTTAAACACTATAATCGTTTCTGGTAAACGAGAAATCATCCTTTTGGAGTGATCCATGTGCTCGAAAAAACTTCCGCTAATTCCTTGTTTTCGGCTGGAAATATGTTTTCGTGGCGCAGATACGTTGTAATCCGCGGCCTGTAGTTTCACATGACCTCGACTGATTCCAGTACTGATTCAGTGCTGCAGAGATTTCATCATAGTAATATCATTTGTGTGATCTGACTTTGTGTTGGACATCAGCTCCATAACTTCATACGCAGAAGACGACCATCATCGCAATGTGATGTATGCTGGTCTGGTTCGTACGAAAAGGATACCGTATATTCCATTCGCAAGGATTGCCTGCTACGACCATAAATAATGCTTTCCAAACAGCCTTGATGTCAACAGCATGCCACTCCCAGTGGTCACGACAACGCCCCTCGATTATTATCCAATAACGACTTACGCCTGTATTCGGACGTGCGTATTTGAAAACAGTCTTACGAATAATGGATGAACGATTTTCGGTGTCGTTTCTTTCTGTTTCATGTTCGTTAGTGTTGCCAGGTACAGTCGTATTCATGAGAATTTATTGCCTTAAATTTCATTAAAATTGAAATAAAAACGCAGAGGGCGGTTTTATGACGAAAAATGAAACGCGTGGAGAGAAAGTCACAATCTATAATCCCGTCGATGTCGGAGGGCGTTGGACGAGTGTTACGTCCGTTATAGATGTGTGAAGGAATCGTCGATGAACCTGCTCAAAGTGGCAGCCCGTCATTCGTGTGCAGTTATTCTGGACTATCGCGGTAAACCAAGTTCAGGGCGATCAGACGTCAATTTGAATACCCCTCTTTACAATCGCAATTGGAAAAAAATGAGTCGAGAAAAATCAGTTAATGAAAATCATTAACTGTGTTGTATAGACATCCGTTACAACTTATCTCGGTAAGATGTTCATTATGAGGCTGACATGGCTGCTACAAGCTTTGACATCTTAGTCTCGAAGAATTATCAGAAGAATTAAGCAGGTTATTTTTTTTATTATTATTATTTTACATGTCTAGTTCCGTAGGACCAAATTGAGGAGCAAATCTCCAAGGTCATGGAACGTGTCAGTACATGAAATTACAACATAAAAATAATAACAGAAAAAATAAAATGTTTATGAACCCAAAACAAATCAAGCCATAAGTTTAAATAAACGCAAACAACAATATAACAGGAATCACCTTAATTTTTCAAGGAACTACTCGAAAGAATACAATGAATTACCCATGAGGAATCTCTTCAGTTTCGATTTGAAAGCGCGTGGATTACTGCTAAGATTTTTGAATTCTTGTGGTAACTTATTAAAAATGGATGCAGCAGTATACCACACACCTTTCTGCACAAGAGTTAATGAAGTGTAATCCGAATGCGGATTGGATTTCTGCCTAATATTATCTGAGTGAAAGCTGCTAATTCTTGGGGATAAGCTGATATTGTTAACAAGAAACGACAGTAAAGAATATATATATACATACTGAGAGACCAATGTCAGAATACCCAGACTAGTGAAAATAGGTCGACAAGGGGTTCGCGAACTTACACCACTTATTGCCAGAACTGCCCATTTCTGAGCCAAAAATATCCTTTGAGAATGGGAAGAGCTACCCCAAAATATAATACCATATGACATAAGCGAATAAAAATAAGCAAAGTAGACTAATTTTCGTGTCGAACGATCACTTACTTCAGATACCGTTCGAATAGTAAAAATGGCAGCATTAAGTCTTTGAACGAGATTCTGAACGTGGGCTTTCCACGACAGTTTACTATCTATCAGAACACCTAGGAATTTGAACTGTTCAGTTTCATTAATCACGTGCCCATTCGGTGAAATTAAAACGTCGGGTTTTGTTGAATTGTTTGTTAGAAACTGTAAAAACTGAGTCTTACTGTGATTTGGCGTTAGTTTACTTTCCACAAGCCATGAACTTATGTCTTGAACTGCACTATTTGAAACAGAGTTAACGTTGCACACAACATCCTTTACTACCAAGCTATCAGCAAACAGAAATATTTTAGAATTACCTGTAATATTGGAGGGCATATCATTTATATAAATAAGGAACAGGAGTGGCCCCAACACTGATTCCTGGAGCACCCCCCATTTGACAGTGCGCCACTCAGACCCTACATCACAGCCATTCTTAACACTTTTGCTGTCTGCTGTTAAAGAAAGAGGTGAACCAATTGTGAGCTACTCACCGTATTCCATAATGGTCCAACTTCTGGAGCAAAATTTTGTGATCAACACAATCAAACGCCTTAGTTAAATAAAAAATATGCGTAGCGTTCGAAACCTTTTGTTTAATCCATCCAGTACCTCACAGAGAAAAGAGAATATTAGTGTCAAGCTGCTTTCAGTCCATGAGTAGTAGGTGATTGTCGCAAGCCAAAGAAATGAGTAACTACTTTTCGGTCAGAGTGTAGTTTTCAGGTCCGTTTCGACACTATTGGATGCTGCACTGGCCCCTATGTTTCATCTCACGAACTTTCCTTCGAGTTGTTCTTGTTCTTTTTCTTCTTGTGGCGCAGCCTTGTCTATTATAGATGTTCTCACCTCACCAGTTCGCAATTAATATCCTGGTGCCCTGAAAAGATCAGGGTGCCTTCAGACCATATGCTGACGTTGGTAGGCCAGCATATTCTTCCATTGTCAGAATCTCTTTACTGTCATAGGGAATACTGTTCGACGTGTCTAATAAATTCTTCTCCTCTTCATGGATCAAAGAAATTAACTGAAATGATAACAGCTTATCAACTAAATCAAGCGCAAATAAATAAAACTGAAATACGGATAATTCCACTTGCTTCACCCTCAAAAGGAGCATATGATTTTCTACCTTAACGGTGCTGCGTTTCCATTTAACGACCTTAGTGACATAAGCGAAGATGATGATGTTTGGTTTGTGGGGCGCTCAACTGCGCGGTCTTCAGCGCCCGTACAAAGTACCAATTTTTTCACAGTCCAATCTAGCCACTGTCACGTATGATGATGATGATGATGATGATGATGATGATGATGAAATGATGAGGACAACACAAACACCCAGTCCCAGGGCAAACATAAACGAAGAGAAATGTTAGTACGATAAGGTTAGTCATTTGCTGTGACACTTCTTCGCCGATGAGACACTAGCACCAGTCAGAAAGCGTCTCCAATCTGTGAGAGCTACGTAGGTGAAGAGGAACTCTCATAACCGAAATGTTCCACTCAACAAAGGAACGTTCGCGCAATTCGACCTCTGTGCACCAATCCTGGACTTGAATAGAGATCTTTCCTTTCTTCGCTAGCGACTCAAGTGTTTAGTGGAAGGTTTTATCCGGGAGCTAACTTATGCCCGAGAAATAGTCATTCTATGAGTCATCCTTTCTACTATATGGTAGTGTTGCTCTGTAGAAATTGGAACTATAAGTGAGAGATGGTGGTCAATTGTATTTTTGACGCCCATGAGCATCCTAAAATATTTACTTGAGTGGAGCGAGCACTGTCTACGATATGCAGAAATCTTGGATCGACACCCCTGTTTTAATTTGCCACAGAAATGAGAACTGCTGTCTGAAGTTACACTTTGTGATCAAAAGTATCCCGACACCCCCAAAAACGTTCGTTTATCGTATTAGGTGCATTGTGCTGCCACCTACTGCCAGGTACTCCATATCAGTGACCTCAGTAGTCATTAGACATCGTGAGAGAGCAGAATAGGGCGTACCGCGGAACTCACCCATTTCGAACGTGGTCGGGTGATTGGGTGTCACTTGTGTCATACGTCTGTACGCGAGATTTCTACACTCCTAAACATCCCTACGTCCACTGTTTCCGATGTGATAGTGAAATGGAAACGTGAAGGGACACGTACAGCACAAAAGCGTACAGGCCAACCTCGCCTGTTGGCTGACAGAGACCGCCGACAGTTGAAGAGGGTCGTAATGTGAAATAGGCAGACATCTATCCAGACCATCAAACAGGAGTTCCAAACTACATCAGGATCCACTGCAAGTACTATGACAGTTAGGCGGGACGTGAGAAAACTTGGATTTCATGGTCGCGCGGCTGCTCATAAGCCACACATCACGCCGGTAAATGCCAGACTACGCCTCGCTTGGTGTAAGAAGCGTAAACATTGGACGAATGAACTGTGGAAAAACGTTGTGTAGAGTGACGAATCACGGTGCACAATGTGGCGATCCGTTGGCAGGGTGTGGGTATGGCGAATGCCCGGTGAACGTCATCTCCCAGCGTGTGTAGTACAAACAATAAAATTCGGAGGCGGTGGTGTTATGGTGTGGTCGTGTTTTTCATGGAGGCGGCTTGCACTCCTTGTTGTTCTGCGTGGCACTATCACAGCACAGGCCTTCAGTGATGTGTTAAGTACCTTCTTGCTTCCCATTGTTGAAGAGCAATTCGAGGATGCCGATTGCACCTTTCAACACGATCGAGCACATGTTCATATTGCACGACCTGTGGCAGGGTGGTTCAAATCAAATGGCTCTGAGCACTATGGGACTTAACATCTATGGTCATCAGTCCCCTAGAACTTAGAACTACTTAAACCTAACTAACCTAAGGCAGGGTGGTTGCACGACAATAACATCCCTGTAATGGACAGAACGCAGCATGTCATTCTCAATGGAGAGAAGTCTTCCGAAGTAAGAGTGATTTCAGGTTTGCCGCAGGGGAGTGTCGTAGGACCGTTACTATTCGCAATATACATAAATGACGTTGTGGATGACATCGGAAGTTCACTGAGGCTTTTTGCGGATGATGCTGTGGTATATCGAGAGGTTGTAACAATGGAAAATTGTACTGAAATGCAGGAGTATCTGCAGCGAATTGACGCATGGTGCAGAGGAATGGCAATTTAATCGTAATGTAGACAATTGTAATGTGCTGCGAATACATAGAAAGAAAGATCCCATATCATTTAGCTACAATGTAGCAGGTCAGCAACTGGAAGCAGTTAATTCCATAAATTATCTGGGAGTACGCATTAGGAGTGATTTAAAATGGAATGATCATATAAAGTTGATTGTCGCTAAAGCAGATGCCAGACTGAGATTCATTGGAAGAATCCTAAGGAAATGCAATCCCAAAACAAAGGAAGTAGTTTAAAGTGCGCTTGTTCGCCCACTGCTTGAATACTGCTCAGCAGTGTGGGATCCGTACCAGATAGGGTTGATAGAAGAGAGAGAGAAGATCCAACGGAGAGCAGCGCGCTTCGTCACAGGATGAATTTGTAATCGTGAAAGCGTTACGGAGATGATAGATAAACTCCAGTGGAAGACTCTGCAGGCGAGACGCTCAGTAGCTCGGTACGGGCTTTTGTTGAAGTTTTCGAGAACATACCTTCACCGAGGAGTCAAGCAGTATATTGCTCCCTCCTAGGTATATCTCGCGAAGAGACCATGAGGATAAAATCAGAGAGATTAGAGCCCACACAGAGGCATACCGACAATCGTTCTTTCCACAAACAATACGAGACTGGAATAGAAGGGAGAACCGATAGAGGTAGTCAAAGTACCCTCCGCCACACACCGTCAGTTGGCTTGCGGAGTATGGATGTAGTTGTAGATGTAGAATGGAAGATGTCATCAAGGCTAAGGGTGGGCCAGCACCATACTGAATTGCAGCATTACCGATGGAGGGCGCCACGAACTTTTAAGCCATTTTCAGCCAGGTGTCCGGGTACTTTTGATCACATAGTGTAAGTAAGATTGAAGGTAATGCCACTCGATTGCTCGGACGGGTGTTCCTAGCCAGTCTGAAGTGATCTCTTCATTTAATGGAAATGAGACTGATGACAAACATTTGAATGTTCTGTGGGGGACGTCGTTACGCAGTTTGACCAGTGAGGCACACGTTTTATAGGTGCGGCTTCTAAGTGTGACGGCCCGAAGTCGATTCCCTGTCTGACCCTCGGCATATAAACTGTCCTGAGTCAGCGACTGTGCGCGCTCACTCTTTGTTTGCCTTTTGCGAGCAGCAGTGTGACGTTAAGCAATGAACCCATCGACACCTACGCTCCCGCGTCCCGTAGCTACAGCTGGGGCAGTGAGCGAGCGGCAGCCGCCAGCCGTTCACTTCGCCGCCGCCGTTCCACAAGGACGCCAGCAACACGGACAACGCCCATCCCTTCAATCATCCAACTCCTCCACATTCGCAACGTTCGAATGCCAGCCGCACAGGAGCCCACGGAGAAAGCCGTTTTGTCTGCTGTTTCTGCGTGCGTGGCCAGCGAAACAATGCCACGGAGGTTTGTCTGATTCACTGACAACCACGGGGGCGGGTTAAGAAATTATTGCTAAAGCGACAATAGTGTGCTCCCAACTTCTTGTAGGCCAGTCGTGATACGACCGATTCTGACGGATTCCTACGAACTTAACAAATTAATTAGTCTAGGAGGAGGTCTAGATTATGTCTTGTCACATCGTAACGGCAGGACATTAAAGAGAGCTGGACTCTAATTCCAGCAGAATTCATATGTGGGGAAAATGAGATTCATATCCTCGTTCACATCACATAATTTTGGGTTTCCATGGTTTCCGTACACCACTTCAAAGGAATGCATGGTAGTTTCTTCAAAAATGTTGAAATGTGTATGAAATCTTATGGGACGTAACTGCTAAGGTCATCAGTCCCTAAGCTGTCACACTACTTAACCTAAATTATCCTAAGGACAAACACACACTCATGCCCGGGGGAGGACTCGAACCTCCGCCGGGACCAGCCGCACAGTCCATGACTGCAGCGCCTAAGACCGCTCAGTTTCTTGAACAGGAAAACTGTCAATTCTTTTACCCATCCCTCTCCAAACGACCTAGCGCACTTTTGAACAGATCTCGCCGACACCTTGAGGATGCCCGCTTGTGCGATGGCGGTCGACTCGGAGGCAAGCCACTTCGAATCCTAGTGTTGGAAAAGTCTTAATTCCTGTACTGGGCTGGCAAACGGGGGAGAGGTGGTGGCGTAAAGTTCCCGATCGCCAATCTTATGGGACTTAACTGCTAAGGTCATCAGTCCCTAAGCTTACGCACTACTTAACCTAAATTATCCTATCCAGTGTCCTGGATAAAATTCCAAACCTCTCCGCCTTGTCTCATCAAGTAAGAACGTGTGACGCTGTTCAAAAAATGGCTCTGGGCAATATGGGACTTAACATCTGAGGTCATCACTCCCCTAGAACTTAGAACTACTTAAACCTAACTAATCTAAGGACATCACACACAGCCATGCCCGAGGCAGGATTCGAACCTGCGACCGTAGCGGTCGCGCGGTCCCGGACTGAAGCGCCTAGAACCGCTCGGCCACACCAGCCGGCACGATGTTCAAGGTGATCCGTCCATTGAATGGAAACGTTAAGCTCGGCGACCCTCTAGCTGATATAAGAGGGGAATTAGCTATGTTCCGGCACAGGGTTTCAACCTTTCGTTTCCCTTAATCCATTACAACACTAAACCAATACCACACAGAAACACACTTGACACTTCGTAACAGGTGGGAGGAAGGCAACGGAAACCATCTCCGCTTGTACCTTTCCACGAATTCCTGCATGTGCTCCACTTGCACTCATTTCCTGAACACGGACCCACTTTGACTTTTGATTGTTCCACTAGTAACTTGTTTTAGAGACAAAAGTTGAAGCAGCATAATACGCGTGCAAGTTGAACGAGTGGAACCACATTAAATTCTTTAGCGTGCAGTAGAAAATACATGCAATTCATCACCGCATCGATACAGCTCGTTATACTAAAATGCTGTTGTTTCTTAACCGCGTCCATTAAGAGTTTTGTACACTTTGGCGAGTGAAAATGTCAGCGTGAAACGTACGCAATAAATAGTAGCTGAATTTGAGCTTCTAATTCTCACGAAAACTTGATTTGACTTAGTTCCTTTGGCCCCTCTGGGGGCATAGGGCATCCAGGAGAACTCGCTATCCGTCTCTGTCTTTGGCCATTTGCCTCAATTCTGCCCAGGTCTTGCCAACTCTTTTTGCTTCCCCTTCCACTGTCCTCTTCCATGTGCCTCTTGGTCTTCCTCTCTTCCTTGTTCCCTGGGGATTCCATTCCAATGCTTTTTTCTCGATGGCTCCATCTGGTTTTCTCAAGGTGTGCCCCAACCAGCCCCACTTTCTCTCTCGTATCTGGTCTTCTATAGGTATCTGGTTTGTTATTACATATTTTTTCTGGCCACCAGATATTCATGATGCGTCGAAGACATCTATTTATGAAGCTTTGTAACTGGGTTGTTATCTTTTTATCCATTTTCCAGCTTTCACTGGCGTACAGGACAGCCTTCACATTTGTATTAAAAATACGGATTTTTGTTTTGTATGCGATATTTCTATTTTTCCATATTGGATACAATTGTATGAAGTCAGCATTTGCCTTTTTGATGCGGTTTTTCACGTCATCTCCAGCTCCACCATCTTCCGCCACTGTACTACCCAGATACAGGAATGAGTTGACAGTCTCCACTCGCTGCTCACCTATTAACAGGGGCACCTCCATGTTCCCTGAATTTACTCTCATTTCCTTTGTTTTGCCTGTATTTATCTTGAGGCCAGCAGTCTCTGCTTCTTCTTTCAGCAAGTTTAATTTAGCTTGCATATCAGTCTGCCTTGGTGCTAATAAAACTGTCGTTTGCAAAATCCAAATCCTCCAGACGTTCGTGGATCCCCCACTGGATTCCTCGTCTCCTGCTTGCTGTGACTCTTCTCATAACAGAGTCTAGAATGAGTAGAAAAAGTGTTGGTGACAAAATGCAACCCTGCCGACTCCAGTTGTTACTTTGATGGGCTCTGTCATATTTCCCTTGTGGAGTATGCAGCATTCGTAGCCATCATATAGATCTTTTATGATGTTTAAGATCTGTGGTATACCATACTTCCGCAACACCTGCCAGAGCACTTTATGTTTCACGGAATCGAAGACCTTTTGAAAATCAATGAATGCCAGGTACATGGTTGCTTGGAATTCTTTGCTTTGCTCTAAGATGATTCTAAGAGTGTTAATAAGATCAACACAGCTGCGTTGTGCCCTAAAACCGGCCTGTTCTTTACGCAGTCGCTTTTCAAGGGATTCTTTAAGTCTGTTTAAAATAATTCCGGTGAGGACCTTACTGGGCACTGACAACAGTGTAATACCACGCCAGTTTTTACAGTCTGACAAATTTCCCTTTTTTGGGAGCTTTACCACCAAGCCATTTTTCCACTCCTTTGGAGATTTCTCTTCAAGCCAAATATGCTTCAGCAAAGGATCGAGCATTTTAACAGTACTTTCAATATCGGCTTTTAAGAGCTCCGGTGCTATGTTGTCTAGGCCTGGAGCCTTTGTATTTTTTAGTGTTTTCAAGGCAATCCTAATTTCGTCCATTGTGGGGCACTGCAAATTTACATCTTGATCTTCTTCGACTTCCTCTGGAACATCTCTTACCTGTTCCTCTTGGTTGTCTTCACAATTTAACTGTTCCCTGAAGTGCTCCTCCCATCCCTGTAGCTGTGCCTGTTGAGTTGTAAGCATCACATCATTCTTGTTCTTAACTGGTCCTTCATGTCTGAAGTTCTTCATTGACAACCGTTTGGTAATGTTGTAGAGCTCTTTCATATTCCTTGTCTTGCTACCTCTTCTGCTAATTTTGTTTGCTCATCTATCCATTTCCTTTCATCTCGACGTTGCAATGTTTTCACTTTTTTGTTCGCCTCCATGTATTCTTTATGCGCTTCGTCCTTCTGCGCTCTTGTCTTACAAAAATTTAACTTAAGTTTTAGTTATTTCCTGTGGCTGATTTCATTCCACGTAGCATCGGAGATCCATTCCTTCCTTTGATGTGCCTTAAATCCTAGAATTTTTTTCTCCCACATCTAAATAACTGTTCTTGATTTTTTGCCAGCATGTTTCAATTCCCTCTTCCATAAAGTTTTCTTCAGAGAGGTCCTGGAATATGTTTTGTAGTTCAAGGGCAAATGTTTCTTTGATCTGTTGGTCTTTGCCGGCCGGAGTGGCCGTGCGGTTCTGGGTGCTACAGTCTGGAGCCGAGCGACCGCTCCGGTCGCAGGTTCGAATCCTGCCTCGGGCATGGATGTGTGTGGTGACCTTAGGTCAGTTAGGTTTAATTAGTTCTAAGTTCTAGGCGACTGATGACCTCAGAAGTTAAGTCGCATAGTGCTCAGAGCCATTTGAGCCATTTGTTGGTCTTTTAATCTTGCCACCTCTGTTTTCTTGCATCTATGATTGAGCTTGGTTCTATTTGCCACTATCTGCAGTCTGAATTCCGACAAAACTAGGTGGTGGTCACTTCCAACGTCTGCCCCTCTTCTATTTCTGACATCTAACAGAGAGTGTCGGAACTTGCGGCTTATGACTATGTGGTCTATTTGATTTTCGGTAACGTGGTCTGGAGAAACCCACGTTATCTTATGGCAGTTACGATGTGGAAACAATGTGCCTCCAATGACTAGGTCATGTTCAGCGCATGTATCTATCAACAGTTCACCATTTACATTCCTGATCCCCATGCCAAGCACGCCCATGATATGTTCAAGCCCTTCATTTTCTGAACCAACTTTTGCGTTCAAGTCACCCATTAAAATTTTTATGTCCCTAGAATTTGTTTGTCTAAGGACTCCGTTAAGCTCTGTATAAAATGCATCTTTTAATTCTCCTTTAGCTATTTCAGTAGATGCATAGCATTGAATTTCAGTGACATATCGCACATTTGTTTTAAAGCATGCGGTTATTATCCGTTCTGAGACTGGTTTCCACTCCAGTAAGCTCTTCATGCTGCTTTTAGATAGTAAGAGCCCTACACCATTCCTGTGCGTCGCGTCCTCACCTGTCTGACCCGCATACAGCAACACTCCACCATTTTGTGTTTGGAATTCCCCAGATTCTGGCCACCTTACTTCACTTAGTCCCAATATATCTAGTCGATAGTTCTCCATCTCTTTTTCAACCTGTCTTAGCCTCCCTGCCTCTCTCTACGTCCTTACATTCCAAAACCGGATACGGGTTTTCCTTTTCAGGCCAAAGGTCATATCCTTAAGATCCATCCGGCTGTTTCTCCTTTTAGTTTCTGTGATATGTGTTTTTTGGTGGTGCGGGTTATCAGCCCACAGCGCCCGAGTGTCCTGGTGGGGCTGCCACCTCATGGCGTGGACACCTGCCAAGGTTTTATTTCAGGGCCTTACCCCTTAGATAGCTTGTCTTCACCACGACTACAGAACGCTATCCATCCCTTCGCAGCAAGGCCTATGTGCATCAACGTTGTCGTGGTTTCCAAGGATCTTCCGCTGTCCACATTAGGGGACTGTGTCTGCTGCCACACAATCACAAGGAGGAAATGGAAAGGAAGGGAATGTATAGGATGGGACAGAACAGAATAGGATAGGACAGGACAGGACACTAGACGGGACGTTGTGAGACACACTTTGTCTGGATCGTCTATGGAGACCTGTCCGGCTTGGGAGGCCCTGCCGGTAGTTACACCACCACCGGCATAGCGCTCCACTTCATTGGATCACACAAACCCCCTCGCCCACACGGACAGTGCTCCGTTAAGGCGGTGTCTCTTGAGAGGGAGTTCTCACGAAAAGCGTACAAATTTAGGTGCAAGTTCCCAGTTTGCTATACCAGCATACAGTGGAAATAATCGTAATTTTCTTTTTCCGTGAAGTAAGGGAACGAAGATTGGATTGTAACGCCCCTGTTTCACATATAAATTAGAGATGGAGCAGTGGCTCAGTTCGATAATAATGTGAGAGATATGATGTCAGACAGCTACGGAAAATTTACGTAAGAATGTCTGGATAGGGATTGAATGATATGCTGCTTAACCAATCCCCAAATCAGCTAAATTTCGATTACGCGATAAGTCATTTCAATCTGAAGGCTGTAAATTCAACTAAATACTTAGGGGATACAATTACAAGTAACCTAAGTTGGAACGATCACATAGATAATACTGTGGGCAGAGCAAACCAGACTGCGATTCATTGGCAGAACACTTAGAAGGTGCAACAGGTCTACTAAAGAGACTGCTTACACCACGCTTGTCCGCCCTATTCTGGAGTACTACTTTGCAGTGTGGGATCCGCATCAGAGGGGACTGACGGATGACATTGAAAAAGTACAAAGAATGGAGCTCGTTTTGTATTATCGCGAAATAGGGGAGATAGTGTCACAGACATGATACATGAATTGGAGTGACAATCATTAAAACAAAGGCGTTTTTCGTTGCGATGGGATATTGTCATGAAATTTCAATCAGCAGTTTTCTCCTCCGACTGCGAAAACATTCTGTTGGCACCGACCTACATAGGGAGAAATGATCATCACGATAAAATAAGAGCACAGAAAAATTAAAGTGCTCGTTTCTCCCGCGTGCCGTTCGAGAGTTGAACGGTAGAGAGACAGCTTGAAAGTGGTTCATTGAACCCTCTGCCAGGCACTTTATTGTGACTAGCAGAGTAATCACGTAGATGTGGATGTAGTCCAGTTTCTTTCCTGCTTTTAACATTTCGTTGAGGGAAGGACTATAAGGCTGCGCTCGTGATTATTCCATGACGGGGCGAAGTACACAGTGGTTTTGTGAAATCAACATATTGCAACTCAGGTTTTGAATTCGTCTGCCACCGTTGATAAGCTGCGCGTTCTAACGTGGTGCCATCTAGTATGGTGTTAGCTACGGTTCCGTTGATACGTTTGTAGGCAAGAATCGGTTTCAGCTGTGTGTAATGTTATGTGTTAGCTATGACCTCACCAGCGATCGGGAACTCTCGGATCCTTAACACTTGGCAAATTGAAGCATTGCTGACCTTAGCCGAAGAAACCTCGTTGTACTAGTCACTAACTGCGACGGAGAGTGGATGTAGATATTGTTGGCGGCTATAACTTGAAGCTTGCCACTCATGATACAGGCGTGCACCTTTCTAATTACCATTGCTTAAGGTCGCTGTCTAGAGGGTACATAGGACGGATGGGAAAGTGGAATCTCTATCGGATCCTGGGACAAGAAACTTCGTGAGTCATAGGTAGCGACAGACGTCCTATCGTCTGCTGCTTCCGTGCGCTTTTCCACCGACAAAGATTTTTATTGAAGTATTAATAATTTTTTTTAAATTTTTGTGCTACGCGGCTAAAGAAGACACGAACTTTGCGTGGAAATTCCTTCCAGCGCTCTCTTTCTCGCAGCTTGAAGGCTAATCTACGTCTACATACAAACTCCGCCAGCCATCATATGGCGCATGGCCGATGGTACCTTGTACCACTACCAGTCATTTCTCTTCCTGATCCTCTCGTAAAAACAGCAAGGGAAAAACGACTGTGTATAAGCCTCCGCAAGAGCCCTAATTTCTCTACCTTATCTTCATTGCCCTGACGCGAAATGTACGTTGGCGACAGTAGAATCGTTCCGCATTCAACGTCAAATGTAATTGTGCTGTTAATAAAATTACAAAATATGTTATTAATTTCGCACAACAGTCTTGGAAGCATGTAGTGGAGAGCCAGGAACAGGAACTAATTTCTGGAAATATATCATTTCCGCGTTACAGAGAAAAAACTGTAAAATAGTCTGTTGCACTCGCTTGGTGCCTCTGACTGAAAGAGAGATACGTATTTACTTGGGTTTCGGTATTTATTACATTTGTAGGCCAGTGACTAATATGGTAAACAATAACCAGTGGTGTGGGACAAGAGGAAGGTAGAGCTTTCATGTGCCGCACTGCCCACCCCCCTCCCCCCACCCGTGATCTGCATCCCTTGGTTGGCCTTGATACTGATTTGTCATGAGTTCGTTGCAAATAATTACCAGAGTCAGTAAAATACTGTCATTGGTTCACCTAGAAAACGTTGGAGAGTGCGACGCAGTATTTTACACATTTCTTCCTGCAGCACTAAAGCGGTACGTTTCTGGACATTACTGCGTTTTGAAAATGGTATAGATTCGGTCCCTCACTGGAAGGCCCATGACGAGGGGCGTTAAAATAAGCAAAGCAACACGGTTTTTTTCTGAAAGCTGGTTAGTTTTATTCATAATTCCGATACACCACGTTATTCCCCACTTTTTTGACTACAAAACCCTATTTTTCAACATAATCTTCGTTCAATGCGACGGTCTTACGCCAGCTTACTGGGAGGGCCCGTATACCCGCATGATACCACGCTACTGATCGAAGTTGCAGCCCAAGTCTTGCTGCACCAATAACCTCCCCGTTATCCACGCACTAATTCCTGCGGGGTGCATCCTTCTTTGGGCGGAAACGATGGAATCCGGAAAGCGAGGAACCCAGTGGGCTCACACCTTTGAGCACAAGAGTCTCAGCGCCACCAACCGAGACATCCAGTCGTGCAGCGAGGCGTTTGATTCTGACCCGCCGATCACCTCGATTGAGAGTGTCCGCACGCTCCAACATTGCAGGAATTGCAGCTGTGTGCGGCCGACCGGTACGCGGGAGATAGGACAGGTTTGTCCGACCTTGTTTAGGTGATGAGAGTCGCCTCGCACAACGACTCACCGAGCTTTTATTCGCTGCTAAGTCTCCATAGACATTTTTCACGTGCCGATGAATGTCTGCGATGCTTTAGTTTTTGGCCAAAAGACCCTAAGTGACAGCTTTGTGCTTGCACTTCCATTACAGACGCCATTTTGAAGGCTACGTCTACCGCCGACACCAATCGGAACTTCATGAAACTAAATGGGCTGAAGCGTGTGTATTCCATGATGTTGTTGTTGTTGTGGTCTTCAGTGCAGTGGCTGGTTTGATGCAGCTCTCCATGCTACTCTATCCTGTGCAAGCTTCTTTATCTCCCAGTACCTACTGCAACCTACATCCTTCTGAATCTGCTTGGTGAATTCATCTCTTGGTCTCCCTCTACGATTTTTACCCTCCACGCTGCCCTCCAATACTAAACTGGTGATCCCTTGAAGCCTCAGAGTATGCCCTACCAACCGATCCCTTCTTCTAGTCAAGTTGTGCCACAAATTTCTCTTCTCTCCAATTTTATTCAATACCTCCTCATTAATTATGTGATCTACCAATCTAATCTTCAGTATTCTTCTGTAGCGCCACATTTCGAAAGCTTCTGTTCCCTTCTTGTCTAAACTATTTATCGTCCACGTTTCACCTCCATACAGGGCTACACTCCATACAAATACTTTCAGAAACGACTTCCTGACACTTAAATCTATACTCGATGTTAACAAATTTCTCTTCTTCGAAAACGCTTTGCTTGCCATTGCCAGTCTACATTTTATATCCTCTCTACTTCGACCATCATCAGTTATTTTGCTCCCCAAATAGCAAAACTCCTTTACTACATTAAGTGTCTCATTTCCTAATCTAATTCCCTCAGCATCAGCCGACTTAATTCGACTACATTCCATTATCCTCGTTTTGCTTCTGTTGATATTCATCTTATATCCTCCTTTCAAGACACTGTCCATTCCGTTCAGCTGCTCTTCAGGTCCTTTGCTGTCTCTGAGAGAATTACAATGCCATCGGCGAACCTCAAAGTTTTTATTACTTCTCCATGGATTTTAATTCCTACTCCGAATTTTTCTTTTGTTTGCTTTACTGCTTGCACAATATACAGATTGAATAACATCGGGGATAGGCTACAACCCTGTCTCACTCCCTTCCCAACCACTGCTTCCCTTTCAGGCCCCTCGACTCTTATAACTGCCATCTGTTTTCTGTACAAATTGTAAATAACCTCTCGCTCCCTGTATTTTACCCCTGCCACCTTCAGAATTTGAAAGAGAGTATACCAGTCAACGTTATCAAAAGCTTACTCTAACTCTACAAGTGCTAGAAACGCAGGTTTGCCTTTCCTTAATCTATTCTCTAAGATAAGTCGTAGGGTCAGTATTGCCTTACGTGTTCCAACATTTGTACGGAATCCAAACTGATCTTCCCCGAGGTCGGCTTTTACCAGTTTTTCCATTCGTCTGTAAAGAATTCGTGTTAGTATTTTACAGCCGTGGCTTATTAAACTGATAGTTCGGTAATTTTCACATCTGTCAACACCTGCTTTCCTTGGGATTGGAATTATTATATTCTTCTTAAAGTCTGAGGGTATTTCGACTGTCTCATACATCGTGCTCACTAGATGGTAGAGTTTTGTTCGGCCTGACTCTCCCAAGGCTGCCCATGGTGTCCCACAACAAATTCGCTGTTTTTTTCAAAAATGTGTTGCATTGCTTTTTGAACGGCCGTATGGAAATAACAGCAAGCTATGTCAGTCACAGGATTGAATTATAATGTGACGATAGCATAATTGCAATATAAAGCTGCTCGTGTGCCCGTAAATAAAGGTCCAGACGTAGACCAAAACGTCCATGTAACGGGTAAGAATGGATCTTCTCTTAAGCCGAGAGAGGAGCAGCAGAGAAAGAAGAGTGCGGGCTCTTGTATCATCCTTTGGAGGGGATCGAGAGGAGACTTGTTGCCTGAGTGCCTTAGAGCTCCTGCAATATGTTTCCAAGAGCCACTCGATCATCCCCGCCGTTACACTTGGCTCTTCTATATTATTAATTAAGAAAATTAGCTAATTAGTAAGCAGGCTGCGGCATGTACTTTTCTGTCTGGGGCAAAATTCCTTGACTTCAGGTGCACGCAGATCAGTATGCCGAATTAATTAAAAACTTCTGGCATGCAAAACAGCTTGGTTTTGATAACGACAGCGGCTTTCCAGAAGCAAGCCACAAGGCTGCGTGGAGATGCTTTCAAATTTGTCGATCCTCATACTATGCATCGGATTTTTGTGGTTTTCTCTTTGCCGTCCTCTTTCTGTTTGTCGAATAACGAAACTTGAAAACTGTTCTGCGCTAAGCATAAGTTATCGCGTGTTACAAATGCAGTTTCTTAAAAGGTCTGTAAAATAGCGTCTATGTTTGCGGAAAAAATATAAAGCGTGATATAAACTATGTCTGAATTTTGATGTGTGTGTTAGACGCTGACACGTACGTTTCGGACATTCTCGTGGTGTTTCGTCTATTCTTGTTTCTCTCAGGCCTCAGTTCCTCCTCTCTTATTAGGCTGACATGCTTTCTGCGAACCTCAATGGAAAGAAATTTTGATAATATCGTACTACTTTTGTGAATGGTTATTATGATGTTGTGGCACATATGACATAAAAAGGGGATGTCAAACTAGGGCAGTTCTAAAATAAAAATTGTGTTATTCCCCGAGGACGTTCTTCAAATGGGAAAGACTCTTCAAAGTTAGAGGTTTTCGTATGTGATGTCGTCCATAAAGGACGACTCTTTGTGGATAGATGCACGGGCTCGCATGTGCCTTTTTAAAACCGAAGGAGGTCGTTTCCTAGGCGTGCTGCAATCTAGTTTAGAGTGCAGAGTTTATGACAACAAACGTGGACAGTAAAACTGAAGATGGAACCCGCTGGCGCAGTATGTAGGATTTCAGTTTCTACTCGATACAGTGAATTCTCTTTCCATTTCAAGGCGGTAAACTGTGACACCGTTTTCCGCATTTTTATGATCGTCGAACGCTTACTTGACAGAATTTCAACTGATCAGTGTAAGTTCCCACTGCATATAGTATTCAGTTGTTCGTGCGCAACGACTTTTACCTATATGTCATTCTAATCACTGATTTCACCATACACGCACTAATTCTTTTACTAAAATTCCGATCAAATCATACTGATCTGGACTTAAATTGTCAACGATTAGCAGTTCAGACGAATTGTGGAATCGTTCTTCCGGCATTGCTACGGGAGATCACTCCTAGGTCTGTCTGATTAAATCAGCCTCGATGGGACGTCAGTACTAAAAACAAAAAAGAAGAGAAGGACTCGGGGAATATCATATGTCTGGTTTGCGCGTTGGGTAGATGTAGGGGAAATTACCCTAAATTAAGGCCGCCCATTACTTACTACCTTTTATTAAAATCAAAAATGGGTTTACACATAACGTACTTAAATGAAGCAACGTCGAAGATCTGTGTTACACAGATTAAAAAAGGTTTCGCGCTAACGATGCAGCATGAAAATGTAAAATCTTTGTATACTAGCATTTTGCCACACATCTTTCAACTAGTATTACAGCTTTTGGTACCGTACTAAAATTCGCGTGCTGTTCTTATAGCGTAGATGATTACAAATTCCCACACACAACAGTGAAGTCAGAGCTGTTAAAAAGTAAGGGCCACTATCATAGTTTCAAAATGTACTATCGAATTGTTCGAACAATTCCTTTGATAGATGTCTATGTTACATGTCACTCTAAGGCGCGAGAGATTAAGAATATTATACTAATAGCGAGTATATATTGATCGTAAGACTCGTAGGAACTGGTGTGGATTCCAATTGTCAATATTAGCCTGCAGTGTTACGCAACACCGGTAGTGAAGCTGTTCGGGCGATTAAAGTATGAACATGTCGTTCTTATCGAAGCATTCGGTTAAGACGCTTCGTTTTATGATTTTCCGCAGTATAGCGCAGAAATTACGCACTTCGAGACGTGTTTAAGGGATTCCTGAAACTTTCGAGATGCTAGCCATAGTTCCACAAAGTCTTTCTCCTGTTGTTGAGCGCCGGCCGCGGTGGCCGAGCGGTTTTAAGGCGCTTCTCCGGTGTTAAGTCCCATAGTGCTCAGAGCCAATTTGTTGTTGAGCTAGACAGTTCTCTATAGCCTAATCAGTCGTTCACTCTTTCGAATTTCGTATATCTAGGTATCATACACCAACGCTGGATTGAAGAACAGATCAACTCCCTTGATACAGGAAAAATGCGAAATTTATTGTGGAATATCGTGGAATATTACCGCTTTAGCCCCTATAGTTCCACGAAGTTCCGATAGGGGGCGACGCTATACGTAGCCTTCAAAATGGCGTCTGTAACGTAGGTACGTTCGAAGCAGAGAGCTGTCATTGAGTTTCTTTTGGCGGAAGACAAAAGGCTTGTAGAATGTCTAAGGAGACCTGGCAGTGAACAGAAGCATGGTGACTCGTTGGGCGAGGCGTGTGTCATCATCGCAACGAAGCCGCGCGAACCTGTCCGATCTTCCGCGACAGCTGTGACTCCTGCTATGTTGGAACGTGCAGACACTCTCATTCGAGGTGATCGACGGATCTCAATCAAACACCTCGCTGCACAACTGGACGTCTCTGTTGGTAGCGCTGATACACCCGTCCACCAATTGAGGCACTCAAAGGTGCCCGCTGTTTTCCTCGCCGCCTAACAGGAAACCGTAAAGAGCAACGAATTACCATCTGTGCGAAATTGTTTTCGCATTACGAGATCGCTGTAAAAGTTTTTTGCCGAACATCGTCACAGGCGATGACAAATGGGTTCATCACTCCGAACCGGAAACAAAACGGCAACCCATGGAGTGGTGCCACACCACTTCTCCTTCGGAGAAAAATTTGAAAGCCGCACCTGCAGCCGCTAAAGTCATGCGACGGTCTTCAGAGACTCTTAAGAAATTATTCTGTTTCATGTTCTCCCTCATGGTGCAACGATCAACTCTGAAGCGTATTGTGCTGCCCCTTCTCCACGACAACGCAAGGCCTCACACAGGTCGGCTCACACGACAGGATCTCGCAGCACTTCACTGGACTGTTCTTTCTCATACACGCTAGAGCTCAGATGTCGCACCGTCCGAGTTCCATTTGTTTCGCCCAATTAAGGTTGGACTCTGCGGGAAACATTACGTAGATGATTGATTCAGCCTGTCAAGGTGGCCGAGCTGTTCTAGGCGCTTCAGTCCGGAACCGCGCTGCTGCTACAGTCGCAGGTTCGAATCCTGCCTCGGGCATGGATGTGTGTGATGTCCCTAGGTTAGTTAGGTTTAAGTAGTTCTAAGTCTAGGGGACTGATGACCTCAGATGTTAAGTCCCGTAGTGCTTAGAGCCATTTGGTTATTGATTCAGCAAGATGTTGGCTCTGACGTCTACCATTGGAGTGGTACCATGAGAGTATACAAGCCCTCACAGTAAGGTGACGTGAGGCCGCCGCACTGAACGGAGATTACGTTGAGAAATAGGGGTTTCTTGCCAAAGGAGTGGGGAATAGTATGGTTTGTTCGAATACTGCATAAAACTAACCTGCTTTCATAAAAAGAATGTATTGTATTACTTATTGGACACTCCTCGTAATTCGTGCCAGAATCAGAGTGAACTTCTTGACTGAATCATTCATTCGGGGATCATGCTTGTAATGACGTCATTAAAGGAGAAAGAGGATATTCCACGTATTGTTGAAAACGCTTTGTTCTACAACACCTGAACGGTAGGGCATAACAGTTTTCCTCTGAAGTCAGATGTGTGACAATACTTGACACGTTGCTAGTACTTCGTAAATGAAATCCAAAAATAGATGCAAAAATAGTTTCTTTTGTAAGTGATCTTATGTCTAAATAAGGTTACTGAAGATCTCTCTCGTCAAAAGAAAGGCAATATAGCACAACATTAACGTAGACTGTCTTTTCTACATCCTAATTATGTTAAAAAATGGAAGATTTTTCTTTATTGCCCCGTCGACGAAGAAGTCATTAGGTTCAAATGGTTCTGAGCACTAAGGGACTTAACTTCTCAGGTCATCAGTCCCCTAGAACTTTGAACTACTTAAACCTAACTAACCTAAGGACATCACACACATCCATGCCCGAGGCAGGATTCGAACCTGCGACCGTAGCGGTCGCGCGGTTCCGGACTGTAGCGCCTAGAACCGCTCGGCCACTCCGGCCGGCGAAGTCATTAGGGACCGAGCACAAGTTTGGCTCTATGTGAAGTTATGAGAGGAAGTATTGTTCTGCATTTTAGCGTTGATTTGTTGTCTTTAATGTTAAATCTGCATTAATTGCTGTTTTCTGACTGAATGTTTTTTTTTCTTTCAGGTGAGTGCCATGGCCTTCGCAGACGCCCCCTGCAGGCTAAGTACCGTAGCGCTGCAGCGCCTACCCAAACTCTAACACAATATGTGTCTACTATCCTGGGTAAAACCAACCTACTTTCAGAAAGAAACAATGTGTTGCATTACTTACCGTAAGTCAGTATGTCGTTCGTAATGGGTAGGCATCGACAAATGTGCGACGCCATCTGTTCCCATGACGCGAACTAAATATCGGCGACGTAAATAGTGTCTGTGACACGGATTTCAGCTGGGCGACATCTGGTTGAAATCCACTGCGTCGTTAAAATATTATGGATTCGATTATGGAAGATAGCTGTAGAAATTATGGACCCTAAGATACCAAAAATAGTAACCCAAGTGAAATTGACGCAGCTGCAATTCGCGTACGTTTCTGACAGTAATACAGAGATCTGTGTTCAATCCCTTCAACACCCAGTGAGGTATCGGTGGGGAACTAGCGAGCTACGTTAAGGAGAAGTAGCGGATCTCACATCGTAAGCCGACATTCACGACTGAGAGAGCAATAAGAAGGTATGTTTAGCGTCCAGACGATGTTGATGTCACTAGAGAAGGGAGTAAAGCAGATTTGGTTGAGGTAGAGTATTAGTCTGATTTTTTTTCTTTCTTTTTTTTTCTTTTAAGGAATCATTCTGCCATCCGCCAGAGAAGATTTGGGGAAAACGCGGAAATCTCAATGAGGGTATCAGGATGGGAATTTGTATACTACTATCCTCGGATACTTGAGCATTGTCAGTTCACTGTGGTATGTCTGGAGGAGAGCAGTTCTGATGGTACGGTCATGCAGTGTAGCGACAGATCGAAAGGCCAACGTCCTGAAAGATGCTTCTAACAACGAGTTGCCTGTAGGACCCTCCCAGTTGTATCCGGATTTCTAGCATGTAGGGAATGCTGTGTGAAGAGCGGTGTCCCCTTCCCTGTTTGCAACACGCATAGAGAATCCATTTGAATAAAGAATATATAATGAAAGCTAGACGTCATGTGGTTTCTCCCCAGCTTACAGCAGTTGATTTCGAAGCAGGCAGTGTGGGTGATGTAATTACAAGGCTGCGAGCGGCATCAGGACACTAGTTTTCCCACGGCCTCGCCGGCACAGCCATGGTGCCACGTGACGGAGTTGATGTCCAACACTGTGAAAGGTTTATTTTCGAAGACTGCCATTTTGTAATTAACTGCACGGAACATGCTGAAACACTTCTTTGCAGTATTAGTCCGAAGGGCGCTTTCAGATAAGCCACACACAGCAAAATGTGTTATTTCATTTGGACACGCATGCAACCTTGGTCCACTTTACCATCGAGCTCGTATGTCGTCATATGATTTATGAATAGCTACTTCATAGCAGAATGAGATTTTCACTCTGCAGCGGAGTGTGCGCTGATATGAAACTTCCTGGCAGATTAAAACTGTGTGCCCGACCGAGACTCGAACTCGGGACCTTGCCTTTCGCGGGCAAGTGCTCTACCAACTGAGCTACCGAAGCACGACTCACGCCCGGTCCTCACAGCTTTACTTCTGCCAGTATCTCGTCTCCTACCTTCCAAACTTTACAGAAGCTCTCCTGCGAACCTTGCAGAACCAGCACTCCTGAAAGAAAGGACACTGCGGAGACATGGCTTAGCCACAGCCTGGGGGATGTTTCCAGAATGAGATTTTCACTCTGCAGTGGAGTGTGCACTGATATGAAACTTCCTGGCAGATTAAAACTGTGTGCCCGACCGATACTCGAACTCGGGACCTTTGCCTTTCGCGGGCAAGTGCTCTACCATCTTTTTTTTTGTTTTTTTTTTTCCAGACCGCTTTTTTTTCGCGGGCAAGTGCTCTACCAACTTTTTTTTTTTTTTTTTTTTTTTACAAACTGAGAGTACATATATATATATATATATATATATATATATATATATATATATATATATATATACATAGACAAAGCAACAGTTCTTCAAGGTACCAGTTAAACATACACAAATGAGTGTTAGGTAAACAAATTATTAGAATAACATTAAACACAACAAAATATAACATGTCCTATTTTCTTCCCTTTTTTTATTTTTTTTTAATAATCTGTATTGAACAAACTAAAAGTACATATATGTTCACTATGCAAGAGTTCTTCAAGGTACCATTTAAACATATACAAATGACTTAGTTAAACAAAAAATATTTAAAAAACATTAAATACAACAAAATATAACTTATTCTGTCTTCTTCCTTTTTTTTTTTTTTTTTTTTTTTTTTTTTTTTTTTTTTTTTTTTTTGGTCGATGCACGAGAACGTGGATAAGGGTGTTGCATCATGTGACAGGTAGTCATGGCACACCCCAACTTTGAGGGGGGTCAAGGAAGACGCTGCGGAGATAACCGGCAAAAGTTTGTCGGTAAGATGTTTTTCGGGTGAAGGTGTTATGCGCGGTCACAACTTTGTACCAGAAGTCGAGGACTGTATGCGGACCACTCTGAAAGAGGTATTCTAAAGCCTGTCCTCGAAACCAGATTAGGGTATGGTGCTTAGCAAGAGGGTAGTGAAATGTCTGGGGCAACAACAGGAAATCCGGGGTTACTGTCGTTGGCGGGGCACGGAGGTAAAAGCCCACGATTCGTTGGATGAGGAGCCATACGTTTTGTTTCAGGGGGCACGTAAGACGGTGCTCGTCGGTGTCTTCGAGCTGACGGTCAGGGCAAAGTGGGGAGGTAGCCAGTCCTATGCGATAAAGTCGACTATTAGTCGGGAATTTGCCATAGACTAAAACGTACCAGAGTGCTGACACAGACGACGGTAAAAAGGGTGCATGCACACACTCCCAAACCGTTCGCCAGTTAATGTCAGGATGCTGTAGCACCGTGGGGTCGCAAGGGTTGGACAGCACAAACAAACGATAATAATCTTGTGTACGGGGAGGACGGGTGACCGGAAGATCGGCCCGAACGTAGCTGAGTTCTATGAAACAATTGGCGACGTGGTACAATAATGGAGAAATAGGTGCCACATTGATCGGTGGATCGAGAGAAGCTGGTCGGAAGATATCTAAGAGACTGCGCGTTAAGGACGGGACCGGCCCCTGATAGTGCCGCAACAGAGTGTGGATAAAGAGTGCAGAAGATCGTGCCCGCACGTTGACGAGTCCGAGGCCACCTTTTGCAGGAGGCAGTGTTCGAGTGTTGTAGCGGACTTTGAAAAGTGCCCCTGCTGACACGAAATATCGAAAGGCTGACTGGATGCGGCGGCCAAGGAGTAACGGCATTGGGAGGATCTGAGCGACGTGTACCAGTTTAGGGGCGACATACATGTTGACATAGGACACACGTTGGAGTGGTTTAAGTTACGGTGCACTTGACCGCGGACATGGTGCCGAATCGACTGCAAAAGCCGCCGGTAAGCCAGGGCCACTGTCCGGTGTGTGGAGCTCGTAAATTCGATACCCAAGTAACGAAGGGTGGTACTGACAGGGAGTGGAGTCGGCACCATAGCCGGGAGGCCGCGCCCAATGTGCATCATAGTCGATTTACGGACATTAAGAATGTTACCAGAAAGACGTCCATACTGGTGGATCCATTGGATGGTGTCATTGAGTTCCGTGGAGGAGCAGGTGAGAAAGAGGAGGTCGTCCGCATAAGCCCTGCAGTGAAAGGTGTAGTCATGCAAAGTGAGACCCTGCAGTCTAGAGGTAAGACCAGTGATGAGGGGCTCAAGTGCAATGGCATATAATAAAGTAGACATAGGGCATCCTTGACGCACAGAGCGGCGTATAGGAATCGGTCCTACAAGCCTCCCATTGACTTGTACCATCGAGACCGCGGGAAGTAGTAACCGGCGAATGGCATCGACAAAAAGTAATGGGAACCCCATACGTGTCGCCACCATGAGGAGGAATGGGTGTCGAACGCGATCAAAGGCACTCGTGAAATCGACGGATACCAGTGCTGCACGAAGGCGACAAACCGACGCCAGTGCGATGAGGTCACGGCATTCTCCTAGGGCTGTTCGTAAGGTGGCCCCACAACCACGTGCAGTCTGCTCCGGTGAAAGGACCGTAGGTAAGACGGTGCGTATGCGCGCTGCTAAGAGGCGTGCATAGATTTTATAGTCTGCATTCAGTAGTGTAAGGGGGCGATATGCAGATACATGAGACCCTCACTTCGGCTTTGGCACAGGTAGAAGAATGCCAGTGACGAATTCAGGTGGAATTGGGAAGGACGGAGTAAAGAGTTCCTGCAGTATTTCCGTCCAGCGAGGAAGCATTAACGTGGTGAACGCCCGGTAAAACTCCACTGGGAGACCATCTGGTCCTGGTGATTTGTTCTTGGCCCCTTTGTTGATCGCATCTACCACCTCTTCTGCGGTGATTGCAGACATCGTGGACGTTGACTCCGCTACGGTGAGGGTCCGATCAGGGGAAGGACGGAGATCATCAGGAATTGGAGTTGCCATCGGTTCATCATCATAAAATTGGCGATAATGTTCAGCAAAGGCAGACACCACTGCAGCCTGTGTTGTGTGGTGAACATCATCGGAGGTCGTGATGCTGGGTACAAAATGTCGACGTCGACGACGATGGTCGGATGCGGCATGGATTGTGGATGGGGTTTCGTCGTGGAGGAGGTCTTGTCGTCGGGAACGCACCATGCAGTCGTGCACGTTGGAGAGAGAGGAGACGAGCTTTAGTACGCTGTCGTTCCCTATGGGTGTCAGGTGATGGAGGGAGCGCATCGAGCTCACGGAGGACGGCGTAGTGAAAATTTGTGATGTCTCGATGCCATGCTGCTGCTTCCTTGCCACAATGCATGAAGACCTTTCTGATCGCAGGTTTGGCCCATTTGAGCCACCAATGGAACGTGGATGTGTACTGCGGGAGGCGTCTTTCGCAAGACGCCCATGTAGTGGCAATACATTGTCGGCAGTGTGGATCATTGAGGAGGGAGGCATTAAGCTTCCAGTAACCTCTGCTGCGCCACACTGACTGAGGTGGCAGAGCCAGGGAGCAAATGACGGCGTAGTGGTCCGACAATGCAAGGGGCCATCGTTCAGCTTGGGCGACTTCATTGCCAAGGTGGGCAGAGACATAAAACCGGTCCAGTCTGCTCGCAGAATGTGCTGTATAATGGGTAAAACCGGGGGTATTGCCACGAATTTTCTCCCAAACGTCCACTAGATGAAAATCTTCGATTAAGGTGAGCAGCGCCGGGCACGGCGAATAACCAGGCATTTGGTCCTGCGGATGGAGGACGCAGTTGAATCGCCTCCCATGATAAGACGATCATAGCGTCCAGAAAACAGGGGCGCCACACCATGTCCGAAGAAAGTGGACCGCTGCCGACGGTTCGTGGAGCCAGACGGAGCGTAGATATTGATGACGCGCGTGTCGAAGATGGTAACAGCCATGCCCCTTCCACAGGGAAGGATTGTCGTGTCCTTGAGTGGGATTCCTTCGCGTATGTAGAAAGCCACTCCACGCCCTGATTGATCACATGTGGACGTGTATGAGTCGTAGCCGCAGACTGGTGGTAGTGTGGCAGCGCGTACTTCCTGAAGAAGGGCGACGTCGACGTCAGAGGCCCGAAGCATGTCACATAGGAGTTTCAGCTTGGGTGCAGTGCCGATCATGTTGATGTTCAGTGTGGCGAACCGGTACGTTTGTTTCGGTGGTGGTGGACGCGCATCTACCATCACCAAGGGAAGTATGAAGAGGGCACCGACAGGAAGTCCCGTCACATCAGCTGCAGTGCCTCGCTTTGATGTTAACAGGCAGTCTTGTCCGGCGGAGGCAATTCATCAGGAGGAGGGGGCGTATCTTCCTCAATGTCGTCGGCCCATGCTCCTGTGCCGTGGGTCTATCCAATGTCCATGGGAATTGCGTCGTGGTGAGAGAGATCTGGAGTCGTCGGCGGGGAGACAGGCGTCTCAACTTGCGCACCGATCGTTACATTGTGCGTGGCGACCTCCGTGGTGGTCCCGTCCTGCGAAAGGTCTTGTTCATCGTGAAAGTTGTTCGCCGACCTGTGCGTGGAAATGTCGGCTGGTTGGGTGTCGTCTTCGTCGTCGCGGGTCGCGACGCTACGAGAGCCCGTGGGTGAACGGCGACGGCGTTTGCGCCTACGTGGCGAGCGTTGTTTGCGCACGTGTTCCTCAGTGTCGGACGACGGTAAGGAGGAGCGTCGACCTGGTTCGAAGGCGTCGGTAGGTACAATGAAATTGTCAAACAGGTGTTGTGAAGAAGTACTGTTCTCCTCAGCGTCCGGTGCGGGAGCCTGTTCGGCGGCAAGGTTGTCAGGGGGGACGTCCGCACCGCCCATAGGTGACTGGGACGGTGGGACGTGCCGATCGGAAGGACCGGGCGACGGACTGGACGAAACTGTAGACGTGGCAAGAGCCGCTGCGTAAGTGACCGGTAGGGCGGTCATCGTGGGTGTGACGGACGCTTCCGACAACGGGAGCTGCGCGACACGTCGTTGAATGCATTCAGACCGTAGGTGATCTTTCCCGCAACCGGAACAGGTCCAAGGTTGGCCGTCGTACATTTAATGGCACGGCAGCCTCCGATACGTAGATAGGAAGGCACGTGTTTCTGCAACTCGATGCGGACCTGTCTAACACCGTTTAAAACGGGATAGGTTTGCAATTGTACCCATCGTTCGGCAACATGTTCCAGAACGTTGCCATAGGGACGGAGCGCCTCGATGACGACGTCTGCAGGTAGATCCAACGGCAGTTCGAAGATCCTTATCGTCCGTGTGCCGAGACCTGCGTGGTCGACGGTAACGGGTCCGACGTTGCCGTCGGAATGAGAGAAGCGCAGTCCACGTTTAGCCTCTTGAAGCACCTTGTCGCACGCCGCATCGCTGATCATTTTGACGTAGACGGTACTGCTGACTATGGACAAGTGGATACCAATTAGATCCGTTGGTGGTATTTTAACTTCATCGCGAATAAATCGTTCTACCTCCAGGGCCCTGGGTCGGGCGAAGTTGGAAGAAAAGTTGAAACTTAATGTCTTCTTCCGATAGTTGTGCGCCATGGTGGTCTAGAAGGGAAAACGGCACTTACAGCGGCCGAAGTAAACACAAACACACGGTGCGCGCCTCGCCCGCAGCGCTCTGGCGCGTGACCGCCTCGCAGCACTGCCGGCGGCAGACTGTCACCATCTGAGCTACCTAAGCACGACTCACGCCCGGTCCTCACAGCTTTACTTCTGCCAGTATCTCGTCTCCTACCTTCCAAACTTTACAGAAGCTCTCCTGCGAACCTTGCAGAACTAGCACAGTTTTAATCTGCCAGGAAGTTTTACCTCATAGCAGTTACGCACTGAGGGCAGGCGAAGGACACACAACCAGACCCTTAACCTTAGGCTATTCCTAGTAGTATTTACCAGAAACTGCATTCCTATGTTTGTTTGTAAAAAGCGGCAATTCTTTAGTACAATATCTGTTAGATCTGATGCACGATTCCTGTTTTATTTACTTGGCAATAAAAACAATACTTCAACCGCTGCACGCTCTTGCACGCATTAGATGCAAATACGATACCCTGTAACTGATGACAAGCTGGAAAGAAATTCCATCAGTACCCATCACTTGGCGGCAGACTTTCAAAATACTCCCTGTACTGCTTTACATTTACAGAGTGGGCAGCTTAACCGGAGGCAGTTTAAGTATGGAGAAATCTCCATCCAGAAATTCCATAATGAAAAGTAAGTTCATTTGGAGCAATGGTTTCGTTGCCTATACAGCGCATCGCTGGTCCATCTTTCACATTTGATAACACTGATCGATGGACTTGGTCACATCTGACAAATAATGACACACATATCTAACGTAGTTTGCAACTGTGCTTTCCCGAATCGCTGTGGCCGAGCGGTTCTAGGCGCTTCAGTCTGGAACCGCGTGACTGCTTCGGTCGCAGGTTCAAATCCTGCCTTGGGCATGGATGTGTGTGATGTCCTTAGGTTAGTTAGGTTTAAGTAGTTCTAAGTTCTAGGGGACTGATGACCTGAGATGTTAAGTCCCATAGTGCTCAGAGCCATTTTTGAACCCGAATCGCTCGTTGCCGTTCTCTGATAGAAATCGTCATTTGTACGTAACCTAGACTCTGCGTTTTGGAATTCTGAATGCTCTTATTACTTCTCTTCAGTTCCAACACTTTCTCGCGAATTCAGAGGTCTGCGTATAGGACCTATGCAATTTGAAGCATCAACACAACGGCCCGAAAACGAATGAATGATGGATACTCTTTTACATTACTGGAAATGTTAGCAGTACATTTTTTTCCGTAAATAGTTTCAGTTACCTTGTATATTAAAAATTTATTACTGTAGCGTGTTGTTTGTTACACACGGAGTTTTGCGTGTGAAGATATAAATTTGTCGCAGATATCTCTGTACACTCTTACAGGTCCATGCTCAGCAATGATCGCTGTTCAGATTACGATAATGGTGTTTTCTTTTCAGTGCATTTATAACATGTGCCCAGGACCTTATCTGTCACAGAAGCCTGATAAATAAACGGCGGTATCAGTCTGTTGCTGAAAATCGATTTCCTCCGACTCTAATTGCTGCAGATCTCGCACGCTTATTCCCGCCACTCTTATTTATTATTATTATTATTATTATTCTACTTGTACACATGTACCAGGGAAGCTGATTCGCCTCCGCTATGAACTCGGCAGTAGATCCTTCCAGGAAATTTAAAATTAAGTCCTGATAATATCTCGCTGTTATTTTAACAGGCGCTCGTATCATGAAATCAGTTAGCTGGAACTTTCAACACCTAGTATCCTGTCGCGGTAATTTTCTTTTAGTTTCATGTGTAGTACCTGTACGTCTAATTATCACTCGGAACCACACGTATGGGATTCCCGATATTGCTATGAAAATAGTTTGCACAGTAATATAGGTGACTGGACCTCTCAGGAACTCTAAATTAATTACGTTTGTCGCTCTCGAGTGTGAAAGAGAAAAAGTGTTCAGTCCTTTGATGGCTACAGAGAACCGTACGATGGTCCCTCTCATCCAGCAAATTCCTTTTCCTGTTTTGCGTCGAGTATCTCAGCCCTTAAAGTAATATCTGTACCTGCAGTTAACATGTTATAGTTTTTAGTTAAAATGTTATAGTTTTCTTGATTTATTTGCTTACGCTTAAGACATCGACTCACAAAAAGAACGGCGGTTAGCTTTTTAACGGCTAGTCGATAGCGATGCCATTAGAGACAGCATGCTAGCCCAGTTGAAGGTGTTCATAGAGTATTAAGGAATCATCCAGGCATTTGCTTGGCGTAGCATGGGGTAACCATTCTTCTTCCGAAAGCGAGTCTACTGTCTTAAGTGATGCTTTACCTCGTTCATTTGTCTATTCAAAACTTTTAGCCACAGGAAAGTAATAAAGTGGATTTGAAGGTACTAGAAAGTGGATTTGAAGATGCTGTTCGGAAAATCTGGCGTCATGTGGAAACCAATACTAGTTCTTCTAGTTTCGTATTTGACAGCCCGTAAGAGAAACATGTTTAAAACTAGGGTCGTTGCTCTCCAATTATTTCTATAACAAACAGCTGCCTATGTGACTTTGTTGGCTACACAGAAGGTACAATAACCCTTTCTTCAGTAAAAATATTCTTATGTTATGGTCAGGTGAAATGCAGTTCTCCCAACTTACTCGGTAGTAGGAAAGTCATCCTTCATAGAACTCTCTCTTCTGTCAGTCCACTTTCAGAGCTACATAAATAACATAGAAGAAAGAAGTAACGCCTAAGTATCCATCATCATGACACGACGTGCGTTGTTTAATAAAATGAAATTTATATAATTGTGACTAAAGGTGATGTTTATTATCCCTTCTTAAAAGTCGTTCCCGTTCTATGCTTAGCAAATTCTATCTGAGACAAGCTTTCGGCTCGTGGTGTGGTAACTGCACTGCCTCTGTGAAGTGAACTGCCAGGACCATGTTCCGGTCCAGTGACAAGTCTCAAAAGGTTCATTCAAGCTGCATTCGAAAATGAAAGTTCCGACGTAGAAACCAGAAGAGCTGGTGTAACTATAACAGTTCATAATAGTTCTTTCTGATCACTAAAAGGATCCCGTCTACGACGAGATCATTAAAAAAAAACGAAGTACAAGTTTGAAGCATTTACCTCAAGCACCGGAGAGAAACGCTTGAAAAAACTAATTTGGGTGATCGGACGGAAATCTGAATCGCCGTTCTCCCGAAGATGAATCCATTTCCCTCTCTCGATAGACCTAACCCCTAAGAAACAAGTTATTCATGTTCACGTCCTCCCAGAATGGGAGGTTTTTGTTGAACGTGCGGATGAGTTGATTACTGGGCTATTTATGATCAAAAAATTATCCGCAAGCAAATAGTATCTCTTTAACGGTTGTACCAACCTATGCAGTAATTTGTCGCACGACGTGGCCATTCAAAAGTGGATGTACTCCCCGTATTATCTGTGTGTGCCGAATGTGCGATTTTTCTGACAGCGCAGAGATACATATACAGGATGATTCCTTGACGGTGTTACGAACTTTCCGGGATGATGGAGAAGAGTAAATGTGTAAATTTGAGGTGAGGGACCCTGGTGCGAAAACGACCGAGTCGAAAGATATAAGCGAAAACCTTCTTCTGCAAGCTCTTGCTTTCCATATTTTGGAAGGAGGCGGTACAGACAAATGGTTTAAATGGCTCTGAGCACTATTGGACTTAACTTCTGAGGTCATCAGTCCCCTAGAACTTAGAACTACTTAAACCTAACTAACCTAAGGACAGCACTCACATCCATGCCCGAGGTAGGATTCGAACCTGCGACCGTAGCAGTCGCGCGGCTCCAGACTGAAGCGCCTAGAATCGCTCGGTCACAGCGGCCGGCCCTTGTTTTGGTCCTCCCAAAATATGGAAAGCAAAGAGCTTGCATTGGAAAACGTTCGCTGACAGAGGTATCAGAAAGATTTTCACATGCACAATTGTTTCACCGCAACTGTGGCATCCTAGTGAGCTTTTTCGTTTATTTTTCTGAAATACATAAATACATGTTATATTTCTCCATCATCCCTGGAATTTGTAACATCGTCATGGTATCGCCTAGTATATTTTTCTACTTCGCTGCTGCGAGGTGACAGGTTTTCCTGAGGTTCTACCCACCCTGTGTGTGTGTGTGTGTGTGTGTGTGTGTGTGTGTGTGTGTGTGTAGGTCATTTTGAGCAGTATTCTTCGCCGGTACATAAATGATACGAACTGCCGCCACACGCGTTCTATTTGTATATCACGATTCACATTTTCACGGAGCCTACATGTTTCATGGACAGATGACACGAGACTGTATCTTCCCACATGAAGCAAGGATGGGCTCCTTCGCCTCTAATGACCTCGCTGTCAGCGAGACGTAAAACCTTAATTGGATGCGATGAGGCCGCACAGGCAGATAAAGCAGCAGGGCCGGTGAACATGACCACAACACACATCCTCGCCACGGTTTTACTGTTCCCTATCGTTCCCACTTATCTCTTCACTTAACATAGTGTCTCGCTCTTCTTCCCCTAATGAAGGCTCTTTCACACTGGTCAGAATTTGTTGTCTGCACCTCCAGGGCGTCAAAAATACGACGTATGTCTTACAGCACGCGGGGAGCGACCGGTCTTAAAACTCACATCACAACCGAAATAACCCTCTTGAAATGTAGATTTTGTCCGAATAGCTGCCATATAACAGTTGATAGAAGCAGAGTTAGTATATGAGCCATATACAGCGACGAATTTCGCGAATGAGACGAAACACTTACCTTGGAATCCTTTTCAGTTAAAAAACCGAGCAAAGGTAAAAGCATCGTAAGAAACTTGCCTAGTGTAGATCTGTAGTAGTTGCAAGATTCCTTGGGGCGTCCGAAAGAGTAGTTCCCAATATACGTGAAGAATTTTCTAATTATAAACTAGCTCGAAGTCTGACATCCGAAATACTTACCAAATCTCATTTGAACATTCCATCTTGTATGAAACTGTATTATCCTGCTGCAAAAATCTGATATCCCAGACTTGAATGAAAAGTGTACAATCCGTATTAAACATAAAAACAAAATAGCGAACGTTTTCATGTCAGTCCAAACATAAATGCTTGCCCTCTATACATCAGAGTCCCTAACTACTGTTTTAATGTAATAAAAGACATTCGTAGTTTCCCTGAGTGATTACGTTTGTATCAGACACTGTAATTTTTCCAATAATAGTTCAAATTTCGTATTTAGGAATTCGGGTCGTTTAATGAATATTTACATACAATTTGTTCTCCACTCGGTCATCCGGACGTAATGTAATGAAAGTAGAAAGAAAGAGGCTGGCATTGCTTGCTGGGAGACCGAACGGGTTGGCGTAGTGGTTAGCAAACTGGACTCGCATTTGGGAAAACGACGGCAAATCCCTGTCCAGCCATCCAGATTTAGGTTTTACGTGAATTCTCTAAATCGCTTCAGGAAAATTCCGGGATGGTTCCTTTGTAAAGGCCACGGCCGATTTCCTTCCCCATCCTTCCATACTCCAAGCTTCTGCTCCGTCCCTAATGACCTAGCCGTCGACGGGACGTTAAACTCTAATGCCCTCCTCCTCTGGTTTACTGGGAGACCCCCGAGTTCGAATTCGACGGACAGATCAGCATGAACACTGTAACACGACTTACCTCCACGAGTCACTGCGGAGATGTCTGAAATATAAGCCAGAACGTAGGCGCAAAGACCGGGAACCGGTACGCCATCACCGCTCTGCCCCTTGCGAGACAAATACTGGCGATGAAAGATTCTTCAGCCCTTAAGTTTCGAACCCTCACCTCAGAGTTACCACAGAGTAGCTCTTTAGATTAAGGATCGAGCGTTATCCACCGTAAACAGAACAATGAGTTAAATAATTTTCTGTCGACGTCAGTCTTCGGCAGCGGAGCAGTAGCTCGGTTGGACGTAGGCAGGGAAGGGAAATGGCTATCGCCTACTACAGGAACCATCTCAGCATTCATCTGAAGCAACGGAAGACCTGATTCACAACAGCTGCAAGAGGATTTCAGCCCCGATCCGCTCCCGTACCAGTTCAGTGTCTTAACCACCGCAAGAACTCGCTCGGTGTACAGCAGGCAGTTTTCTTTGCAGCACCAGAGTCACATCACACCCAGAATGCCTTTTTTCCCCTATTTCTGCAGCGAATTATCTCTCGACAACAGTTCAATTATCAGAGCACCGTCCGGAGGCCGGTGTCTCAGCTGGAGTACGGTGCATTCTTAGCTGTTCACATGTAGCACCGGTCTGTCATATTCTTTTCCGGCGATCAGTTACGCCGAATCCATTTCTACGAAGTGCGCCGACTGTTTCGAAACGAGAGTGACCAGAACGAATTACTTTCATCACAATGAAAATGTTAACGTTCCCGTCCGTTGCTGACCGCAGTGATGATGTTGCAAGGTCCGCAAAGATGATGACAATAGCGGCGGGAAATCTCGGATTCGTTACGCGAGTACGCAGACAATAAAGTTTGATTTAAGATCTCTGTGGCTACTGTATGGCGCTCGACGACAGCGACGTTGTTACGGACGGGTATTCTGGTCAAATCTCGGGGAAAGAACCAGCGTCGGCTTCGAATGTGGGAGCACGGCAGATTTGCTCGGACGTTCAGCGTAGAATTCCACCCCAGACCCCGGCGAATAAGAGTGCAGAGTCTTAACCGGTACCACCACCTCGATAGACTGCGAATAAACCACAACCGGCGAAAGGAGTTAACGATTCGATTATCATCGAGAGGGGCGAAAATGTCGGACAGGAGAGACGGTAACTATGCGCTCTAGGTAACGACATGGAAATCACTCGAAATAAGTTGACGCGCTCGTGTACATATGGTCCCGCGTAACGACGCTAGACCACTCCGAGGTGATACCGCTGATTTGCTTCGCAGTTTCCTCAGAGCTCCGACGAAGAAATTGATCAGAGATTCAGATACGTGAGAGGAGGAGTGAACCAGGTATAGCGCTATTAATTTTCTTTTTGCTCGTGTGTAAGGCGCGCGTGACGGCTAACGTCATACGCAACCGCGTGGGAGACGGAGATGCGGGACGAACAGATGATAAATGACGAGGCAACGGCTGGGATAACGAGGAGCTGCCACGGCGAGCAGAAAGGCCCGCAACGTGGAAAAACGCCGCCGACTCACGTGTCCTCTTTCACTTTTTCCCGCGACCAGCGCACCGAGCTTTTACGTCGACCGACGTCTTGAGCAGCGCTGCCGAAACAAAACTATCCCAGCAACCGCTGCTGGCTTCCAGATCTCCTCGCGATAACTTTCGGACGCTCGCCCGGCCTGAGATTCGCCAGCATCTCAGTGACTCAGGGCTGGAACGAACGCACGTCGTCAGGGAACCACTAATTAAACTGGCGCATTAATGCCACGAATGACCCTACCGATATAAGCTACTGATCCGTGGAAACAGTGCACAGACAAATCGGTCACTGAGACTGCTGCATACTTAGGTGATACCGCTGTAGCTGTTGCAGTCGTAGACTCAATATGCTATCGAGCGACGGGTTTCAGAATACTAATGACTCCAAACCACTCTACAGACCGTGACTTCGATTTTCCGTGGTTTCCCTAAATGACAGTCTCCTCTAACAAAAAAAAAAAAATGGTTCAAATGGCTCTGAGCACTATGGGACTTAACTGCTGAGGTCATCAGTCCCCTAGAACTTAGAACTACTTAAACCTAAGTAACCTAAGGACATCACTCACGTTCATGCCCGAGGCAGGATTCGAACTTGCGATCGCAGCGGTCGTGCGGTTCCAGACTGAAGTGCCTAGAACCGCTCGGCCACAGCGGCCTGCCTCCTCTAACAACCTCACTATTGGTGGGACGAGAGGGGTAAGACTGGAATTTAAAATCTCGTCGGTTGTTCAGGGAACTGTACAGGTATTTACCTTAAGTGACTTAGTCAAACTACGGAAACTAAATCTGGACGTCCAGATGGCAACACAAATCCCGTTCTACCTCCGTATGAATACACTGGCGTAGCCAGTTGGGCATCTCTGCGGCTGTAGTAGTTGTGCGTATTGTCAGTCTCTCCGTGTTGTTATTACAGCTATGAGTCCAGAGACCGCTTTGATGCAGTTCTCCACACTTTATCTTGTGAAAGTCTTTTCGTATCTACATAACTACTGCATCTTACATCCATTTGAACTAGTTTACTGCATTCAAGTCTTTTCCATTACCAAATGAACATTTCACGTTCTTAGGGTAAGCTGCGCCGTGAAACTTTTTTGTCCCACGCCATTATATACCATGGTTAAGAAAAGCACGGGTTCAAATGGTTCAAATGGCTCTGAGCACTATGGGACTTAACAGCTATGGTCATCAGTCCCCTAGAACTTAGAACTACTTAAACCTAACTAACCTAAGGACAGCACACAACACCCAGCCATCACGAGGCAGAGAAAATCCCTGACCCCGCCGGGAATCGAACCCGGGAACCCGGGCGTGGGAAACGAGAACGCTACCGCACGACCACGAGATGCGGACAAAAAAGCACGGGTATTTAAAAAACAACCCAGTGGATAAAATAGGGCTTTTATGGGTTTTGTTGTATGTTTTGGATTTTTGGTATTGGCGATTAAATAGTTGATTTTAAATTCCTAGGCGCTACAGTCTGGAACCGCACGACCGCTACGGTCGCAGGTTCGAATCCTGCCTCGGGCATGGATGTGTGTGATGTCCTTAGGTTAGTTAGGTTTACGTAGTTTTAAGTTCTAGGGGACTTATGACCACAGCAGTTGAGTCCCATAGTGCTCAGAGCCATTTTTTTTAAATTCCTGTGCTTAATTTACTCAAAACACTAACCCATTCATAAAACTACTTTATTAGTGTCTCTTTTCTTGTCCTGCCAGCGCTGCATTTATTGAGAGAATCTTCTCCACCTATGGACTTGTTTCCTCAAGACCAGTAAATAGTTTAGGCGAAAAAGGACCGAGACATTGGTGCAGACCTATAAATTACTGCATGCTTCCTAAAAGCAGTAAACTGCACTTTACAGTCATTATTATTCTACATCAAGCTATTTTTTAAGCGTAAATGTTACTTAGCTGTATTTCTTATATTTCAAGAAAAGTTAAAACACAATGTTAATAAAATAAATTCTTGCAGTAAATAGTTGCCTTCAATAAATATGACGTTTTTTTTTAATTTGCATGTAGCTAACTATGTAACATTTCGTTTGGTAATTAATTTTTCATAATTATGGTTGGGTTTTGTTGGTTTTTTATTTTCTTAAAATACATTTTGGGGGAGGGGGGGGGGAGTCCGGTTAAATTACAACTACCCTGTTATTTACACGTCTAACCTTTAGTATTCTTTTATAACCGCCCATTTCAAAAGCTTCCATTCTCTCGTAGTCTCTGCTGTTTATCGACCACGTTTGACTTCCATTTCAGGGTTCCCTACAGACACATTCAGAACAGACTTCCTAACACATTTGTATTAGTCTAGTGACATGCCCCGTAGCGCTAACAACGAGAGGTCCCCAGCGGCAAGCTCGTCTTTTTGAAACCAAATATACGGTGATGTAGGTAAAGATCTCAGGTACCACACCCTGGTGGGTCCTCGTTTGCGAAAATAGAAGTACGGAGGAGGTGCTGTTACTGTATGGGTGCTTTGGCGTTTTTTGTGGTTCGGTGTGGTCCCGTTACTGCGATCAAGAAAACGCCAAGTGCGGAAGAAAATGAACGCATTTTTACAACGTTGTGTACTGCGTACAGTAGAGCAACAGTTCGGACGCAATGATTAAATCACCATGGCAATACATCATATGTGAGGCAGTGGCTTGTGGACAATGACGTTCCTTAAATGGACTGGCCTGCCGAAAGTGCCGAGCTGAACCCAAAGGAATAGCTTTGGGATGAGTTAGAACGGCGACTTCGCTTTAGACCGTAATGCCCTACATCAAACCGTCTCTGGTTTCTACTCTTGGGGAAGAATGCGCTGCCATACTTCCACAGACATTGGCACATCACTGAACGTGTCTGCAGCAGATTTCAAGCCGTCATAAAGGTGTAGAGTAGACACAGCCCATATTAATGTCAATTAATAGCTGTTGGGATTGTGTTGGTCATATAGTGTATATGTCATGTTCGAGAAACCTCTTTCTGATATTGCCAGTCTGTAAATGATATACTTCCTTCTGCCACCGTTATTTATCTTGTGGTGCAGGTAGTGGAACTCACCAGATCGTGGCTATCGAATTTTATTAATGTATGCAGTGACATGGCTCCGAGGAACGGAGAGATACTTTTTTAGGACTCATATTTAAGGCAAAGCACAAGGCTGGTCGTCAAGTGAACATCAGAAAGCTGGCCACAGCTCCGTATGCAGTCAGACTTGTTGACAGCCTGGTGAGGAGAGGGCGGTGCTGTGATGTCTGGGCGAGGGCAACACCCCGGGCACAAAGGCGACTAGCAGACGCTGGCATACAGGCAGAATGCCCGTGAACCTTCTAGGAGGTTCGGGAAGACTCTTCAGACAGACCTTCAGAAGAGTCAGGGAAAACATCTCTATGAGAAAAACTCGCAAAAAAGCCTCTGAAAAATAAGGATATAAACAGTCAGTACCTGAGTTAGCAAGGAGCGATAACCAGGTAGCAGCTAGGTGCACTACAACAGCCGAGTGGTCGGAAACAATCACTTTGACGCTAGTGTAGTGAAACCTACGAGAAGTTTGTAACATTCGAGGGAGGATAACTGAAGTTCCGACGAGTATCCAGCAACAGTTATTATCCTGAGTTTTCTACCTGTTAGTATAGAACAAGCTTTGTAGAGTTTGTCTCTAGTAGTAAAAACGAGTAATAGTTGATATGTTCTGTGTGTCAGAATGGAAAGAGAAACAAGCGTTGTCTTGCACTTGTCTCCTATTGTGGTTACAGTATTTGCTTGTGTATTGTCGGAACGAGTTGAAAGCAGAGAGATCGTCTCTGATATCAGAGGTGTAACTCAGGAACCAGGAGTTACTGAGGACGACTAACATGTAGAGTGGTAGGGAGTACTCTCTGATTTGTCAAGGTATAAAGCCACTGTGCGACATCTCTCTGAATAAGGCTGAACTATTGGGAAATACATTGTTCTTAAACTGAATCCTTATGTGTTTGCACCCTTATTCATTTCCAACGAAGCCAACAACTTCCGCTCTCCGTTCAAAAACACCTATGCTAAGAAGCATCGTAAAGACTTTCTTCCTATTGCACCATGCAGGCGACACTTCCGTCTAAAGCTGGTGATAGGACAAATGGAACATTACAATAACATCGATGGTCAGTGGCAGACGACATCATAGAGGCTATTTGAAATAATGAAAAGATACTATTTCCATATGTTGGCTATTGTCGCAGGAAAATAGTACGCTTACATATTGTGTCCATGCGCCATATATCTTACAAGAATTTTCCGTAGAATTAAAATACTGTAGTTACATTTGCTCAAGAACAGCAAAATCTAACCATAGAATGCCAGAATGTGGGAAAGTTGTAGAAGTCTTCGTTACTTTGAACGCACTATTTTGTGTGTCGGAATGTGGCAGAAGCAGCACAAGTGGTGAGCGGCCGAGACACATGTTTCTTTGGGTCTTCACCGTTGGGGCAGCGCTGGATTGTGGATGTGCCCACTTGACTGGAATAAAGTAATATATTTTAAACAGTGATTTTTGTTTTGTGTAGCCCAACCAGCTGCATTAAGTGAACAAATATCACGTAACGCTAGTATTGGCAAGATGCTAAGCGAAATCGTCTCTAGAGAGAGCCAATAAGTTAACAGAAACAACGAAGAGATTTTTCGTAGTGAGCAGGGCCGATTAGTGTTACAATTTCCCGGGACGCGACAACCTGTTACTTTCAGCAGCTCATTTCCTAATCTAATTCCCTCACTATCACCTAACTTCATTTGACTACATGCCATTCTCCTTGTTTTACTTTACTTGAAGCTCATCTTGAATACATTTCGTTCAGGCGGATTCATAGAATTTCATCCTAGTTCCATACATTTAGGAAAGGCGTAATGGAAAATCTGTATGAAAATATATTGTCGGTGAAGCTGCATCTGTAGGTGATTACCTATCTCTGTTCTAAATGTGTGTAACACGAACGAGTGCGGTGACTATCGAACCAGAGATGGCGACTGTATGTGCAAAAAATGCCAGATTTGCAGCTTGAAATTGTTACACCACTGCCTCACACCAGTAGTGGCTGGAGGCTAGTTGACAGTCCGGCGGGATAATGCCAGATAATGATGTTCCGTGTTCAAATCAGCCTCGAGGTTGAAGACCGCGTTAGTTTATGACCTCATGTTGGTGCAAAGACTACCTTCTGAAAGTTTTGTTCTACATGCGTATAGAAAAATCGTCGAATATTTTTGCCCAGGCTGCCTGAGGTCACAAACGATTCTCGCTGTGTGGCGTATGCGAACAATACGTAGCAATTCTGTCACTGGCGTACTTTTGGTATGCGAGCAAGAGAACGTATTGACTTGTGTGCAATCCCGGGGGTATAACATGCTGACATGGCGGGGGGGAAGTGCTTTGAAGTGAGCCTGCGGTCTCTGACGTTTGGCCACAAAGGAACGCGGCGCAGCTGACCCTGCCACCAAGTAACCACGCCCCGACAACCCGCGCTCTGATCCAAAACTAGCCATACGTTTGTTTTAACACTTTATTATATTACTCGATTATGTGGTGAAATGAAATACTGAATTCAGCTACGAATTTTCATTGATATTTTTATGACTTGGAAACACAAAAGATTGTAACAACTACAGAGGTATCTCTTTAATCAGCGTTGTGGGTAAAATCTTCTCAGGTATTGTTGAAAGGAAAGTGCGAGTATTAGTTGAGGACAAATTGGATGAAAATCAATGTGGGTTTAGGCCTCTTAGAGGTTGTCAGGACCAGATCTTTAGCGTATGGCAGATTATGGAGAAGTGTTGCGAGTGGAAAAGGGAATTGTATCTATACGTTATAGATCTAGAAAAGGCATATGAGCGGGTTCCTAGGAGGAAGTTATTGTCTGTTCTACGAGATTATGGAATAGGAGGCAAACTTTTGCAAACAATTAAAGGTTTTTACATGGATAGTCAGGCAGCAGTTAGAGTTGACGGTAAATTGAGTTCATGGTTCAGAGTAATTCAGGGGTAACAAGGCTGCAATCTGTCTCCATTGTTGTTCATATTATTTATGGATCATATTTTGAAAACAATAGACTGGCTGGGTGAGATTAAGATATGTGAACACAAAATAAGCAGTCTCGCATATGCGGATGACTTAGTTGTGATGGCAGATTCGATTGAAAGTTTGTAAAGTTTGCTTGCCGGGGGGTCTCGTCCGTAATGTGGAGGAGGCCCTTCCGGCAGCTATTGAACGCACTGGGTGTGACCGGCTGCAGATAGTAGCACATGTCGGAACGAATGACGCCTGCCGCTTGGGTTCTGAGGCCATCCTTGGTTCCTTCCGGCGGCTGGCTGATTTGGTGAAGACAACCAGCATCGCACGCGGAGTGCAAGCTGAGCTTAATATCTGCAGCATAGTGCCCAGAGTCGATCGCGGTCCTCTGGTTTGGAGCCGTGTGGAGGGTCTAAACCAGAGGCTCAGACGACTCTGCGACTATAATGGTTGCAAATTCATCGACCTCCGTTATTGGGTGGAGAACTGTAGGGCCCCCCTAGACAGGTCAGGCGTGCACTACACACCGGAAGCAGCTACGAGGGTAGCAGAGTACGTGTGGCGTGCACACGGAGGTTTTTTAGGTTAGAGGGACCCCCCCTTGGGCGAAACGATAAAATACCTGACGGCTTACCAGAGAGGACATTATCATCGTTGATAAAGAACGTCCGTCCTCAGAGACCAAAAACAGGAAAAGTTAACGTAATATTGGTAAACTGCAGGAGTATCCAGGGCAAGGTTCCTGAATTAGTATCTCTTATTGAAGGAAATAGTGCGCATATAGTATTAGGAACGGAAAGTTGGTTAAAACCGGAAGTGAACAGTAACGAAATCCTAGACACAGAATGGAATATATACCGCAAGGATAGGATAAACGCCAATGGTGGAGGAGTATTTATAGCAGTAAAGAATTCAATAATATCCAGTGAAGTTATTAGCAAATGCGAATGTGAAATAATCTGGGTTAAGTTAAGTATCAAAGGTGGGTCAGATATGATAGTCGGATGCTTCTATAGACCACCTGCATCAGCAACCGTAGTAGTTGAGCGCCTCAGAGAGAACCTGCAGAACGTCGTGAAGAAGTTTGGTGATCATACTATTGTAATAGGGGGAGACTTCAATCTACCAGATATAGAATGGGATAGTCACACAATCAGAACTGGAGCCAGGGACAGAGACTCTTGTGACATTATCCTGACTGCCTTGTCCGAGAATTACTTCGAGCAGATAGTTAGAGAACCAACTCGTGAAGCTAACGTTTTAGACCTCATAGCAACAAATAGACCGGAACTTTTCGACTCCGTGAATGTAGAAGAGGGTATCAGTGATCATAAGTCAGTGGTTGCATCAATGACTACAAGTGTAATAAGAAATGCCAAGAAAGGAAGGAAAATATATTTGCTTAACAAGAGTGATAGGGCACAAATCGCAGAATATCTGAGTGACCACCATCAAACGTTCATTTCTGAGGAAGAGGATGTGGAACAAAAATGGAAAAAATTCAGAAACATCGTCCAGTACGCCTTAGATAAGTTCGTACCGACTAAGGTCCAAAGCGAGGGGAAAGATCCACCGTGGTATAACAATCATGTACGAAAGGTACTACGGAAACAAAGAAAGCTTCATCATAGGTTTAAGAGTAGTCGAATCATAGCTGATAAGGAAAAGCTGAACGAAGCGAAAAAGAGCGTAAAGAGAGCAATGAGAGAAGCATTCAACGAATTCGAACATAAAACATTGGCAAACAATCTAAACAAGAACCCTAAAAAGTTTTGGTCATATGTAAAATCGGTAAGCGGATCTAAATCCCCTATTCAGTCACTCGTTGACCACGATGGCACCGAAACAGAGGACAACCGAAGAAAGGCAGAAATACTGAATTCAGTGTTCCGAAACTGTTTCACTGCGGAAAATCGTTACACGGTCCCTGACTTCAGCCGTCGCACGGACGCCAAAATGGAAAATATTGAAATAAACGATATCGGAATTGAAAAACAACTGCTATCACTTAGTAGCGGAAAAGCATCCGGACCAGACGAGATACCCTTAAGATTCTACAGTGATTATGCTAAAGAACTTGCCCCCTTTCTATCAGCAATTTATCGTAGATCGCTGGAAGAACGTAAAGTACCTAGCGACTGGAAGAAAGCGCAGGTCGTTCCCATTTTCAAGAAGGGTCATAAATCAGATGCGAATAATTATAGGCCTATTTCGCTTACGTCAATCTGTTGTAGAATAATGGAACATGTTTTGTGTTCTCGTATTATGACGTTCTTAGATAATACAAATCTCCTTCATCATAACCAACATGGATTCCGCAAACAGAGATCATGTGAAACTCAGCTCGCCCTATTTGCCCAAGAAATTCACAGTGCCGTAGACACTGGCGAGCAGATTGATGCCGTATTCCTGGACTTCAGGAAGGCATTTGATACGGTTCCGCACTTACGTTTAGTGAAAAAAATACGAGCTTACGGAATATCGGACCAGGTTTGTGATTGGATTCAGGATTTCCTAGAAGAAAGAACACAACATGTCATTCTTAACGGTTCAAAATCTGCAGATGTAGAGGTAATTTCGGGAGTACCGCAGGGAAGCGTGATAGGACCTTTATTGTTTACAATATACATAAATGACTTAGTTGACAACATCGGTAGCTCCGTGAGGCTATTTGCAGATGACACGGTTGTCTACAAGAAAGTAGCAACATCAGAAGACTCGTACGTACTCCAGGAGGACCTGCAGAGGATTAATGCATGGTGCGACAGCTGGCAGCTTTCCCTAAACGTAGATAAATGTAATATAATGCACATACATAGGGTCAGAAATCCATTCCAGTACGATTATGCCATAGGTGGTAAATCATTGGAAGCGGTAACGACCGTAAAATACTTAGGAGTTACTATCCGGAGCGATCTGAAGTGGAATGATCACATAAAACAAATAGTGGGAAAAGCAGGCGCCAGGTTGAGATTCATAGGAAGAATTATAAATAAATGTGACTCATCGACGAAAGAAGTAGCTTACAAAACGCTTGTTCGTCCGATTCTTGAGTATTGCTCATCAGTATGGGACCCTTACCAGGTTGGATTAATAGAAGAGATAGACATGATCCAGCGAAAAGCAGCGCGATTCGTCATGGGGACATTTAGTCAGCGCGAGAGCGTTACGGAGATGCTGAACAAGCTCCAGTGGCGGACACTTCAAGAAAGGCGTTACGCAATACGGAGAGGTTTATTATCGAAATTACGAGAGAGCACATTCCGGGAAGAGATGGGCAACATATTACTACCGGCCACATATATCTCGCGTAATGATCACAACGAAAAGATCCGAGAAATTAGAGCAAATACGGAGACTTACAAGCAGTCGTTCTTCCCACGCACAATTCGTGAATGGAACAGGGAAGGGGGGATCAGATAGTGGTACAATAAGTACCCTCCGCCACACACCGTAAGGTGGCTCGCGGAGTATAGATGTAGATGTAGATGTAAAGTAATGTTTCAGAGCTAGATCAGAAATGTAAGGACTATGGTATGAAGATTAGCATCTCCAAAACGAAAGTAATGTCAGTGGGAAAGAGATATAAGCGGATTGAGTGCCCAATAGGAGGAACAAAGTTAGAACAGGTGGACGGTTTCAAGTACTTAGGATACATATTCTCACAGGATGGCAACATATCGAAAGAACTGGAAGCGAGGTGTAGCAAAGCTAATGCAGTGAGCGCTCAGCTTCGATCTACTCTCTTCTGCAAGAAGGAAGTCAGTACGAAGACTAAGTTATCTGTGCACCGTTCAATCTTTCGATCGACTTTGTTGTATGGGAGCGAAATCTGGGTGGATTCAGGTTACCTTATAAATAAGGTTGAGGTTACGGATATGAAAGTAGCTAGGATGATTGCAAGTACTAGTAGATGGGAACAATGGCAGGAGGGTGTCCACAATGAGGAAATCAAAGAAAAACTAGGAATGAACTCTATAGATGTAGCAGTCAGGGTGAACAGGCTTAGATGGTGGGGTCATGTTACACGCATGGGAGAAGCAAGGTTACCCAAGAGACTCATGGGTTCAGCAGTAGAGGGTGGGAGGAGTCGGGGTAGACCAAGGAGAAGGTACCTGGATTCGGTTAAGAATGTTTTTGAAGTAATAGGCTTAACATCAGAAGAGGCATCAATGTTAGCACTGAATAGGGGGGATCATGGAGGAATTTAATATGGGGGACTATGCTCCAGACTGAACGCTGAAAGGCATAATCAGTCTTAAATGACGACGACGATGATGATGATGATGATGATAATGATTTTTATTACTGTTAGAACGTCTGAAGAGTCCTAGTTGGTACTTTTTGGTGCAATGAGCTGATTTCTAGGAATTTGGGCGGTGTTTTGCTCCAGAATTTTAACGAAAAAATGATTTTAATGAAAAATCGGAAGCTGTACTTGTTTGTTTTGTCTTTTTTTTTTCAATGTTACAGTAATCGCTAATACGTCAAGCGTTTTCACGAACGAGGTCACTGAAGAGCGGTAGTATGATACAGCTGGACACACAAAAACCGAGCGAGGTGGCGCAGTGGTTAGACACTGGACTCGCATTCGGGAGGACGACGGTTCAATCCCGCGTCCGGCCATCCTGATTTAGGTTTTCCGTGATTTCCCTAAATCACTCCAGGCAAATGCCGGGATGGTTCCTCTGAAAGGGCACGGCCGAATTCCTTCCTCATCCTTCCCTAATCCGATGAGACCGATGACCTCGCTGTCTGGTCTCCTTCCCCGAAACCAACCAACCTGGACACACAAGTTGCCAATTTCGACGATGGTATCGGAAGAACTTTCATCACCTCTAATTGCCTGAAAGGGAGAAGCGGTGACGTAACATTCGTAGCACCAGACTAAATGCGAGCTATAGAATAAATTCCAAACCTAACCACGTTACCTCATGAAGTAACGGCATGTGATACCATTCATGGTAAACGGTCCGTCAGATAAAGGTTTTGAACGTGCCGCCGTCTAATTCATTTGACATAATTCTGGCGCAGTGCAGTGATGCATCAGTCACTAGAACCCCGTGTGGTTCAGTCGTGAACATAAGGGCAGACTTTCCAGGGCTATCGTATACCCTCATATCAGAATACTACCACAAGACTGGGCTAAATGGCAGTGAACGACGAAGGACGTGCTCGCGCTTCCTTTCCATTTCGTATGTAGCCTTTTGATCGACACCCGATCTCTTCCTGTTCCTCTCTTCTCAAATGAAGTCGTTTACCTGAGATCCGGACAGCAGCTCGCAAATCGCATCTGCATTTTATATAATTGGACAGGCCGGACAAAATAAAACTGGCCCAGGATATATTTCATGCACTTTCTGCTAGGCAACCCAACTTACTTCATCTGCCCCAAGTGGGGATAATGTAAGTTGGGCTGTCTGTCTGAAAGCGTGTGAAATATTTTCTGGGGCAGTTTTATTCGCCCACCTCGTACATATTTTCCTTCCGCAAACTTATTTCTGTTAATAATGCTAGCCGTTTGGCACTGAGCAGAGGATGAGTAGCTTCAGAAGAATCGTACGGTATCACGAACAAAACTTAATTTGCTGTATTGTTCTATTCCGTAACATTTTTCATAATTACTGTACCCTTAAAGTCCAAGCAGATCTGACGAAACGTTACACGTTAATTTCCAGTCGAAGGTCAAGATTAAAATGTCTCTCTTTTCCCTAAAACTAAATCGGTTACATAGCGTCAATTGCCATTGGATTTGACGTTCACGACATCGATCTCCTCTTAGGTATTAAATTTGTCGCATTTGCGTGTCGACACTCACGCCACCTTTGGTACGTATGTAGTGGTGGCAGCAAGACAACCAGCCACAAATTTTGTATACTGAACTTTATCATCACAGGCACACCTATAGACGGCATTCAGTGTTCATTCTGGCGCTCTACCAGTTACCATCTGTCATTACAGTGCAAGCAGAGTAATCATTTCATGCCTCCAGTGGAAGCAAAACGTAATTTCGGACGTAGTAATGCGAAATGATATTCACTTTTCCGATAGCGCTAGCGGATACGTATTAAATCAAAGCCAACGCCTGGTAGCAGGCACGTATTTATTGCTTTATAAATTAGCGTAAAGCGTTTAGACAGCAGGCTGTCATACCTGCGCGCCTTCCTTTTACATTATATACGTTCACCCCCTATCAGTTCGCGCGTATAAAATGGATGAAAGAAAACCACCTGAAAAATTCTGCTTGCGGTTGAGAAGCATCGTGTAAATTTATTTGCCAATATATATGCGAGTAGTAGTCGTACTTTGCTGTAAATTAATAGTTATAAGACCAGTCGTAAACTCCAAGTTCCATTTGCTGACGGATTACATAAAATTACGCGATATCGGTATCCTGTGTTAACGGATAGTCCGATGCACACACGTTCTGACGTAAACAAGGCTTCTGCTTTTACGACAATGTTTCGGCTAGACATATATAACAATATTGACTCTCTCTTTCTCTCCCTCTCCCTCTGCGCTCTTCGTTTCTTTATCATTCTCCCCGTACTGTTTGCACGCAATCTACAGTCGTTCGTTGCGAATCTGGGATTTATTTCTGTATCCATTTAGTCACATCATCGTAACTTAGTCGAGGGAGGTATTTGGGGAATGCAATCGGTAAGCGAACTGCGCAAAGTCTAACGCGTATTGAGTGACGAAGTAGAACCACTCGCACGATTTCCTAAACGGGCGTCAAAAACTCGTTAAACTTCATGTCAAGCTTGTCATTGTACCTTGCGAACATTTGCTACCTCTGTAATAGTCATAGTTATTTATTCAGAACTCATGCTTGCACTAATATCCCCAGGTATTATGAACCGATACAGAGACTGTCAAAGCAAATGTGATATGTGCCCATTTAAAATGGTTGGGAGTGTAATTATTGTACTGCCAGCATTAAAACGTATTAGACTTCTGTTAAGCTGAGCATTTTTTCTAGTAACTATGGAATCAGTTTTGCATTTACGAATAGGAGAACATATTTACGGTGTTGGTTCAGTAATACGTAAAGAGTAAGGATTTTTTAGCACAGCCTTGAAATTGAAGAAAATTCGTAGGATGGTTCACAATTGTTTTGTGCTAAGTGTGTTTTTAGCTGAACACTGAGAAGCGAGTTTCGCGTTCGTAGCAGTATGTTGCCACGAGCCACAGCCTGTAGCAGGATAAAGTGAAAAGTGCGTAGACACGCTGATGCCGGTGTTAGCTTTCACGTGCAACAGAAGAAGATGGAAGTTAACGGCCGTGGAAAATCTAGAAGAGCCATTAGGCGGTGATCTGACGCCGACCGAACGGTATAAAAGGCCCAAGAGAACACCGGCTCTTAACACTTAGCGCCTTCACATTAGCAGCATTTCAAATTAATGTAATGAAGGCTTTAATTGGTGACCGTCTTTCGTTCTACCTCGACTTGGACGAAAACGTGTGATACGCGTATTTATTTTTCAGGAGCAACATTTCACTCGCTTCTCAGAACACACTGGAGGTTCAAGAAAATGACTAATGAGTGTGACAAAACATTTAGATAATCATGTTTCCGCAAACTTGTTTCTTAATTTAGATCGCACTGTGTGTGTGTGTGTGTGTGTGTGTGAGAGAGAGAGAGAGAGAGAGAGGGAGTTTGTGTTTTGACTGTTTTTCAATTTCTTTGTTCAAATGAAAATGCAGAGAATCTTTCTAAATGTTCCGGTAAGTTATAATTGACGGCTTCTTCCCAGCAGCACTCGAGTGACGGAAAGACCATCTATTTGAGAGGAAGTGCTTCCGTTGGTGCAACATTATGATCGCCTTTAAATACCGATTTATTACGGAAGCGGAAATCGAGGTACTGTCGGAAGACGGAGTAATCACGAAGGTTAAAATCATTACGTCGTCGAGATACGATGGCGACATATATTCGGGCGGTTCCTGCAGCTGTCTAAAAGATAGGTCTACCGTTATGCCGAGATAGTTGTGGTCTGTCGACATTATCCAGACCCAAAAATATACCTTCCTCTGGGGTTTGTTCATTTATGTAGCAGTACAAGCTGTGAAGTTTTACCGGAGCTTCCCTTTTTAGCTTCATTTTCTTTTTACCGATCTACTCGTTCTGATTCTCATCTTCCTACTGATATGAATAGTATTTTCCACCAATAATAATAGATTATAAACAGCTGCGTGTTTCCATAAAACATTTCTGTAGTGATTCAACAAATTCAACACTCGCTTACGCGTTTCGATATGTGGAGTGTATACTGTCATTACGGAAATCACGATTTATCCCGATAGCTTAGCAACTGCGGTAACGTACTATCGCTCTCGAATGTAATTCTCATCTATCTCAAGGTCCATGCTTCATGGAAACGTACTCGACTTGGATAAAGTGCACAATAGTCAAGGATACACACCTGACAAGCTGGCTTCAATAGCAGAACGTTCTGACATTCATTAATCTTCACGAGTCACACCAGATAAAAGTTACGAGCCGACAATTTTAATATATCACCGTAAGACTACCAGCACACGGAAGTGTATTGTGTATAGATCTTTTGCAGTGCAAAGTTGCCCGCATCTCGTGGTCGTGGTCTGGTAGCGCTCTCGCTTCCCACGCCCGGGTTCCCGGGTTCGATTCCCGGCGGGGTCAGGGATTTTCTCTGCCTCGTGATGGCTGGGTGTTGTGTGCTGTCCTTAGGTTAGTTAGGTTTAAGTAGTTCTAAGTTCTAGGGGACTTATGACCACAGCAGTTGAGTCCCATAGTGCTCAGAGCCATTTGCATTTGCAGTGCAAAGTTGTTTTATGTTCTTACGGAAATAAAGAGGGGAGTTGGGCGCAGTACATTCCTTATTAGATCCATGTCCGACGGGCGCATCACAATAAACTGCCACAAGCCCTCACTGAACGAGATTCTATAAAGAACTTCAGTGTGTAACAGGAGGCTTTGGCTCATTGTCCACACTAAGGCAAGTAAAATATACGTTGTATATTTTAAGGACATCTCGTGCAAAAATTTCTGTGGCGGATGTGCCGAATTGGTGCTGTTGCTAACCGTGTGAATCTTGGGTGCACTAATTCGTTTCTGCGTATGAAACTCTTCGTTCAATAAACGGAAACATATAACAAACCATCCTTTAGTGACATGTAAAAGTTAACACATACAATAGGTCCGAATTGTCTTCAGAAGTAAAAATGCGTGTAACTTTCAGCAATATGGCGACAGTTGTTTAAAGACTGCAGGCGACGGTTTGAATGTTTCTTGTTACGGAACATGTACAGAAACAAGCAACAGTTTATGATAAAACTTCCTTTACGGACATTCCACGTCAGCTTCTAAGCGAGTTGCGGATGTACGTTAATTATGTTTACAAGCGGACACGCGTAAAATTTCAAACTCAATTTAGCGATTGTAGTTGGAATGCGCCATAAAACTGTATGCCATACGCGTTTCTGACACCGAAAAGCTGCAGCTGCAGATCAGATTTGTATTTTTTTTTCTAAATTAACTTACATAACAGTTTCTTCCGTTTTCCCTTGCAGGGACTGCTGCAACTCGCTCACTGAGGCTGTGCACAACATATTAGGCTGCTCCTTACATAAAAGAGTTGGTCGGGAAGAAGGTCTTTTATATGTTTTCTTCTTTCACATCAACTATACATCTTTTATTTATCTTTATAAGAGACGCATTGCTGGTATTATTACAGTCTTATCTAGAAATGTGCAGCAGTAATTAAAACAGCTGACTCTTTCTCAAGAGAAACGTGGTTAATATCCGTGTCCAACCTGTCTTAGTGCTTTATATGCTCTACATATCAACACAATTTATCATCTTAGAGACTCTTCGAGACAGCTAGAGAAGGAACGCAAGATCAGAAAGTTAAGTTGGGGTATACTGGGGAAGGGAGTCGTTCATTGTTTCTTGAAGGGGCACAAAAAATTATATTTTCACATTCTGAGCAGACAGTTTGTGATTGAAATTTCATGAGAAGATCCTGCTCAAACGAAAATACCTTTGTTCTAATGATCGCCACCCCAATTTGCGTAACATACCCGTGACACACTCTCCACTATTTCGCGATGGTTCAGAACGGTTCAAAAATGGTTCAAATGGCTCTGAGCTCTATGGCACTTAACTTCTGAGGTCATCAGTCCCCTAGAGCTTAAAACTACTTAAACCTAACTAACCTAAGGACATCACACACATCCATTCCAGAAGCAGGATTCGAACCTGCGACCGTAGCGGTCGCGCGGTTCCAGACTGTAGCGCCTAGAACCGCTCGGCCACCCGGGCCGGCAAAATTTGTGCAGCTTAGGCGAAACAAACTTGGCAACATATGGGCAAGATTGTTTCGACAGCGCAGCAGAATTTTACACATCCTTCGTACAGTCCCAATCTCTCTCAGTGCGATTTCCACAGCACTGAAGAAAGACATTCACTGCCGTCCATTTGCTTCCGAAGAAGTTTACTTACTTTTTTCATCTGTCTCGTTTTCATTTGACTATCCCTTATAGCTTAAGCACATTCCTATTTTCTTATTCATTATTAGACATACTCCTGCATAACACTTACTTGATTTTGTATGTCTAACCCTGTACTCACCTGACCAGAAGTTCTGTTCATCCTATTACCGAACTTCACTAATTAACACACTATCTAACTTCAACCTACCCATTTCGCTCTTTTAAATTTTATGACTTACCTATCTACCCATCTACCCAATTCCACCCTCCGACCCGTAGAATGCCACTATTGTTTTTCCTGATGTAGCCCAGGCATCCGAATGGCGGATTATTATTCTTCCCATTTTTTTTACTATAGAGGATGGCACCACCATTTAACCATACAGTAGAGCTACATGCCTTCAGAAAAAATAACCGCTAGTTTCCCCTTGCTTTCAGCCGTTCGCAGTACCAACACAGCAAGTCCATCATCAAGTTGGCTGACATTAAAATGCTAAATCTATCAATTATCCATACTGTTGCTCCTGAAGATACTGAAACGGCCGATTCTCCTCTTCAGGAACCACATGTTTGTCCGTTGCGGTTGCAAAATGGTTCAAATGGCTCTGAGCACTATGGGACTTAACATCTTAGGTCATCAGTCCCCTAGAACATAGAACTACTTAAACCTAACTAACCTAAGGACATCACACACATCCATGCCCGAGGCAGGATTCGAAGCTGCGACCGTAGCAGTCCCGCGGCTCCGGACTGCAGCGCCTAGGTTGCGGTTGCACCTATTGCGTAACTATCCGTATTGTTCAGGCACGCAAGCCATCCCACCTCGGCTAGGTCGGTGGCTCATGAGTAGTGGTGCCGGGAGCGATGGCCGAGCGGTTCTAGGCGCTTCAGTCGGGAACCGCGCTGCTGTTACGGTCGCAGGTTCGAATCCTGCCTTGGGCATGGATGTGTGTGATGTCCTTAGGCTAGTTAGGTTTAAGTAGTTCTAAGTTCTAGGGGCTGATGACGTCAGATGTTAAGTCCCATAGTGCTTAGAACCATTTGAACCATGAGTGATGGTGTTTTGGAATAATTATGTTATCAGACCTCAAACCAAGTCAAGACGTAGCAGTGGTAAAATATTGGACTCCTGTTCACAGGAGGTTCTGGGCGCTTCAGTCTGGAATCGCGTAACTGCTGCGGTCGCGGGTTCGAGTCCTGCCTCGGGCATGGATGTGTGTGATGTCCTTAGGCTAGTTAGGTTTAAGTAGTTCTAAGTTCTAGGGGACTGATGACGTCAGATGTTAAGTCCCATAGTGCTTAGAACCATTTGAACCATGAGTGATGGTGTTTTGGAATAATTATGTTATCAGACCTCAAACCAAGTCAAGACGTAGCAGTGGTAAAATATTGGACTCCTGTTCACAGGAGGTTCTGGGCGCTTCAGTCTGGAATCGCGTAACTGCTGCGGTCGCGGGTTCGAGTCCTGCCTCGGGCATGGATGTGTGTGATGTCCTTAGGCTAGTTAGGTTTAAGTAGTTCTAAGTTCTAGGGGACTGATGACCACAGATGTTGAGTCCCATAGTGCTCAGAGCCATTTGAACAATTTCTTCGTGTTCGTATTGTGGACGGCTGTGATACAATACGCCATTCTCCAGGGCTGCATCAGCGCATCAGGGATTCCATGCGACGGAGGGTGGATGCATGTATCCTCGCTAACGGAGGACATTTTGAACATTTCCTGTAACAAAGTGTTTGAAGTCACGCTGGTACGTTCTGTTGCTGTGTGTTTCCATTCCATGATTAATGTGATTTGAAGAGAAGTAATAAAATGAGCTCTAACATGGAAAGTAAGCGTTTCCGGACACATGTCCACACAACATATTTCCTTTCTTTGTGTGTGTGGAATGTTTCCTGAAAATTTGGCCTTACCTTTTTGTAACACCCTTTATAGTTGTTCGTGGCTGTTTGATACCTGACGCTGCCAGTGCCAAAGTTTACTACGTCAGCATACTCCTTTTTATTGCATTCGCTTTCCATCTCTAAGGTTTGTTGTCTAATATACATCTCAGATACAACAAACAATATGTGTGGAATACCGATCACTGACGTGGGGAGGCGAGATCTAGGTGAGAAACGAAAATTCCAGTGGATATCAGTCCCAGTCGCCTGCTCTAATGGATAGCCGTTCGAGGTGCGATAGTGGGTCGTTAGCAGACGTTTAGAAGCGGATCATGTGACAGAATGAGTCAGTCGTCTGCCACTCCATTAGACGAAACGAAGAATTTGTTTCCTAACGACTGCGAGGTATTTTAACAACCACAGTGATTACTGTAATCTGGGACACAGATTAGATAGTTTTGGTTTACCCACTGAGCATGTGGTTCCGCGAAGATGGTTCTGGTACCCCAGAATAAACAGTTACATGCTATTTGGTCTGCTGTAGCGTACTGTATTCCAGGTCTTTGTTAGAGGATGTATACCTAACAAACTGGGCTACCTAAACTAGACTGATTAATACTGCAAGATATACATTTATTCGGTTGGTCTCGTATGCTAACCACGCGGGCTTCCCTCTAAATGCAGATGATAATGGTCCGAGCCTTCCTGTCAACAGGCGGCAACCTAAAATCTATTGGACAACTTGTGCCCAAGCCAGCAGTGTGTTCCGTTAGCAACACTTTCAAAAACAGCATCGTGTATTAATTGTAGAAGATATTGGAAGCTCCTTAGGTTATAATCTCCTTGGGCTAAGACAAACCGATAAAAGAAAGAAGAGGTGAATCGTTTTTTATTTTATTAACATTAACTGGCACTACCGTTCGAGCGGCTGTCTGTTTTCTCGCGTGCTTCGTGATTGCTGACAATGAATATCTGATTTATTACAAGTATGAGTGCCCCAAGTAAAGTAGCAAAGACTGCTGACAGCTAGAGTAAGACAGTGACGGAGACTACACTTGTGAACAACATGGACATGGGCCTTGACGAAGCACCTGACAATGGTTAGGTTTTAGGGGCCACTTTACATATATGTTATCCAACGAGAGACCAACTAATAGCCTACGAAGTTCCAGTGGTACAAAATCAAGATCCAGTACGGCCTGTGGCATATGTGAATGACACCACTGCAAAAGAACGGCACCATCCTCAGTGGTAGCACACATGTTGACGATATTCAAAGTACCAACGCGAGAATCCATAGATCATCACGTGGTCCTAGAGACGGAATGCCATGATATTACTAACACCCCATCGCAATTACTACAAACCGTTAAGCAGCGAAGTAATAACTCAACCGACTGTTTTAGTAGAAGTCGGAATTGGCTATCAACCCTCCGTTTTCCAGATAAATGTTCTATATCACAAAGTGAACTAGGGCAATATCCACATTTTCATAGATACTCCGCAAGCCAGCGTATGGTGCATGGCGGAGGGTGCCTTGTACTAGTACTAGTCATTTCCTTCCCTGTTCCACTCCCAAGTGGACCGAGATAAAAGATTATCTATACGCCTCCGTAAGAGCCTTAATTTCTCTTATCTTGTCTTCGCGGTTATTACGCGAAATGTACGTTATAGTCAGTAGAATCGTTCTGCAGTCAGCCATAAATGCTGTTTCTTAATAGCGTTTCGCGAAAAGAACGTCGTCTTCCCTCGTTGATTCCCATTTGAGTTCACGAAGCATCTCCGTAATATCTGCGTGTTGACCGAAGCTAGTGGTAACAAATGTAGCAGCAAACCTCTGAATTGCTTCGATGTCTTTTTTTAATCCGACTTGGTGAGGATCCAAACACTCGAGCAGTACTCAAGAATGGGTCGTTCTAGTGTTCTATACGCGCTCTACTTTATAAATGAATTACACTTCCCTAACATTCTCCCAGAAAACCGAAGTCGACCATCCAGTGGCGGATAAAGACCCCATGTAAGTGTTTGTGAAGGGCTATACTTCCAGTAGCGTTAGACTTCGTCCTGCTGTGTCTGTCGGTAAACTAACCTTCCTTGGAAGTATTTCTGTGAAATAAGATGTAATCAGTATGCAGCCATTGTGCACCACAGCTCAAATCATGTTGCCCACATTGCCAAGGAAAATACATGTCAACAAACGCAAAATGTCGCGAACGTCGACATCTCGCTGCAGTGGAGGGAGAGCGCCACCCCTTCCCCTCCCCATCTCCAGCTATTACGACAGAGCGCTCATAAGCTGGTGTTCTGTCGTTGCCACCGAACAGAACTGCGTCGCAGAATCCCCCTCTGTTACACGTAGTTCCTGCAGACATCAGTCAAAGGGAGAAACATAACCATCACGTCACAGCTAAATACCGAATAATTTGTGATTCATGGCCAATAGTACATTCTAAAGTTAATTCTTATAACCTGCATCACCATCTGAGTAGCTGCCAGGGCATGAGCATAAGCACCTGAGCCACAATAGGCATCTGGTTATCGACGATATCGTCTTGTTCACAGACCGCAAGTGGTATACAGGAGTAACCGAAGAAATTTGTATCGGAAATCCATCATAGCACACCACCAACAGAAAACATGCTTGTCTATCTCGATATATCGTCCCAAATGTAGCACAAATCGGCAGACATTTACGCATGTAAGCCAGTGATTCCAGAATATCAGAATAAGGAAACGTGCGATGTGCCTTTCTCTGTCCAAAAATATCCGTTTCCAAAATATTTCAGTTGGCGAAAGAAACCCCTGCTTCATCTGCCGAAGCTGTGGCCGTAATAGAAGGCTCTTCGTTGAAGTTAATTTGTTATATTTTTCATAACTTGTTAAATTAATTTTTTCATTGTATGTCAAGTAATTTATGTACCTGTTACTGGGTATATTGAATTTTGTTTTTATTTGTTTATTCTCCATGTTATCTCAATGTATCTGCCTTTTTGCGCCAGAAGCAAATAATATAATAGTAACGATGATAACGTTAGTTGTTAGTGCGCATGTTATTTGTTGCTCGATGGTTTAGTGAGTAAGTGTCAGACTACAAGTCGAAAGGTGAAAGCTTGTATCGTCTGTTGGTACTAGGTTTTTGTCACTTCGCGTTTCTTTCACCTTTGGCTATGATCTGTGTTCATTAAAAATGCCAAGTTGCACTGTGGGGCGAAGTCCACGTTAGACTACAGGTCCTCCTGAAAATCTGTGAGTAAATCGGTTCAAAGGTAGAAGAAAGCGAGGGCATACCATCTCCAGTAGAAACACGCCTAGCAAAACGCAGAGGAGTTAAAACCAAGCTTCGAGGTGAGAACTGCTTACTTTCACGTATGTTATGCGCGTGCGCAAGAGAGAAATGTACCTTACTCAAATGTCACATGTGACTGAAGATTTTTGGAATTTTCTGTTTGAAATTCTAAATTGTTAAATACTGTACGTAAAATCATTCCCTGCAATACATAACATTTTCTGCAATAAAGAAAAGGCGAGAGATTCTAAAATTAAACACTGATTCCGAGATTGGAATCAACAGTTATTCAAAAAATAGGCACCAGCTTGTACACGTTGTGCAAAATAGTCTTTCTCGGTGTGTAATTTACTATAACTATAAAGAACTTACGAGCTACAATGGATGCTTTAAGTACTGTACCTAGCTTTTGCGATCCAGTGTGTAATGTATAACACACTTAGTTGCTGCAGAACGTGCTACGAAAATGTTTCATAGTATAATCTTCGGGTACAAGTGCGACTTTTTTTCCCAGACACTAATATTGTGCCATCCTAATATTCGCTAGCAGTGGTGTGCCGTGAAATACCGCATTTTAATGACTGTGGAGTAACGCTGCAGCAAAGCGGCTCATGTTGAATAACAGAAGCTCACAGCCGACACTATAGGCGCACTTTAATGTTTTCTTACAGTAATGCAGGAAAAGCTTTAGGAAGGCTGTTATATTACGGACGTAAAGTGAGTGGAAACTAAAAGCAGTCTGCCGCAACAGAGCCCTGTTAATAACACGTCCATGGCCGGCGTATGCATTCCGGAATTGTAACTAACGTCCAGTCACGCAACAAGAAGCACAAGTTAACACTGGACGTAGGCGCACACCTTTACCGTCGAGAGCGGACCAAAAAAGAGAGTTCCTGTAGAGCAGTGTGAGTCATACCGCACTTGTTCGTGAACAAGCTGCATTATTACAGTTGCACAAAATTTCGGAATGTGTTAAAATTTTATTCAATACACAGTCGTCTATTTTGTAGCGTAAAATATTATGTTTTGACAATATTTTTAGAATAAAAATGCGTTCGATTTCGGAATTCCTCAAAAGGCTTGCAAGGGACAGTACCAATTGTAAACGTCTGAAACAAAGCTACGACGTACGTTCTTCTGTTAGTCCGGGTATCCCTCATTCAAATTCAACTAAATACCTAGGTATTACAATTACGAACAATTTAAATTGGAAGGAATAGAAAATGTTGTGGGGAAGGCTAACCAAAGACTGCGTTTCATCGGCAGGACACTTAGAAAATGTAACAGACGTACTAAAAAGACTGCCTACACTATGCTTGTCCGTCCTCTTTTAGAATACTGTTGCGCGGTGTGGGATTATTACCAGATAGGACTGACTGAGTACATCGAAAAAGTTCAAAGAAAGGCAGCACGTTTTGTGTTATCGCGAAATGTGGGAGAGAGTATCACAGAAATGATACAGGATTTGGGATGAACATCTTTAAAAGAAAGGCGTTTTTCGTTGCGACGGAATCAAGACATTCCATTCACCAACTTTCTCCTCCGAATGCGAAAATATTTTGTTGATACCGACTTACATAGGGAGGAACGATCACAAAGATAAAATAAGAGAAATCAGAGCTCGTACGGAAAGATATAGGTGTTCATTCGTCCCGCGCGCTATACGAGATTGGAATAATAGAGAATTGTGAAGGTGGTTCAATGAACCCTCTGCCAGGCACTTAAATGTGATTTGCAGGGTATCCATGTAGATGTAGATGTAGATTTGCGTACTTAATACACAAGGAAGTAACATTCTCGTAAAGAGTGTCCAAAAAGTGTTGCATGTACATCTATGAGTGCTGACGTGTGTTGATATTCCGTTCGTTTACGATGCGAGATCATGCTTTTCTAAATGTTATTTTTTATCTTTTACGTTTCTTTCTTCGCCCGATTCTGTTTCTTGTTCTTTCAAGGAATCTGCAACTGTCTGTTACGGTCACAGAGGAAATTGTTACCAATGTACCCTTGGTCTTCTAATGTCTGTTCCACTATTGTTCTTGCGATTGTTCCACATTGGCCTCGTACATAATTAGTTTGTGATACGTATCAAGGTGCTGGAAGTGAGACACTGGTTCTGTAGATTATTTACCTAGAATTATCTGCTGATTTGTCTCTAAGAGACATAGTCTTGGTCTTTGGTGCAAAGGTCATCATCTTATATCTTCAGCTGACCTGCTGAAGCTAATGTAGTGACCCCTTAACGGCATCATCATCAGTTTATTGAATAGTAACTTACATATCACCAAATAGGAATGTAGGTAGCCGGCCGGTGTTGCCGTGCGGCTCTAGGCGCTTCAGTCTGGAACTGCGTGACCGCTACGTCGCAGGTTCGAATCCTGCCTCGGGCATGGATGTGTGTGATGCCCTTAGGTTAGTTAGGTTTAAGTAGTTCTAAGTTCTAGGGGACTGATGACCACAGCAGTTGAGTCCCATAGTGCTCAGAGCCATTTGAACCATTTTTTTTTTTTTGTGTAGGTAAGTGCTTTCTTCCATTTTTTGATTCTAAGTTCTTTCTCTGCACCTTCATTCACTAATTACATACACTTTGTAAATATTGGAGGGTTTTCTTTTTCAGTATTATTTTCTTCATAGTATAAGCTTTTCATGACGTCTAAAAGTTGGAAGAAATATCCCAATGGAGGTATCGTTTGATTCAATTTAAAGATTTTTCGTAATCTATAAAAGCAGGGTATTATCTCATGGTTACACTATTTTCCTCTTGCAGTTATTGAGAGAAATATTAATTTAGAACCATGAAAAATATACCCTAGCGTAAACTACGCAGTCGTAGTGTGACTACGAGTACCAGTTGATATCTACCTGAAAGAGTTCAGTGAAGGACGAGATCGAAATGTTCTGTGGAGTGACTGAAACACGCGTAGGATGAATGAAACAGTCTGCTATGGATTGTGCTTCTCTAACCATAAAGTAAGCGTGTGCTTGTTGGCCAGGGGCATGGTAGGGACAGAAGGGCCATGTGTTCCGCGGAATCCACCTAACGGGACTTGCCTGGCCTGTTTCCTGTTCACAAACAAGCCCACCACCCGGAAAGTACGGCACAGGGTATTTCAGAAGCCCGTTGCCGCCCCCTCCCCAAGCGTTCTCTTCCATTCCTCCCACCCCCCCCACCCACCCCCCACCCCTCCCCCCTCCCCCAATAAGTGAAACAGATTCTCGCCAAATACAACCCCGCGTGTGCAGTGATTCACGAAAATATGCAAATATTTTAATATGTTATTCTACAAATAAAACTAAAAAAAGTTCATATAAACATAGGTCTGCAAATGTTCAGTTACGGAGTTTGCCTGAAATTTAGGAACTTCGCTAATATGAAGCCAGAGCGAAAATAAATTCGAAGATTGTTGTTGCAGAATTTTTGTTGTTACGTCACTTTATTTTGTCAAATTTTAGTATATCATCCAGTCTTTTGAATTTTCACAGTAACAAAGCCGAAATTACACTGTTCGCCCAGAAGATTAAAATACGTCCGATCACATCAGAGGCATGCTTACTACTACTTCACTATGTAGTAATAACCATATTCCAAAGGGTTTACCATTTTTCTTGACAAATATTTCTGTTGATTTCGATTATTATTTCATAAATGAATCCCGAAATAAACAAACTAAACAGTACTAGATTGCGTTATTAATAACAGAAATTTTAAGTGTTCCAAATAATTCGTTATTTCAAATGTTTCTAAAAAAAGTAATTTCATCTGTACATTCAGAACTAGTACTTATCGATTGTAATATCGAAAATAAAGTAAATTCTTTTCATAAATTTTAGCTTGAAATATAACATATTGGGTCTAAAATTATATGAAAGTTTTCAGAAAAGCATCTGAGATAATACGTCTAAAATTTGAAAAATAATACTGGTATCGACAACTACTGTTGAGGAAAAGTAATGCTAGAGGAGGATGTCCCGCTACAGGTTCGAAGCAACTATTCAGAAATATTCACCCTCCAGTCACAATAGTGGCGGCATTAACGCATATATCTTCTATCCTGTCTTCTGTTTTTGCTCTCCTTAAATATCAAAACATCATTTATACAGGGTGAGTCAGTAGGAAAGACGCGATAGTAGTAGTGATTCTGAACAAAAAATTCATATGGACATATGCCCTACTGCGAATGGTTTCCGAGAAAGACACGTTTAATATAACTTTTGTACGTTTTTCTTTAATAACTCGAAAACCGCACAGTCCAACAAAAACGTGTCTCAGTACACAATTAAACTGAATTAAATTTGTTACAAAAAAGGTCCTATTTATTTTTTGTCGAGGTCTAACAGTTTGCGTGGAGAGATCGCGAGAATATTGAAAATCTCGAGCGACGCGCGTGCGCTGTAGCTTATGTACTTTCTGTAGGCCAGTTTGAGGTAGTTTCCCGACTTGATAGACTACAAGCGTCTTTTATCAAAATGTTCGTCTCATCTTCCTCTATATTACTGTGGTACGTTGTAAACAATGACAGTGAATAATACAGAAAATAAATAGAAATACACATTAAAAGTGTTCTATCTCGGAAACCATTCGGAATAGGGCATATGTCCACATCAAGTGTTTCGTTCAGAATCAGTAATGCTATCACCCGTGAAAACACGTACCTTTCCTCCTGACTCAACCTGTATTTCCGTTTTAAATTTTATGTTCAGTTATCTGGTTTAATAAGATACAGACAAAACAACAGCAAAAGATGTGCAGGCGGGAAACGGTATGTGCGGATTGGGGTCCTAGAGGCAGACTCCCTGAGATCCGTCAACCCGACATAGAACCAATTCAAGACTCACTTTAAGATATAAGGTGGAAGGTCATTGAAAATAATGTGTTCACATTCGCCTAGCGGAATTGCGCGCGGAGATAGAACCAGTAATCTCTATCCGTCCATCTTGACGCACATTTCCTGTGGTTTGCGTAATCTTCCGAGGTTAACGCTGGTTCGCTGTTCTCAAGTTCACGAGCAACTTAGTCCGCACCGCTGCTCGATACAAGTTAGTGTCCTATCGTTAATGATCTCAGTGTCGACCGGGCGTTAACTTCACACTCTTTCTTCTTCTACCTTTTCAAATGGTTCAAATGGCTCTGAGCACTATGGGACTTAACATCGGGGGTCATCAGTCCCCTAGAACTTAGAACTACTTAAACCTGACTAACATACGGACAGCACACACATCCATGCCCGAGGCAAGATTCGAACCTGCGACCATAGCGGTCGCGAGGTTCCAGACTGAAGCGCCTAGAACCGCTCGGTCACAAGGCCGGCACTCCCCTTGCAACCTCCTCAGTGACTTCGGCTGTTACCTAAACGTACTCACTTTTGGAGAGCGAATATCGCGCTGCAAATGTAATTTTTAAGAAAGTGATAATCCCTTTTAATAAAAGATACATCAGATAATTCTTTGCCACGTCGCGACCTCAGCCGGTGGCGATCTTGTAACTAAGATTTCAGGCTGATGTCGAGCTGGAGTTGGGTGCATTCGAGTGTCATGTAATAAAGTCACTCTAGACGTCCCAGCGAAGCACGGAGACTGTCGCATCCCAGGGTGCACCCTCATATAAGGCAAAAATTTTTAGTTGTGACAAGAACACAGGCGGAGAATTAGCATTATAGGTACCGATAGCTGTCTTGTAAACACCTTTCCTTTGCTGTTGTGCAGTCGCTTTTGACTCTCGGTCCTTTCTATTTCTAATTAGCGCAGGCAGCAGTGCCTATGTGATATAAATAAAAGGTAGTCATTAGATGCTTAATTAGCGTCGCGGTGCTTCAAAGAGATTCCTGGGCGCGACAGGAAGCGGCTGCGTCGCCGCCCATATATCAGCGTGGCGTTCCTGGCGCGCAAACAAATCCACGCTTGTTCACTTTCCGTGCTCCTCCTCCCGCCAGTTTCCGCAGCTTTAATCGACGAAAACGAATCCATCACCAGCCGGGACCCTCGGGTTGCTCCTAATTCGGCCACCGGATTGTTGCGCTTTCGGAAGGCCGGACTGCTGTGCTTAAACTGCATCGTGGCACCGGTATTACCAAAATGAATGGATCGATTGAAATGATATTCCCAACGACAACATTTTTCGCATTCCCACATTCGTACATCTCATTACTACTCGGTTCTTTTTTTGCAGTAGCTGTCTCGAAGAGAAGAGATTAATTTGGAATTTTGTTCGCCATAATTAGGCCGAGACTAAATGCAACTGCTCAATTTCATTGATACAACTGATGTTCGACATCTTTCATCCACTTGTCTCTGTTTGTGGCGGAATGCAGCTCACTGATTATCGTAAAACATACAAAAATGCTGAGGCAAATCGAGAACCGTTCGAGCAACACTGCAGCAGGAATCTTTTTAGCAAATCGCGCAAGACGAGAAGTTACATTTGTGGTGATTTCCACATACAACACAAGTCCAGACAATTAATCGACTCATTTGAGAAAACAGTTCGACGAAGTTATTTGGTTAAAAATTCTGTAAAATGATCGAGAGAGTGAGAAGCAACGAATACCATTACAGTTCCCTGAATTTTACGACTGCGAAATACTCTCGCTTTTCGTAAATAATGCATAAATACGTTATCTGTACGACCTGCACATTAAAATGTCTGTACTGGTAAAAATCCGAATTGAGATTAAATTCCTTTGACTCGTCAAAATACAGTTGGTATATGATGACATTTGTAGACAAATTTTGTGCCCACTTATCTGAGGCAACATGAACAGATACATGGTAACCCAATGATGACAGACACACTCCCTTTAACTAAGGAGAAAAATCACCGATGACCGTTGAAAAGATCTTCCTAATCTTCAATAGAAGGCGTTATTCAGTGTACGGTTTTGTGAATGTAAGTATACGGAACACAGGGAGTGAAAAACAAATTTTGAACCTCATTCAATTACAAACAAAGCAAAGTGAAAATTTGTTGGCCTGGCTGTGGTTTGTGGTTAAACATGCACTTTTTTTTTAACAATGGATGTAAGGTGATGAAATCAGTGAAGATGCAGTGACTGGAAATGATATGTTTTTAGGTGGAAGGATGCTGAAACAGCTACAGCACAATTTTCAGCCAACATATGATAACGAAGACAATACTGTGCTGTGTCGATAGACTTAAGTCTCGCATTTTGCACATATGTCGACTGCTTCTGTGAAGCGATTAACTGCAAACATCAAAAAGTGGTGTCTTACACTCTCTTCTATTAGGGGTCTTAAATTTCGTTGGAAGGTACATCGCTCCAATGGAAAAAAATCTTCGTTGCTTCAGTATCGCGACAGATCAAAGCGGTATGTGCCTTGCCTTACAGCAGTACGCTCAACAGTTTCGAGTGCTGTCAGTTGTCGAAATTCTTGTCTCGTTATCTTCAATGGTTCAGGATATGTTGAAGGTTAGCAGCTTTTGCGACCCACGCCACAAAATCGAAAAGAAAACTTTATAAATGTGGGATACGAAACAGAAAATGTGACAAGTTCTGGATGAACTTGCTTAGACGAAATTTACTTTATACTGAAGATGAGTGAAATGGACATTTACCTGTAGAATTAGAGAAGTTTTCTTGCTGAATCACGTACATTTGACGGGTAAGTGTAGCTTTCGATGACATTATTTCATTCTCTTATTGTAAATAAACTGTTATCACTCTAGTTCAATCCCAGTTCGTGTTAAATTCTGCACCCTCGGAACGAGAGCGTCTTTTTTTGTGAAGAGATATAATAGATGTTAACCGTTTGATCGTCACAGAGGCGGGAATACACGTCGCTGAAAAATAGTAATGAGGCCGAAAATATCTGCCTTGGCTCCATCTCGCCTCGTTGGTAGCGTAAGACGAGCCACACCTGCCGTCGTCGCACAAATATCCATGTATCTCATTATAGAGCACAGAGACTTATTCATAGGACACGCAGCTGTGACAATATTGCCCTCTAGGACAGCAAAAGCATACCTATTACTCGCGCATTTCCCAATCAGTGGCAAATTACGTATTATTGAAGCAAGCTAATTAGAAGCAAAAAGTCTTGGAAATCGTAGACTGCAAAACAGTATGAAATTATGTTAGCAACATAAGAAAATCAGTCCGACAAAACAGTTCTGACCACATTCAACCTGACGCTCATACAGTAAAATCAAACGGTTGACTTACGTGCGAGGAGTACTTTTTTTGTTGTCAGTAACAAACTGCTGTTAATTCAGGTTGTTAGTCTCTTATTTAAATGGCGTCTGAGAACCGAAAAATAGACGCAACACGGACCAGTTACATTGACGATAATACTGACAATAATTGTGGAGGGCCGGCCGCGGTGGTCTCGCGGTTCTAGGCGCGCAGTCCGGAACCGTGCGACTGCTACCGTCGCAGGTTCGAAGCCTGCCTTGGGCATGGATGTGTGTGATGTCCTTAGGTTAGTTAGGTTTAAGTAGTTCTAAGTTCTAGGGGACTGATGACTGTAGCTGTTAAGTCCCATAGTGCTCAGAACCATTTGAACCATTTTTGAATTGTGGAGGTAAGTCATTTCACTTTGGCACTCTGAAGATTGCGTATCGTATGTGACCTTCCCATCTTTCAAGAAACGGTGATATACTCCTATTTTATGAAGTTGTGTCCGTCCAGTGTTGTAATGGCCAACAAATATTTAGCTGAAATGTCAAGCTGTTTTGACCAGGGGCAGCAAAATAAATATGCAGCTTGCATATTTATTTATGTATTATTCAAAATAAAATATTATGAACTATCTACACCGTTTTTGCATCGTACTTCGCGCATTAACATCGAGAAAACGGCGATCGGAATGGTCTGCTGTGTCAGATCCTGAACTTCTTGTAAATCGCTCACAGTTCATGCGTCTCCAAATGCTTTCACAAATCACATGTTCCCTCGTGAAATTTTATGCCAATAATGGGGACTTAAAAGATCGGCTGCAATCAGTCTGTGAACACTAGAGACAGAAAGCTGTACATTGATGACAGATTAATGAGACTAGTACAGAAATGTGTGCACTGTTTTGTAAATTGTATTTCGTATAGGTTTCCTGCGTAAAAGTAAAATTTGAGTGGTAAATCTGAAACTATAAAATACAAGTTGTAATTTTACTTTTTATTTTATGCAGGTTTTCCTCGCATTACTTCTAAATCGTTCGTTCTGTCATACTATTCACATGTCTATACCACTCAACACTCTTTTCACGTCGTTTGTTATAACCAATGTTCTGCGAATTGTGTGCATAGTGGCCTATTCTATAACTGAGTGTATTTTGGTTAGGTGGTCCCACTGAAGCTGAAGAAAACAAAACGTAGTGTTGCAGGAATTGAATGAAATTATTCTTATGTCATGAAATTATTTCTGGTGATGATGCAGTAAAGTTCAGCCATGGCGGCTGCTTGCCAAAATCTTTCACTGCCTTCTATCAATGCGGAAGAACTGGAAATAACACCAACGTCTACCCAGCAGTTATTGTTTGACAGAGCTCCAGAGATAGTTGAAACTTGGGCACAGACTGCACCCTTTAGTGGTGCGTTGATGAAGTACACACGTGAGAAGTCTTTCTCCAGTCTCTTACCGTAAGGACGTTAATTCGCCATTTACTGTTGTTGCTGGAGCTTTCACAGGATAATGTTAATTTTAGCAGCGCCAGTACTGTTTAGAAGGGGAATCGGCGAGTAATTCAGCTGCTCCGGTGAGGTCTGGGAAGCCAAAGCATGGCTGCCTTTCTTGTCATACCGCCAGCCGGAGGAAGCGAGTCGCGGATGAAATGAAACTGGTGTGTTTTACGCAGACGCAAAACTGCTTTTGTGGCAGCAGCGAGCGCCGGTTAGCGAGATGAGCGCGCTGATTAAATTCCCGGCCAGGAAGTCCTCGTACAAGTTTTCGGTTTCCCTTAATCAAGACAGCCACCCTTTGTTAAGCGCACGACTTTTTTCTGTCCAATTCTGCACTCAGAATTAATGAAAGGACTTTTGGTGCATTTACGTAGATGGCATCTGCAGAAGTGTCGCATTCCATTTATGCCTCTCTTTTATGAATTTTGACGCAAACGTAGTCTGTTTGTGCCATAATGCACTTAAAATACGTAAGCGCGATGGTATTTAAACATTCGACATGGTCAACAGTGCTAGTTACTCAGGTAGCTGGGCAGTTATTTGTCCTAATCAACTGCTTAAGAGGCCGGCCAGAGTGGCCGTGCGGTTCTAGGCGCTACAGTCTGGAACCGCGTGACTGCTACGGTCGCTGGTTCGAATCCTGCCTCGGGCATGGATGTGTGTGATGTCCTTAGGTTAGTTAGGTTTAATTAGTTCTAAGTTCTAGGTGACTGATGACCTCAGAAGTTAAGTCGCATAGTGCTCAGAGCCATTTGAACCATTTGAACTGCTTAAGATGCGATGCTATAGTGACAAGGAATTTCCAAAATCTTGCAAGACAGAGTGAATGAAATCACGGTTCATGGAAGAAGAAGGAAAAAAAGAATTAGCGTGGCCATTTGAGACGGAACACAAACTCGAAGTGCCGGCCGAAGTGGCCGTGCGGTTAAAGGCGCTGCAATCTGGAACCGCAAGACCGCTAAGGTCGCAGGTTCGAATCCTGCCTCGGGCATGGATGTTTGTGATGTCCTTAGGTTAGTTAGGTTTAACTAGTTCTAAGTTCTAGGGGACTAATGACCTCAGCAGTTGAGTTCCATAGTGCTCAGAGCCACAAACTCGAAGTAAAGAAAAGTGGAGAAGGAAATCGTCTCTGTCCTTGTAAAATAAAACATCTCGGCCTTGACCGCAGATGATTTAGTGGAACTACAGAAAATCTAAATCAGGATTGCCGGACGAAGATATGACCCCCGCTCCTCCCGGGCACAGGTTCAGTGTCTTAACCACTGCACCATCTCCCTCGGTAATGGTTCTTGAACACATGTAGTGAGCCTGTAACAGACACTAACTTCTCCATTACCAGATTCAGTGTTTGCTAATTATCAATTTTGTATGTACACAGATCTCATCAGTAATATTAGAGCTATAGGCTTTTGTATTTCTAAGCCATTCCCAGGAGGATCATTGCGCAAGTTTCGAAAAGAGGACGGTAATCAGTCACCGCAATATGCGCTGAAAAACAAATTCCGTACATTTGATTTTCTTTAGCCATCTCGGAATTTTTACTCTCGTAAATATAATTGCCATGTAATATCCCCGTACAGAAGTCTGAATTACGCACTTTATAAACAGCTTTTTTTTTATCTTGTTCTTCTTCTCCTCCTCCTACTTCTTCCACTACAACTACTACTACTGCCAGTTCGAGAAAAACTGTAACGGATCATTTTCGGGCTGCGTCCGTGGGCGAATGCTGGCCGCTATTGTGAGCGAAGCGCCGGTTTCCGAGTGACGGGCGAACTGCGGCTATTCTCCAGCGGCAAGATAAAGGGTTCGGTTCCACTAATCCGGTTAACGTGTGGTGGCCTGGCCCGACTGGGTGGTCTTCAAAGGAGAGTGTGTTTCCCACAGAATGGCTGCTGTTTCCAGGTACCCTTTGGGCAACAAACTTCTGAAAGTGGAAGTGTCAGCGGCAGCAGCACTTAACGGTAGCAGGAAATGACCAATCGCAGTGCTTGCTCACTGCTCTGTAGGCTGATCGGCTTAAATGTCGATTGTGAAAAGAATATCGTGGAGCTATGAACATCTTCGAAATTGAGGAGTCGGTCGGTGGCCCCGTTAGTGTGCAAGACACGAGTTTGAGCTATCTGGGGCGCAGCTGATGTGGAGGTGTATTTCGGAAGTTCGTAGTCAGGGAGCAGTAAGGTTGTTCTCTAGATGTGGAAAGTTCAGTAGTGTGGGAGAGTGCTTTCCCTTTCTCGCGCGGGGAACGCCCTAATCTATTGCTGGTTTTCGAGGTTGGCGTTGATGTTAGCGAACGTACGCGGACTGTTAAGTAAGAGGCGGCCTAGCAGAGTGTGAAGCAACTACACTGAAGAGCCAATAAACTGATACACCTGCCTAATATCGTGTAAGGCCCCCGCGAGCACGCAGAAGTGCCGCAACACCATGTTGCACGGACGGGACTAATGTCTGAAGTAGTGCTGGAGGAAATCGACACCATAAATCTTGCAGAGCAGTCCATAAATCCGTAAGAGTAGGAGGGGAGTGAAGATCTCTTTTGAACAGCACGTTGCAAGGCATCCCAGATATGCTCAATAATGCTCACATCTGTGGAATTTGGTGGCCAGCGGAAGTGTTTAAACTCAGAAGAGTGTTCCTCGAGCCAATCTGTAGCAATTCTGGGCTTGTGGCGTGTAGCATTGTCCTGCTGGAATTGTCCAAGTTCGTCGAAATGCACAATGGACATGGATGGATGCAGGTGATCAGACAGAATATTTACGTACGTGTCACTTGGCAGAGTCGTATCTATATCAGGGGTCCCACATCACTCCAACTGCACACGCCCCACGTCATTACAGAGCCTCCACCAGCTTGAACAGTCCCCTGCTGGCATGCAGAGTCCATGGATTCATGAGGGTGTCTCCACACCCGTACACGTCCATCCGATCGATACCATTTGAAAAGAAACTCGTCCGACCAGATAGCATGTTTCCAGTCGTCAACAGTCCAGTGTCCATGTTGACGGGCCCAGGCGTGGCGTAAAGCTTTGTGGCGTGCAGTCATCAAGTGTACACGAGTGGGCCTTCGGCTTCTAAAGCCCATATCCCTGTATTTGAATATGCATGCCTGTACCAGTTACTTTGGCCCTTCAGTGTAGTTAGCTGGAGGCATTGTGTAATGAAGGAAGAGGACTTGGCGAGGGTTATTACAAAAAGAATAAAGTGTGTTTTCCTCCAATAGAAATATTTAGTGTGCAATTCACTTGTATTTCTTTACCCTCATTGACTTTAGACAGTTTTCCTGTGTCATTCACAGAAGAGATGGGAGGAAGCGGTTAGTGACGGTGTAGTGACTGGTGGCAATGTTTGCTGTCCAATCCAGTAGTCCAACTTGGTTTTTTTTGAAGGTAGTCAAATGGCTTCAGGGCAATGTCACAAAAGAGATGACTGTTGGGTTGTCTCGCGGGTCCAGGCGAGGCTGACGACCCTTATTTGACTCTATAGCGTAAGTCTAGTAGGGCCTAGAAATCGTCCAGGTTCGCCAACAAACGTTTGGAAGGACGTCTACTACGGAATAATACGTCGCTTGCTTTATTTCGTGCACCACACGGCGCTAAGCGTTTGTAGACTCGCCGCGACTGCGATAGGACTTCACCAGACGCTACAGAAGCTCTGAGACGACAAACGAGGAGAATCGTTTCCAAACGAAGTTTAAATCCTCAGAGGGTTATCCTGAGTTAGGTTTTCAACTTCTCCCATAAATCGTTCCAGGAGAGTGCTCGAATGGTTCCAGAAAAATGTCTGTCGGTTATTATCTACCTCAGTCTTGATAACTCAAATCACCTCAATACCGACAGGGCGTAAATCATTTTTCCTTCATTTACGAAATACATTAAACGTAATTCGAAATAAGCAGTAATTCGGACATAACCGTTCGATAAAATTCAATGCGTTTGTGTCCGCTATGGTCTGTGTAACTTTAACAAGCGCTTTAGACGGAAAGACCCGTTAAAGTTTGATTACACGATTTCTAGAAAATCACTGGTAAAACAGGTATCTGGAAGTATTCGTAGGGAGCGATATGAAGTGGATCGACCACATAAAATTAATCGTATGAATGGCAGATGTCAGACTAAAATATATATTGGCAAAATCCTCAGTAAATGCAGTCTACCCACGGAGGAGGTGCTGTAGCTTACGAGCCCCTCGGTCGACCGAAAGCTGTGTATTGCCCTTCAGTCTGGAGCCCTTGTTTGAGTAAGCCGGCCGGAGTGGCTGAGCGGTTCTCGGCGCTACAGTCTGGAACCGCGCGACCGCTACGGTCGCAGGTTCGAATCCTGCCTCGGGCATGGATGTGTGTGATGTCCTTAGGTTAGTTAGGTTTAAGTATTTCTAAGTTCTAAGGGACTGATGACCTCAGAACAAGTCCCATAGTGCTCAGAGCCATTTGAACCATTTTGATCTCTCCAGTATGGATGCATCTCAGGCTCGAACTCTTACGGGAATCGGCGAAATGCCGCGATTAACGAGAATAATGAGCAAGGGGCACTACATTCGTAGTTTATGGATAGGTTGAGAATTTGGGTCTGACGGGAGGTCCGTGCAGCTGCGATGACCGCTGTGACTGGATGGGGTAGTGGTCAGAGCATCTGCTTGCTAAGCAGGACACACGGGTTCGAGTCCCCGTCCGCCACAAATTATCAGCCTTCCACATTGATTTACATCAGTGCCTACTCGCAGCCAGTGTCTATAATTCCTGCGTCTTAATTAATTAATGTCTTGCTCTTGTCACATGTACTTAATGGTACTGGCCAACCTAAAAACAATCCACTCCTATTAGCTATAATTATTAATCTGGAAATGAAGTAAATTCTGATGTAATGTTGTTCAGTACACTGTCCTCAGTCACCAATAAAAATATCTGCACTTATATCTATTGCACTCTGTGTATGGAGAGATTCGTATTATCCGCCAGGGTAGCCGAGAGCGCTAACGCGCTGCTTCCTGGACTAGGGTAGGCGCGCCGGCCCCAGATCGAATCCGCCTGGCGGATTAACGACGAGGGCCGATGTGCCGGCCAGCCTGGATGTGGTTTTTAGGCGGTTTTCCACATCCCGCATGGGGAATACCGGGCTGGTCCCCATGTTCCGCCTCAGTTCCATGGCTCGCAGACATCTGAACACATTCGCACTATTCCATGGATTACGCTCGATGCAGACAGTTGGGGCCCGCATCTCGTGGTCGTGCGGTAGCGTTCTCGCTTCCCACGCCCGGGTTCCCGGGTTCGATTCCCGGCGGGGTCAGGGATTTTCTCTGCCTCGTGATGGCTGGGTGTTGTGTGATGTCCTTAGGTTAGTTAGGTTTAAGTAGTTCTAAGTTCTAGGGGACTGATGACCATAGCTGTTAAGTCCCATAGTGCTCAGAGCCATTTGAACCATTTGAACCAGACAGTTGGGGTACACTAATTCCGTTCTGGGGAGGGGGGGGGGGGGGTACGGGGTGGCGGCAGGAAGGGCATCCGGCCACCCCTTTAACATTAACATGCCAAATCCGATTAACGATGGCTGACACTGCGGGACAAGGCTCAAGTGATAGATAGAATGGAGAGATTCGTATTGATCTCTTTTGCCCAACAAACACTTTCTTTAATTTATACATTAAACGTATTCGAAACTGCGATTATGGACAACCTTCAGCTGTACAATGGGGTGACGACAATGGAAATTTATACCAGACCGGGACTCGAACCCGTATTTCCCGTTTATCGCGAGCGATTGCCTTACCAGTTGGCTATCCGCGCGCGACTGACTGCCAGACCCAAACTTCCATATGTCATCAACTATCCGTGTACAACCTGTACTCGTACATCCATTATGTATATTCCTGTACAGATGAGACATTTCACTTTAGTCTCGCTTGTCTGGTGTCGGCGGATAAATGCGATATTGCAGTGCCTGTGTTATTCTGAATTACGATGCAAAGTTCCTCTGGACACACACGCCTGTCCAAAGGAACTTTGCATCGTAATTGAGACTAACATGTTGTTGTTGTGGTCTTCAGTCCAGAGACTGGTTTGATGCAGTTCTCCATGCTACTCTATCCTGTGCAAGATTCTTCATCTCTCAGTACCTACTGCAACCCACATCCTTTTGAATCTGTTTAGTGTATTCATCTCTTGGTCTCCCTCTACGATTTTTACCCTCCGCCCTACCCTCCCATACTAAATTGGTCTCGCATTCGGGAGGACGACGGTTCAATACTGCGTCCGGCCATCCTGAATTAGGTTTTCCGTGATTTCCCTAAATCGCTCCATGCAAATGCCTTGATGGTTCCCTTGAAAGGGCACGGCCGACTACCTTCCCCGTCCTTCCCTAATCCGATGAGACCTATGACCTCGCTGTATGGTCTCCTTCCCCAAACAACCCTCCCCATTACCTACTCATTAGTTACGTAATCAACCCATCTAACCTTCAGCATTCTTCTGTAGCACCACATTTTGAAAGCTTCTATTCTGTTCTTGTCTAAACTATTTATCGTCCATGTCACACTTCCATACATGGCTACACTCCATACAAATACGTTCAGAAACGACTTCCTGACACTTAAATCTATACTCGATGTTAACTAATTTCTCTTCTACAGAACCGCTTTCCTTGCCATAGCCAGCCTACATTTTATATCCTCTCTACTTCGACCATCATCAGTTATTTTGCTCCCCAAATAGCAAAACTCCGTTACTGCTTTAAGTGTCTCATTTCCTAATCTAATTCCCTCGGCATCACCCGACTTAATTCGACTACATAGACACTACAATATCGTACTATTTAACATTGGCCGGCCGCGGTGGTCTCGCGGTTCTAGGCGCGCAGTCCGGAACCGTGCGACTGCTACGGTCGCAGGTTCGAATCCTGTCTCGGGCATGGATGTGTGTGATGTCCTTAGGTTAGTTAGGTTTAAGTAGTTCTAAGTTCTAGGGGACTGATGACCACAGCAGTTGAGTCCCATAGTGCTCAGAGCCATTTGAACCATTTAATATTGGTGCAGTTTCTCAAAATATAATTCCAAAAGACAACAAGGAGTGAGAATATGCAAAATAGGCCAAATATCTTGTCTTTTGGTCAACACAATGAGAGAACAGAGAATGCTGATAAGTTTATGTGTGTCTTTATTTTATTTTAACTTATTATCCAACTGTACCCACTCTGTGTTGCATTAGTAAATCTCCAGTAATGTCCATTTCTGGTGTTGACAGATGAATACGTTTGCCTCATTTTGCAGATCATTGCATACTTTCACCGACTCTGAGGGCCCGGTGTCAACGCGGTGTTGATCGTCAAATTCGAGCGCCGCCGCACCAAACCGAAAACGGTGGCAGTAACACATCCGAGGTCCAGTGTCCGAAAGTCGGGGAGAAGGAACGTGTGTTCGGGCGGTAATTGACAAGTGATGTGGAAGAGCGAAGTCCGTCACATTTAGTGCGCGTTTGCGTGGTGGCGTCTGGGAGGGGCTGCGACGGTAATGGAAGCTGCAGGATAAAGACGGGAACAGTAGGCTGGCATGCCCCGCATCTCGTGAGAGCAGCTTTCACGGCGGCATCGCGCGGCTCGGGTTTCGGGCGCACACGTGCTTCTAATTGGATGCGACATGGAAGGGATTAGGTTGCCGTAAGATTTTGCGCTACACACGTGAAGTGCGGCTTCCGTGGGGAGCTCGCAGGCATATAGCCGGCAGCACAATGGCTGCCGCCGCAATTCCTCCACACGTTCTCAGCTCCGCGCTTCTCTTTTCTTCTGGCCGAGCCGACTTCCCTGGGAAGCCCGAGCTCGACGCTCCAGGTTTACGAAACATCGAGGTGGCAGGGCTCGCTTCCGCCGGGGACGGGGTTCGAGTCCCCCGTCGGCCCGCCTGAAATAAGTTTTCTGTGGTCTCGCTGAATCGTAGAAGGGTAGGGAGTGGAATGGAGATACCTTTGTCCAGCTGTCTTCACGTAGACGGGGTTCTAAATTGGAACGTACTTTGCATGGCCGACGGCATGCGCGTATAAAATTTTCGCGGTGTTCAAACCGTGCCATGTATCGAGGTTTTTAAACTATTTACTGTCTCCTTCGTCAGGAGCAGAATCAGATGTTACATCCTTCCGGAGAGGCAACTGATTTCGCCGCGGATATCTTGATGAAGAACGTGGTGAAAAGCTACAGTTCAGACACGACGCACCTTAACATCGACAAATTTGTGTGGATATTAATGGGCTAGTATTGGATCTATGACGCGAACTACGTTTTCAAATGCCGCTGGAATCTGAATGGCCTGACGCACATTGATAGGTCAGAAGAACCATTTTCTGGAGCGCCACATTCAAATGACATTGCAATCATTCACATACAATTTTGCTCTGCCCGTACCACTTCAGACTAATGCCAAGGAGATAAATGCACTTCTTTCTTTGTCCAAATAATGCAGTGTTCTAATGTATTGCGTAGTTGACGGGACATGAAACCTGTCTTCGGAAAAACGGTACAAAAAGAAAAAAGCTCCGTAGAAAGTAAAAAGAGAAGGAAGAAGACGACATCAAGCCCACATTTCGAAGACAAAAATTAATGTTTCATGTTCATTACAAGTACGTACTCATATTAGTGTCTGGCAAAGTCTTCGATATTGTAATGCTACTAAGACTGTTCAGTCAGACCGATGACCTCGTAGTTTGGTCTTCTCACGCCTTTAAACAAACCAAACAGTTCAGTGCGTTAGTCACCTTGTTACCGAGATATAAATGCCGACAGTACTGGTTTAGGTTCGCAAATCCGAGGGCGCTGTTTAGTGAGGTTAGGTTGGTTTTCACCTCCCTCTACCAGAATACAAGGCTGATTCTCTGTTCCACTTGAAATAAATACTGAGTAAACACAACGGCACGACATAAATGTGTGAACTGGTCGTACACGTAGCTGAGAAATCATACGAACCGTCTTTACAGCGAATAGAGAACATGCTTCAGTACGTATGTACTTGATTTTTCCAACAGAAAGGTAATTTTAGTGGTACCATTTTTTAGCATTTGGTAATTATCGAGTAGGGGCTGGCGGCCAGTTTTCACAAGAACTGTAGTATCTATCATCTCGAGTAAATAATGCACATAGACTGAAAAGAAATTCGAAAGTCATTGTACAGCAAATGGCTCCGAAATGAACATACATTTATTTTTTCATGTTGAAACTGAGATTTACCTGCAGGAGAAAAGTGGAAGACGGTTGTCGTATCTTGTCTAAAACAAGAGAATAATTTAATAACTGCTTTGCAGTTTGTATAGCGTATTTGCTATAGTTTTCAGTATTTTTCGGGCCTATCGGCACATCCTCGACGGCCGCTGTGGCCTAGTGGTTCTAGGCGCTTCAGTCCCGAACCGCGCTGCTGCTACGCTCGCAGGTTCGAATCCTGCCTCGGGCATGGATGTGTACGATGTCCTTAGGTTAGTTAGGTTTAAGTAGTTTCAAGTCTAGGGGACTGATGACCTCAGATGTTAAGTCCCATTGTGGTTAGAGCCTTTTGAACCAATTATTGCACATCCTCAGGCAAGTGTTACTTAAGTGTAGCTTAACGTTTAAATACATTGATGAACCAAAACATCATGAGCACTGTTCACCGCCAGATTTAATGCCGCTTGCAGGCGTTGTCGGCACGTGATGCGAGAAGGAAAGTATATAAGCGTAGAATATTTTAACGATGATACGGGCCACGAATGAGGAAATCCATTGAAATATGTGAATTTGGGAAAGGGAAGATTGATATAGTCCGACTCTTGGGAAACAGTATCTCGAGAGTGGTTGGTTGGTCGATTTGGGGAGGGTACCGAACAGCGAGGTTATCGGCCCCATCGGAGAAGGGAAGGCTGTGGAAGGAAGTCGGCCGTACCCTTTCAAAGGAACCATCCATCCTTGCATTTGCCTGTTTAGGAAAATTACTGAAAACCTAAATCAAGATGACCGGTCGCGGGTTTGAACCGTAGTCCTCCCGAACGCGTGTCCAGTGTGCTAACCACTGCACCACTTCGCTCGGTCATCTCGGTAATGGGGAAGCTGATTGGCTATTCACGTGCTAGTGTCGTGAGCATCTGTGGAAAGTGCTTGAATGGCTGTGAAACCTCGAGTAGGCGCCGAGGTGTTGGACGTCTACGCCAACGTGGAGGTAGGTGATTTGCTCCCTCTGGAAGCAGGATAGGCAGCGATCTGTGGCAGATGTGACGATAGCGTACAGTGCTGGTGCAGGCGTAATTGTTTCGGACCACACCGTTTAGTGCACGTTGTTGAACATGGGGTTCCGCAGCAGACAACCCCTGTGTGTTCCCATACTGACCCAAAGACGTTACAGTTGGCACGACATCAGAAAGACTGGGCCGTATACCAGTGGAAACGTCTCGTCTGGCGGATAAGTCACATTTCTTGTTAGACCAGCTCTATAATCGTGTCCGGATACGCCATCATCTTGGCGAACGATTGCTCGAAATATGCATCGCGCCAAAGACACAGGCCAGTGAAGGCAGTATTATGCTACAGGAGGCATTCCACTAGGCTTCCACGGGACCTGTAATACGCAATCAAAGGCACCGTGACTGCTGTAGGCTTCGTGAACACTATTGCGGTCCACCTGCATCCCTTAATGCTTGTTGTCTTCCCTGGCGTCGATGTCATCTTGCAGCAGGGTAACTGTTCGTGTCACAGTGCCAGAAACGTCCTACAGCGAGAGCATGATAGTGATCTCATGTTGGTGTCTTGACCAACATATTCTCGCGATCTGAACCCAATGGAATACAACTTGGACGTTATCGAACCGCCAGTTCCGGTACCACTTATCTCCACAAATCTGCCAAGGACTTTTCGAAATCATACCACATGCAGAATGGCTACTGAATTGCATTCCAAAGGTGGGCCAACTGCTACTCAAGCAGGTGGTCATAATGTTTTGGCTCATCACTATAAGTGATGCTCAGCTGTTATCATCTAAAAGTAGGCAGCCTGTCCCGGAACACATTTACATCTGGGCCTAGAAGCCAGAAATTATACTACATCTTTCTTGTGTGTGTAGAATCAATTGTGCAGTTGATTTTAGACTGTTTTTTCAGACGAAATACAGACTTGAAATTTTAAATATAGCTCAGAAGTGGGTGCAATGCAATATTAACTCCTTTCTATCCGATTCACTTAGCTCTCATAGAGAGTGGGGGGGGGGGGGGGGGGAGGGTGAAAAAGAATGCTAACGCCTGACATGCCAGCCGCACTGCAGGACCGGTGTGCTGCGCGAATAGTATCGGAATAATTTCCAGGCGGAGTGCGAGCGAATAGACAGGGCTGAGCAGAGAGAGGCAAGAAGAAGAGACTGACGTCGCTTTCTTGTCTGTCTGTTCAGTACAAATTTTGCAGTTGATTTTAAATAAACTTTCCGATGAGCTACAGACCTTAATTTTAGATATACCTCGGAACTGTGTGACAATGCGTAATAACTCGCTTTATTGTCTGGTGTGTGGCGAAGTGTATTTTATGTACCACTGCTAATTCTCCCTTTTTTGCTCTTCCATACTTGAATGGTTCGCTGGAAGAACGAAGGCTGTTAAGCCTCTGTGTGAGCTCTGATCTCTATAATTTTTACTCTCACCATGTTTTCGCGAGATACACGTAGGAGGAATCAATATATAGTTTGAGTCAGGTGAAGAGAAAGTAAACCTGTAATTTTTTTACATGTCTCTGTTGTAAACTCATAAAAATGTTTGAAATCAACTGAAAAATTTCACACACACAAGACTAAAAATCAGAAAATAATTATTTAAATAAAAATTATTTTTTGATGTATCACGTTTTAAATTGGACTAAAAGTATAAAATATTTTCTCCTAGCCCCATACAAATTCCTAACCCCATACAGATAGTCCTGAAAATGTGTGATTGTGGATTTTTGATAATGTAGCTATGAAACTACTTGTAAGACTTAAAACGAAAACCGTGTGGTCCATGCAAAACATAGCTGATGCATGAATAGTTCATCTCCTTACTATTAAACTAATTACTAATTTATACAAGAATTGTTCACACCCTTACTACTATTTATTGCATGTGCCACTCGTTTCTTGTTTTAAATCTTACAAGTATCTTCATAGCTTTTAAAAATTCACAGTCACGATTTTCCAGGATTATCTGTTTGGGATTTGGAATCTCTATGGGGCTAGTACAAATTATTTACACTTTTTTGTCCGATTTAAAAACATGGAATATTACAAATTCATGTTTATTTAAATAATTTTTGTACAACAACTACAGCCTGCGAACACTTTCTGCTTTCCCTTCTGCTTATTTTCTTCCCAGGTTCCAGCAACTCTTACGAACAGTATACCAGTGCCCTGCGACAACACACACAGGGGCATATAATTTAGAGGATAGCAATAATGGCGATCACAACGAAGTTTGCCGGTGATGATGCGTTGCCTGTTGAGAGGAACTCTCGCGAGAAAATTGTTTTGACCTTTCGTTCAACCTTCAGGAACAGGCGGCTGGTATAGTGACTGACAGTTAGCATTTCACGCACTTACATACGTCCTTCACGCGATTGGTTGCTATAAGGCGGCTCGCGGGGGTAGAAAGATGAAACGGGTCAAAATATGAAAGAGAATCACGAGAGAATTTAGAGCATTGCGGAATGATTCTGTCTAAAAGATAATAAACTGCCCATCATAAAGCGTCTTTGAGGTACTTAGTATTCGTAATAAGTCGCATGAGGATGACGAACTAACCCTTAAAACCAGGTGAACCTGTTGCAATCTCCGTCATTAGCGAAAGTTTGTAATATACACACTTAAGGATCTCGGGAGATAAAGAACGGAGAAAATGCATCTTTTAATGCGAAAGTGTCCAATTAGTAAACAGAAATTCTTAGAGCTGTCACATGAACGCCGATTCCACAAAACATGATGTCAGCGACAGTAGTAAAACCATACGAAAGCGACTGGATGTCTTAATTTGTGTCTCTGGCAAGCAGACTTCAAAACTCACTATTATCTTTGTCGAAATGGCAGAAGCGTAAGAAAAGCTTCTGTTTCGGTGTATGGTGGCCTGTTAAGAAACTAGCGTCGTGGCAGTAATGTGGTTTCATTTGTCTAAACCGTGAACATTATTTGTACCACTGTCATTACTACTATCACACATTCATTGATTTAGTTTACTTAATTTCTCAGTTTTTCCCCATATTTCTAATTTCCAGAAACATACTTCTGTAAAGGGTTTTCATGCCCTACTTTCGGTTTTCATGCCCTACTTTGAAGTGTCAATATTTTCCTTGTTGGTGAAGGTAAAATACAAAGTGTAGATGTAAGTAGCAAGCTTCATTAAACGTCTTGCAAGGTGTACAGTCCACACTCGCCAAGTACTCAAAATGGGGCGGCAGCTTGCAAAACGTCCTTATTTTGTAAACCTATAGTACATTATTTGTTGTTAGTCTATAGTGCCGAATCTACATTTTCAACCATGCGCTAACCGGGGGAGGGGGGGGGGGTGGACCGAAAAATCGCGAAATTTTCTCACTTGTTCCAGTTTCTCTCTCTCTCTCTCTCTCTCTCTCTCTCTCTCTCTCTCTCTATATATATATATATATATATATATATATATATCGTCCTAAGGCAAAAAGCACTTGCTAAATTCTTCTAGTGCGTTAAATTTCCTACAGTTTGCACCGGTTAAATGTCTGTTTACATAAGATACTTACAAAGTTACAGAGCTCCAAACAAACGGCAAATTTCTCAAATCTTAAAAATACTGCAAAAATTGGCTGTTTTAGAACCATAATTTTTACAGTAAGAAAACACAGTGCCCACACAAGCGTCTACCGACAGCAAAATGTGTCAAAGGCTTCCTAATAACAAACTGTTTTCTATGAACGTGATGTCACAACTGTTTGCATTCCTACCAGATCACGGGAAAATATTGCGAATACTGGTTTGAGAAATGTTACTTTCAAAGTAAATTTCTTTTAACGCAAGATGGTTCAAATGGCTCTGAGCACTATGGGACTCAACTGCTGAGGTCATTAGTCCCCTAGAACTTAGAACTAGTTAAACCCAGCTAACCTAAGGACATCACAAACATCCATGCCCGAGGCAGGATTCGAACCTGCGACCGTAGCGGTCTTGCGGATCCAGACTGCAGCGCCTTTAACCGCACGGCCACTTCGGCCGGCAACGCAAGATGAATTACGTTATGTATAAGAATATGCGATGAATTTCTTAAATTATGGAGCGTTTGACTCTCATTAAAAACTCAACACTTTCAGGACCAGCCACCTAGAAAAATTTTGGACCCAGAAGACCAGCCCGTTGTGCCATTATTTAAAATTTTACTGGCTCGTTTGTGTTTAAGATATCTTAAAGGGTGGCACACGTTATAAAAAAAACCAGGACTATACGTGACAGCTTAGCTTTTCTTGTACCGATACTGTACGTATATTAATTTAAACCATTAACTTTTCATCTTTGTTTGTTCGCGCTAGTTACCAGTCGTGCTACGATTGGCTGACTGTATCACGTGTCATGTGCTCTGAGTATCCGCTGTAAGTGGCTGGGGAGATCACGTGACGTGATCTATGATTGGCTGACAAAAGCGCATCGCAACATCGAGTTCAGTGCTTCGGAAGCAACCGTGCTGTTTTTGTTGGCCTCGTATTCATTCTTTCGTAATACGAAAATATGCAGTGCACATGTCGCTGCGCATCAAAGAACTTCCCAAATCATGTTGTTTTTTGCTGGTTCTCGTTTCCTAAAGTGCCGGGAAAGTGCACAAAATTTTACCATTTAAAGGATTCATAACTTTACAGTTCTTGTTACTTAACAAAGGAAAAAAATGTACTTCTAGTTGGGATATAGTGTATTTTCACTCTGGAATAAGTGTGTTTTTAACTGGTAAATTCGAGATACATCCGGGAATTTTCTTCTGATCAGTGTATACACTTTGAACATTTTTATAACGTTTTTTTAGTTGCAACAATTTACACTTTTTAAATACACATGTAGCTGATAAGAAATGTGATTTATAGGGGGGGAGGGGGGAAGTGTTCCCTCGGTTGTTAAGCTTTGACATTCAGAAGCATGTGCCATGAAAAACCTGCGTTTTTGCCATTTTTTACGCTCCTTAGCTGAAATGAACGTCCCGTTATGGGTAGGGGGCTGTTCTTGATATTGAGCGATGACCGTTAGGGGCATCTGCCATTATTCTTTACAAAGAAGTTGCACATTTAAAACTATAATGCTAAAACCAACGCTTTTTGAAGTTGTTTATAATTTGGGATTTTTGCTGTGCTTTTGAACCTCTGTATTTCGGTCATATTGTGGTGCAAATGTACGTTTGACCAATGAAATTTGTTGAGCATTTTACGCTCAGCAAGAAAGGTCTGAGTGCTTTTTTCTTACGACTCCACTGGAAAAAAATTATAGAAAAAGAACTCAACAAGTGCCAAAATTTTGCGGCTTTTCGGCCCCTCACTAGTTGGCACAGAATTCTGGAGTTTGTAAATGTCAATGCTCGTTCGGTAGGGAAATAATTTGTGTGTTGGATAGAGCGGGGAGGGGTCGATGAGGAAAGTGTTTGTCCGGAAGCACATCTTCCAACACGAACATTTTGACTTTTTAATTCTCAGACTGCTATCGAATTTTTGTAAATATTAACTCGGGACATGCGGAGAAGTTTCTTAATAAGCCGTTGCGCAACATTTGTGGGCGCCTGTTGCTTAGCCAGCGAGACGGTGACTGATCGATGAGGGAACTGGGAAGATGTGACTGGTGCAGGTTGCGAACATAAACATGTCTAAACTTTATCGCGCTATAAACACCGACGTAGGCTGATTCGTACCGAAAGCGAACAGCATTCTGGTATACGTTTCATTAATTCTTACGTTGTTCAAGTCGGTCGAACGAAACTAGTTCTGATTCCACTAACTACAATTCATTATCCGCTCGACAGATTTCGGTAACGGATTCTCATAATGGAATACAAATGTCCCATCCTCTCTCTCTCTCTCTCTCTCTCTCCCTCGGTGTCTAAACTCTGATAGGCTAGTTTTAAAGGACGTACGTGACAGCTCCTTCTTGCAGCCTATTTACTGAGTGATTTCTTGAATGCTAGAATGCCAGGCTTATCATTTCTCGTCCGAACACGACTGACGCACCTGCTAAAAGCTTGAGCATTTGAAGATTATGAGGTTACAACATGGTTCGAAATGCAAGCTGCCCCGTAACTGGTTGAATACAGGGAGCTCGGAAACCCCCGTTACAAACTTCTAGGACTTGTGGAGGGGAGTTCAAACGGTTCAAACGGCTCTGAGGACTGTGGGACTTAACATCTGAGGTCATCAGTCCCCTAGAACTTAGAACTACTTAAACCTAACTAACCTAAGGACATCACACACATCCATTCCCGAGGCAGGATTCGAACCTGCGACCGTAGCAGTCGCGCGGTTCCGGACTGTAGCGCCTAGAGGGGAGTGAGTACATAACATTTTGAACAGGAACTTATGTTCGCAAACGTACCGTTTCCGTTCGACGACGGTTACGATTCAGATGATTAACTTATCCACATCTGCGTGAGAAATTGATTAGGCGTGACGCGGTACAGTTATTAGGTAACATTATGAAAGGAAGCATAACGGAACATCCATTGATCACTTAAGCACACTTGTTCGTTTTAATATTTAACCATTACTTCTATACATCAAAAAAGAACCCAGCAAACTCTACGTACAGAACAGTACCGATGTAATACATACACTCCATCCCACCTGGTGGCTTTTCAATCCCAGAACTCGTGCCATCAGATCTTCCTCTGTCTCTACAGGAGTCTCATAAATAAAACTTCGCATACAACCCCACAAGAAGTAGTCCATAGGAGTGAAATCGGTCGATCGCGGCGGCCCTATTGCATACCAGGACAAGTAACTCCGAGACTTTTCTCTTTTCCCTCAGCAGATGTGGACGCGTTACACGTCTGAACTGAAACCGTCGTAGAACGGAAATGGTACTTTTCCGGACATGGGTTCCTATTCAAAACATTATGTCCTCATTCCCCTCTACAAGTCATAGAAGTTTCCCAACGCCCTGTATACTGATTACAAGGTTGTAGAAAATGAAATATACACGTTCCTCTTCATTTACACCCAAAATCCGCCTGCTTCATAGTTTGTACTGGCAGATAAACCATGCCAGTACTTGACTTGAGTGATGCCTCTCTCCTTTGGGTGTTCTTTCTTTCCTATTAATAATAATTGCTGAGGCTTCCATTCTGATGAGCAGTACTTAAGAATCAGTCTAACGCGTGTTTTGTAAGTCATTTACCATTTCAGCAGTTAGTATCGGGTCGTGATCCTACTTCATGTCGCCCAGGACGGTAACTCGCAAATACCGAGTGATCAAAAAGTCAGTATAAATTTGAAAACTGAATAAATCACGGAATATGCAGATAGAGAGGTACAAATTTACACACATGCTTGGAATGACATGGGGTTGTATTAGAGCCAAAAAAATACAAAAGTTCACAAAATGTGCGACAGATGGCGCTTCATCTGATCAGAATAGCAATAATTAGCATAACAAAGTAAGACAGAGCAAAGATGATGTTCTTTACAGGAAACGCTTAATATGTCCACCATCATTCCCCAAAAATAGCTTAGTCGAAGAATAATGTTGTGAACAGCACTGTATAGCATGCCCGGCGTTGTGATGAGGCATTGGCGTCGGATGTTGTCTGTGAACATCCCTAGAGATGTCGGTCGATCACGATACACTTGCGACTTCAGGTAACCCCAAAGCCAATAAACCTGGGAGGCCAAGCAAGACGAAAGTGGCGGCTGAGCACACGATCATCACCAAACGACGCGCGCAAGAGATCTTTCACGCGTCTAGCAATTTTTTTGGTTCTAACAAAACCACATGTCATTCCAAGCATGTGTGTCAATTTGTGCCTCTCTATCTACATTACTCCGTGATTTATTCAGTTTTCAAATTTGTACTGGCTTTTTGATCACCCGGTATATTACTGTTGTCTCTGTTGCCTCCGATTTCATTAGAGTAATTGGCTTTCTGCACAATGCACAAATTTATTAGCTTTCAGGGTAAGCTACCAGTGCAGGAAGTACTCGAGTACTGACGGTGCGAGCAGACATTTGCGGCAGTATGTAGCCGTTGGGGCCTCGTGGCAGTCAGTCGCGCACGTATTGTGAGGCGGGCAGCGGGCAGCGTCCACCCAGCACGGCGCGGCGGCCAGTCTGCACGCACCTCGCCGTTCAAGGCCGCACCGCGCCGGGCCGCTTCACACTCAGGCTTCTCTTATTTTTGTATCGGTGCCGCCCGAAGACGCCAACCACTGACTCGCCTCACAGCTCCCACCACGTCATTTGTCCCTCTGAGAGAATAGGTGCACTCGTGACTGCGCGCACTACCACACCTTGCGATTCGCAGTTACGGATTTGTCACCCAGACATTACGACAGGAAATATCCGGATACCACTCGCATAACTCTCCATAAATGTCTCCCAAATCTGCATTAGTTATCTGTTTTACTGAGAACGGCTTCGAATTTGTCGTAATAACCTTTTTTCCCTGGTGATGGGGCCAAAGTTGGTGATCTTTTCGGTCTGTAGTGACTGGGGAAAGTCATTAGTAGCGTAAGTCAGAAATGGCTCTGAGCACTATGCGACTTAACTTTTGAGGTCATCAGTCGCCTAGAACTTAGAACTAATTAAACCTAACTAACCTAAGGACACCACACACATCCATGCCCGAGGCAGAATTCGAACCTGCGACCGTAGCGGTCGCTCGGTTCCAGACTGTAGCGCCTAGAACCGCACGGCCACTCCGGCCGGCCGTAAGTTAGAACTCTCGAACCCTTTCCATCCTTTGTATGTACACACCCAAACTCTGCAAACCGCTGTGATGCTCTTGGAAGAGGAGGTCATTTCCCTTTTTCCCATTACACTCGCACATAAAAAGCGGTCAAAGTCATTGCGTGCCATAAATCGTCTAATGTTTTCTGTGCGCTCCCTGTGGTAGCAACACGTAGGGAGCTGTAGTGTATTCATACTCTCTTTACCTAGACTCTTCACTTAATACTTGTTCTACGAGGGTGAGTCAAATGAAAACCTTAAATTTGTAATGACAAATCGAAATTTCGCGCCGTAATCCTGTAAGTTGGTAAGCGTGCTACAAACAGCGTGCAGAATGGCCTGTAGGTGGCAGCATAGTGCAGATGCACACATACCGTCGCATCATCAGTATATAGATAGCCGCCCCACTCGCGACTTGCAGCATGGAAGAACAGCGTTCTGTTATTCGGTTTTTGCGTAGTGAAGCTGTGAAACCTATTGAAATTCATCGACGAATGAAGGTTCAGTACGGTGATGCATCTTTGTCACAGCAGCAAGTCTACGAATGGAGTAGGAAGTTCTCAAATGGTGTGACTTCAGTGGAAGATGCTGCTCGTCCAGGTCAGGCAAAACGAGTTGTGACTCCACAGAACATTGCAGCAGTTGAAGCCATAGTGAAGGAAAACCGCTGAGTGACACTCAATGACATTGCAGCATGTTTGCAGATTAGTCATTGGTCAGCACACCACATTGTGCACGATGTGCTTCAGTGTCACAAAGTGTCTGCAATATGGGTGCCACGGCAGCTGACTCCTGAAATGAGAGAACGACGTGTTGATGCTTGTGAAAAACTTCTTCGGCGCTTTGAGCGAGAAGGTGATGGCTTCCTTGCAAGAATCGTTACTGGGGACGAAACCTGGATTAACTTCCACCAACCGGAAACGACGAGAGCGAGCAAGGAATGGCGCCATTCCTCACCACCAAAACCAAAGAAGTTTCGAACAGAACCATCAGCAGGGAAGGTTATGCTGACTCTCTTTTGGGACGAAAAACGGGTCATTTTGGAGCATTACATGCCTAGAGGGACCACTGTCACCAGTGCATCATACACAGATCTCCTAAAAATCATCTGCGGCCTGCAATCAAATCAGAGCGACGTGGACTGCTGTCAGCAGGTGTCCTTTTGCAACATGACAATGCAAGGCCCCACATTGCCCGTACAACAGTTGCAACAATCACAGACCTGCACTTTGAATGTCTTCCTCATCCACATACTCACCAGACCTTGCCCCCAAGTGATTTCCATATGTTTGGGCCACTCAAAGACGCAATGGGAGGAAAGAAGCTCCGTTCTGATGAAGAGGTACGCCACGCGGTGCGTGAGTGGTTGCGCGGAGTACCAAAAGAATTTTTTTCCACAGGAATTTATGCACTTTGCAAGCGCTGGAGTACTTGCATTGAGTGTGGGGGAGATTATGTTGAAAAGTGAAACAGCTTTGTACCACTTCTGCACAATAATTAATATTTTAAAAAATATTTAAGGTTTTCATTTGACTCACCCTCGTAGTAACTTTTCGAGGAATAGCTGAGTTGTTTTCAAGCTCCTGCCAGTTCAATTTTTTTGGCAGTTCCCTGACGCTCTCCCACGAGTCAACCAAACCTGTGACTATTCCTGCTGTTCACATTTGTATGGTTCAATTGAAACGTCCCCTTTGAACAATTATACATGACTGTGCTTAAACTGACACACAATATTTTGTTAGCGCAACGCAATCTGACTTTCAAAATTCCCTACAAAAGAATGGCCCTGACTAACATTAAACTATACCTTTCACAAATCACTTACCTCACAAAAATCTTCGCTGCTCAAGCTACTGCAATACAGCGAGCGCCACTACTGCCAGCTAAATAAAAGATTCAAACTATGGAAGGCACTAACTACTGATAGGGATAGTTAGCAAATGAAAGATAGTAATAGAGAACAAACAATGTATTTACCTTGATATCATCATATATAAATATAGCAGTTCATGACAAATTTCAAAACTCCGCCATCTCTCTCCCCACATCCACCACTGCTGGCGGCTCACCTCCAACTGCGCAACGCTACGCGCTGTTCACATCCAGCTGCCGCTGCCCAACACTACAATGGCAGACAACAATGCAAACTAGACACAGACTGCACACAGCACAGCCAGTGATTTTCACACAGAGGTGGCGTTACCAATAAAAAAACCTAAACAGCCTACTTACACAATATCCATGTTAGTTCTGTTTGATATGGATCCCAGACGTTAGAGCAGTCTTCCAGGATGAGGGTGCACTGGCGTTTTGTAAGCAGTCTCCTTTGCAAACTGACTGTATTTCCCCAGCGTCTTACCAATGAGCCAAGACCTGTGACATTCTTGATCTACGACTGTATAAGTCTAGTGTTTCAGTACTTGTCACTGCCTCTGTATGGCTGAAAATATATTTGGCAGATGAAATAGCCACATCATAAAATGTGGATGATTTTCCGACTGCGTGCTGAAAAGTAATGCCTCCGAATATTTATGTGAAAGCTCTCAAAGCTTTTTAAATAAAGAGGATGAAGGAACATCGCATCGTTCTTCTTAACAACACAGACGCTGCACTATAGTATTTATCCACCGCTACAGGTCAGCGACTTTAAATTTAAAATGTCGTCCCCTGTACGGGAATTACATAAAGTATGTACGAGTAGGGGCTGTGACGCACGAATGAAGCCACATGGAAGTTTGGGTCTGGCCGTCAGTCTTGTACGGATAGCCAAAGCCGGCACGGTAGCTCAGCGTGTTCGGTGAGAGGGCTGGCTGCCCTCTGTAATCAGAAAACTGAGGGAAAGGATCAACGCTGAACTTGAACGTGTGCCATGTGACGTCTACTCCTACCAAGGCAAAAAAAGGGTTAAGACGACCGCTCGTGTAAAGTTGGCAATCCGGGTTCGAGTCCCGGTCCGGTACAAATTTTCATTGTCTCATTCCCTTATACAGCCGATGGTTGTACGTATTCACCACTGCGAATACATTTCATGCTTTTAAATAAAATGAACATGTTAACATTCTACATTTTTATTCTTGATGTCAACGTACTTGCAGCACTCTGCCGCTAGAGGGCTCCGAATTGTAGCGTATAACATGGCGGTGTGTGGCGTAACTATGTCGGTACGTGAGGAACTGCGTGCTGCAATCGAATTTCGAAGAGTTCGTCAACACATGGAACACCTTCTCCTTCAGCATGCTATTGCCATACTGCACGCGGCTCTGGTGACATCTGCAACAATCCGACGCCTTGGGTTCACTGTCATCGACCTTCCTCCATACAGTTCCGATTTGGTCCCATCTGATTTTGTTCTGTCTCCAGAACTTAAAGAACACGTTCGAGGACTTCAGTTTGAGAATGATGAGGCTGTGAAGCTGAGGTGAAGTTGTGGCTCCGTCAATAAACTCAAATATTCTACAGTGACGCTATGTACAAATTGGTCTTTCTTCTGAAGACAGGTGTTCGTCGCCAGGGAGAAAAATGGTTCAAATGGCTCTGAGCACTATGGGACTTAACATCTGAGGTCATCAGTCCCTTAGAACTTAGAACTACTTAAACCTAACTAACCTAAGGACATCACACACATCCATGCCCGAGGCAGGATTCGAACCTGCGACCGTAGCAATCACGCGGTTCCGGACTGAAGCGCCTAGATCCGTTCGGCCACCGCGGCCGGCATGCCAGGGAGACTATGTCGAGAAATCAACATGTAAGCATGAAGAATAAAGATGTAGAATGTTAATAATGTTTGCTTTCTTTAAAAAGCTTTTAGAGTTTTCACATAAAAATTTCGGAGGCGTAACTTTTCAGCACGCCCTCGTATTATAATTTTATAAAGACGGAGTCCAGACTCGGAGAGGTTCCATAGACTCGAGGAAGGAAGGAAGGAAGGTTAGTGTTCAACTTCCAGTGGACAACGAGGTCATAAGAGACGAGCACAAGCTCGGAGCCGGCCGTTGTGACCGAGCGGTTCTAGGCGCTTCAGTCCGGAACCGCGCGGTTGCTACAGTCGCAGGCTCGAATCCTGCCTCGGGCATGGATGCGTGTGATGTCTTTAGGTTAGTTAGGTTTAAGTAGTTCTAAGTCTAGGGGACTGGTTATCGCAGATGTTAAGTCCCATAGTGCTTAGAGCCATTTTTGAACAAGCTCGGACTATCAGATTAGGGAGGGATGAGGAAGGAAATCGGCCGTTCCCTTTCAAAGAACCGTCCCAGCATTTGCCTTAAGCAGTATAGAAAAATCACGGAAAACCTAAATCTGAATGGCCGAATGGGGATTTTACTGTCCGATGTGCTGACCACAGTATTACGTCTGTCGATCAGAGACTCCAGTATGGAACACTCAACCAGATTAGATTATGTTTGAAACACTTGTAAACACCAAAGGTTGCGAATGGGGAAACGTGAAGGAGAACCGTAAACACGTTGGAAATAATCAGTGAAGTCTGTACTTCCCCATGCCTCTGTGTAGTCTATACAACATTCCTCCGACAGTAAAATTCACTGCACGTGAGGGACACGACAACAACAGTTTCATCTCGTACCAGAAGCATCTTAACTGCCCAGGTGTTGTGGAAGAATGTGGCACTTCATGCAGTGCAGACGTATTTTGAACTTCTACGAACTACAAAACGAAAACAATGCTTATGTAAAAAGGAGCGTGGCGAAAGTACTAAAAACTGTTACTGAAGGAAACGCTGTGTTTACTGAGCTGTTTGCGTGTGTTAATTACACCTTTCACGTGCACAGCACTTTGCCTCGTGACTCGAAGAAAGCTGTACCAGTTGTTCCACGAACAATAAAGCTCTCTTACAGTTAACAAGTGCTTCTTTCGGCTGATCTATAGAAAAAGATATGTTTTCTACAATTTTCCGTCTTCTGCTTCCCCCTTCTTAGCACCTGATGAGGCCTTTTTTTTAAAAAAAGAAAAAAGACTGTCTTTTAAAGATGGTATTTCTGCAGCAGGTTCCTGCAGGCTTGTATTTCCACTGTGTATCCTGTCCTTCATGATTATGGTGTTAATGATGATGATCACCACCACCACAATCTCTTCAACATTTACCACTACTACAAGATTTATTGCTTATAGTAGTGTTTTCCTTACTTTCGCCCGGATGAATTCGTCCACGCACCACTTATCGTCTTTATCCTTGTTTGTTTGGTGCTGCAAAACTCTGTTTTACCCATTTCTTCAGAGAATAACAGTTCATCGTGGTTAAAGTGTTCCATGGTTTCTCAAAAATTATTTCAGAGGAAATTCAGAGAAGTTCTTCAAACAAAGTCAAGATACATTTTCTTCCACATCATCTCCAACTTCAAAAAAATGCATCATCTTTACTGAGTACGTTAACAGGACGTCAACCTCGAAAATCCGTTTGATTCCTTTTTTTAAAAGCTTATACATATTGCTTAATGCTTATGGCGTTGCATATCAACGGTTTGGGAAAAATGTACACTCTGTTGAGGTTGTAAGTTTAATGGTCACTTACTGCAGTTTTTTAAACGTTAATGTCGGGAAAACAGTTCGGATCCCTCTGATACACAACAAGAGAGGTTATTGTTTCGTGGGCTCATGGTCGTTTTAGAGAAAAAGCAATAGCATCGATTTGAATTTAAGCTCGGATCATTGTAGCTGGAACAGCAAAATATCAAAGAAAGTGTGCGGCGCCTATGTGCTTGTGATATCATTAATTTTCTCCATGACAATTTACTTTCACTGCCTATTTGTACAGCACATTCATGACAACTGCACTACACTCAAACACGAAAAAAACGGACGCACCACGAAGAAACTTCCGAATGGGAAGAAAATCGGAAGATGTGATGTACATCTGCAGAGAAACAAATGATTACAGTTTCAGCAAAATTGGGTGATTTATTCAAGAGAGAGAGCTTCACAAATTGAGCGATGTTGCAAAATAGTTCAAATGGCTCTAAGCACTATGGGACTTAACATCTGAGGTCATCAGAACCCTAGACGTAGAACTACTTAAACCTAACTCTAAGGTCATCACACACATCCATGCCCGAGGCAGGATTCGAACCTGCGACCGTAGCAGCAGTGCGCCGGCCGGGGTGGCCGAGCGGTTCCAGATGCTTCAGTCTGGAACCACGCGACCGTTACGGTCGCAGGTTCGAATCCTGCCTCGGGCATGGATGTGTGTGATGTCCTTAGGTTAGTTAGGTTTAAGTAGTTCTAAGTTCTAGGGGACTGATGACCTCAGAAGTTAAGTCCTATAGTGCTCAGAGCCATTTGAACCATTTTTAGAAGCAGTGCGGTTCCAGACTGAAGCTCCTAGAACCACTGGGCCACACCGGCCGGCTGCGTTGTTGCAACTATGGCTCCCTTGGCATTGATTGACAGCGTTGTTGGATGTCGTCCTGAGGGATATCGTGCCAAATTATGTCCAACTGGCGCGTTAGAGGGTAAAATCCATGAGCTGGTTGGAGGGGCCTGCCCATAATGCTCCAAACTTTCTCATTTGTGGAGAGAACCGGCGAGTTTGCTAGCAAAAGTACAGTTCGACAAGCACGAAGACAAGCAGTAGAAACTCTCGCAGTGTTCGGGCAGGGAAACAAAACGGTGACTGGTTTGATGCAGCTCTCCATGCCACTCTATCCTGTGCAAGCTGCTTCATCTCCCAGTACGTACAGCAGCCTACATCCTTCTGAATCTGCTTAGTGTATTCATCTCTGTCTCCCTCTACGATTTTTACCCTCCACGCTGTCCTCCAGTACTAAATTGGTGATCCCTTGATGCCTCAGAACATGTCCTACCAACCGATCCCTTCTTCTAGTCAAGTTGTACCACAAACTTCTCTTCTCCCCAATTCTATTCAATATTCAATACCTCCTCATTAGTTATGTGATCTACCCATCTAATCTTCAGCATTCTTCTGTAGCACCACATTTTGAAAGCTTCTATTCTCTTCTTGTCCAAACTATTTATGGTCCATGCTTCACTTCCATACATGACTACACTCCATACAAATACTTTCAGAAACGACTTCCTGACACTTAAATCTATACTCGATGTTAACAAATTTCTCTTCTTCAGAAACGCTTTCCTTGCCATTGCCAGTGTACATTTTATATCCTCTCTACTTCGACCATCATCAGTTATTTTGCTCCCCAAATTGCAAAACTCCTTTACTACTTTACGTGCGCAGCTCGTGGTCGTGCGGTAGCGTTCTCGCTTCCCACGCCCGGGTTCGATTCCCGGCGGGGTCAGGGATTTTCTCTGCCTCGTGATGACTGGGTGTTGTGTGATGTCCTTAGGTTAGTTAGGTTTAAGTAGTTCTAAGTTCTAGGGGACTGATGACCATAGATGTTAAGTCCCATAGTGCTCAGAGCCATTTTACTATTTTACGTGTCTCATTTCCTAATCTAATTCCCTCAGCATCACCCGAGTTAACTCGACTACATTCCATTATTCTCGTTTTGCTTTTGTTGATGTTCATCTTATATCCTCCTTTCAAGACACTGTACATTCTGTTCAACTGCTCTTCCAAGTCCTTTGCTGTCTCTGAATTACTTAAACCTAACTAACCTAAGGACATCACGCACATCCATGCCCGAGGCAGGATTCGAGCCTGCGACCGTAGCGGTCGCGCGGTTCCAGACTGTAGCGCCTAGAACCGCTTGGCCACTTCGGCCGGCGGCGGGCAACAATCAGGTTGGTACCCCACAGCTGCCCAGGGCGTCATCAGAAATGTTTTCGCTGGTCATCGGGGCTCAGTTCGAAGCGGGACTCATCACTGAAGACAATTCTACTCCATTCAATGAGACTCCAGGCCGGAGACGTGTCCGGAGACTCCCCGTACGGCAATGGGATACCAACTTGACTGTCGCCAGCCCAACGGCCCGACAGACAGGAGTGATGGTGTGGGGTGCTGTTTCTATCCGTAACGGGACCAAATGGTTCAAATGGCTCTGAGCGCTATGGGACTTAACTGCTGAGGTCATCAGTCCCCTAGAACTTAGAACTACTTAAACCAAACTAACCTAAGGACATCACACACATCCATGCCGTAACAGGATCCCTTTGGTTGTCCTCCGCGGAACTCTTACAGCACCGCGGTACGCCGCCGATATTCTACGCCTCGTTTTGTTTCCCTTCTTGGCAACGCATCCCGGGCTTACATTTCGGCAAGATAATGCCCTCCCGCACACGGCGGGAGTCCCTACTGCTTGTCTTCATGCTTGCCGTGCCTTACCTTGGCCACCAGCAAGGTCGCCGGATATCTCCCCAATTCAGAACGTTTGGAACGTTATGGCCACGCCCCTCCAACCAGCTCGTGATTTTGACGATCTAACGCTCCAGTTGGACAGATTTTGGCACGATATCCCTCAAGAGGACATCCAGCAACTCCATCAGTCAACGCCAAGCTGAATAGCTGTTTTCATAAGGATAACGATCATCCTCCTTTACCTCCTCTGCATTACTGCAGATGACGTGTCACTGAGCACATTTGTTTTATGCATGCAGCACACGTGAGGCGTCTAGTTGTTTCCACTGCACTGTGTGGAATACGAAGGTTCTGTTATAGTTCACTGACCTGCTGTCTTCAAGTTGATGTCCCCAGCACAGAAAACAGCACGCAGGTCGTAGGTTCTGTATCTTGAGGCTGAAACTGACTTTTAGCGAGGTTCTGTTCTGAGATAATGTATCACTTCTTTGGGATGCCACTCGCGTATTTTAATATATGTACACGAGAAGACTACTTGATCTTAATACAACACCATCCTGTTACAGCAAAGTTCATGAACAAACACAATGTTTACGAAAATGTATCTTTATTTGTGGCACGTGTCTGTGCCTCATGACTACCGGAGTGAATCTTTAAATACTGTGTACTGACAAACACATCCTGCCACAGACAACATGACTGTACATCTCGACTGCCTAAACCAGAGTGACGAACAGGAACTTAAATAAAAAATGGAAACTCATCCTTCGACAGATAACATGTCTGTCCTTCTCGACTGCCTAATCCAGAGTGACGAACACTTGGCGCGCCATACCAGAAAAGGCGTGACCCGAACGCTTCCGAAGTGCTTCGTCTGCTATTTCATCAGTGTTTTGTTTTTTTATTTAAATTGTTTTTAATAATCCTAAAAGCCGGCCGGTGTGGCCGAGCGGCTCTAGACGCTACAGTCTGGAACCGCGCGACCGCTACAGTCGCAGGTTCGAATCCTGCCTCGGGCATGGATGTGTGTGACGTCCTTAGGTTAGTTAGGTTTAAGTAGTTCTAAGTTCTAGGGGACTGATGACCTCAGAAGTTAAGTCCCATAGTGCTCAGAGCCATTTGAACCAATTCTAAAATGACTGATTGATAGTCAGCTGTTGAGAGATATTTATATTAAAAAGTGAAGTCATTCCAATGAGTAGTTTAACTAATAATAATATCTATAACGTTTTGGCCCCCTTGCTCCGAACACAGCAGCCAATCACAGAGCAGTAGCATTATGCAGGCGGTCTTTCTCACGGGAATGGTACCGAATCTAACATCTGTCACAGGTACCTCACACCACATTTCGTCATCTATATACTTCTTGCATCTCCACCGCTCTGGGAACAGCTTCTTGGAGCCTAATATGATGGCTGACTAAGGCAGGAATATTACAGAGGGCCAGAGGTGGATCAACGCGTTGTTGACCTGCTCAGTTTGTGAAGCTCTCTCGCTTGAATAAGTCATCCAATTATTCCGAAATTGTAGTCATTTGTCTATCTGTACATTTAGAACACATCTACTGGTTTCCGGCCCATTCGAATAATTCCTTCGTGGTGTGTCATTTTTTAATCTTAGAGCAGGGCCTCCCAACCTTTTCAGCTGGCGGACCCCTTCTTCAGTCGAAAATTCATGGCGGACCCCTAGTCAATCATGAGCACATGAACTTTAAATTTCAGAGCAAAACACATGGGAACTGAAATCTTCTTAATGCATGTGCCATGTTCCCAATGACTCCCCCCCCCCCCCCCCCCCCGAAGTATCAAAAGGCTTTTGATTGAGAGATAAATGAAAACAACTTGAAATTAACGATCCAATTTGAATTGTAATTGACATTTCACACGTTGGAGCTGCCTTCCTCCAAGAGCAATCGACGTCACGGCCAAACTGTTCGCTGTTGACAAGCTGCTGCCTGTGCTCTGTTCACTTCCACTGTTTGGCAACTGTTGTGTAAGGAACATGAATATTTCGTAACAGTCGTGTGTGTGTGTGTGGGGGGGGGGTTTCGTGAAATCCGAAGAAAAATAGAAAAATGTTCAAATGTATGTAAGTCTATGGGACTTAACTGCTGAGATCATCAGTCCCTAGTCTCACACACTATTATCCTAAGTTTAACTTCCGCTAAGGACAACACACACACACACACACACACACACACACACACACACACACGTGCCCGAGGGAGGACTCGAACCTCCGACAGCGGGAGCCGCACCAATGTTTTCGTTTGTGTTGCCGACTGTCAAATATTATTGCCAAAGACCGAATGTTATTGCCAACTTTCGAGTGCTATACACATGTTTTTCAAAGGAAAAAAATAGTGATGAATTTGATTTTCACATTTTTATTCAATAATTTTACTCATTATTTGACACGATTTGGTGAAAGGTGGCCGCGGACCCCGTAGAAAGAGCCGGCGGACCCCTAAGGGTTCCGCGGACCACACGTTGGGAAGCCCTGTCTTAGAGCTTAAAAAGGCTCCTAATTACAGGAGTTTATGTAATTACAGGAGTTTATGTGGCCGCCTTTGGGTAGCACAGTTTCCGCGCTTCCTGTTTCTGGACATGAGATGTTTCTTAAGTCTGTCTCTCATATCGCGCTTGGCACATGGGCGTAGCGGCAGCGGCTCCATCACATGCGTGTCAGAGCAGGCGGGGTTATTTATCGGGAGCTTCCTTCCTTCCGGAGAGGGCCGAGGGAGAGAAAATTTCTGCTTTGGCGTTCGAAGCTTTTATCTTTATGCGACACCATCTCGGCCATGCCAGAACAGTAGCCGTAGCTTAATGACGCCAACGGCAATATCCGTCGCGTGTAGGGGAGCGCCTCGGGCGCTGATCTTAATGTGGAGCCGAGTGCGCGCCAAGATTAAAAACGAAGAGGGTTAAAACCCGGGCCTACACGAGACCGGCAACCGGAATCCGCCAGGCCGTCCATCTCGCATACCTTGCCACATCGAGAACCTACAGTACCAGCAACCAAAGATTGTCTTTGCTGAATAAGAAATATTTTCTTGTACACACTGAAATATAAATATATTTCATGCAATTTCCATTTGCCCTCCGCACGTCAGCTTCTGACAAAAATTCATTTCAGCTGTCACTTCTTTCAGACATGTTTTTATCGACGCGCTAGTAATCAGAGATATTGATTTTGATGAAACTGTAATTACGGTATGAAACTTGGCATGTATTAATTTATCGTTGTCGCACACATCATCCGGAATATGTGATTGCAGGCTTTCACGGAGTGTTCCGGAGATGAAATCTTCTCGAGTGTTCAGCCGGGAGGTGGCGTCATCTTGTCGCAACGTGTCGATGAGTTACGTACTCAACATCGTCATGTGTCGCCACAATTGAAAAAAAATAGTATTTGCGCGTTCTGCTTTAACTTATTTTTTCAATACTTCGCTTTCGTGCGCGCAGCATCAGTATGATTCGCTTTCCAATCATTTGTGTATTTTTTCTACTTTGCGACTGTATATTCCATCCAACAATGTATATTTCACTTTTTACTGCTTCCGTCCCCTCCACATGACGACGTACTGAAATTTTCCTATCACGAGTACTCGGGAACCGTGTCACTTTCTGTTTTCCACGCCTTTGTAGGTGAAATATTGACATATGTGTAGAATATTGGACAGAAATTAGATTTTTTTCCACATTTCCACTTTTTCACCAGTTTTAAGTCTTTCGTTTGAAAATAATACAAAAAGTAGCAACTGTTGCTACTGAAATATAAAGCAGTTCAATTGTGAGAATAGTTGGTAACTTGACATCGTTGATACTTGCAAAATCGTTTCTGTATAAACATGTGCCATATAGTTAAAATCATGTTCTAACTTCGCGTGTACTGTTTTAAACCTACAAAGTGCTATAAGTATGAGTCCCAGACACGTTCTACAACCCGTTTCGTCGTAAAGTCATCGTATTATAATTCTTCGTGCCTTTGCTTTGAATTTATTTTACATTTCTGACAGCTGAACACAGAGATAAACACAAACATACGTTCGTGCCCAGTTGTGAGGACATTTCCTTCGACGCCGTCTTAAAATTCGTCGGTTAGATTTACGAATGTAATCGAGAACAGATGTCAGTCATATTTGGTGCCTTCGACCCGTCCTGGAAGTTCACCGAGTTCGCTGTCCATCTTTATTTGCAGCAATACTGCTCCATTCGACGGACGTCGGATCGATAAGGTTGTCGACGCTGAGGAGGGTCAAGGAACAATAATGGCTGCCATAAAACACACGTCCACTTTACAGGGGAAGAATGGCCATGGGCTGCACACAGCCGAACGTTAGCAAATGGTTGCATGTTCCTTCACTCACATCGCTCGTCTTCCTAAGTCTAAGCCGACGTTAACCAAGTGCTAATGTACGATATATTTTCGTGTGCTTTACGTTCTGCCTCCAATTGTCGGCAGTCAGCTGTCAGATACTTTTCCTCTTCCTATTGCGAAAATTGTAATGCCGAATTTCTGTAGAAATAAAAAATTCGAGAATCGTTGGGCATTTCATGGAACTAGACGATGATCTACGAAGTACGGAAAGTATGAAACGCAAGCGACATCAGTATTCTGTCTTACATTTGTCTTAAAAGTCACATCCCGGTGCAAAGCAGGGGGTATCTGGGTGTGCGACAGTCGCTCTTCTTCCCATTGCATTCACATAGCGCAACATAACGCACTTCCTTAGTCTTATAACTTTTATTATCACGCTATACATTCTCCAGAGCTGTATACTGACACTTCTCGTGGCTCGAAACATCTTTCTTCACGGGTATTCCACTGGAATTGCTTGTTTCTCCCTTTCAAATTTTTGCGGCGAGGGCAGCTGAAGATGACGACACGATGGACAGCTAAAGAAATAAAGAGAACAATAAATGTTGGGGACTGATAGGAGAAGCAGGGAAACAAATAAATGGATTAGGGAACAGACCAGAGTGGAAGACTTAATTATGACTGTAATGGAAATGAAATGGTAGTGGGAGGTACAGGTAACTAGACAAATTGCTGACAGATGGACCAAGGAAATTATCTACAGCCTTGTGAAACTCCGAACTACAATTAATGGAAAGTGGGAAGACGACACCAGAAAGCATGCAAGAGCAACGTGGATGCTTATAGCGTAAGGCTGTAATGCTTGGAAAAGTCTAGAGACTGCCCTATCTAGCACTGAATCCCAAATGGATGGTGGTGGTGAAGAGGAGGAGGGCGCGCTTGTTCGACCCTCGGCTGGCTCACGTGCCTATCTCGTAAGCCGTCGTTCTGATGTGGCCGTGTACCAACAAACCCTCCTTGTTTTCTGAAGGAGAAACGGCGTACGCTACTATCTGACAAAACAACACAAAAACGTAGATTTGAACAAACGCGCAGAACAGGCGCAATCTTCGCGCCGCTGAACACGAGTGTGAAATGAAATGCTCGACCTGTCGGTCACGTGACTCAGAACGTGAGCTTTCGCGCGTTCGCGCGTATTTCTCTAAACTGTTTCCAAACAGAAAGGTAAGCGCGCGAAACCCAGCTGTCAGGAGGAAATGAAACGATGTGCGCATACATTACAGACAGAGACGCATTGTACGCGCCATGACCGCACAAACAAAGAACCTTATTCACGGATTGAAAACACCGCTCACCTCATAGCGTCAGCCGGAAACATGCAAGCTGTATGGACCGGCAAGAAGATAAAACGTCATTGTTCGTCATAGAAAGTCCCGTACTGGAAGCGGGCTCGAGTGTCCCTGGGCGCAGATCTAGCTTCAGAGTGACCCAGTCGACACCGGAAATTCTTATGCCAATTGCTGTTCACATTTTTCGCGAGAAGAATTATTAAAAAGTAAATACCTCGTTCTGCAAAGTAAGAGAAGCACCAACTACCCTACTAAACCCTACTGAAAAGAAGCTTATCACTATTCAGTTAACGTATGACAACGAGGTGCTGTTGTTTCGGTCATAAGGTTGGTTTGACGCAGTTTGTAACATTTTTTGATGAGTCAAGAGAGAAGGTCTTCCCCACGACTCTTTGAAACAGGCTCCTCCATCACTCCACCTTCGTATTGGTTTGTGACAGTCAGATGCTGGCCTCCCAAAAAGCCCGTAATAACGTGAATTTCGTGACGTAACTGGGCGTCGTTTATAACGAAGAATCGAGACCAAGAATTAACTGGCCGGCAGGAGTGGCCGAGCGGTTCTAGGCGCTACAGTCTGGAACCGCGCGACCGCTACGGTCGCAGGTTCGAATCCTGCCTCGGGCATGGATGTGTGTGATGTCCTTAGGTTAGTTAGGTTTAAGTAGTTCTAAGTTTTAGGGGACTGATGACCTCAGAAGTCCCATAGTGCTCAGAGCCATTTTCTTGTGATAGTACCGTAATTGTTTACTAAGGAACACACGATGTTAAGGTGAGTGATGTTTTAGGCTAATTAAACGATCATAAAACAGGTCACTTCGTTGTTGTAGGCTTGGTCTACGAAGCAACAGTTCAGCGTATTTCCGACATACAATTTACTCACGCGTACCAAAAATGGTGAATATTGTACTTATTCTCAGTGCACAAATTCGTTACGTCATTGCGTGCCAGCCGAGCGCATTCGACTTGAGAACGTCCATCGAGAGGAAAAAGACTTGGTTATTACTGGAACCGACACCCCCGACATCTGCCCGCACCCTTGGCCGTAAGCTTTAGCAAGGAAAAAGCGTCGTGGGAAGCGGGCGCAGGTGGAGGCGTCTAATGGACCGCCTGACAGAGGAACATAAAGTTCAATACGTGCCGAGTGCCATTTGCAGAGCACACAGCCTCCGTGCCACCAGCGCTCCACGATTGCTTGCCCTTTCTGGAACCTTCCAGAGACAATAAATCTTTACGCCTCTTCCATCTGTATGATAAATTCGTCAAATATGGGTACATAAAGAAGGAAAAGAAAAAGACTGGTATATTCTATTTTTATTCTGAACTCTGTGGGACGAAAAGGTACACAAGATGTTAATTTGTATGCTTTGTTTTCTGATATAACGGTTCTTATGTGAATTTGCTTAAAGTTCCATTTGTCGTATTGTTTGACTCCTTTTAGACGAATTTCAGATAGTCCTAACGTTCACTTTCATCGCGAGAAAGCGCAGTTATCTTAAAGTTTTTTGTAGCACTTTTCCAAATTTACGAGTTCGTCTTTAAATATTACTGAATTTCTTCACTATTTGGTGACCATCTTTGTGCTATCTCCCGAAGTCTGTACGAAATCCTCTTACGTGATTTATTCTTCCCTCGCTCTCCTGTCCAACTTCTCAACACACTGCGATTATTATGACACAAAGAACGATTGAACGAATGAATAAAACTTCTCTCCTGGTACAACACTGCACCAGTTTGGGGTGATCTCAGGAAATAAGGAAATGTTAAAGTTACGTTGCGGTACGTGAATTAATCCTAATACTCCACAACATGTTTATTCGCTCTAAAAGTGTACAAAACTCATGGATCCAAAGGCGATCGGGAGGCCGTGTTCATGTTTTGGTACAGCAACAAGTGCCATTTCTTCCATAATCAGTGCGGGGGTTAGTGTGGAAAATGTAGTTCTCGAAGAGCGTAGATTTCTTTTATTGCCTCTTCTGCAATGCAATAAAAAAAACACTTTTGATACCTGAAACTCGTATTTTTAATTGTAGTTTAATGATAAAAACAACGCCTATTTTTACAGACGTCAGATTACAAGCTTTCTTTTAACGCTAAATTACAGTAAAGCAGGCAGATACTCACGTTATATCCTAGGTTGTGTAAGCAATGCATACAGAAAAATTCAGCATTTGTTGTCCACTGAGGTCTTTCTTCCTTGTGCTGAAGGCTCTGCCGCAAACAAGGTGCAATATCCAAATTTCAGTCACGAGTTTTAGCTGCTGCAGGGCTCCTTTTCAGTATTTTGTAAACCAGTCATTCGAATGTGCTCTACTTTTTTAGTTTTCCAACATCGGATAATTTTCTTACCAAGTCTAGCAGTAGCCAGTGAACTGTTCCAGGAAAATGCAAACAAAATATTATTCCTACAGCAGCCAATAAGCAAAGTTGTTATTGAACGCTGAGCAACGGTTTCGTTCGCCAGCAGACGGATACGAGATAACTGCTCCGCTGCACCATCAATCATCGGTGACATTTTGTGAGTAAAGATACACCCTAAACCGTTTTGCTAGAAGACATGAAAGTCTTGATTTAGTGTGGTACCCAACCGGCAGTAGACTTCTTCCCGACTGCCCTGACGGAACTTACCTGGATCTTAGGAGCAGAAAAAAATTTCCGCAAAGTCAAGAGGACGAGTATTATGTGAATACGGAGTCAACAGAAACCTTTACCTCAGTAGCTCTCAAACATTTTTTGGTTCCCGGCTCTTTGAATATATCAGTTTTTCCTTAGCACCCTAAGTCATAACACTGTGTATTTAGTGTGACTAAAATCCACAGTTGATGCGGTTAAGTTAGTTTAAAAATAACTGAAACACACGTTTGAATTTAAAACGCGTATTTCAGTTATTTTTTAACATTTTACTGAACAAACAGCTACGGTTTCACTATCCCAGTTTTCGACTAAGTAGCAATTTGCTCATTAAAATAATTAGTGCTATATATGAACTTTCTGTTCATTACATAACTTTCAAATTTTTGGATGAGATTGGGTATGACTATCCTCATTTCCTGATCCATATCAATTATTTGCACAGTATTTAGTCCTTGCTACAGCGATCAGCGGAAATCCAGCTTCACACGAATCAGATCTTGCAGATAGAATTAAGGTTCATTGAGCTTTAGTACTGCACAACGGATATTAATCTTTTTTCTGATAACCAAAAAATCACAAGATGCATGCTGTAAAATTGTGCCTCTAATATAATATCGCAAGATAGCTCAATAAGATTTTCTTCTTCTAACGAAGTAAATTCAGAATGTGTTTTGATTCTAAATGGGTCTGACTGTGCCTCGAATTTGTCTGCATTGCTTGGAAGTATTTTCAAACCATTTCATTAGCTGTGATACATGCTCTTTAAAAGCAGTTTTTATACTGCAACACAAATCAGCTTCGTTGGAGATTACCAACTGGTGCTGAAAGGAGCAGAGGACAGCATTTGCGTCGCTTTTGACGTCACGTCCTTCACTCCGGACGTTTTATCCTTCAGCCGGTAGGCGAAGCTGTACGCAGGAATGCGATTGGCATTCCCATTATACATATATCCGTTTTTACGTCGATCAGAACCGCATGGCACGTACCATACAAATGACTGTGAAACAGTTCAGTGGGTTTTTATTGACCCTCTCTGTATCTGTTACTGTTGCTGAAGATTTTGTATGGTCTACCTAAATCGCTTATGGCTGGTGCCGAAAGGGTTCCTTTCAAAAGGATGTGGCTGATTTCTCTTCGCATCCTTTTCCAATCTTCGATGACCTCGACGTCGACGGGACGTTAGACCTTACCCTCCCTTCTTTCGTTCCTGTGAATGTAAAGACTAAGCCCTAACTATTTGTTGCTGGTAATTATAATAAAAATATATTTAATGAAACGATCTGCACATTAAAACTGCGACACTAATAGGCACTCGAATCCGGCGCCATTCGCACTACATGAGCTGTGAGCTATTCAGGCACACTTCGCGGTCACTCCAAAAGATTCAGACCACCAGTGTCTTCCTCCACTTTCGTATGACATTTCACGATGATAATTTTTATAGATATATTTATTTGCTTTGAATACTTACTGAATATAGCTGATACTTCTTGACGATATATGGCTCAGGTTAAAATCCAAAATTTTTATTTGCCAGAAATGACTATTGATTTATTTGTTTATTTAAAAACATGAGATAGTGTGAAAAACTGTTCCACTAAAACTTTTTCCCCCACCAGCCACAGTCATTTATGTATATAACTACTGAAATGCACATTACTTAATGTTTGACTTTCTTTTTTGTTGCAGATTTAGGATAGACAACACCGATCACATAATAGATGTGAATAAAGGGAACATACCTTTCGAGTACGACCAGGTGAACATCATCTGCCCAGTCTACATGCCTGGAACTCACGAGGAAGACGCTGAAAAGTATATCATATACAATGTGAGTATTGCTGCATTGCCAGTATTCTGTATTCTTCACTGAAAACATCGTATGCGGGACATTGTTAGTATAAAGTTGGTAGCAGTATTAAGAGAATAGCTTTTCACAAATAAGTGTGTCCACAGAACTGATTTCAGCAGAGTTTCCTCTTGTTTCCACCTGAAATGTTCTGAACATTTGAAACTATCCTCTACGATTGGATCCGAGTCCAGAGATGAAAAGTGATAATTGTTCAGGGGGAGAAGAGTGGGGGAGGGAATCAGAGAGAAGTTTGGTTGATGACCAATCTCGAGATTTCACTAGATGTGGTGTAGTGAACCACATAATATCTCAATAATGGGCGTGAAATGATAGATCCAGAACGAGAGTACAGTGTCCCAGCCACCTCGACCGTGTTTGGCGTTTGAGCAGATAGAGCATGAGCATAACTGTGTGTCAGGGGAGGCTTGAGGTCATGACACTCTTGAGTCTGGAATGACTATAGCAGCTCGCAGGGGAAAAATTCAAGGTAATGGAGGAGCATGGATGAACATGCAGATACGAACGTGTTTCATGCAACACGGTGTGCTGTCGACACTTTCAGAATGAAAGACTGCCCATAATACACAGGGAGATGTAAAACTTATGTCGAAAGAGGGAAATTTGATGCCTAGTCCGGCAGTAATGAGATAAATTTTTTTTTAGTTTTACTTCCCGAAATCGCTCCAGCCCACTGTCATGATGTCTTTCAACACGATTTCAGCCGATACTTTCTTCCGTTCCAGTAAAACATGCTTTAGTGCTCCCTCCCTAATGAGTCACCCACAGAATACTAACAGAAAATATTCGGCATATTATTCGAGCTAAAGATCGAAAACTGAGCAGTAGATTTGCAAAGAAGGCTGAAAAATTTTTCTTGGAACAGAGAGAAGTTTTTTGAGAGGTCTCCGGTGTCTTTCTGTTAACGGGAAGGTGTGAAAGGGAGTGCTATAGGTCGACGCTTGTGGAAGTCTTAGGCGTCGGGTCTAGTATCCCATCCGTCACGGCTTCCCTGTTCTCTGTTCGCGTGATCCTCCCATTGCCGACGTCTGCTGGTCCGCGACACTCCGCCACTTCGTGCCTCACCCTGCCCTCACGGCAGATTAAATTTAGACGCACTAGCAGTTATTTCAAATTCTTGTTTCGCACGCTGCGTGAGAATAGGTCACTGTCTCAACCTTTTTTCTTTAGAATATAGAGAATTAATGGTGTGTTGTCGAAACGTGATATCACGAGACCATGGCTGTGTGAAAATACAGGTAATTTCGTATTCAAATTATAACTGCATTTCTTCTCTTTATTCAAAACAGAGCTGTTAACGGTTTCAAAACTGATAGGTTCACCTTTAGACAACAGCATGCATTTTACATTTGTCTTTAAGCAGTTAGGTGTTAACAGAGAAATATCAGACTATTCCTGCCGAGTGCACTTACGAGGGCGTGCTGAAAAGTGATACATGCGATTTTTTTTATTCTGTTATTAATATCAGTTTAGGTATTCTGTGTCGTTCGACAGCTGACAAATTACTCCCGCTGTTATTCGAGGAACAAAACTGTTAGAAACATCTGACAAGAAATAGCAACGAATACATCAAAAAATACTCAGGGAACGATAAATGTCTTGACGTACATTGCACGAAGGCTCTTGGGATTATCTTGAACGGATGGTTAAGGGAAAATATAGGTATCCTGAGTAGCACAGATTATGAATTTGAAACTGACAAGGAACTATTGTCTAAGAATGAAAAATCTTGTCTTAAACTTTGTAGACGTCAAAAAAGCCTACGACTCCGTAGACAGAGCAACACTCTTCAGCAGGCCAGAAGGATTCGGCACAGACAAAAAACTTTGGGAACAGTTAAAGAAACATTGAAAAAAAACAAAGTACTTACTAAAATTCCGTGGAGATATTTCGGAACCATTCGAAATAAATACTGGTATAAGGCATGCTGACGACCTCTTCCCGTAGCTCTTCAACTCCGTTTCGGAAAAGTTAGTAAGGGAATGAAATCTTAGACTCACGAAAAAGGAATGCAAGAAATCAGATTGCGATATAAAAAATTCTAACGTCAATATCGGCTGTCTAGCGTTTGCAGATGATTAAGCAATATTTTCGGAAAACATCGATGCAGCAACTAAGCAAATCAGCCTGTTGAAAGAGACAGCGGAGAAAGCTGGATTACAAGTTTCTTTCCAGAAGACAGAATTCATAACGAACATTTAAGTTGCTCCAAAATACAGTATACGGTAGAATTAACAATGGGTATACATTTAAGTACGTTGGGGAAATAATACAACCTAGCGGTCTACATAAAGAGGCAGACAAAAATAGAGCCTAGAAAATGGAAATGGCGTATCAGTTAACGAAGGGCATTTACAACAAAAAATCACTCTCAGTAAAAACAAAAGTCTAACATGACAACACTGTCATAAAAGCGGAGAGCCTTTATGCAGCAGAACGTTTAGTCCTCGTCAGATTGACGATTTGGAGAAAAAGGAAAGGGAGGTACTACAAAAAATACTTGGTCCAAGAAAATTTTCGAGTACGTGGATGAGAAGAAGTAAACTATCTGATGCTCTCAGGAAAAGAAGAATTTCATTTTATGTGCACTGACTAAAAAAGTGTTTGACCGTTGCGACAAAAATCCCAAAACGCATATTAGTTGGTTCAAGGTAGTGAAACGGACTTAGCAGAAATCAATGTTACGAAAGCAGACATTCTACACAGAAACAAGATTAGTAAGTCGCGAGTTTTCGGGAAAAGATGAGACAGATGAAAGAAAAAAGAACACAATGAAAGAAGGAAGAGATACTGGGAAGACTGAAAATCTAGAAAGAAGACAACATCATGAGGAAGTTACTTAACGTGGTCTGTAGATGACCAAAGAAAGAAGAAGGTATTTCAAAAATTCCCCTGAAGTACCGAGCGATGTGGACTACATCCATTTCTATCCAATTTCGCGTTAAGGTTGCTCACGGGATCGCGTGAAATATTCGCAGATATCAGCAAACAATGAAAAGATCGTGGCCCTGGAGTCTCGTACAGCTTTCGGTGTTGAGTCTCCGTGCTGAAGATAGGCGGCAGAACCTGCGGAGTCGCGGCTTCGCGCCCCCCAAGGTATTTGCGGTTACTCGGTATCGAATCTACCTAATGACGTGGGCCGCTCCCCCTCATTTTCACCAGAAAATGAGCCGCCGCAATTGTGGTGCCAAAATGCCACGGCGTACAGGAGTGCAAATTAAAGTTGGGAGGAAATGAACCGCAGGCTACAGCGCCGCGCTAATCCCGTCGTACTGCCGCGGATTGTACTTCAGTACTAAGTTCCATAAATAATGGTAAATTTTATTTAATAACGCGTGAATTGCTTAAAACTGAGCAGACCGTATGTACGAGGTGCGGCTAGAAAAAAACCGGACTGATGCTGGAAAAAACATTTATTTACAATTATTTACAATTTCATGTTATCTCCTTCAATGTACTCTCCTCCTCGGTCTCTACACCGCTCCATACGAATTTTCCACTGTTCATAGCAATGCTGCAGATCATTTTCGGTAAGTCCATACATTACTTCCGTCGCTTTTTCTTTTACTGCTTCAACAGTCTCAAATCTAGTTCCTTTCAAAGCTGACTTGACTTTAGGGAAAAGAAAAAAGTCACAGGGTGCCAAATCAGGTGAGTAGGGTGGATGATCTAAGATGGGAATGTTGTGTTTTGCCAAAAACGTCTTCCCTGACAACGCACTGTGAGCTGGGGCATTGTCTTGGTGAAGGATCCATGACTTTTTTCTCCACAAATCGTTCCGTTTTCTCCGTACTCGCTCACGTAGGGTAGCCAGGACGCTAATGTAGTAATGCTGATTCACTGTTTGTCCCTCTGGTACCCAACCAATGTGCACAATCCCTTTGATGTCAAAAAAACGATCATCATTGCCTTGAATTTCGATTTTGACATTCGTGCTTTTTTTTGTCGTGGAGAACCAGGAGTTTTCCAATGCATCGATTGGCGTTTAGTTTCGGGATCGTAAGTAAAAAACCACGATTCATCGCAAGTAATAACATTTTGTAAGAAGGTGGGATCACTTTCAATGTTTTCCAGGATGTCAGAACAAATCATTCTTCGGCGTTCCTTCTGTTCAATTGTGAGACACTTTGGAACCATTTTTGAACACACTTTGTTCATGTTGTAACTTTCATGAAGAATCTGCCTAACACTTTCCTTGTCAACTCCTGTTAACTCAGACACTGCTCTGATTGTTAAACGGCGATCTTGTCGAACAAGTTTACCGATTTTTTCAATGTTTGCATCAGTTTTTGCTGACAATGGTCTGCCAGTGCGAGTGTCATCACTGGTGTCTTCGCGGCCATCTTTAAATCGTTTAAACCACTCAAACACTTGTGTTCGCGATAAACAATCATCGCCGTACACTTGTTGTAACATTACAAACGTTTCACTTGCAGATTTTCCTAGTTTGAAACAAAATTTGATGTTGACACGCTGTTCTTTCCGTACACTCAACATTTTCCGACGCACAGACAAAACGTCAACTACTTAAAACAGACGCCACGGGCAGACTGAGTGCAGGAGGCAGATGAAACTCGAGCAGTAGGCGGAGCGAGAGTCACGTGACAGGCCACGCGACTTTCAGCCTTATTGCATTCGTTTTATTCTTTCACCAGTACTAGTCCGGTTTTTTTCTAGCCACACCTCGTATATCTAAATGCCATTAACAACGTTAAAAGGTAATCACAAAATAAAGTGAGAAGATCAGTAAACAACATGCCAATTGATTAAGCTAGCAGATTTAGCGTTTCTTATACTTTAGAGCAACGGGTGCAGCGACGGCCTTCTTTCAAACACAGTCCCAGCAGCAAGAGCAAGCTCATAGTTTACGGACAGCTGGCACCATCAATCTTTCCAGTATGAGGACTGTGATCACGTTTTCTTTCCCACATCTCGTGTTCGTTCTCTGACATTTCACGAGTTTTGCAACGCCTGATTTTCTTCGTATTGGTATGTAAGCGCAGTTTACACTTCAGCATAACCATCAGACTGTTCTGGCGGTGACTGATGACATGCTTGTCTTGACGAGCGTGATTAAATGTGGCAGCCTTCCCCGGTTGGATTCCACACATGGCGTCGGGCATGGTGGTCTAGTGATATAGTGCGAGCGCGGAGACCATAAGATCACGGGATCGAATCCCGGTTAGAAACCGGGCCTCTATGCTAGCAATGATGAACAGATATGCCGCCGGCCGGTGTGGCCGTGCGGTTCTAGGCGCTTCAGTCCGGAGCCGCGCGACTGCTACGGTCGCAGGTTCGAATCCTGCCTCGGGCATGGATGTGTGTGATGTCCTTAGGTTAGTTAGGTTTTAGTAGTTCTAAGTTCTAGGGGACTGATGACCTCAGATGTTAAGTCCCATAGTGCTCAGAACCATTTGAACCATACAGTTCCCGAAATATGTAAAATGCCCAGTATGTAATTAGTTTTCCAGAAATTTCTGTTGCATAAAACTTAAATGATCTATCTTAAAAAAAAAAAAAGAAGGAAAAAAGATAGTTCAGCGGGTAGATCCAAGCCAAAATATCCGCAATCCTTAGTCAGTCCTAGTATTTTATGCTGTCACTTCTCCTAGCAGTACTAGGGTGAAAAATGCTGGGTTCTAATGTGTTTCAGATTAAACAGTAGGTCCTCAATTTAAAAGTCGGAGGAAGGCAATGGACAGCAATTCCTAAAGCACCTAAACATATTCGCACCGACTTAGAAATATTCGTCATTGATGTGGTGCACTCTCCTAATGAATAAAAACGTTTGAATACGGGCATAATAGTTCATATAATAATAGTAACAATAATACTGTTGATATTGATAATAATAATTGTAATGCTCAACCGATAATTGTAGAAAGCGTTTAATATTACAACTGCAAATCGAATCTCACATTACATAGAATCTTAATAAATTTTGTAACTGGATTTTGATTTGCTCTGTCATCTTCGTACAACAACGCACGGACATGTGCAAAATCGATCCCTTTGCTAACTTTACACAGTGAACGACAATATACTGTATAATACAAAATTGAAATGAACTTCTGAAATTTATCGCTACAGCGCAAAAACAAAAACAAAAAATGATGATACTTTTGAAACAATGTGAAACGTTTTGTACGGATAAAACATAATAGCCCAGGGAACATTTTGCCACAGTAAGACGATGAGGTACTGGTATTACCAATGTAACACTGAAAAGTGGATTTCCCCATTTTTCAGTGAACATCTCTTAGGACTTAGAGAAAACAAGACACAGAACACCAAGCGAAAGAACTAGAAGCCTCTCAAAGTACAAAATATTTAAGTCGACAAATTTATAGGCTCAGTTTAAAGCCAGTAAAAAAAATTATATGCCCTTTCGAATCTCCAGTGACAATGCTGGCAGCGAAATGTAAATTGTAACTTCGAGATTTTCCTTTACTTTGGATTAAGTCCGGCTGCAGAAAGCGCTGCCGACCGCTTCGCTCTGGAAATACGTTGACTTCTTAGCGTAACACGGCCAGTTTTGTGTTAATAGCCTGTTTCTTGGGTAATGACCTGTCTCCCGCTGTAACAGCCGTGGTTTGCCGTGCCTTTTCTCCAGCTGTTTCATTAAATTCATTCCGTATTCTTGCGCAAGTACACCGTCAGCTAACAAGAGCGGCTAATGTGTGTAGAGAAAACACTTTGAAGACTTAACGTAATCCATGGTTACAGAAACATTTATGATATAACCGCTGCTCCCTTTATTCCGACTGCATATACTACGTTTGAATGCCTCTGCTTCACTCTTTGTTTTCGTACAGAGTCATGATTCCATAGCAGTTATTTGATGACGTCTTTGTGGGATCTACCGTTGGAGAAATAGTGGACTGCATCTGTAGTTGTGATGAAGGAGATGGAACATTAAAACGTTTCATCAGCGTTATAGTTTCAGCTTTCGAGGAATTTTCTTGATTTTTAAACACGTCTCTGCAAATTGTGAACTCTGGGTTTTGTGAACCATGAAGAAGTTACAAGACATTTTCGATGAAGCGAACATGTTCTCTGACGAAATGGAAAAAAAGTAATTTGTTAATTTCGACTGAGAGAACAAGAAGACCGCATACAACAACGAACAATACTAATCATAACTACTGACGCGAAAGGCTCACACAAAAAAAAAACGGTCCTCTGGGTTGAGGATCGGTTGTTTTACAAGAGAAACGAGGCGTGTTACTGATTTTGACTGTTTGTGGATTATGTTATTTTCGGCGACGATTCCATAGCATGGACTGTGTGGATTCATTATCTGCTCCCTCCATTTCTTGATTTTGACGACACACGGACGTACCATAGCCGCAGAAATCCGTGAGCCTGTTGCACCAACAGTCAATTTTGACGTTACGATCCTGTCAGAAATGCCCTTTATGAAATAATGGTGAGCTTCTATTTGCGCGAACAGATGTCGGTTCACTTCGGGTCGATAGTCCCGAAGTTACCGTTGCTGCACAATACTGCGTACCTTCGAGACTGCCAATATTATGCTGTATTGTATTCAGTTGTTTCATAGTCTACCTCGATAGCTGAATGGTTGCCGGCACGGGGTAGTTCAGCGTGATCGGTCAGAGGGGTAGCTGCCCTTTGTAATAAAAAAACTGAGTGGATGGATCAACAAAGAACTTCATCGGGTGTCATAGGACGTCTGCCCCGAACAAATGCAACGATCAAAATGAGATTATATAAAAAAAAATGGTCACCGCGACGGAATGCTATGCTACGGGGCCTGTGTTCGATTCCCGGCTGGGTCGGAGATTTTCCCCGCTCAGGGACTGGGTGTTGTGTTGTCTTCAGCCACACGACATTTCCATTTCCAGATGTTTTATATGATAAAAATGGGCATGCCTACGTTTTTATAGGGAATTATTGTGTTTGTAATCAATTGAGCACATAACACACTAAAGAAAACTAAAACGACGAAATAAAGGAATTATTTTTAACTTCACAGCCGGCCGGTGTGGCCGTGCGGTTCTAGGCGCATCAGTCTGGAACCGCGTGACCGCTACGGTCGCAGGTTCGAATCCTGCCTCGGGCATGGATGTGTGTGATGCCCTTAGGTTAGTTAGGTTTATGTAGTTGTAAGTTCTAGGGGTCTGATGACCTCAGATGTTAAGTCCCATAGTGCTCAGAGCCATTTGAACCATTCACAACTTCGTATTTTTTCTTAATTATCACGCACAAGTTTTAGAATCTTCCCAACATTACCAAAAGTCTGCCGGTGTTCCGATTTTAATTAGCTACCAGTTTCCAAGGTTTGGGATACTGGAAAAGAGAGGAAACATGATTTTCTGTACCTGAACACTCGTTGTCAACTGTTAGATCGTTCTGAAATATCGACTGTACGCTGAAACTATTATCTTAGGTCTCCACTGACTTATCCATGTAGGCAGCCTTCTACACACACTAGCTATGGTTTTCCATTATTTCATCCAAGAACCTTTATGTGCTACCTGCTTTGCTATAGTGAACTTAGGCGCATATTGTATTGGACACATGACGTAGCTGCCTCCGGAGATGGGGTTGCTTACTCAGGCTTAGCCGGCCGGTGCGGCCGAGCGGTTCTAGGCGCTTCAGTCTGGAACCTCGCGACCGCTACGATCGCAGCTTCGAATCCTGCCTCGGGCATGGATGTGTGTGATGTTCTTAGGTTAGTTCGGTTTAAGTAGTTTTAAGTTCTAGGGGTCTGATGACCTCAGATGTTAAGACCCATAGTGCTCAGAGCCATTTGAACCATTTTGTACTCAGGCTTGTGCCGTGGTGGTCGACTCGTACTCTCGGTTACCATAGTGACGTATAGATGCCAATCGCAAGACTTTGCGCCTATGTCTTTGGTTAAGTTCAAAACCTTTCCGTAGTGTCTTATTGGAGTGAGGACATGTGATACTGTTGACGGTGCTCCATCTGTCGGATGGGGATGTTAAGACCGTTTGTTCCCTTTGTGTTATTTGAGGCCAGAAGGTAATGTTCCGGCTCCGCGTTTCACCCTCTCTCTTCTCAGCGATAAACGTTACACCAAACTTTTTACGCCCTCACTGCAGTCATCTACACTGGACAAATACGACACTCACATTTTGTGAAGTAAAGGTGCCATTCCGCGCGCCTCGCCAATTAGGTGACCTCGGGATCTCCAAGTCAACATTACCATACGACTTCACTTTAATATTTGAAACACGTTGGCATAGTCATCCCAAGAAATGGGAACTTCAACAGTGAACCGTAATCAGAGCCAGCTGTCGTACGTAATTCAGTCATGCTGAACGCAAAGCTCTAACATTGATTTTCCTGGAGATAGGCGACCTCAAGTTCAGTGCGAAATGTTGGCATCCTAAATAACCACAAATTGATTCAGCTTTATGGCCTTCGTGCAAGAAGAGTCCTGGCATTAGTCTCGAAAGAGTCAGACTCTCGGACAGTGGCCCATTACTCACTGGCCACATAAGTAGTGTCGATTGCAATATAGTTACGATTCAGCGGTGCGCGGAATGGTAATTGCGTCCCAGGAACACGAATCACGCGGGAGCTGCTTCGTAGTACTCGCGCCGCTCCTCGTTTCGTAAGAAAATTGTTGGCAGGTGTAACTAACGGCGTTGTTATTACCGGACAGCAGCCCGCAGTGAGACTGACAGCAACACTGCCACCTGGCGTGTCAGATGCATCACGTGATAATCAAATCCTTCGGCAATCGATTCGATCTCTAATCAAGGATTCCGCAGCCGCTGCCCGAACATCCAGAACAGAAGCGTTAATTATGTCAATGGAAATCGGCCCCTTTCCTTTCTGGATTCCGTATTTAAGAATGCGAGGGCCGTCCAGAGACAGCCACGTGGAGCAAGGCGGGACCATCGCAGGAGGAGAGTAATTAAGTTCTCAACCAGTTGTACTCAAGTTTACGAGCTCGAATCCACCTGCGATCGTTTAATCCCCGCGAACGTACGAATTGGCAATACGCTGTGTATATGAGTTCATCTGCCAAAGATTTGCACACACTTTTCACGCATTTCATGGATAGTGCCATGACTTAGTTTATATGGGTGACTTCATTTACATCCGCGAGCTACAGAAGAGAAGCATTCACACTGCGTGTATGTTGATTGTCAAAAAAAAGTGTGTACACCACAATGTAGGAGTAATTTCTTTGTTCTACAAATACACTGACAGAAAAAAAATCGCAACACAAAAAATAATTGCATATATATATTGGCCACGACATCTTAATAGATGATTGTTGCAGTGTCTGTGTGTTTATGGGTTGCATTTTTTCATACGACTTGTCAAGCCAATGGCAGCACGGCATCTTTTGCCGCAATTGTCACAAGTGTATCTGGCTGCTGAGGCAGGAGCAGTGGTAGCATTGCCAAGCTTTTTCTGCCTTAATCTGTCTAACAAGCCTTCATCATGCTTCGACATTCCAGATGATATATCATCACGCCACTCTGGTTGGTTTGCTTGTTTGGGGGAAGAGATCAAACAGCGAGGTCATCGGTCTCATTGGATTAGGGAAGGACGGGGAAGGAAGTCGGCCGTGCCCTTTCAGAGGAACCATCCCGGCATTTGCCTGGAACGATTTAGGGAAATCACGGAAAAACCTAAATCAGGATGGCCGGACGCGGGATTGAACCGTCGTCCTCCCGAATGCGAGTCCAGTGTCACGCCACTCTCGTCTCATGCTAGCCCGTGCCTCCCATCTGTTTGTGTCGATTCCAAAGCTCTCCATATCTCGTTTAGAATAGTCCTTGAACCTCAATACAGGACGTCCTACAGGTCTTTTGGCTATAGAGATCTCTCCAAGCATCACCTCACGTGGTAATCTGTCAGGATTCATACGGTGGACGTGTCCCAGACAGCGGAGTCGTCTCTGCTTCAAGATAGCTGAAATACTGTTGCAGTTAGTTTTAGATAGCACTACTTCGTTGGTCACTCGGTCCTTCCACGTTACTCCGAGGATGGATCTCAGGCACCGCATGTGTTAAGCGTTAAGGCGACGTTCTTGTTTGGCATAGTCCTTGTTTCCAATGCATAGAAAAGGATGCTGAGGACGCAAGTTTGATATACAAGAATTTTGGTGGTCAAAGAGAGTTTGTTGTTTGGAAAACAAGATCTTTTCACAACAATATGCGTGGCTCTGTAATCTTCGATGGCAGTACATCTAAACCAAAAGTTGTCGCAGCTCTTCCAATGCGAGTATCAATTTCCATGTCAACAGACATGTTTGATTCTATAGTAGATCCAAGATAGCAGCGTAGTGCCATCTAGTGTGATATTCGGCTTTGTGTTAGCACCCTGAACCATAATTACGGTCTTACTGCTGTTGACACCCATCGAGAATAGGTGGTATGCGTGACTACATCTTGATACTAGCTCTTGCAGCTCTTCTGCGGAGTTCTCAACAATTGCAGCATCATCAGCATACAGGAGTTCACGAGCGACTATCTCGTAGCGCTTTGTCTTACTCTTCAGAAGACTGACAATGTACTCCAACATTGCAATTCTCGAAAGCCACTTGGAGCAGACGCGAGAGGAAAATTCCAAAAAGTGTAGGTGCCAACACACAGCCTTGTCTCACGCCACAGTTCATACTGAATGGTTTAGATGTACTGCCATCGAAGATTACAGAGCCACGCATATTGTCGTGAAAAGACCGTATTAAAGACAGCAAAGTTGGGGGACATCCAATTTTTGCATAGAGTAATGACATTTCGGGAATGCATTTGTCTGGGTAACGCATTTAAGTGATTAACATTGCAAGGTCACAGATTAATGTAAGCCCGAGATAAGCTATTGTAAATGTGGAATGCTGCTACATTTATAACCGGTGTAACCGTCAGAATGCTGAATGAAAGCGTGCGGACGTGCATGTATTATGCTGTACAGGTGCCGGATGTCAGTTTCTGGGATGAAGTTCCGCGCCTGTTGCACTTCGTCGATCAGTAAAGGGACGATTAATGCTGTTTGTGGATGACGCTGGAGTTGTCGTCAGATGATGTCGCATATGTGCTCGACTGGGGACAGATCTGGAGATCGAGCAGGCCAAGGCAATGCGTCGAAACTATGTAGAGCATGTTGCGTTACAACAGCTGTATGTGGGCGAGCGTTATCCTGTTGGAAAACACCCCCAGGAGTGCTGTTCATGAATGGCAGCACAATAGGCCGAATCACCAGATTCACGTTCAAGTTTGCAATGAAGGTGCGTAGGAAAACACGAGAGTGCTCCAGGTGTAGGTCCAGTGTGTCTACTACACATACTGGTTGGTTGGAGGCCATCAACTGACCTCATCCTAATCGGCAGCCGGCCATCACTGGCGCCGAGGCAGAACTAGGGAGGTGGGTTCATTTATCGAATCTCATTTGAAGTTCAAGTTGTGGAGTTGTGCTTGAGTTTACATAATTCAATTTTTCAACTGTGGCTGTGGTTTATTGACCAATTCTACCTTCTCGTTTACAGATGCAAGGTAAGCCGGTACGATACTTATGTACGAGTTTTGTAATGGAAACGCTGCTGCTGCGTCTAGAGAATACGGCAGATGATTTTCTAACAATTTTCTAACCACAGATCCGAACGCGCAAGTGAACAGAGTGTGGATGAAGTAGAAGGCAGTGTTCAGTTGATTTTTACCTGTAAGGATGGTTGAAAAGCGGAGTGTACAACGAAAAAGCGAACTAGAGACGAATTGGGTTGGGCTGTTTCGGGGAGGAGACCAGACAGCGAGGTCATCAGTTTCATCGGATTAGGGAAGGACAGGGAACCATCCTGGAACCAAAAATGTGTGAAATCTTATGGGACTTAACTGCTAAGGTCATCAGTCCCTATATCCTGGAACCATCCCGGCATTTGCCTGGAGCGATTTAGGGAAATCACGGAAAACCTAAATCAGGATGGCAGGACGTGGGATTGAACCGTCGTCCTCCCGAATACGAGTCCAGTGTGTTAGCCACTGCGGCACCTCGCTCGGTGGAGACGAATTGATCGTTCAGTTTGTGAATAGCGGTACCCTCATAACAGGACGCCAATACGATTTCTCGTGGTGTTGTGAAGAGAACTGGAAATTGCATTGAAGTCGGGGGTGTAATTTATGTATGTAAACTGTGACCTTAATCATTTCCCCCTTGCCTAAAACTTTGTCTAGGTATTTGTTTGGGTTACATTCTAATAGCTCTGTACCCAGTAAAAACTGGACACGTGTTTCGTGGAGTGTTTTACTTGAATTAGTCTATACTTCTATCTCAGAAAATATTGGATTGGTGCATAAATTTGCAGCGTTTTCCATACGTTTAATAAACACAAGAGATACACGTAATAGAGACTTTATTCATCAATAAAGCCAGCCGGTGTGGCCGAGCGGTTCTAGGCACTCAGTCTGGAACCGCGCGACCGCTACGGTCGCAGGTTCGAATCCTGCCTCGGGCATGGATGTGTGTGATGTCCTTAGGTTAGTTAGGTTTAAGTAGTTCTAAGTTCTAGGGGACTGATGACCTCAGAGGTTAAGTCCCATTTGAACCTATTCATCAATAATATATTTTCCTTCACTATTTGCAACAATCTGACGAGGCTGGGGTAACTTTTCAATTCCGCGACTGTAGAAATCACATAGTTTTAAGGCGAAGAATTCGTGGATCCATGTTCGGAGCGCATTTTCATCCGGAAAGGAAGTTACTTGAGGGCTGTTCGATAGAGAGCGGAAAAGATGAAAATCTGAGGGCGTAAGGTCAGGTGAATAAGGTGGGTGCGGAATGACTTCGCAAAGCAACTCCTGCATCGTGTTTTTTTTCAGCCTAGTAGAATGCGAGTGGGCGGTATCGCGCAGTAGCATCACTTCACGCAGTCTTTCTGGTCGTTGTTCTTGGATTACATCTGCTAGACGTCTCAGTTGTTGACAATAAATGTCAATAATGATGGCTACGGCTCGGGGAAGCAATTTGTAGTACAACGCACCGTCGCTGTTCCACCACATGCATAACATTATCTTTGACGGATGCGCGTAGGTCTTTGTACGGAGAGTTACTGCTTTGTTTGGGTTCAGACATTCCTTTTTTCCCTTACGTTATCATAAAGACGCAATTTCTCTCACGATGGTGGAATGATCACAGTTCCGTACATACGCCAGTTCCAAAGTACGCTGATGTGGATCATTGTGGATTAATGCGTTTAAACGGTCTTCATCAAACCCAAATGAAATGATCGTACGGCATTGCCAGCCGGGAGGCCCCATCCGGGGAAATTCGGTCGCCGAGTTGAGAGTCTTATTATAGTCGATTCCACGTTGGGCGACTCGCGTGCCGGTGGTGAAGATGAAATGATGATGAAGGCAACATAACACCCAGTCCACGAGCAGAGAAACTCTCCAACCCGGCCGGGAATCGAACCCGGGCCCACAGCATGGGAGGCAAGCACGTAACCACTCAGCTAAGCAGGCGGACAACCCCAAAGATCTTCCTGAACGTGGAGAGTCACTGATGTCAAAACGATGCTCCGTAAAATGAAAGAACCATTTTCTTGCCGTGCTCTGTTCAGTGACGTTATCCCCAACACGGTGTACATGTTTCTGGCGACCTCCGGTGCTGTCAGCTCTACTGAACTCAAGCAGAAGAATACGTCGGAAATGTTCCGTTTTCTCCACTTGTCACTCCATTTTCTAGCGTCCACATCTCATCTCTCTCTCTCTCTCTCTCTCTCCCTCTCTCTCTCTCTCTCTCTGCAAATGATAGTATGTAAACAACAACAACGAACAATGAACTACAGATAAAAATGACAATCGATAAATAAACCCCTAGCAACCGAAATGCCAACATGCAAAACAAAAACGTCATGAACTTATGAACCAATTTAATATTTGGTCTTCCTGTATAAGTCTCCTGCAGGACAAAGACTTGTAGTTATTCGTCTTTAATAAATTCACTGCAGATGGGACTGAATAATTGTGGGGCGCGTACGATGTATAGGGGGGGGAAAAGGATTTGTCAATGTGCAGGCAGACTTAAAAATTTCGACAATAGTTTCCTCCGGAGGAGAGAGAGAATCTTATTTCTTATATTTAACGAATAAATTCTAAAGGCACCGAAAGCTAAGCTCCAGTTGTTGTATTTAATCTGGACTACCACACAACTCGTTTCTGGTATCAGGTTTTTATCTTCACATACCTTATGTTCACATGAAGTACAGCGTTACACACCATGTCAAAGTTAGTTGGAGGCTTAGCGTACCTTTCCACATAAGACAAGGTTCCGAGAGGATTTACTTCCACATCTTGTGAATTCTTAGTGCCATTTGTAATCTTCCAAATGGTTTAAAAAACTTTAGATTTTTCATGTGACAATTTCGGTTTGGGTGTCGAAAATTCGTTTCGTCACCCTTACTAATTATCTGTATCTAGGAAGAGAAGCGAAAACTGAGGAGAGAAAAAAAGTGTTTCACCACTAAGACCTTACAGGGAAAACCATCACTCTATGTGCGCGAAAAAGAACGTACTAATTGCGTTATAAACAATTCTGGTAAAAAATGTGTTAGTCACAGTTATGGTTCAGTTTTCAAACATCTTTCCACTGTCTTTTGAAGTATGATTAAATGCCAGCTAACTTGATTGTCACAATCAAATATACTCCATTTTCTACTCAACGCCAATTTCTGTTATTTCAGTTACTGCATAAATATCATAAAAACTATCCGCTTTGCACATAGCTTTCATGTTTGCTTACTCATTGTACTTATTTATTTATTCCGCCTAGTAAGAGTAACGTTTTACTGTGATCTTAATTTTTTTTGTGTGTTCCATTATTCTGCCTTTTACAATAAATATTTATTTTTTAATAGCATATTGTGCATCCGAATTATAGTATCTTCTTTCAATAAGCAGTTCCTACTACGGCAGAAAAATTTTCTTTCGTGTTTCTGAAGTGTACGAGTGCTGTTATGTTTATGTTACAGTTTCACTTTCCATCCTGTCTTTCGAACAATAAATCGCTGCAATATCATATCGCAAGAGAAACAGTAAAAATTCAAATTTTCCCGAGTAATTGGAATCAGAATGAAATCCTCACTAAATTTCTCATTTTGTCGGCTTTGCAATCGCTTTATTCTGCATGTAACTTTTTCCTGGCCACTCTTCGTTATTACCTATCACCCAAAGTAATTTATGATGTTTCCGAAAAATTTCACCCAGTGAATAAAGGGTAAAGTTGCGACCGTTATAATTATTAGTATTTTACCGATAATATGAACCTTACGTGAACGCGTGCTGTTCCTTAATAATGAACGCCGTTATTAGCGACAGAATTTTCAGCTCCCGCCCCCTCTCCCCCCCCCCCCTTACCCCCGCCTCCCCCCCCTTACCCCCGCCCCCCCTCAAACGACGTCTGCTTTCTGTAACTGAGGTCAATGTTGGCGTATTACTTCCCCAAGCTGTATTAGGAATGTTACTACAAATCCTTTGAAGTCTCTTACTCAGAATTTTCAAATTTCTGTTAGCAGGCGAACTTGCATTGACTGCGCAAGCTAGTGCGGTGGGACTCGACCCAAAGGTATCCGCTTCGAATCCTCGTGATTTTCATTGCCGGCGTTTGCCCATTGAAGGGTGGAAAGGCGACAACGTGCAGTCTCTTAACGCAGAGTCTCTCTGAGTCTAGTGATGCAGATGGTCGTGGCTGGATGGTCACATGGGAACGTTGACTGAGCGGATTTTTCAATGGAACCAACCGGGTATTGGCGTTAAGAGATTAGGGAATCTGCAGAAAACCTTATTCTGGATGGTGACCCTACTCTCATTGCAAATTCTTCCGTAATAATACAACATTATACTGTATCAGGTAGAGTGACACTCACCCTTACGATACAAGGCGAAGAAAGCAAATGACAGATCACCTTGAATAGAATATAACCCTAGACATTCTTGGGGGAGTTCGTCTTAGGGCACAACGCTCACTGGTTCTTTGATTAGTAATACCGAGCTGCGGCACAAAATTTTGATAAATGTAATCGCAGAGCTCATTTAATTACATTTTTGCCTCTGGCTTCGTCAGAGTGGAAATCGATATTTCATCAATTTTCTGCTTCACCGCTCAGATCGGCAACTGGCATGCCATAATAGTTTTACGCAGCGAATTTCCAGAAATAAAGTTATTTTAAATAATTAACGTGTTGGAATTTTCGGGCATCCGTTGATTAATTTCTGACGGTTTAGTCTAATGACGTTTACCGATGGCTGTAACTTCAGTCTGGTTGACAGTCTTGGGGGAGTTCGTCTTAGGGCACAACGCTCACTGAGTATGGGCCTGACTTTTGGTTCTTTGATTAGTAATACCGAGCTGCGGCACAAAATTTTGATAAATGTAAGCGACTGAAGCGTATCTCAGAGCTCATTTAATTACATTTTTGCCTCTGGCTTCGTCAGAGTGGACATCAGTATTTCATCAATTTTCTGCTTCACCACTCAGATCGGTAACTAACATGTCATAATAGTTTTACGCAGCGAATTTCCAGAAATAAAGTAATTTTTAATAATTAACGTGTTGGAATTTTCAGGCATCCGTTGATTAATTTCTGACGATTTAGTCTAATTACGTTTACCGACGGCTGTAGCTTCAGTCTGGTTGACAGTAAATTTTGCAGTATTTTAATTGATTGGTACTCTACAGTCGAAAACACTGTAAAATATTCTTCACTTCTTAGAACCAACAATGAACGGTATCAATAACTTTTCAAATGGAATGTCTTCTAATTGTTACCTTTTCTTGTTGAACAACGTATTGTAACTTTTGTAGTAAAATGACAGATGAATATTTCCATGGGCTTTAGCTTTGGATTTGCATTATACCTATGGCCTTGTAATTTGGTTCCTCTCAGTCCCGCTAATTAATCATCAATCCACTGCATCAGCCCTTAGCGATAACCGTAATAGAAACAGTTACGCATTCCCTACGAGTTTCTAAATAAATTTTCTGTATATCTAAGGGAGGAATGACCACTAGATCATTAGTGATGAAGCGCAAGCTTGGGTTAGGTAAAGACAGAGCAAAAAGCCGACGGCGACCTTCTCGATGGAACCACTCGGGTATTTGCCTTAAGCGTTTTAGTGAATCTACGGAGAATCTAATTGTAGATGGTCCGATGGAGATCTCACACAGATTCTACCGAATCAAGTCCATATGTCCTGTACCTTTCCTTGTCTTTTTCCCTCAGATAGGGTGACGTATCTCTTGCCGCTTCCAGCTGCTGGAGTTTGGAAACGGACCTTGCTGTCAGAATATTTGCTGCTTTTGCCGTGGAGCATTTTTGTGTGTTTCTCGACTTAATAGGGTTCCTATAGCAGTCAACTGTCGCCAGAGAACTGTCTCCAGCAATACGCCTTTGCCTCCCAGCAGCGAAGGGGTAGCGGAAACGATGGCTGGATATGCTGGTAATATTCAACGGCACAGATGTATGGGAGTTTAGTGTCGCTGCCTGGTTCTCTTTCGAAACATACTTGCATAACGCCCCTCAATCCTCTATTACACCGACCGGAGTGGCCGAGCGGTTCTAGGCGCTACAGTCTGGAACCACGCGACCGCTACGGCCGCAGGTTCGAATCCTGCCTCGGGCATGGATGTGTGTGATGTCCTTAGGTTAGTTAGGTTTAAGTAGTTCTAAGTTCTAGGGGACTGATGACCACAGAAGTTGCGTCACATAGTGCTCAGAGCCATTTGAACCATATTTTTCCTCTATCACTGAGCCCTGCGCTTGAATTTAAAATGGCTGCCCCTCACCCTAACAGCAGAATCTTCCTCTTCTCAAATTTTCCATCTATTTTAGGCTTCTTAATTGCAGTGAAAGTCTGCTGTATCTGTCTTTTTATTTATAACTACTGAAAGATTCTCACCACTGGAGTCTGACATATGGCTGAAACTATCGTTGACGTTCAAAATAAAAGTGTCACCTTACTGATAGCTTTTCTGCCTTGACTTAAAGACAAGACCACGGCCGAGTTCTCTTTGGAACTTTGTTCTGTCCAAATTGGCTGAGGTGGCGGTTCGAATCCCCGTCCGGCTATACAGATTTGGATTTTCCACGATTTCTTTTAATCGCTTATTACGGATTACGGGTTGGTTTCTTTGACAGAGCACAGCCTATCTCCTTCCCGTTAACCTCTCTGAGCTTGTCTCCGTTTCTAATGACATCGTAGTCGACGGAACGTGAAACACTTATCTTCCTATTTGTGCTGTGTCCAACAAGCTCGTGTTCCGTCGGTAATGACCTCGACGTATATGGGACGTTAAACTCTAACCTTCCTTCCCGCGTTCCTCCTCTTTGAACATTTGCCTGAGGTATGTCTGATTCTCGTCTGCTGGAAGCGGCGACTTCTGACGCCGCAGTCTAAACGTCGCGCGAGGAACCTCGTGGATGGCCATTTCAGTTTCGCTTCAATTCATTTACATATTTTGGCCGTCCACGTTGCCGCAACTTTTGGGCCCTCTGCTACGTCTCAAGTGAGCGGCGCTGTGGGCGTCCCTCATAGCAGTTGGCCGGCCAGTCTCAGGTGCTAGGGCGCTACTCGTTCCCAGCGGCCGCTTACGAAAGGTCACCGCGCCACGGCAGTACGCTCACCGGTAATGGGTATCACGCACGAGCGGCGTTCATTTCCCGAGGTCGGCTGTCGTTCTGAGGTTCACTGGGTCACGGTTTTCATCATCCGCCGAAGGAGAGTGCTGCGTTCTTCCGTCTACTGAAGTTCAAAGGGGACAAGTCTGTCACGAAAGGAGCACCACACTCATACGCTGGATCAGTCCTACGTTTACATACTGGTTGTATTGATCGATTGAGGGGCCAGGGCCAGTCTTTAGATCGAATTCACAATCCCGAAGTAGGAGAAAACATAATTTCGAGATAGCTGCCGAGTAAGACGCACAGGCATTTGTTGTATTGGAACAGTTATGTGACTGGATTTGTGATTTCCTGTCAGAGAGGTCACAGTTCGTAGTAATTGACGGAAAGTCATCGAGTAAAACAGAAGTGATTTCTGGCGTTCCCCAAGGTAGTGTTATAGGCCCTTTGCTGTTCCTTATCTATATACACAATCTGAGCAGCCGTCTTCGGTTGCTTGCAGATGACGCCGTCGTTTATGGACTAATAAAGTCGTCAGAAGATCAAAACAAACTGCAAAACGATTTAGAAAAGATAAAATGGTTCAAATGGCTCTGAGCACTATGGGATTTAACTTCTGTGGTCATCAGTCCCCTAGAACTTAGATCTACTTAAACCTAACTAACCTAAGGACATCACACACATTCAAGCACGAGGCAGGATTCGAACCTGCGACCGTAGCGGTCGCGCGGTTCCAGACTGTAGCGCCTAGAACCGCTCGGCCACTCCGGCCGGCTAGAAAAGATATCTGAATGGTGCGAAAAGTGGCAGTTGACCCTAAATAACGAAAAGTGTGAGGTCGTCCACACGAGTGCTAAAAGGAACTCGTTAAACTTTGGTTACACGATAAATCAGTCTAATCTAAAAGCCGTAAATTCAACTAAATGCCCTAGGTATTACAATTACGGACAACTTAAATTGGAAGGAACACATAGAAAATGTTGTGGGGTTAGAAAATGTTGTGGGGAAGGCTAACCAAAGACTGCGTTTTATTGGCAGGACGCTTAGAAAATGTAACGGACCTACTAAGGAGACTGCTTTCACTACGCTTGTCCGTTCTCTTTTAGAATACTGCTGCGCGTTGTGGGATCCTTACCAGATAGGACTGGCCGAGTACATCGAAAAAGTTCAAAGAAAGGCAGCACGTTTTGTATTATCCCGAAATACGGGAGAGAGAGTCACAGAAATGATACAGGATTTGGGCTGGAAATCATTAAAAGAAAGGCGTTTTTCATTGCGATGGAATCTTCTCACGAAATTCCAATCACCAGCTTTCTCTTCATGAATGCGAAAATATTTTGTTGACTCCGACCTACATAGGGAGGAACGATCACCACCATAAAATAAGGGAAACCAGAGCTCATACGGAAAGATATAGGTGTTCACTCTTTTCGCGCGCTATACTAGATTGGAATAATAGAGAATTGTGAAGGTGGTTCGATGAACCCTCTGCCAGGCACCTAAATGTGATTTGTAGAGTATCCATGTAGATGTAGATGCAGAAGTTATTCAAGAACATGTCGTCCATACGCACATCACTGGCTGTTTTTGTACGACAAGGGAAGATTTGATGTTCCGCAAATGCGTTTTTAAAGTATTTTGTCTAAGTAAAAAATTCCTATCGTTTTTTCGGCCACAGAGTATTGTGCTTCAGTGTGGTGCAATAGTTATCATACCAGCCTCATCGATGCGCAGCTCAACAACACAGTAAACGTGATTACTGTTACCAACAGATCAACTCCTGTCTACTGGCTTACCCTGCTAAGCAATATCTGTCCGCACAGATTTGCAGAACCGAGACCCTGCTTAGAGATTACCGCAATATGCAGCAGAATAACCATTCATTGCGACATACCTGTCTTACGAAGAAATAGGCTTAGTTCGAGACACCCGCCACTACTGTACGCTGAACAGTTAGCTACAAGTAACCCCTAAGTGGGAGATCTCAGGAACGAGAACCGCCAACTTATTGGTCATCACCAAGGACGAGAATGATTGGAGAAATATAACTGTGATATTGTGTGTGTCGAACTCGACAGGAAACTGTGAAGTAGAACCCGCATTTAATGTGGCCGCTTCTCTGACTCCCTTTATAAACGGGGTGTTGTGGAGTCTCCGAGTTGTGACTGTGTTGCAGTGAAACAATAAGTCAGACATATAAGAGAAGAGTGCGTCCTACGATGCTATAAGGGCACATGGAGTGATTTTATGAATTCTATTGCCACAGCGATGGAATGGATTAGAAACCTAGCTATAATGTTTAGTTGACTTTGTTTTATGCAGTGACATTCATTACGTATGTACTGCATGTGTGTGCCATACTGAAACTAAAAACTCCGTCCGAACAGGCTTTGGAGACCCGACGGTACCGACCGACCGCCGTGTTATCCTCACCCACAGGCGTCATTGGATGCAGATAGGGAGGCGCATGTGGTGAGCATGCTGCTCTCCCTGCTGTTGTTAGTTTTCGTGACCGGAGCCGTTACTTTCCAATCAAGTAGTTCCTCAATTGGTCTCACAAGGGCTAAGTGCTTCCCGATTGCCAACAGCGCTCAGCAGACAGGACGGTGACCCATTCAAGTGCTAGCCAAGCTCGACAGCACTTAAAGTCAGTGATATGACGGGAAACGGTGTTATCACTGCGGCAAGGCCGTTGGCGTGTGCCATACGAATAATAATAATTCCTATAGTCACGATCCAGGGTGCTAAAAATTCTCAAAAATCTTTCGAATTTTACCGAAATTCCTATTACATCTGTATTATTTTCAGGTGGCTCATTGGTAAACTGCTAGACTGCAGAGCCAAATATTTTGAGTTCTATCCCAATCAGTCCAAGGATTTGTATATGACGTTTACCGCTTCTTTCACCTCTGGCAGCGTTTCTTGGTGTGAAAAATGCCGAGTTGCACTGTGGAATTTACGTTAAAACTCTGCGCCCCCTATAACTGGTTAGGTAAGTTAGTTCAAAGGTCGGAGATAGGAAACGATATACTTCCCTCATTAAGACGATGCCTAGTGAAGTACTGTGGTCTTCAAAACAACCTTCGGGTCGATAACAGCTTTACCTTTACCACAGATTGAGTCTGCTGTCGTATTGCCTCTATATGTGCACAGAAAGAACGGAAAAAGAATATTACACGTAGTTACCATTCCTCAGGAAACAACTAGCGTTACTGAATATTACACATTTCTCGCATATTTACATATTTTAGCGGAGTCAGCGTTCTTTTATCGTTGATACTGCTTTCTAAGTCTTTGACTATGAGTGAAATGTGTGAGAACTGTCGGAAGATAGTGAATTTTGTAGGAATAGATTTCACAACGGGAAGTGCAATATGGTGATGTACTGGAAAGCTAGAGAGGCATTATCACAGAGCTGTGCAATATGCGGTAGAAGAGGATTGCTCTGTAGTCCGTCCATTAAGACGCCTTTTTCTCAGGAACGGATAGAGGCACCAAGTTGAAATTTATGTCAAATACTAAGGCCTACGGTGCCTTAGCAGTGTAAATAATTTAAGCTTCTAAGTCTATGTAGTCAAAAGATTCGGCCATATATGACACATATTTTGATACTCGCAAACTCCTCACTCCTCAAAACCTATGGATGAACTACTTGTACACGTAATTAAGTTTGCACGGATCCCTCAGAGCGCGAATCCTAGTCGCAGTTTCCTTTATATATATATATATATATATATATATATATATATATATATATATATATATATATATATACTTGAGAAACATGTCTCAGCAGCGGACGTAGCCAGGTGGAATGGAGGCTCACGCAGAAGTAGGAATTATGCAGCATGTTCCAACCGTGACAAGGGAGCCTGACAGCGTGAGACACGTATGGATGAAGACGACATTGCTTTTGATGGCTATCACGGAAGAGTTGAAGGAAATACTAGGGACTGAGTACCGGGCCACCAGAATTTTTGTAACAAGCGTCAGGCTAAGTTGGCTATCAATGACGTAGGTCCTTCAAGCAGAAGAAATGTTACGATACCAGGAGATGGTGGTGGTGGTGGTAGTAGTGATAGTGGTGGTGGTACTGGTGGTGGGTGTGACGGAAAACAGTTTTGACAGGGACCAAGTATGTGAGATAGGTGCTGCTTTGAGCAAGATAGCTTTCTCGATTTGCGCCACCCATATACGCAATTGTCGAGCTCTGCAGGCGACATGACCGGCCGCACGTTAATTGTGTTGTAAAGCTCGTTAATACAAGTCTGTGGGTGTAAGTGAGAAACATTGTCTTCGGGCAAGTTGCACTGTTGCCAGTTAGGACTATCGGTAGATGGGCATTCAGCAGGTTATGGCTAACAAGGGAAAATTGGTTAGGCTGATCAGTGCAAGTGTGGTGTGTCACTGTCATGCCCGGGTTCCCGGGTTCGATTCCCGGCGGGGTCAGGGATTTTCTCTGCCTCGTGATGGCTGGGTGTTGTGTGATGTCCTTAGGTTAGTTAGTTGTAAGCAGTTCTAAGTTCTAGGGGACTGATGACCATAGATGTTAAGTCCCATAGTGCTCACAGCCGTTTCACTGTCATGACACGAGTTGTACCGGTCGGTACATGGTGGGGTCTTAGCTTTACTACTGGAGAGGTCGACATGATAGTACAATATATAAAATATGGGATCACTTTATTACAACTTGAACAAGATGAAAAATAAACATCGTAACAATTCATGTGCATAGGGATGTCATGTGAATATTCATTTCTGTCATTCAACCTTAATGTATCATTTGATGTAGAACAAGATACTAGTCTCTTTACACAGAGTACAGTCGACGATGAACTTTAATGCAGAGGTCTGTTGGATTGGGTTGATTTGGGGAGAGGAGATCGAACTGCGATGTTATCAGTCTCATCGGATTAGAGAAGGATGGGGAAGTAAGTCGGCCGTGCCATTTCAAAGGAACCATCCCGGCATTTGTCCGAGGCGATTTAGGGAAGTCACGGAAAACCTAAATCAGGATGACTGGACGCGGTACTGAAACATCGTCCTCCCGAATGCGTGTGCTAACCACTGCACCACCTCACTCGGTCAGAGTTCTGTCGAATACAACTATCGCATTGTTGACTCGGAAAGAACGTGGTGCTATCGTCTCTGACAATGATTTCTGACTGGGCTGAGTGACACTGTACTCAGACGTAAGTAAACGAGCGGATGCAGTGGAAAGTCTTTTGCGCATGTCTACGCCACCGTCTCCCATTCGTCGTTGCTTCAGGCAGCGACTATGTTTACTTGTGGTTCCGTCGCGAGGTACCAACCTTGCATTGGCACCTCGCTCCTCGAACGACAACACAACACGCGTGGTCAGTATATGCGTTGCAACAGGTAGGGTAAGTAGTCCTAAAGACAACAGATGTTCCAGCTTAAAAGAGCCCGTCACTTAGGAAACTTCAAAAATGTTCAAATGTGTGTGAGTTCTTAAGGGACCAAACTGCAGAGGTCAGCGGTCCCTAGGCTTACACACTACTTAAACTAACTTAAACTAACCTGTGCTAAGAACAACTCACACACCCATGCCCGAGGGGGGGACTCGAACCTCTGGCGGGAGGGTTGGAAACTTCGGTAATCTCACAAACGAGAAATTCCAGTAAATGAAAAAGAAGGCAGAAGGACAGGTGACAATGTACCGTAAACTAATGCAGATCTAACAGTCTTTCGTCAAAACAACATAGCCCTGACTCCAAACCAGAAAGGCCCCTGGGTTGTGATGTAAAATGCCTGGGCGTTTATAAGTTGGGACAAATGCCCAGGATAAATGCCTGGGCAAATGCCCAAAATTCATAAATGCCCGTTCATTTATACATTTTAAAGATTAATTGATAAGTAGTACGTATAAAAAATTTTGTACTGATAATTTTGTATTGGAAAGGGTATTTTGCAACACTACTTCTGTAGTGGTTGGATAACCAAGTTGAAAAAGCAGCTTGAGAGTTACGGAAGAGTTATTACGGGAAATAAATTGGACTGTAAACGCAGCCATACACTTTTAATGAGGTCAGTTCTTGGGTTAGTACATAAATTCTTGAAATAAAACAAAGCTCAAGTTTAGAAATACTTCTTGAAATAAAGCATAGTTTATATTAAGTGCGTAGCCTGTAGGAAGTATTTTTACGTATACTATACTACTGCAAAAATATTAGAGTAAAAAAAGTGTATCCATAATGATTTTTGTTAGGGATGAGCCATTTGTCGATTCCGATTCCATGAGTCCAAGAATTGCCGATCCTCTAGGAATAGACTAGTATCGGAATCAAACGATTCCAGGGTCCTCGGCATCGATTGTTTGTTATTAAATCTTTTTTATGTCAGCGTTCTTATTTTATCTTCACATAGCAGTGCAGTTATACGACAATAGATAAAGAAGGGAGCAAAATAAAAAAAAACTTTTGTCTGTCTCAAATGTCATTACATCTGATAGTAAAGCCTCCCCCACTGTAAACAGTTTAATATTCAAGAATACATTTATTATCGAGAAACACTTGCAAGCTCTTTAATACATTCAGTAATAATTTTGTTATCAGTAGCCATTCTTCAGTAATATTCAGAGATTTGACACGGATTGTAAAATGTGTTATATTACAAAGCGATTACCTAAGGACTATGTTTTTTTTAATTTTTATTATATAATTTTTTATTAATACCGTCCTGCTCTCTGGGCATATCACCTCTCGCGAAGAGGTTCGTATCAGTTTAGGTTGATGAGGTGTTGTAGAGGTGGCAGCCATCCTCCAAAGAACATTACGTCGTTTTGTACAAGACAGGGCGCTTTTATATACCTCGGGCGAATCCGAATGCGCGGCATTTCAATAGCGACCGGTAGACCGGGATACTTGGACGCCCCTAAATGGCAGGCTTTCTTTATTGCAGATTTGGAGCTGCATGTCATTAGGATATGCAAGTTCAGCTGAAATGCAGTGAATGTCGCCCCTGCATGTCCAGAATTTCCTCGGTCAGCGACGCTTCTGTGGCTACGACTGACATATCTCAAATACACTTTCGAAGCCCGTTTAAGTGACTGTCAGTCTTCCATTCACGAACTGTTTTCCATCATTTAATTTCCTATAAGCGCCGCGCGGTGAATAATTCCTAAAAGATTTATAGCTTAAAGCAAGTTCTCGTAGATACAGATCTTACAGCAGGTTCGCTATAAGCTTTGCTATTCTTGATCTTTCGATTCATTTATAGCCCAAAGAAAATGTGCTTGTTTTCTACGATACAGTTGTTGCTGTCGTTATACTTTTTCTCTTTTAGCAATAAGATTTAGGGGTACTACAATTTCAAGAAACTACAAAAACGTAGAATTTAGAACAAATTTTGAAACAAAAATAGAGAAAAAATAATTCGGTCTGTTCACTTCTAAACGTGACGTACGTTTATTTGGAAACATGTTGCTCGATATTATACCTGCAAACTTCCTTTCATTTCCTGGATCAGTCTTTGTCTTAACAGTTTGTTAGAAGCGTACAATCGTGCAGCGTGTCATCGTGACCGAATTGTCGGAAAAATTGCTAAAATTTTAGACTGTCACTTTGTCGGTCTGTAGCCTACATTGTCATATAACTTCTGTAAGTAATATGGCCAGGGTACCGATATTTTCTCAGCAACTATAGGAAATAAATAACAACTTACCATTTGACTTAAGCCCGAAAGCAAGATGAGTCGAACTAACTTTGATATGTGAATGTTCACTTTAGACGGCTTTAGGAAACAACCACGCCTATCATTCAAACAGAATACTCTGAAGTTATTATCTTAGTTCATTTTATTTTTCCTCTTCATGCACCTTTTATTTTTCGCCAATGCGAATTGGCACCACACATTTGGATTATAGAGTAGCGCCTTAAGATGTGTGCTGTTTTATTTTCATTCTGCAGCGGAGTGTGCGCTGATATAAAACCTCCTGGCAGATTAAAACTGTGTGCCGGACGGAGACTCGAACTCGGGACCTTTGCCTTCCGCGGGCAAATGCTCTACCAGGTCCCGACTTCCAGTCTCAGTTCGGCACTCAGTGTTAATCTGTTTCATCACAGTTTGTGACAGCATTTGTTTTCCCACGAACAGTTCTTCCCTCTGCATGCAACATTTCTGTTACATTGAGCGGTTATGCGCTGGTGAGTGAAGTAAGAGTTTATGTTAAAGTGTACGGAGCTCATGTGTAGCCTAAATAATTTAATGGCTAGACTTTTGTTGCTTACATGTGATGGATTTCGATAACCCTCAAATGGCGTGAGTAGGAATAAATCGTTTCATATCCGTTTGAAATGAAAATAACACCTGCCATAACATGCAGTTAACAGTAAACGCCTGAATATGACAGGCTGCTGTCAAAACACGTCATGCAAAATTTGCGTTTGGTAGAATTGAATCGCGAGTAAAGAGGAAAAACTAATAGTTTTTCATTAATCACAAATGTTTCAGCACACCTCACCAAATTCCATTCCTATCATGTACAATATATAGAATATACTCGTATTTTGTGATAGTGCAGTTTGAATTCTGTTACAGAAACGAGAAACAAAAAGTACGAATAAATTTGTGTTCACTGTCTCAGCAATTATGTCATAGATTCGACATGACATGATACGGCGTAAAATGATGTATTTCTATTGATCACTAAACATAGTAGTAATGTCGAAATTACATAGTCTTCTCTCGGGAAGGGAATGGGTTGATGTTTCCGTCTTACGACTTCACAGTATGGGTGAAATGTATTCATGTTCAAATCTGGTGCTCATTTGTAGTATTGAATATGAAATTAAATTATGCCCGTTGTAAGACATTTACCGTTAGTTAGCAAAGCTTGGTAGTAGCTGGAATGCGCAAGAAATCTGCCGATGAGAACTACAGTGTCTATGAGTCAAGAAAAGGCAGACACACTTTCGATAGTCAACATCGATTAATCAGTACGTCGTTAATTTGGAAATCGCAGATACCTGTCGTCATCATTATAAAATGCTATCGATATTCTGGTATATCGATATTTTTAGCGCTGCCGTGATCACACATTATAGGAGTGAGTAGATTGTGGTCACTGGCGCCGGCCGGAGTGGCCGAGCGGTTCTAGGCTCAGAAGCACTATACATCAGTAGTGTAACACGAAATACTCAGATGGGAAATTGACACTCACTCCGATGTTGGACAAGACATTCTCATCCTCATGTTGAAGTGGCGTGGTGAGGGGAGGGAAATACGACCACTGGTAGAGATGGCGGTGACTCACCAGGTGTGGGGACCTTTCAAAGCGGCATAACATCGAGAAAGAAAAAGAAAGTATTTTAAAAAAGAAGAATAAACAGGATTGCGGTGGTACGGTCCCTTCTGAACGCCGAAGACGCCCCGAATCTTCGGAGGTTGCCGCCGAAACGCTCGGCAACGCACGACGAATGGCCGCAGAGACTAGGTCGCGCAGAGAGGACGGAACCGATGGAAGAGACGCGAGTAGTGTGTCAGGAGACGAGGAAGGTAATGTTTGTGAGCACCTAGCCGGCTGCGACTGTTATTTATTGGTGGCGCGGCGGCAGGACGTGAGTGTTTACTGGATACAGTGCCAGGGAGCAGACCACTGTTTATAAACACGACACGCGTTGCTTACCGCGCGCGCAGTCCGCGAGGAGTCCACAGCCATTCTGTACAGCTGGCCCGCTCGCGGCTTTGATCACTGCTGCCGAGGCGGCGGCGCCGACCTCCATTGTCGCCCGAAAGCAGGCCTACAACGAGGATACTGACTATCTTCGTAAATACGTAATTGCATCAAAAAAATTTCATTGTTAGTACGTTATCCTGGACACGGGTGTTCATACACGGTCCAGTCACATCAATGTGACCATCGCCTACGTTCGACATCAACGTGCAGTAACCACTTACAGACGGCAGCACTAGCAGTGTAGGGTATATAAAGCGTGTCGGGGGGAAACGGAAAACAGTGCTGTCGTTTTCGTAATACGGAAACGTAGCAATTTATATGACATCCAAAAGGGCATGATCGTTGGCTTCCGGGCCAAGGGTAGAAGCATTCCCGAAACGGCTAAGTTTGTAAACTGTTCGCGTGCCGCCGTGGTTAAATCATATTGTTGTTGTTGTTGTTGTGGTCTTCAGTCCTGAGACTGGTTTGATGCAGCTCTCCATGCTACTCTATCCCGTGCAAGCTTCTTTATCTCCCAGTACCTACTGCAACCTACATCCTTCTGAATCTGCTTGGTGTATTCATCTGTTGGTCTCCCTCTACGATTTTTACCCTCTACACTGCCCTCCAATACTAAATTGGCGATCCCTTGATGCCTCAGAACATGTCCTACCAACCGATCCCGTCTTCTAGTCAAGTTGTGCCACAAACTTCTCTTCTCCCCAATCCTATTCAACACCTCCTCATTAGTTATGTGATCTACCCATCTAATCTTCAGCATTCTTCTGTAGCACCACATTTCGAAAGCTTCTATTTTCTTCTTGTCTAAACTATTTATCGTCCATGTTTCACTTCCATACATGGCTACACGCCATACAAATACATTCAGAAACGACTTCCTAACACTTAAATCAATACTTGATGTTTACAAATTTCTCTTCTTCAGAAACGCTTTCCTTCCCATTGCCAGTCTACATTTTATATCCTCTCTACTTCGACCATCATCAGTTATTTTGCTCTCCAAATAGCAAAACTCCTTTACTACTTTAAGTGTCTCATTTCCTAATCTAATACCCTCAACATCACCCGACTTAATTCGACTAGATTCCATGATCCTCGTTTTGCTATTGTTGTTGATCATCTTATATCCTCCCTTCAAGACACTGTCCATTCCGTTCAACTGCTCTTCCAAGTCCTTTGCTGTCTCTGACAGAATTACAATGTCATCGGCGAACCTCAAAGTTTTTATTTCTTCTCCATGGATTTTAATACCTATTCCGAATTTTTCTTTTGTTTCCTTCACTGCTTGCTCAATATACAGATTGAATAACATCGGGGAGAGGCTACAACCCTGTCTCACTCCCTTCCCAACCACTGCTTCCCTTTCATGTCCCTCAACTCTTGTAACTGCCATTTGGTTTCTATACAAATTGTAAATAGCCTTTCGCTCCCTATATTTTACCCCTGCCACCTTCAGAATTTGAAAGAGAGTATTCCAGTCAGCATTGTCAAAAGCTTTCTCTAAGTCTACAAATGCTAGAAACGTAGGTTTGCCTTTCCTTAATCTAGCTTCTAAGATAAGCCGTAGGGTCAGTATTGCCTCACGTGTTCCAATATTTCTACGGAATCCAAACTGGTCTTCCCCAAGGTAGATGACAAAATGGCACGATGCAAAACCGGTCCGAGCCAACTGTGGTGCACCATGGGCCATAGATGTCAGGGGCAAACGACGGCTGCGGAGATAGACGTGCAGCTGTTGAGCAACCGTACAGACGAACCAAGGGGCTACCAACAGTGTCTCAACGACCGGTCAGCGAACGTTGCTGCATATGGGTCTCTGCATCAGGCGCCGGGTCCGTGATGATTCTGTTCATGGGCGATGAAGGATGGAATTTGGACACCAGTACCGCAACTGGACGTCCACTGAGGCGGACAGGTGGCCTTTTCAGATGGACCTAATTTTATACTCCATCGGACGATGGCCTTTGGCGCGTACGGCGTGGAACGTCTGAAGCAAATACCTTGCAACAATCGTCGGGAGGATCCAGGCCGATAGGCATTCCCTATGTGATCTCGTCATTCTGAAAGGGACAATGGATCGACACAAGTACGCATGTATCCTTGGGAACCATGCCCACCCCTACATGCAGTTTGTTTTTCCTCTGCACGATGTGATCTACCAGCAGGACAATGCAACCTGTCACACAGCTCGCATTGTACCTGTGTGGTTCGAAGAGCAACAGTATGAGTTTACCGTACTCCCCTGGCCACCAGACTCACTGGATTTAAACGTAATCGAAAGTCTGTGGGACCACCTCGATCGGGCTGTTCGCGCCATGGATGCTCAGGTGAGAAACCTAGTGCAGCTGGCTTCTCTCAGGTGGCCACATTAATGTCAACGGACAATATGTGAAACAAATGTAAAATCGAGAGCGCCTAAAGGAAACATGACAGGATCACTCTTATTTTCTGTTTATAAAGTAGGAAGTGTTACACTTCCATTGTTTGCTGACGGCGCAGTTGGGACCAGGAAAGATCCATGTGGGAAAATAAGGGACGGCTTATACGCAACACGCATCTGGCGTCCAAATGGCAAGTTGAAATTAATGTTGATAAATACAAGATAATCCCATAGATGGAAAGATCAAGTAACTTCTGAACACAACATTAGTGTTTTGTTGGTGGACTGATGATCGGTAGCCGGCTGTGGTGGCCGAGCGGTTCTAGGCGCTTCAGTCCGGAACCGCGCGACCGCTACGGTCGCAGGTTAGAATCCTGCCTCGGGCATGGATGTGTGTGATGTCCTTAGGTTAGTTAGGTTTAAGTAGTTCTAAGTTCTAGGGGACTGATGATTTCAGCTGTTAAGTCCCATAGTGCTCAGAGCCATTTGAACCACCTTTTTTTATTTTATTTTTTATGATCGGTAAACCTGATTAAATAACAAGATTAAAAATCAGTACAACGGGAAAACAGCCCAAGTTGCAAATGCGCTACCAATCTATTCCAAAACACCGCGCACAAAAACGGGATTTTTGTGGGGCTCGTACCTTGGTTGTGTTTGTGACAGAAAGTTAGGGTGAAGTGTTTTGGGTAGTCCTTGGGGAAAGGACCATTTATGTACCCAACAGGAGGATCGTCTTACTGTAGCTATCCTGCAGTACAGGGTAAAACTTTGTATATTACACACTTCCTGAAACATAGTCAAATGGAGCAAATGGTTCAAATGGCTCTGAGCACTATGGGACTTAACATCTGAGGTCATCAGTCCCCTAGAACTTAGAACTACTTATACCTAACTAACCTAAGGACATCACATACATCCATACCCGAGGCAGGATTCGAACCTGCGACCGTAGCGATCGCACGGTTCCAGACTGAAGCGCCTAGACCCACTCGGCCACACCGGCCGGCGGAGCAAATCGGTTTGTTCTCTTTGTGTTAGATGTGATCTACAGTGCGACTTAAGGAGCATTTGTAGGTACCATCTAGTTCATGAGCGGTTCCTGAGAAAACCCGAAAAAAGCGTTTTCGCAGTCAGCAGCGGATTTGTAAATAACTATCCGCAGCAAATTGTTCGAAATTTGACGTGTATTTGCTTGGTATTTATCTGGAAGTGCCATTTTCCCATTTTCAAAAATCTTTATCCGTTATCCAGAAACACCTCAAAAACAGGGTTTTTGGATATCAAAACAGAGCCGCAGATTCAAAGACGGATATGCACAGAAAGTGGCTGTAATTTTTACGATATATTTCTAAAGGCCTGATCTCGAATAATCTTGAACAATTTCTTGATATTCTTATCCATTTCCGAGGTACAGAACTTAAAAGTTACCCTACTTGAACACGTAAAATACGCACGTAACATCCGGTGTGACGCGAAAATGTATTAGGTTGGTGCATAAATTCGCAGTGTTTTTGTTTTGCATGTTGATATTCCGGTTGCTGTGGATTTATTTATCAGTCGTCATTCATTATGGCTATTTCATTGTTGCAATCTGAATTTATATTTTGCCAAATTGTCTTTTGGAGAGAGTTAGTGGAGCTGCGGACGTTAGAAAATGGAGCGCCAAGCGGAGGAAACGGTACATTTCCGACATATTCTTCTGTTTGAGCTCAATAGTGGGGTGATAACAGCGGAGGCAGCCTGAAACATGTAATGCCTTTGAACGGAGCACGGAAAGAAAATAACTGTCTCGTTTTAAGGAGGATCGGACATTAGTGACTCTCCACGTTCAGGAAAACTTTCGGAGTTTGATGAAAATCGCTTCGACGCATTGATCCACGATTATCGACGTCAGTGTACACGAGAACTGGCAAATGCGATGAATTGTTATCATTCCACCGTCTTAAGGGGCTCCGGAACGCCCTATACTTGCAATGTTAAAATAACGCTTATAAATTACATCTTTCCTCACAAAGTATTTGAGGTAGGAAGTTGAACTTTTTACAGATTATTTATTGGAATATGGGCTACAACTTAACACAGGGATTTTACAAAATTTTAGTTCAGTTATTAAAGATGATTTTTTTTCAATTGTAATGAAAATTCACAACATTTTTTTGCAATTTTTTATTTATATATTCAAAAATATACAGTTTTTTGGAAAAAGGCTGTTTAAATTATGCAGAAGGTATTGTGTAACATTTACTGAAAGTTTGAAACAAATATGTTTGGAAGATCCTTAGAAAACATGTAATTAGTATGAGAAAATAAAAGTTTTGTGAATCGAGCGACAAAGATTGGATTAACTTTTTAGTGCATTCCAGGTCCATAGGATGGATTATCTTCATCCTCTGCAAACTCCTCCTCCAGCTTCCTCTTGTTCCTCCTCCTGTTTACTCTTGCTTGTATTTCTAGACTCTTTACAGCCCTGTCTGCAGCCCGAAGGCGTTCCTTGTCTAAAGCAAGCATCGCTCGTTGTTGTGTTCGTAGATTTTGCTACCATTTCTTCAGTTGCAGTTACTGCAACACTGTTCCAAAAGGTGGTCATGTATGAACACTTATCACATTTCAGTTGTATTTCACTAGCAAGTCCTACGTGCTTTATTATGGAGAGTTCCAGACCAACTTCACTACAATGAATACATCTTACACAGTTTGAAAAAATTCCTTTGAGAACCGACATATCAAATATTTCATTCACATCCGATTCGCCCATAAAACATTCATAGTTTTCACTCATTGAACCAAGCTTCTTCTGTGAAGTATTTTCTTTCCCACTTTGACTGCTATGGGCAGGTGTACTTGAGGGGTTAGGTTCACTGACTTGATTACCGTCTTTATTGTTTACAGTAATAACACATACCTTTGGCTTTCCAACATTTCTCCTTTTCTTAAAAGCCTTCAGAGGATTTCTAATAACTTTACTTTTACTCATTATTATACTTCAACAAAACAGAGACTCAAGAAACAGAATTAATTACGAATATTTTCGAGATAACGACAGAGTAAATAAACATGAAACAATCGACAATCACACCAGCGATATATATTGAACCATCACAGGTTAGCCACAACACATACTTAATCTCACATCACTAAAATGTACCTGATGAACACGGACGTTAATAATAACACCATTTGACAGCAGTTTAACAGCGCCACAGTGGGTCACGCCCATGTAGAACACATTTCAAAAAAAATTTAAAAATAGTTGTAGTCTTCGGAATTGAATAAATTATATATCTATTAAAAGGTAATACTCTGCAGATTCAGAAAACGCAAGAAAGTAAAAATTGAACTTTTCATGATTTTGAGCCTTTCCGGAGCCCCTTAAGACATTTGCACGCAATTGGGAAAGTTAAAAAATCTGGTACCGCATGCTCTAAGCCAAAATCACAAAAATCAGAGGGTGGCCGTACGTGCGTCTCTGCTTGCTCATCATCAATTCTCTCGTGAACAACAGCGACCATTCCTATCTTGTAACGTTACCGATGACGAGAAATTGTGTCTTTATGCTAAGATAAGGAAAATAAATGAATGATTGACCCTAAACAAAGCAGTAGATCCCCGTAACAAAGACCACCGCGAATCCACTGGTGGAACGGCGACGGTGTGTTGTACTACGAATGGTTTCTCCGAGGTGTAAGACATCACTGCTAACATTTATTGACAATAACCGAGACGTCTATACAAGAACAACGACCAGGAAAATTGCGCGAAGTGAGGTTGCTCGACGAATACACCCGCCCGCATTCTGATAGAGCTAGACTGACGAAAAACACTATGCGGATGTTGCACCCTCAGATTGTCACCTTTTCCGCTCTACATCGAACAACCTTCAAGGAATTTCCTTTCCGGATGAAAATGCGCACTGAACATAGCTGGATGAGATCTTCGCCTCAAAAACACGTGATTTCGACAGTCACGGAATCGAAAAATTACTCCAACGTTGGCAGACTGTTTCAATAGCGAACGAGAATACATGATTAATGACTAATGTATCTGTTATGTGAATCTGTTATGCTTATTAAACGTATGGAAAAACGCTGCGAACTTATGCGCCAGCCAAATAGTTTATAAAATGGCGTAGCAAGGAGAAATATACAGTACCGTGTCCTTGTTATCATCAGGGGGGTTTTGGGAACCCCATGTTGTTGTACTGAAGCACATGCAAGACATTTTTGGGTGTAAAATCCTTTTCATAGAATGTTTGCTATCAATTGTGGAAACTAACTACAATCAACTTGAATGAGCAATGAAGACCCATATTGAGATATGCCATCTTGATTACCCTGTTGACTCGCATTTTTATTTATGAATCTTTATATACATTTTTTTCTTCTATTTGTGAAAAGATTGTTGTTTCTATGCCTGTCCATCTCCAATCATAATCTCATTTCTAAACCTTTCAGTGGATCACTTGTTGCTATTAGAGATAATGTGTGTATATGTAATCATTTTCTAATTTACATCTTCTGACATATGGTTTTTGTGTTGATTGTGAACTTATGGTCCTAATACAGAGGGTGGACAAAACATGGAAACACCAAAAACACAACACATTATGATGCCTAATACAGTGTTTCACTGTTGGCAGCTATCAGTCTGCATCATAGGTTTGGGACAGCGTAAGACAGTCATAAACTTGGCCAGAAGTTGGAAATACGATGTAATGAGTATCATTGAACCAGATGACTTTGTTTCTTTGCTCTGTATTCTACACTTTATGTCTTCAGTTTTCCTGATACAGGCATTTGCTTCACCGACGTGTGCGTTTGCAATTCCAGCTTGCCCTGCAGTTCACAGCTTATGGTGCCCCCTTCATGTTTTTTTTGTGCTAACAGTTTGCAAGTGTGACAATCAGTTCTGCAGTGACTTTTGCAGCTGTTGTCCTCTTATTTTTTGTCACAATCCTCTTCGATTATTGTCTATTACAATCCCTCGACACACACTTTCATCTTTGCTGTGGCTTAGCGGATGACATTTTTCCACTTTCCCTTTATACATTGCCTCTTGAAACACCAATAACTTTGTTTTTTTGGTGGCAGAAGCACTTACCATAAGAGCACCAACAATTTGCGTATGTTCAAATTCACACAGCATAATGCACTCACAACTACACAGAACACTGTTCATGGTCAAATACAACAGCACCATCTGCAGACTTGGCAAGCATCTGCATTTATGTTCAAACATGCGTTTCTCATGTTACTTTCATATTTTGTCCAACCAGTGTACTATACCATTCAGATGCTTATATTTCTTCACTTTGCAACTAAAGCACATATTTTTCACTCTGTTATGAATATTATGTTTTACTTGTATATGTTGTTGTCTGCTTTCAATAAATGATTTTATAATATTGTTGGTGTTCCCACTTATTGCTTAGTAATGTAATGTCTGTAATAGAAACCAGACATTCAACTCTAGAAAATGTTTGGAATTGTAAGAAATCTCATATTAATTTGTTGTTCCAGGTGTCAAAAGAAGAATATGATACATGTCGGATAACAAATCCAAATCCTCGTATCATAGCCATCTGTGATAAACCATACAAATTAATGTACTTCACCATAACATTTCGGTCGTTTACTCCTCAACCTGGAGGTCTTGAGTTCCAGCCAGGACAGGACTACTACTTCATCTGTACGTATATATGTGAAGCAAAGACCGTGTTTGGTGTTCTTGTTCAGTATGAACCAACTTTCATGAAATATTTGTGTTTGAACATACATTTGACTGGAGAAATTATTCTTGTTATCCTTAGGTTTTATTCAGTAGTTCCATGCAAGTGCTTTGATACTAGGTTTATTAGAACTAGCATGAATTT